>NC_057812.1:676565576-677765576 GCF_018294505.1 Triticum aestivum | reverse complement strand
GTAGTGCATCAAGATCGTCACCACGCCGTCGTGCTGACGGAACTCTTCCCCGACACTTTGCTGGATCGGAGTCCGGGGATCGTCATCGAGCTGAACGTGTGCTCGAACTCGGAGGTGCCGTAGTTTCGGTGCTTGATCGGTTGGATCGTGAAGATGTACGACTACTTCCTCTACGTTGTGTCAGCGCTTCTGCAGTCGGTCTGCGTTGGGTATGTAGACAACACTCTCCCCTCTCGTTGCTATGCATCACATGATCTTGCGTGTGCGTAGGAAATTTTTTGAAATTACTACGAAACCCAACAGTGGCATCCGAGCCTAGGTTATTTATGTTGATGTTATATGCACGAGTAGAACACAAGTGAGTTGTGGGCGATATAAGTCATACTGCCTACCAGCATGTCATACTTTGGTTTGGCAGCATTGTTGGACGAGACGACTCGGACCAACATTACGCGTACGCTTACGCGAGACCGGTTCCCCCGACGTACTTTGCACATAGGTGGCTTGCGGGCGACTGTCTCTCCAACTTTAATTGAACCAAGCATGGCTTCGCCCGGTCCTTGCGAAGGTTAAAACAGAGTCTATTTGACAAACTATCATTGTGGTTTTGATGCGTAGGTGAGATTGGTTCTTGCTTAAGCCCATAGCAGCCACGTAAAACTTGCAACAACAAAGTAGAGGACGTTTAACTTGTTTTTGCAGGGCATGTTGTGATGTGATATGGTCAAGACATGATGCTGAATTTTATTGTATGAGATGATCATGTTTTGTAACCGAGTTATCGGCAACTGGCAGGAGCCTTATGGTTGTTGTTTTATTGTATGCAATGAAATCGCAATGTAATGCTTTACTTTATTACTAAGCGGTAGTGATAGTCGTGGAAGCATAAGCTTGGCGAGACGACAACGATGCTACGATGGAGATCAAGGTGTCACGCCGGTGACGATGGTGATCACGACGGTGCTTCGGAGATGGAGAACACAAGCACAAGATGATGATGGCCATATCATATCACTTATATTGATTGCATGTGATGTTTATCCTTTTATGCATCTTATCTTGCTTTGATTGACGGTAGCATTATAAGATGATCTCTCACTAAATTAGCAAGAAGTGTTCTCCCTGAGTATGCACCGTTGCGAAAGTTCTTCGTGCTGAGACACCACGTGATGATCGGGTGTGATAGGTTCTACGTTCAAATACAACGGGTGCAAAACAGTTGCACACGCGGAATACTCAAGTTATACTTGACGAGCCAAGCATATACAGATATGGCCTCGGAACATGGAGACCGAAAGGTCGAGCGTGAATCATATAGTAGATATGATCAACATAACGATATTCACCATTGAAAACTACTCCATCTCACGTGATGATCGGTTATGGTTTAGTTGATTTGGATCACGTAATCACTTAGAGGATTAGAGGGATGTCTATCTAAGTGGGAGTTCTTTAACTTGATTAGCTGAACTTAAATTTATCATGAAACTTAGTACCTGATTAGTATCTTGCTTGTTTATGTTTGATTGTAGATAGATGGCTCGTGCTGTTGTTCCGTTGAATTTTAATGTGTTCCTTGAGAAAGCAAAGTTGAAAGATGATGGTAGCAATTACACGGACTGGGTCCGTAACTTGAGGATTATCCTCATTGATGCACAGAAGAATTACGTCCTGGAAGCACCACTGGGTGCCAGGCCTGCTGCTAGAGCAACGCCAGATGTTACGAACGTCTGGCAGAGCAAAGCTGATGACTACTCGATAGTTCAGTGTGCCATGCTTTACGGCTTAGAATCGGGACTTCAACGAGTTTTGAACATCATGGAGCATATGAGATGTTTCAGGAGTTGAAGTTAATATTTCAAGAAATGCCCGGATTGAGAGATATGAAGTCTCCAATAAGTTCTATAGCTGCAAGATGGAGGAGAACAGTTCTGTCAGTGAGCATATACTCAAAATGTCTGGGTATAATAATCACTTGATTCAATTGGGAGTTAATCTTCCAGATGATAGCGTCATTGACAGAATTCTTCAATCACTGCCACCAAGCTACAAGAACTTCGTGATGAACTATAATATGCAAGGGATGAACAAGACTATTCCCGAGCTCTTCGCGATGCTGAAAGCTGCGAAGGTAGAAATCAAGAAGGAGCATCAAGTGTTGATGGTCAACAAGACCACTAGTTTCAAGAAAAAGGGCAAAGGGAAGAAGAAGGGGAACTTCAAAAAGAGCGGCAAGCAAGTTGCTACTCAAGAGAAGAAACCCAAACCTGGACCTAAGCCTGAAACTGAGTGCTTCTATTGCAAGCAGACTGGTCACTGGAAGCGGAACTGCCCCAAGTATTTGGCTGATAAGAAGGATGGCAAGGTGAACAAAGGTATATGTGATATACATGTTATTGATGTGTACCTTACTAATGCTCGCAGTAGCACCTGGGTATTTCATATTGGTTCTGTTGCTAATATTTGTAACTCGAAACAGGGACTACGGATCAAGCGAAGATTGGTTAAGGACGAGGTGACGATGCGCGTGGGAAACGGTTCCAAAGTCGATGTGATCGCAGTCGGCACGCTACCTCTACATCTACCTTCGAGATTAGTATTAGACCTAAATAATTGTTATTTGGTGCCAGCGTTAAGCATGAACATTATATCTGGATCTTGTTTGATGCGAGACAGTTATTCATTTAAATCAGAGAATAATGGTTGTTCTATTTATATGAGTAATATCTTTTATGGTCATGCACCCTTGAAGAGTGGTCTATTCTTGTTGGATCTCAATAGTAGTAACACACATATTCATAATGTTGAAGCCAAAAGATGCAGAGTTGATAATGATAGTGCAACTTATTTGTGGCACTGCCGTTTAGGTCATAACGGTGTAAAGCGCATGAAGAAACTCCATTCTGATGGACTTTTGGAACCACTTGATTATGAATCACTTGGTACTTGCGAACCGTGCCTCATAGGCAAGATGACCAAAACGCCGTTCTCCGGTACTATGGAGAGAGCAACAGATTTGTTGGAAATCATACATACAGATGTATGTGGTCCAATGAATATTGAGGCTCGTGGCAGATATCGTTATTTTCTCACCTTCACAGATGATTTAAGCAGATATGGGTATATCTACTTAATGAAACATAAGTCCGAAACATTTGAAAAGTTCAAAGAATTTCAGAGTGAAGTTGAAAATCATCGTAACAAGAAAATAAAGTTTCTATGATCTGATCGTGGAGGAGAATATTTGAGTTACGAGTTTGGTGTACATTTGAAAAATTTGTGGAATAGTTTTGCAACTAACGCCACCCGGAACACCTCAGTGTAATGGTGTGTCCGAACATCGTAATCATACTTTACTGGATATGGTGCGATCTATGATGTCTCTTACTAATTTACCGATATCGTTTTGGGGATACGCTCTAGAGACGGCCGCATTCACGTTAAATAGGGCACCATCAAAATCCGTTGAGACGACGCCTTATGAACTGTGGTTTGGCAAGAAACCAAAGTTGTCGTTTCTAAAAGTTTGGGGCTGCGATGCTTATGTGAAAAAGCTTCAACCTGATAAGCTCGAACCCAAATCGGAGAAATGTGTCTTCATAGGATATCCAAAGGAAACTATTGGATACACCTTCTATCACAGATCCGAAGGCAAGACTTTTGTTGCTAAATTCGGAAACTTTCTGGAGAAGGAGTTTCTCTCGAAAGAAGTGAGTGGGAGGAAAGTAGAACTTGACGAGGTAACTGTAGCTGCTCCCTTATTGGAAAGTAGTACATCACAGAAAACTGTTTCTGCGACACCTACACCAGTCAGTGAAGAAGCTAATGATGATGATCATGAAACTTCAGAACAAGATACTACTGAACCTCGTAGATCAACCAGAGTAAGATCCGCACCAGAGTGGTACGGTAATCCTGTTCTGGAAGTCATGTTATTAGATCATGATGAACCTACGAACTATGAAGAAGCGATAGTGAGCCCAGATTCCGCAAAGTGGCTTGAAGCCATGAAATCTGAGATGGGATCCATGTATGAGAACAAAGTGTGGACTTTGGTTGACTTGCCCGATGATCGGCAAGCAATTGAGAATAAATGGATCTTCAAGAAGAAGACTGACGCTGACGGTAATATTACTGTCTACAAAGCTCGACTTGTCGCAAAAGGTTTTCGGCAAGATCAAGGGATTGACTACGATGAGACCTTCTCACCCGTAGCGATGCTTAAGTCTGTCCGAATCATGTTAGCAATTGCCACATTTTATGATTATGAAATTTGGCAGATGGATGTCAAAACTGCATTCCTGAATGGATTTCTGGAAGGAGAGTTGTATATGATGCAACCAGAAGGTTTTGTCGATCCAAAGGGAGCTAACAAAGTGTGCAAGCTCCAGCAATCCATTTATGGACTGGTGCAAGCCTCTCGGAGTTGGAATAAACGTTTTGATAGTGTGATCAAAGCATTTGGTTTTATACAGACTTTTGGAGAAGCCTGTATTTACAAGAAAGTGAGTTGGAGCTCTGTAGCATTTCTGATATTATATGTGGATGACATATTGTTAATTGGAAATGATATAGAATTTCTGGATAGCATAAAGGGATACTTGAATAAGAGTTTTTCAATGAAAGACCTCGGTGAAGCTTACATATTAGGCATTAAGATCTATAGAGATAGATCAAGACGCTTAATTGGACTTTCACAAACAACATACCTTGACAAAATTTTGAAGAAGTTCAAAATGGATCAAGCAAAGAAAGGATTCTTGCCTCTGTTACAAGGTGTGAAATTGAGTAAGACTCAATGCCCGACCACTGCAGAAGATAGAGAGAATATGAAAGATGTTCCCTATGCATCAGCAATAGGATCTATCATGTATGCAATGCTGTGTACCAGACCTGATGTGTGCCTTGCTATAAGTCTAGCAGGGAGGTACCAAAGTAATCCAGGAGTGGATCACTGGACAGCGGTCAAGAACATCCTGAAATACCTGAAAAGGACTAAGGATATGCTTCTCGTATATGGAGGTGACAAAGAGCTCGTCGTAAAAGGTTACATTGATGCAAGCTTTGACACTGATCTGGACGATTCTAAATCGCAAACCGGATACGTGTTTACATTAAACGGTGGAGCTGTCAGTTGGTGCAGTTCTAAACAAAGCGTCGTAGCGGGATCTACATGTGAAGCGGAGTACATAGCTGCTTCGGAAGCAGCAAACGAAGGAGTCTGGATGAAGGAGTTCATATCCGATCTAGGTGTCATACCTAGTGCATCGGGTCCAATGAAAATCTTTTGTGACAATACTGGTGCAATTGCCTTGGCAAAGGAATCCAGATATCACAAGAGGACCAAGCACATAAAGAGACGCTTCAATTCCATCCGGGATCTAGTCCAGGTGGGAGACATAGAGATTTGCAAGATACATATGGATCTGAATGTTGCAGACCCATTGACTAAGCCTCTTCCATGAGCAAAACATGATCAGCACCAAGGCTCCATGGGTGTTAGAATCATTACGGTGTAATCTAGATTATTGACTCTAGTGCAAGTGGGAGACTGAAGGAAATATGCCCTAGAGGCAATAATAAAGTTATTATTTATTTCCTTATAATCATGATAAATGTTTATTATTCATGCTAGAATTGTATTAACCGGAAACATAATACATGTGTGAATACATAGACAAACAAAGTGTCACTAGTATATCTCTACTTGACTAGCTCGTTAATCAAAGATGGTTATGTTTCCTAACCATGAACAATGAGTTGTTATTTGATTAACAAGGTCACATCATTAGTTGAATGATCTGATTGACATGGCCCATTCCATTAGCTTAGCACCCGATCGTTTAGTATGTTGCTATTGCTTTCTTCATGACTTATACATGTTGCTATAACTATGAGATTATGCAACTCCCGTTTGCCGGAGGAACACTTTGGGTGCTACCAAACGTCACAACGTAACTGGGTGATTATAAAGGAGCATTACAGGTGTCTCCAAAGGTAGATGTTGGGTTGGCGTCTTTCGAGATTAGGTTTTGTCACTCCGATTGTCGGAGAGGTATCTCTGGGCCCTCTCGGTAATGCACATCACTTAAGCCTTGCAAGCATTGCAACTAAATGAGTTAGTTGCGGGATGATGTATTACAGAACGAGTAAAGAGACTTGCCAGTAACTAGATTGAACTAGGTATTGGAATACCGACGATCGAATCTCGGGCAAGTAACATACCGATGACAAAGGGAACAACGTATGTTGTTATGCGGTCTGACCGATAAAGATCTTTGTAGAATATGTAGGAGCCAATATGGGCATCCAGGTCCCGCTATTGGTTATTGACCGGAGACGTGTCTCGGTCATGTCTACATTGTTCTCGAACCCGTAGGGTCCGCACGCTTAAGGTTACGATGACAGTTATATTATGAGTTTATGCATTTTGATGTACCGAAGGTTGTTCGGAGTCCCGGATGTGATCACGGGCATGACGAGGAGTCTCGAAATGGTCGAGACATAAATATTGATATATTGGAAGCCTATGTTTGGATATCGGAAGTGTTTCGGGTGAAATCGGGATTTTACCGGAGTACCGGGAAGGTTACCGGAACCCCCCGGGAGCTAAATGGGCCATGATGGGCCTTAGTGGAAAAGAGAAGAGGCATCCCTACATGGGCTGTGCGCCTCCCCCTTCCCCTAGTCCTATTAGGACTAGGAGAGGTGGTCGGCCCCCTCTCTCTCTTTTCCCCCTCCGCGAATCCTATTCCAACTAGGATTGGGGGGGGGGGGGAATCCTACTCCCAGAGGGAGTAGGACTCTCCTGGCACGCCTCCTATGGCCGGCCAGCCTCCCCCTCTAGTCCTTTATATACTGAGGCAGAGGCACCCCAAAAAGACACAAGTTGATCCACGTGATCTATTCCTTAGCCGTGTGCGGTGCCCCCTGCCACCATATTCCTCGATAATACTGTAGCGGAGTTTAGGCGAAGCCCTGCTGCTGTAGTGCATCAAGATCGTCACCACGCCGTCGTGCTGACGGAACTCTTCCCCGACACTTTGCTGGATTGGAGTCCAGGGATCGTCATCGAGATGAACGTGTGCTCGAACTCGGAGGTGCCGTAGTTTCGGTGCTTGATCGGTTGGATCGTGAAGACGTACGACTACTTCCTCTACATTGTGTCAGCGCTTCCACAGTCGGTCTGCATTGGGTACGGAGACAACACTCTCCCCTCTCGTTGCTATGCATCACATGATCTTGCGTGTGCATAGGAAAAATTTTGAAATTACTACGAAACCCAACACCTATAACTATGAGATTATGCAACTCCCATTTACCGGAGGAACACTTTGTGTGCTACCAAACGTCACAACGTAACTGGGTGATTATAAAGGTGCTCTACAGGTGTCTCCGAAGGTACTTGTTGGGTTGGCGTATTTCGAGATTAGGATTTGTCACTCTGATTGTCGGAGAGGTATCTCTGGGCCCTCTCGGTAATGCACATCACTTAAGCCTTGCAAGCATTGCAACTAATGAGTTAGTTGCAGGATGATGTATTACGGAACGAGTAAAGAGACATGCCGGTAACGAGATTGAACTAGGTATTAAGATACCGACGATCGAATCTCGGGCAAGTAACATACCGATGACAAAGGGAACAACGTATGTTGTTATGCGGTCTGACCGATAAAGATCTTCGTAGAATATGTAGGAGCCAACATGAGCATCCAGGTTCCGCTATTGGTTATTGACCAGAGACGTGTCTCGGTCATGTCTACATTGTTCTCGAACCCATAGGGTCCCCACGCTTAAGGTTTCGATGACAGTTATATTATGAGTTTATGAGTTTTGATGTACCAAAGGAGTTCGGAGTCCCGGATGAGATCGGGGACATGACGAGAAGTTTCGAAATGATCAAGACATAAAGATCGATATATTGGACGACTATATTCGGACATCGAAAAGGTTCTGAGTGATTTGGGTATTTTTCGGAGTACCGGAGAGTTACAGGAATTCGCCGCGGAGTATATGGGCCTTATTGGGCCATACGGGAATAGAGGAGGGAGGCCAAAAGAAAGGAGGCGCGCGCCCCCCCTCTGGTCTGAATTGGACAAGGGGTGCAGCCCCCTTTTCCTTGTTCCTCTCCCCCTCTTTCCTTCTCTCCTACTCCAACAAGGGAAGGAGGAGTCCTACTCCCGGTGGGAGTAGGACTCCCCCCTTGGCACGCCCTCCTCCTAGGCCGGCCGCCTCCCCCTTGCTCCTTTATATACGGGGGTAGGAGGCACCCCATAGACACAACAATTGATCCCTTGGATCTCTTACCCGTGTGCGGTGCCCCCTCCACTATAGTCCACCTCGATAATACTGTAGCGGTGATTAGGCGAAGCCCTGCGTCGGTAGAACATCAACATCGTCACCACGCCGTTGTGCTGACAAAACTCTCCCTCAACACTCGGCTGGATCGGAGTTTGAGGGATGTCATCGGGCTGAATGTGTGCTGAACTCGGAGGTACCGTACGTTCGGTACTTGATCGGTCGGATCATGAAGACGTACGACTACATCAACCGTGTTGTGCTAACACTTCCGCTTTTGGTCTACGAGGGTACGTGGACAACACTCTCCCCTCTTGTTGCTATGCATCACCATGATCTTGCGTGTGCGTAGGAATTTTTTTTGAAATTACTACGTTCCCCAACAGTGGCATCTGAGCCTAGGTTTTATGTGTTGATGTTATATGCACGAGTAGAACACCAGTGAGTTGTGGGCGATATAAGTCATACTGCTTACCAGCATGTCATACTTTGGTTCGGCGGTATTGTTGGATGAAGCGGCCCGGACCGACATTACGTGTACGCTTACGCGAGACTGGTTCTACCGACGTGCTTTGCACACAGGTGGCTGGCGGGTGTCAGTTTCTCCAACTTTAGTTGAACCGAGTGTGGCTACGCCCGGTCCTTGCGAAGGTTAAAACAGCACAAACTTGACAAACTATCGTTGTGGTTTTGATGCGTAGGTAAGAACGGTTCTTGCTAAGCCCGTAGCAGCCACGTAAAACTTGCAACAACAAAGTAGAGGACGTCTAACTTGTTTTTGCAGGGCATGTTGTGATGTGATATGGTCAAGACATGATGCTAAATTTTATTGTATGAGATGATCATGTTTTTTAACCGAGTTATCGGCAACTGGCAGGAGCCGTATGGTTGTCGCTTTATTGTATGCAATGCAATTGCGCTGTAATGCTTTACTTTATCACTAAGCGGTAGCGATAGTCTTGGAAGCATAAGATTGGCGAGACGACAACGATTCTGCGATGGTGATCAAGGTGTCATGCCGGTGACATTGGGGATCATGACGGTGCTTCGGAGATGGTGATCACAAGCACAAGATGATGATGGCCATATCATATCACTTATATTGATTGCAGGTGATGTTTATCTTTTATGCATCTTATCTTGCTTTGATTGACGGTAGCATTATGAGATGATGTCTCACTAAATTTCAAGACAAATGTGTTCTCCCTGAGTATGCACCGTTGCCAAAGTTCGTCGTGCCCAGACACCACGTGATGATCGGGTGTGATAGCTCTACGTCCATCTACAACGGGTGCAAGCCAGTTTTGCACACGCAGAATACTCAGGTTAAACTTGACGAGCCTAGCATATGCAGATATGGCCTCGGAACACAGAGACCGAAAGGTCGAGCGTGAATCATATAGTAGATATGATCAACATAGTGATGTTCACCATTGAAAACTACTGCATATCATGTGATGATCGGTTATGGTTTAGTTGATTTGGATCACGTGATCACTTAGATGATTAGAGGGATGTCTATCTAAGTGGGAGTTCTTAAGTAATATGATTAATTGAACTTTAATTTATCATGAACTTAGTCCTGGTAGTATTAGCGTATCTATGTTGTAGATCAATAGCTCGCGATGTTGCTCCCCGTTTAATTTTTATATGTTCCTAGAGAAAACTAAGTTGAAAAATGTTAGTAGCAATGATGCGGATTGGATCCGTGATCTGAGGTTTATCCTCATTGCTGCACAGAAGAATTATGTCCTTGATGCACTGCTAGGTGACAAACCTATTGCAGGAACAGATGCAGATGTTATGAACGTTTGGCTAGCTCAATATGATGACTACTTGATAGTTTAGTGCACCATGCTTAAACAGCTTAGAATCGGGACTTCAAAGACGTTTTGAACGTCATGGACCACATGAGATGTTCCAGGAGTTGAAGTTAATATTTCAAGTAAATACCCGAATTGAGAGATATGAAGTCTCCAACAAGTTCTATAGCTAAAAGATGGAGGAGAATAGCTCAAGCAGTGAGCATGTGCTCAGATTGTCTGGGTACTACAATCGCTTGAATCAAGTGGGAGTTAATCTTCCAGATAAAATAGTGATTGACAGAATTCTCTAGTCACCATCACCAAGTTAGTAGAACTTCGTGATGAACTATAATATGCAAGGGATAACGGAAACGATTCCCAAGATCTTCGTGATGCTGAAATCAACGAAGGTAGAAATCAAGAAAAGCATGAAGTGTTGATGGTTAACAAGACCACTAGTTTCAAGAAAAGGGCAAAGGGAAGAAGGGGAACTTCATGAAGAACGGCAAGCAAGTTGCTGCTCAAGTGAAGAAGCCCAAGTCTGGACCTAAGCCTGAGACTAAGTGCTTCTACTGCAAAGGAACTGGTCAATGGAAGCGGAACTACCCCAAGTATTTGGCGGATAAGAAGGATGGAAAAGTGAACAAAGGTATATTTGATAAATAGATTATTGATGTCTATATTACTAGTGTTCATAGAAAACCCTCGGTATTTGATACTGGTTCAGTTGCTAAGAGTAGTAACTCGAAACGGGAGTTGCAGAATGAACAGAAACTAGTTAAGGGTGAAGTGACGATGTATGTTGGAAGTAGTTCCAAGATTGATATGATCATCATCGCACACTCCCTATACTTTCGGGATTAGTGTTGAACCTAAATAAGTGTTATTTGGTGTTTGCGTTGAGCATGAATATGATTTGATCACGTTTATTGCAATACGGTTATTCATTTAAGTTAGAGAATAATTGTTGTTCTGTTTACATGAATAAAACCTTATATGGTTACACACCCAATGAAAATGGTTCGTTGGATCTCGATCGTAGTGATACACATATTCATAATATTGAAGCCAAAAGATGCAAAGTTAATAATGATAGTGCAACTTATTTGTGGCACTGCCGTTTAGGTCATATTGGTGTAAAGCGCATGAAGAAACTCCATGCCGATGGGCTTTTGGAATCACTTGATTACGAATCACTTGATGCTTGCGAACCATGCCTCTTTGGAAAGATGACTAAAACGCCGTTCTCCGGAACAATGGAGCGAGTAACAGATTTGTTGGAAATCATACATACTGATGTATGTGGTCCGATGAATATTGAGGCTCGCGGCAGGTATCATTATTTCCTGATCTTCACAGATGATTTGAGCAGATATGAGTATATCTACTTGATGAAACACAAGTCTGAAACATTTGAAAAATTCAAAGAATTTCATAGTGAAGTGAAGAATCATCGTAACAAAAATAAAATTTCTACGATATGATCGCAGAAGTAAAATATTTGAGTTACGAGTTTGGCCTTCAGTTAAAACAATGTGAAATAGTTTCACTATTCATGCCACCTGGAACACCACAGTGTAATGGTGTGTCTGAACGTCGTAACCGTACTTTATTAGATATGGTGCGATCTATGATGTCTCTTACCGATTTACCACTATTGTTTTGGGTTTATGCATTAGAGACAGCTACATTCACGTTAAATAGGGCACCATCTAAATCCGTTGAGACGACATCGTATGAATTATGGTTTGGCAAGATACCTAAGCTGTCGTTTCTTAAAGTTTGAGGTTGCAATGCTTATGTGAAAAAGTTTCAACCTGATAAGCTCAAACCCAAATCGGAGAAATGCGTCTTCATAAGATACCCAAAAGAAAATATTGGGTACACCTTCTATCACAGATCCGAAAGCAAGATATTCATTGCTGAGAATGGATCCTTTCTAGAGAAGGAGTTTCTCTCGAAAGAAGTGAGTGGGAGGAAAGTAGAACTTGATAAGGTAATTGTACATGCTCCCTTATTGGAAAGTAGTTCATCACAGAAATCTGTTCCTGTGACTACTACACAAATTAGTGAGGAAGCTAATGATGATGATCATGTAACTTCAGATCAAGTTACTACCGAACCTTGTAGGTAAACTAGAGTGAGATCCACACCAGAGTGGTACGGTAATCCTGTTTTGGAGGTCATGTTACTTGACCATGACGAACCTATGAACTATGAGGAAGCAATGATGAGCCCAGATTCCGCAAAATGGCTTGAGGCCATGAAATCTGAGATGAGATCCACGTATGAGAACAAAGTATGGACTTTGATTGACTTGCCCATTGATCGGCGAGCCATTGAGATTAAATGGATCTTCAAGAGGAAGACGGACGCTGATAGTAGTGTTACTATCTACAAAGCTAGAATTGTCGCAAAAAGGTTTTCGACAAGTTCAAGGTGTTGACTACGATGAGAGTTTTCTCACTCGTATCTATGCTTAAGTCTGTCTGAATCATGTTAGCAATCGCCGCATTTTATGAAATCTGGCAAATGGATAAACAAAACTGCATTCCTTAATAGATTTATTAAAGAAGAGTTGTATATGATGCAATCAGAAGGTTTTGTCAATCCTAAAGGTACTAACAAAATATGCAAGCTTCAGCGATCCATCTATGGACTGGTGCAAGCATCTCGGAGTTGGAATATACGCTTCGATAAGTTGATCAAAGCATATAGTTTTATACAGACTTGCGGTGAAGCCTGTATTTACAAGAAAGTGAGTGGGAGCACTACAGCATTTCTGATAAGTATATGTGAATGACATATTGTTGATCGGAGATAATGTAGAATTATTCTGCAAAGCATAAAGGAATGTTCGAAAGGAGTTTTTCAAAGAAAGACCTCGGTGAAGCTGCTTACATATTGAGCATCAAGATCTATAGAGATAGATCAAGACGCTAGATAAGTTTTTCAATGAGTACATACCTTGACAAGATTTTGAAGTAGATCAAAATGGAACAGTCAAAGAAGGAGTTCTTGCCTGGGTTACAAGGTGTCAAGTTGAGTAAGACTCAAAACCCGACCACGATAGAAGATAGAGAGAGAATGAAAGTCATTCCCTATGCCTCAGCCATAGGTTCTATAAAGTATGCCATGCTGTGTACCAGACCTATTGTATACCCTGCCCTGAGTTTGGCAAGGGAGTACAATAATGATCTAAGAATAGATCACTGGACATTGGTCAAAATTATCCTTAGTGGAATAAGGATATGTTTCTCGATTATGGAGGTGACAAAAAGGTTCGTCGTAAAGGGTTACGTCGATGCAAATTTTGACACTGATCTAGATGACTCTGGATACATATTGAAAGTGGGAGCAATTAGCTAGAGTAGCTCCGTGGAGAGCATTGTTGACATAGAAATTTGCAAAATACATACAGATCTGAATGTGGCAGACCCATTGACTAAACTTCCCTCACAAGCAAAACATGATCACACCTTAGTACTCTTTGGGTATTAATCACATAGCGATGTGAACTAGATTATTGACTCTAGTAAACCCTTTGGGTGTTGGTCACATGATGATGTGAACTATGGGTGTTAATCACATGGTGATGTGAACTATTGATGTTAAATCACATGGCGATGTGAACTAGATTATTGACTCTAGTGCAAGTGGGAGACTGAAGGAAATATGCCATATAGGCAATAATAAAGTTATTATTTATTTGCATATATCATGATAAATGCTTATTATTCATGCGAGAATGTATTAACTCGAAACATAATAAATATGTGAATACATAGACAAACAGAGTGTCACTAGTATGCCTCTACTTGACTAGCTCATTGATCAAAGATGGTTATGTTTCCTAACCATAGACATGAGTTGTCATTTGATTAACAGGATCACACCATTAGGAGAATGATGTGATTGACTTGACCCATTCCGTTAGCTTAGCACTTGATCGTTTAGTTTGTTGCTATTGCTTTCTTCATGACTTATACTTGTTCCTATAACTATGAGATTATGCAATTCCCGTTTACCGAAGGAACACTTTGTGTGCTACCAAACGTCACAACATAACTGGGTGATTATAAAGGTGCTCTACAGGTGTCTCCGAAGGTACTTGTTGGGTTGGCATATTTTGAGATTAGGATTTGTCACTCCGATTGTCGGAGAGGTATCTCTGGGCCCTCTCGGTAATGCACATCACTTAAGCCTTGCAAGCATTGCAACTAATGAGTTAGTTGCAGGATGATGTATTACAGAACGAGTAAAGAGACTTGCCGGTAACGAGATTGAACTAGGTATTAAGATACCGACGATCGAATCTCGGGAAAGTAACATACCGATGACAAAGGGAACAACGTATGTTGTTATGCGGTCTGACCGATAAAGATCTTCGTAGAATATGTAGGAGCCAATATGAGCATCCAGGTTCCGCTATTGGTTATTGACCGGAGACGTGTCTCGGTCATGTCTACATTGTTCTCGAACCGTAGGGTCCGCACGCTTAAGGTTTCGATAACAGTTATATTATGAGTTTATGAGTTTTGATGTACCGAAGGAGTTCGGAGTCCCGGATGAGATCGGGGACATGACGGGGAGTCTCGAAATGATTGAGACGTAAAGATCGATATATTGGACGGCTATATTCAGACATCGGAAAGGTTCCGAGTGATTCGGGTATTTTTCGGAGTACCGGAGAGTTACGGGAATTCACTGGGGAGTATATGGGCCTTATTGGGCCATATGGGAATAGAGGAGAGAGGCCAAAAGGAAGGAGGCGCGCGCCCCCCTCTGGTCCGAATTGGACAAGGGGTGCAGCCCCCTTTTCCTTGTTCCTCTCCCCCTCTTTCCTTCTCTCCTACTCCAACAAGGGAAGGAGGAGTCCTACTCCCGGTGGGAGTAGGACTCCCCCCTTGGCGCGCCCTCCTCCTAGGCCGGCCGCCTCCCCCCTTGCTCCTTTATATACGGGGGCAGGGGGCACCCCATAGACACAACAATTGATCTCTTGGATCTCTTAGCCGTGTGTGGTGCTCCCTCCACTATAGTCCACCTCGATAATACTGTAGCGGTGCTTAGGCGAAGCCCTGCGTCGGTAGAACATCAACATCGTCACCACGCCATCGTGCTGACGAAACTCTCCCTCAACACTCGGCTGGATCGGAGTTCGAGGGATGTCATCGGGCTGAACGTGTGCTGAACTCGGAGGTACCGTACGTTCGGTACTTGATTGGTCGGATCGTGAAAACGTACGACTACATCAACCGCGTTGTGCTAACGCTTCCGCTTTCGGTCTATGAGGGTACGTGGACAATACTGTCCCCTCTCGTTGCTATGCATCACCATGATCTTGCGTGTGCGTAGGATTTTTTTTAAATTACTGCGTTCCCCAACATAGTCATCCGCTTTGCTTTGCCAGACGTTCATAACATCTGGTGTTGCTCCTGCAGCAAGTTTGGCACCTAGTGGTGCTTCCAGGACGTAATTCTTCTGTGCAGCAATGAGGATAATCCTCAAGTTACGGTCCCAGTCCGTGTAATTGCTACCATCATCTTTCAACTTTGTTTTCTCAAGGAACGCATTAAAATTCAACGGAACAACAGCACGGCCATCTATCTACAACAACATAGACATGCAAAATACTATCGGGTACTAAGTTCATGATAAATTAAAGTTTAGTTAATCAAGTTATTAAAGACTCCCACTTAGATAGACATCCCTCTAATCCTCTAAGTGATCACGTGATCCATATCAACTAAACCATGTCCGATCATCACGTGAGATGGAGTAGTTTCAATGGTGAACATCACTATGTTGATCATATCTACTATATGATTCACGCTCGACCTTTCGGTCTCAGTGTTTCGAGTCCATACCTGCATATGCTAGGCTCATCAAGTTTAACTTGAGTATTCCACGTGTGCAACTGTTTTGCACCCATTGTATTTGAACATAGAGCCTATCACACCCGATCATCTCGTGGTGTCTCAGCACGAAGAACTTTCGCAACAGTGCATACTCAGGGAGAACACTTATACCTTGAAATTTAGTGAGAGGTCATCTTATAATGATACCGTCGATCTAAGCAAAATAAGATGCATAAAAGATAAACATCACATGCAATCAATATAAATGATATGATATGGCCATCATCATCTTGTGCTTGTGATCTCCATCTCCTAAGCACCGTCATGATCACCATCGTCACCTGCATGACACCTTGATCTCCATTGTAGCATCGTTGTCGTCTCGCCAACTATTGCTTCTACGACTATCGCTACCACTTAGTAATGAAGTAAAGCATTACAGGGCGATTGCATTGCATACAATAAAGCGACAACCATATGGCTCCTGCCAGTTGCCGATAACTCGGTTACAAAACATGATCATCTCATACAATAAAATATAGCATCATGTATTGACCATATCACATCACAACATGCCCTGCAAAAACAAGTTAGACGTCCTCTACTTTGTTGTTGCAAGTTTTACGTGGCTGCTATGGGCTGAGCAAGAACCGTTCTTGCCTACGCATCAAAACCACAATGATAGTTCGTCAGGTTAGTGTTGTTTTAACCTTCTCAAGGACCGGGCGTAGCCATGCTCGGTTCAACTAAAGTTGGAGAAGCTGACACCCGCCAGCCACCTGTGTGCAAAGCACGTCGGTAGAACCAGTCTCGCGTAAGCGTACGCGTAATGTCGGTCCGGGCCGCTTCATGCAACAATACCGCCGAACCAAAGTATGACATGCTGGTAAGCAGTATTACTTGTATCGCCCACAACTCACTTGTGTTCTACTCGTGCATATAATATCTACGCATAAAACCAGGCTCGGATGCCACTGTTGGAGAACGTGGTAATTTAAAAAAAAATCCTACGCACACACAGGATCATGGTGATGCATAGCAACGAGAGGGGAGAGTGTGTCCACGTACCCTCGTAGACCGAAAGCGGAAGCGTTAGCACAACGCGGTTGAGGTAGTCGTACGTCTTCACGATCCGACCGATCCAAGTACCGAACGCACGGCACCTCCGAGTTCAGCACACGTTCAGCTCAATGACGTCCCGCGAACTCCAATCCAGCAGAGCTTCACGGGTGAGTTCCATCAACACGGCGGCGTGATGACGGTGATGATGTTGCTACCGACGCAGGGCTTCGCCTAAGCATCGCTACGATATGATCGAGGTGGAATATGGTGGAGGGGGGCACCGCACAGGGCTAAGAGATCAAGAGATCAATTGTTGTGTCTCCAAGGGATGCCCCCCTCCCCGTATATAAAGGAGTGGAGGAGGGGGAGGGGGCCGGCCTCCCTCGGCGCGCCCCATGAGGAGTCCTACTCCCATCGGGAGTAGGACTCCCCCCTTCCAAGTGGGAGTAGGAGAGGAGAGGGAAGGAGAGACAGAGAGGGGGGAAGGAAAGGGGGCGCCCCCCCCCCCCTCCTTGTCCAATTCGGACTGGGGGAAGGGAGCGTGCGGCTGCCCTTGTCCACCCCTCCTCTTCTCCACTAGGGCCCAATATGCCCATTAGTCTCCCGGGGGGGGGGGTTCCGGTAACCCCCCGGTACTCCGGTATATGTCCGAAACTCCCCGAAACCATTCCGGTGTCCAAACATAGTCGTCCAATATATCGATCTTTACGTCTCGACCATTTCGAGACTCCTCGTCATGTCCGTGATGACATCTGGGACTCCGAACTACCTTCGTTACATCAAAACACAAAAACTCATAATACAAACGTCACCGAAACTTTAAGCGTGCGGACCCTACGGGTTCGAGAACTATGTAGACATGACCGAGACATGTCTCCGATCAATAACCAATAGCGGAACCTGGATGCTCATATTGGCTCCTACATATTCTACGAAGATCTTTATCGGTCAAACCGCATAATAACCTACGTTGTTCCCTTTGTCATCGGTGTGTTACTTGCCCGAGACTCGATCGTCGGTATCTCAATACCTAGTTCAATCTCGTTACCGGTAGGTCTCTTTACTCGTTCCGTAATACATCATCCCGCAACTAACTCATTAGTTACAATGCTTGCAAGGCTTATAGTGATGTGTATTACCGAGTGGGCCCAAAGACACCTCTCCAACAATCGGAGTGACAAATCCTAATCTCGAAATACGCCAACCCAACAAGTACCTTCGGAGACACCTGTAGAGCACCTTTATAATCACCCAGTTACATTGTGACGTTTGGTTGCACACAAAGTGTTCCTCCGGTAAACGGGAGTTGCATAATCTCATAGTCATAGGAACATGTATAGGTCATGAAGAAAGCAATAACAACATACTAAACGATCAAGTGCTAAGCTAACGGGATGGGTCAAGTCAATCACATCATTCTCCTAATGATGTGATCCTGTTAATCAAATGACAACTCATGTCTATGGCTAGGAAACTCAACCATCTTTGATTAACGAGCTAGTCAAGTAGAGGCATACTAGTGACATTATGTTTGTCTATGTATTCACACATGTATTATGTTTCCGGTTAATACAATTCTAGCATGAATAATAAACATTTATCATGATATGAGGAAATAAATAATAACTTTATTATTGCCTCTAGGGCATATTTCCTTCACTATTTAGGATGAATAAGAAGAATCTCGTCCATGTATCCATGCCAACACACTAGGATTGCTGAAATCACCATTTGTTAATGCCACTACTACCACCTCCGTAACTAAACATAAGGCATTTTACCCAAAAAGGCTTTCACCCTGCTTTATATATAAAGCAAACCGCCCAAGCATCCAACAAGGTTCACACACACACACACACAAGGTCCACGAACACAGCAAGTATCAAATGGGGTTAATGTTGAGGGCACAGCTCAACAAGCCCTGAAATCAAAACACAAACACAAGCACAGCAGCCCGAAACAGCAGGCCTAACCGGGCTCCGGAGGAGGGGGCGGCAACGGGGGTGCCACGCGGAAGGCCATCGAGCGAAGATCGGCGAGGAGGGTGTTGATGGCGTCCCGGTCCTATGGGCGGCTAAGCGGCCGCCAAAGCTGCAGGTAACCACACATTTTAAAGATCGCGTCACTCGCATGTCGAAGAGGCACTTTGTGAAGAACAAGCTTGTTGCGGATGGTCCAAAGCGTCCAAGCGAGGACCCCAACGCACAACCATCTAATATGGCAGTGGCGGGGGGCGCCAGCGTGGATCTCGGGAAGCAGGTCCGGGAAGTTGGTGTTGCACCACTGTCCATCGACCATCTCGCGAAAGCAAGAACACAGGAACTGGCCGTGGAGCGGGAGAAGAAGATGTGATTAGCATCCTCCACTATGCCACAAAGGGGGCACATCCTGTCTCCTGGGCCATTACGCTTGAGGACCTCTACCCCAGAGGGTAGGCATCCCCGAATCCACTGCCACAAGAAGATCCTGATCTTCAAAGGAAGGCGGATGTCCCAAATCAGGCTAAAGGGTTCAGGGGCCGACGAAGGAGTGATGGACGAGTATAAGGACTTACTAGAGAAGCGGCCGGTGGACTCCAGTCGCCAAGAGATGGAGCAGGGGCGCCCTCGACGTCCATTGACAGAAGAGCGATGTCCTGGAGGAGGGAGTCCTAGGCGGCCACCTCGAGGGGGCCGAGGGACGCCGGAAAGCGAGACGCCCTAAGTCAATAAGGGCCATCTCGACAGAGACCCGAGAGTCAACCGCTATGGAGAATAGTTTCAGGAATCGCACGGCGAGGGGGGAGTCCCCCACCCAACAATCGAACCAGAACAGGGTCGAGGACCCAGAGCCAACCGAAATGGACGTGTCGATGCGGAGCACAGGCAGTAGCTAGATCACAGCCTACCAGAACTGGGAGCCGCCAGAACGCTGGCAGAAAGCAAGGGGTTGGCCCGGAAGGTACTTATTCCTGATGATGGTTCGCCAGAGTCCTCCCTCCCCATTGGCGATTCGCCAGAGCCATCGGGTCAGGGGAGCAATGTTCATGCGCTAGACGACAAGATCCCAAGACCTCCCTGGTCCTTGGGTTTGCAAATGTCGGGCCAGCTCACTATATGGTATTTCTGCTTCTCGCCCTCGCCTGCCCAAAGAAACCTAGACTGGTACTTGGCGATCTCCTGATGGAGAGTCTCATGGAGGCTGTAGAAGCCATGAGGAACCAGAGGAGGCTGGATAGCGAGGAGTTGATGAGGATCACCCTGGCCGCCTTCGAGAGCCACCTTCCTTCCACGGGAGAAGAAACAAAAAGCTCGGAGCTCTCACCCAACTCGGGAAACAGCTGCTCCTGAGCTCCACGTACGACCAAATGGCACTGATGCCCATGTCCTTGAGGTCCTTCATGGTGAGCAGCGGAAATACCTCCTCATCCACCTTGTGGATTTCGAACAACTTCTGATAATGGAAATAACTTACATTGCGACTGCACCAATCATTTGACCTGCGATAGCCAAGTACTAAATACTATGAACATGCATGTCTCTTTTTCGTGCCAAAAACAGTATATGTTTAGTAACCAGCCTGATACAATCCTACATCAATAGCTTTACTTTGTTCTAACTTTCCATAGAATAATATCTGAAATGAACTTTAGACCCCGTGTAATCTCAATAAGTATATAGATTTCATCATTTTCTAGAACTACATCTTAGAAATTTAAGTTTATATTGATAGGTTGGTAATGTTACAATCTTGCTGAATACAGTGTGCAAGGAACGTCAGGGCCTGGGAAAGATTATTTAGCAGTTTGGCGAGCTGCCATATTGGCTCATACCATATTCCAGCCCAGCTCGAAGTACTAGCCTACCAAAGGTTGACCAGATAAAGAAATTAGTTTCAATGACCTTCCCAGCATGAATTTCCCAACAGATTTGACCAGCAAATGCCCCAGCAGCAAGTCGAATTACCTCTCTTATTAACACAATTAGGGCCAGTTCTTTTGGTGGCTTCCAGAATAAGCTGCAATAAGCTGCCCCCTACCTAGCTTATTCTAGAAGTTGAACCAAACTTATTTTTTTAAAAGCCTAGTAGTTAAGACTTGACTAGTAGGCTTTTAAAAAAAAATTGGTTGGGCTTCTAGAATAAGCTGGGTAGGGGGCAGCTTATTCTGGAAGCCCAAAAAAGCTAGCAGAAAAACTGGCCCTTAGAGTCGCATTGGAGTAGAGTGTATGTGCACCATTATAGGCAAGACTAACAAGGAAAGTACTTGACATCGCTTAGTTTAAACTTTTTTAAACTACTATGTGAACAAGACCCACAGATAAAGATGACTTCCTAGTCTTCTGAGCAATTTTGTGTCGAAAGTTGTCTAACAACATGATGAACATTATGATCCACAATATTTCCTATTAACAGCAGCATTGTAGCTGTGATGTTCAGCTAACAACACAACCTATTTAAAACACAGGACAAGGAAATAGCACCAAAAGAAAGTGACAATGCAATCGTCCAAAGTGTATCACCACCTCCTGCTGTTCAGAACCACTGGTAATACAGAGACAACACTTGTACAGCCAACAGAAAATACATTTAAACTTTGAATAACTAGTCTAAGAGAAATCAGCCACAGCCCCAGAACGAACCACCATTGCTCCAAACTTAAAAACACGCATACATCAGAGGAAGGAGGACCAAATTCAAGCAGACATACCATGCCCCCTGCTCCATAGCATGAATAAGACATCACTTGTGCAACGATTGTAGCTCTTCATATAGCGGCACATATGGAAAATATGGCAGCTTGCCTTTTTCAAGATTGCATATCACTTTGACTTGTCGACGATCCATATCACAGCACATGAATGTGATATCCTGGCCCACAGTGAAGAAGATCAAGTTAAATTCCAGATGAATTGCAATCCAATTAAATTCCTCTTCAAGGTCTTCTATGTGTCGCCCTCCAAACACATGCGAAGTTTCAACGCTATGCTTCAGTATCCATTCTTTGCTGTCATAGTCTTTAAGAACATAAACTAGCAGTTGAACAACATCATCATAGCACATGAATGTGATATCCTGTCCCACAGTGAAGAAGATCAAGTTACATTCCGGATGAATTGCAATCCAATTAAATTCCTCATCAAGGTCTTCTATGTGTCGCCCTCCAAACACATGCGAAGTTTCAACGCTATGCTTCAGTATCCATTCTTTGCTGTCATAGTCTTTAAGAACATAAACTAGCAGTTGAACAACATCATCATCATTGCCATCTGTGTCAAAACCAGCATAATGCAGGCAGCCCTCTGACTGCTGAATAAAACCAACATCCAAACCATCAGGAACACGAAAGTTAGTCCTTGCTCCCCCTCCTCCTTGTCCACAACGGTCAGAACCATCAACAGTGACGCAGAAATGCAGATAACCATTAAGATAGATAGTTGACCGATCAAGGCGATCAGTAGTGACTTCAATATTGCCGCTCCATCTCTTCTCCTTATGAATCCAACTCCCGGCTTCAGATGAATAGACATGCACTCCGGTAAGACAGAAGTCATGTTGGTCCTCCACCTCCACAGCCGGCAACAAAAACACATGGAAATAGAGGGACACGGCTGGATCAAAACACAAGCTTATAGTAGACACCTCACCGGAAGAGCCGGAATGCGTTGGCGACTTCCCTCGTGTTCATTGCATCAGAGGAAGAGGCAGCATTTTTCGCAAAAAAATAAATAAATAAAGAGGAAGAGGCAGCATGCCAGTAGCCTGTTTAACAACTGATTAATGTAATTGCGTTTGTATCCTAAGCTGCAGTTAAAGTATTACCAAATACCATGCATATATAGCTTAAATTTCTTTCATATGAAAACTGATTTGAACTACATGAGCCAGAATGAAAATAATTGTGGCACCTCTCGTAGTACACAAACGGTCAACCTGCGGCATCACCACTGCCTTAGCCCCCGATAAGTAAAATCTACCAAAAACCTACAGACAAATTACAGTCTAGAGAGGGATGACCTTGCACATACCTCAACCAAAATCACATGTGCAAACGCCAGCCAGATTAATATGGTCGTTGAGGAGAAACATGCTAATGGAGAAAGCCACAGAAAAATCTGAAAGCGAAATCAAGCACCAACTTAACAGTTTGTAAAACTGGGAACAGGCAATAGGAAGAAAAATAGAGAAACCACAAACATCATAGCGATGTTGTACTTCGACGGCCGTGCACAGAGCAGCACATCCTCGGCGCCCTTCTCCTTGCCGCCGCCAAACAATAGCCAGTGGTGAAGCGCCGGCCGGCGTTACCTCTCTCACGGTGCCGCGGATCCGCATAGTAAAAGACAAAGAATAGTAAAATTGCTGCAGGGACGCAAATTAAAATTGCAATACATGTCTGTTAGTATGCAAAATGTTTAAAACTAAGGTTGTACCTTATAATGCATTACAGCTAATAGTTCTAGAACCATTTATACAGTGGAATATTCCTCTTTGCATGTAGAAACTGCAATTTCATTAGGCTGTGGACCCATGTTTGGAGGTATAAATAAGGAAACCATTTATTGGCAGATTAAAGACCTTTCAATACTAATTTTAATCATGCACGGATTCATTTTGGTACCCCTTGATGGTTTGACTGAACTCAGGCTTGGTGTGGCTGGTTCAAGCATGCAACAACTCGATCTACTTGTGCTCTTCTGGTACTGAACAGAAGAATCATCTAAGCATGATGCATAGTCTATAGGAAGCATTTGACAGGAATATCATGTCCAAAAAATGCATGTTTCCACACCTTTCTTTGAGACATGACATAAAAGTGTGCAATAAGCACTGACCTCAAGGAAAGAAACCAAAAAAAAAACTTACATAGTAAATCGAAATCACCTAACAAGCTTTGGCACAGGATAAACTGTACTGCAGACAGCAGGTATTATAGCCGTTGTATATGGATTTTATGGGCAAAAGTAAATAGATATTATTTGTTCCACGACTGTCTTCATGTATGCCTTTTGTGCGAAATGATCTCAAGATAAATGGATTGGAAGAAGAAAATGATAAGCCTACCTCGAATTTGTACATATGTGCTTTTTTTCTTCGCTGGTTCCTCAATGCAGTACTCGTCTGTGCCTACAAAATAACTGCAGACCTGTAAAATGCAAGTGAATTGCACACGAGTCAAAATCGTTTTATGTAAACAAACATTATAGGAGCCAATGGTTCAAAAAAACGGAAGCAAATTTTTGGCTGATAGATTTTGCACAAACAAAATTGGTGGAACAATAAAACAACTTAAGAACAATTGAGGCCAAGAATGGTTGCAACGGAACATTCATTCAAAATCTGCAGCATGTGTCATACATCTTATCGTTAAAATACTATGTATTATGGGCACAAATTAAATCAAAGTATCTTTACTTTCAGAGCAAAAAATGACATATTTATAATCCAAGCACAAGCTCGACCATAACATACACAAGACAAGCCTGCATAATTATTAGGACAAAATTAGTAGATGGAAAACATTCGACGCGCTATTCAACCTGGCGGTAAAATCTAACCAAAAATTCACACATCCCACTGAGCATTCCATAGAACAGCAGCTGCGAATCCACTAAATGCACAACTCACTCTTTTTTAAATCTTTTAAGCATCTCCAGCCATCCAAACCCTACCTTTCAAGGCCACAATTCAACATCTACAAAGTAGTGAAATAGACTAGAATAATTTTGTCAACTAATAGGGTTTCCCCATGTGCTTCTTTTGTTCTTTTCTTCTTTAATGTCGGCCTATTCATAACCATGGACTATGTGTGTTGCAGATGAATTCATCGGCCTACTCAGAGAAACGAGAAGATAACAACACTTTCCGGAGGTACGTCATGTGCTGATGACGGAAAAGTAAGTTTTCACTATGAATGTTCTAACTGTACCAATTGCTTGACCTGGGCCAGCTAACAACTAAAAAATGTTTATATGATAGCTGATGTGAGGCTATGACAAATGTGATGTAAACGTTATTATAGCTCTAGCTAATTAATTTGTGCTATGTAGATCTGCCATCGACCGTCACTCATGAGGAAGGTGCGGGGCTGTCGGAGTGTCCCGAATTGGAAGTTTGGCAGTGTCGGTGACCTTTGTCCCTCATCAATCTTCGTTGTATGTATGAAACGACCTTCGTTGTTCGGAGCCTTTGGTGGTAACCAACTCTTGTCATGGTGTGATTACCTGCTTGTGCGGGCATGATCATCACTTGTGTGGCTTCTCACGTTAAGATGGTGCACGCATGTAGCTACTAGGATCGTGGAAAGTGGCGGCGACGACATAGGATGACTTCAATTTGGTGGTGCTTCTCGAGTACGTAATCTCAAGTTTCGACGTGAAAACCCAGGTCTGACCCTAGTGGGCTATACCAGGCAATGGCAGTGTTTTTGGGTCGATTATTTGTTGAATGCATTGCTCAAAGTTGCTTGGACTTGATATTCAGGGTGAAAACCTAGGACGTGGACTTCGAAGGTCAAAATCCAGCGATGTGGCCTATGATTGCTGTTCCCTTCTTGGAGGTGTTGCTGCTGGAAAACGTTTACAATTGTCCTTGTGTTGTCCAAAAGATGGCCGGTGTTGATGGTTGTTGCTTTAGTTCGTCAATCATTGTTTTGATAGCTTCGAGCTTTTTCCCCTCCGCCTAGGCATAGCTACGTTCTTGTATAACTTTGCTCTTTGTCAGCCCGATTCTTTGTGTGTGTGTTGTGTGTGTGTGTGTATTGCTGGTTGTGTGCATCCTAGTCATACAGAGGTGGGGTGTGTTCATTGTGTTTATATCCTCCTGTTGCTTCTTTTTGAGTCAATTAAATCCACTCTTTATAACCCCCCCCCCCCCTGTTTTTCTTTAGGGATATAGCCAAGCAAATAGATTGCCATAGAGGTTAACATCAGACATGGAACAATTATTAATTTTTGTTATTGTGTTTTGTGGAACATGAATATTTTAGCTTCCCTTCCTTGCTGAAAATGATATGATTAGCAAAACAAGGTGGTTTTATCTCACTATTTTCTAATATATCCTCCTTTGACTTGCAATTCTTTCCTTTTTTTTCCAACTTTCCCAAAGAATCATAAATATGGAACCCTTTTTTTTTACAAAAAACAAGGAACCACACATCATGTGATCACCTTATTATTTCTGTTTTGTACTATTTGCTTTAACTTGTCAGTCATATTCGTTTGATTTTCTCTGCATGCAGGAAACCAGCTAAATAAATCCGTTCGAGCAACAGAGGCATAAGACGCCGACGCCCTCAGACCAAATATCCAAATTATTTGTGTTTGGTTGGAAATATACCATTGGATATGATTATGCATAACATATACAGTTATATTTAACAAAGGCATAGGTCACTAATCCATGTTGATATGGGCGGCATGTGCGCTATTTGATTTATTCATAAACTCCAGAGCATAAGGTATAAAGTAATATATCTAAAAATACCCCGTAGCATTGACCATCCGCAACATGACAAAACAGCAGAGGCCAAGGACATCCATAAAAAAAAAAGGGCTCCCCTATTTTGTTTGAGCACCACTGACAGCATACATAAAAAAGAAGGCTGATATTGCAATGTTTTAGCATAATATATAATCATTTCAAGGTCCTTTTCTCAAACTGAAACCAGTTGGGTTTCTAGCTCAAAATTTGTTTGTGTTGTTGACCAGAATTTGAATCAGAGAAACTAATTGGCTTTCCCCATGTGCATCTATGTGCTTCTTTTGGTTCTTTTCCTCTTTCATGTCGGCCTATTCATGACCATGGACTATATTTGTGTTGCAGATGAATTGATCAGCCTATTCAGAGAAATCAAGCAGATAACAACACTTTCCGGAGGTATGTCATGTGCTGATAACAGAAAGAACTTATATTGCAAGTAATTTTTCACTATAAATACTCTAACTGTACCAATTGTTTGACCTGGGCTAGCTAACAACTAAAAAGTACAGGCACGCATATCTTTCATGCAGCAACTTCATACAATCCTATTGGATCAATAGCTTTGATTTGTTTTAACTTTCCATAGAACAATGTCTGAAATTAGCTTTAGATCCCGTGCAGTCTCAACAAGTACCAAGTATTTTCTCATTTCCTAGACTAAGTTTATATTGATAGGTTGGCAAGTTTACAATCTTGCTGAATACAGGGTGCAAGGAACACCAGGGGCTGAGAGATCAGAAACACAAAGGACCAGTACGAGAAGATTATTTAGCGGTTTGGTGAGCTGCCACACTGACTTCTTGGTTTACATGAACTAAATCAAAAGAAGAAAACACCCTAGTAAGCTCCTGAATGTGCATAAGAACAAGTAAGATTGGAGCTCTGCTCGAAATACTAGCCTTCCATTGGTTGACCAGCTAAAGAAATTAGTTTCAATCATGAGCTTCTCAGCATGAATCTCCGGAAAGAGTTGAACATCGTCCCAGTAGGCAAACGCCTCAGTATTAAGTCAAATTACATATCTTATTAACACAGAAAGTTGCATTGGACTGGAGTGTATGTGCACCATTATAGGCAAGACTAAAATGGGAAGTGCTCGGCATTGCTCATTTTAATCTCTTTAAACCTACCTATGTCTATGTGAACAAAACCCACAAATAAATAGGATAACTTCCTAGTCTTCTGAAGCAATTTTGTGTCAAAAGCTGTCTAACAGCAGGATGAACATTATAACATTTCCTATCAACAGCATCATTGTGGCTGTGATTTTCTGCTAATAACATAACCTATTTAAAACACAGGACAAGAAAAATAGCACCAAAAGAAGTGACAATGTAATCATTCAAAGTGTATCACCATCTCCCATTGTCTAGAACCATTGGTATACAGAGACAAAACAAGTACACGCAAGAGAAGCTAAATTGAAACTTTGAATAACTAGTCCGAGAGAAATGAGCCGCAGTGCCCTCAGAATGAACCACCATTGCACCAAACTTAAAAGCATGCATACATAAGAGAAAGGAGGACATAACTCAAGCAGACATACCATGCCCGCTGCTCCATAGCACGAATAAGACGTCACTTGTGCAACGATTGTAACTCTTCATATAGTGGCACATATGGAAAATATGGTGGCTTGCTCTCTTCAAGATTGCAGATCACTTTAACTTGTCCATGATCCATATCATAGCACATGAATGTGATATCCTCCCAGGCCAGAGTGAAGAAGATCAAGTTACATTCTGGATGAATTGCAATCCAATCAAAGTCCTCATAAAGGCTGACTGCGTGTCGCCCTCCAAACACATGTGAAGTTTCGACGCTATGCTTCAGTATCCATTCTTTGCTGTCATAGTCTTTAAGAACATAATCTAGCAGTTGATCAACATCATCATCATTGTCACCTCTGTCAAAACCAGCATAATGCAGGCAGCCCTGTGACTGCTGAATAAAACAAACATCCAGATCATCAGGAACACGAAAGTCAGTCCTTGCTGCCCCCTCCTTGTCCACTGCAGCTAGTCGGCGGGCAGAACCATCAACAATGGCGCAAAAATGCAGATAACCATTGAGATAGACAATTGATGGATCATTAGCGACATCAATATTGCCGCTCCATCTCTTCTCGTTATGAACCCAACTCCCGGTTTCAGATGAATAGACATGCACTCCGGTAATACAGAAGCCATGTTGGTCCTCCACCTCCACGACCGGCAAACAAAACACATAGAAATGGGGGGACACGGCTGGATCAAAACACAAGTTTATACTAGACGCATCACCGGAATAGCCGGAATCCGGCAACTCAGCCCATTCCTCTGTGGCGGGATTGCACACAACGTACCGTATCTCGTCGCCATGGTCGCCAGCAACGTATGAGGAGAAGAGAAGGAGGCCGTGGCAGGAGTCCAAGAGAAAGACCAGCCGACGGCCGGGCAGGAAGGCGGGATATGTGAGATGGCGGCTTCCCAAGATATTGGTGAAAAGAACACCTGAATCTAGCAATTGACCCGCGTCGTAGAAGCCGGCCAGGGTCTGGGGCAGCTTCCGGCGGTAGCTGCGGTCGTTGATGAGGCCGAGCCAGTGCTTGGAGACGCACTGGAAGCGGCAGAGCGACCTGGCGGGCACGCGCGAGAGGATCTCGATAAGGAGGTCGTCGGTGAGTCTCTCGGCCGCCGTCTCGCTGCCGCTGGGAGGTGAAGAGGACGACCTGCAGACAGAGATGGAGAAGAGGTCTCAGGGGATCGGGTGAAGAAGGGAGAGGAAGGTCGCGACGATTCATGGCGATGCCTGCTCTGCGTACCTGATCCGGGCTGATACGCGTCCGTTCTCCATCAGCTTGGGTGAGATCGATCAGCTTGGGTGGGTGGGCATGGCGCGGCGGCGGAAGAAAGCTCCGGCGGCGCAGTCGAGTGCGGGGAGGGGAAATGGGGGGAGTGATAAACCTACGGGGAGGGGAAGTGGGGATTGAAACTGACGCGACTGGAAATGGGCCAGCAATACGTTCGTGGGCTATAAACCGTCCGTGTCACAACTCCACGAATGTGCCACTCCTAAAATTCTCCTAGTCAATAAAATAAAAGTGATCTCAAAAAATAAAAATAAAATAATACTACCCCTCAAAATCTCCTTCAAAAATAATAACACTAAAACGGCTTGGATTTTATGCTCACGTATACTATTCGGCATGAAATTTTATTTTGAAGTTGGTACTGCTATCCGCAAGAAGAATGTGGTTAGCAGGGAGGATGATTTTCATGTGACAAGAGCGTATGGGATAGAAAAGCCAAAAGCCTTAACCAATCTTAATGTTGATGTTTGCATGGTTAGCTCCAGTACCAACTTGAACGAGTCCATCTCAAGCTCATATTGGACGGAGCTATCTATTTAAAGAGGTTTGTGTTATCGAAGAAGATGATGGTACAGTGCAATGCCCCTTGCACGCTCCAATAATTCTATCGAAAGAGGTTTCATGAGGGTGCCTTGCACGTGCCCTCTATTAAAACTAGATGATACCCTGCGCGTTGCTACAGAAACTCTTGGTCCTATGCGTATAAGAATATATAAGTTGACTAAATTTGTTCGCATCGTAGATCTCTTATATATATAGGAGAAAAAACTGCAATGTACATAGTACTTGGAGTATAGTTGTAAAGATAGCAAAGTGTATCATTTGTTTACTAAATACAGTGATATGACATAAGTGATCTCATAGGAATAAATAAGTTTAATGTATATAAGCAAATTAAGAAAAGATATGGAATGGGGACGCCAGGAAAGGTTATGTATATATTGCCATTTTGAGATACTTCTTGTGAATTATGTTAGACTCTTGTTGTAAATCAATCTTATGCATGTCAGTGCATAAGTTCTGCAAAGTATAGCCAAGTAGTTCATATCAGCAATTGTAAAAATAGGTGTTACATTAAATAGTTGTATCTTCCCATAACCATAATATGAGATAACAAACAATTGGAAACAATGCTCTGGAAACATCACAGGTAGTAGGGCCTCGTCTTTGTTAATCAAACAAAATCTACAGTAGCAAAATAAAATAAAATAAGGTGCTTGGAAGAAGCAATGATGAAGATGATTGCAACATCTGAGTCACCTGGTACTTGAGCAGGAAAAGGACTATACCTATGTATAGCTCAAGGTTTGTTAAAAAAATGTATAGCTGAAGGTAAAAAGCTGAGGGAAGTGTCTGCACTTCATGCGTATTTTTATATTCTGTATGAAGCATTAAGACAATTAGCAAGGGCACCACCCAAAAATAAAAACGGCACTGGAAATAGCACCTTAACCTGTCAAATACTCCCAATACAAAAATAAATAAATTTGCAAGTGGTTTGGATCCACGCCCACCACCTCAAAGCTTGTTTTGACCTTGGAGCCATTCAGTGAGCCAGGTCGGTACTAAAGGAGTAGAGATGCCAAGTTAGTTGAAAAAGCAAGTTCCTGCTGTAGAAACAATGACACAAATTTTACCTGTTGAAGAAAAATTATCTCTAGAAACTATAAATTTCCATGGAAATGAAATAGCAATATTTCCTGGCATGGAAGCATGGAAGATAGAACAACAAATGTGCAAACTTAAGCAAAATCAGTTGAGTATGTAAGAATAAAATAAAGAAACAGAAAGTTAATCTTGGTAAGGTGAGGTGATTCATTCACTAGTAGGAAAATACTCATAGGTAGAAGTTTACCAGTAGCGCTTGTTTTTGACCCCACGCTACTGGTATTTACCAGTAGCGTTGGGTAGAAAACACGCTACTACTATTAAATAACAACAGCGTTTGTTAGCTTGGGCCGCGCTGCTGTTACATGGGCCGTAGGGCAAAAACGGTAGCCACTTACCTGTAGCGTTTTGTTTCGAACGGGCGCTACAGCTGGTGGGCTTAGCAGTAGCGCCGGCCTCTACCCAGCGCTACTACTAGCGGAAAAGAAAACCTGCCCGAGCGCCCCCCCGCACCCCCTCACTCTCACAATTGATCCCCTTCGACGCCGCCGCCGCGGTTAGGGTTCCTCCCCGGCCGCCTCACCCCCGTCGACGGCGTCGTGCGCCGCCACCACGCGCGGTCGCCTCTCGCCTCCTCCGACGCTCCAGCCCCGTAAGTCCCCCTCGATCTCCTCCTCCCTGCGCGCGCCACAACTAGCTAGGCTCCAATCGATTCGCCGCGGCGTCTCGCCATGTTTTGGGATTTTGCGTGGGGGAAAGGGATTTAGGGATTGCACGGGTGACTCCGCGCTTCGATGCGACGTGTTCGAGGCTTGTTTCCTCGCGTGATTGGGGAGAGAGTAGATAGAGGGGTTAGGTGAGACAAGTAGAGGCTTTTTGTTGCTCACCGAAACTTGAGTTTCAATTCTTGATTAGCAGTTTAGCAAATATAATTGAAACTTGGGTTTCAATTCTTGGCGGTTGTCCCTGGAGCAGTGGCGGCGGCGGCGGTGCCTAGTGTTCTAGGGTTTAGAGAGGGGTTCTTTCCTAACACTAGGGTTATGTCGTGAATGCTCCTCCTTTCATCTGAATGATGTTGATTGTGCCAGTTCTTAAAGGTCTAAATGTTTGTATCCTCGTGATGAGCTACCCTATGTGTGAATTTGATCCAGTAGCTTCTTTGTTGATGCATATAAAGATATGACCAAGAAGCCCTCGCTGTTATGTGGTTTCATGGAAAAATCAATGCTTGATTCGATACTCTTTCAGGTTGAAGAGAGTGTCTGTATGTGGTGATTGATACGTCTCCGTCGTATCTACTTTTCCAAACACTTTTGCCCTTGTTTTGGACTCTAACTTGTATGATTTGAACGGAACTAACCTGGGCTGACGCTGTTTTCAGCAGAATTGCCATGATGTTGTTTTATGTGCATAAAACAAATATTCTCGGAATGACCTGAAACTCCACGGAACATCTTAGAAAAAATAATAAAAAATCCTCGCCAAAGATGAAGACCAGGGGGCCCACACCCTGTCCACGAGGGTGGGGGCGCCCCCCCCCCCTCTAGGACGCGCCCCCTACCTCATGGGCCCCCTGGATGCCCTCCGACGCCAACTCCAACTCTATATATTTGCTTTCGGAGAGAAAAAAATAAGGGAGAAGAAATCATCGCGTTTTACGATACGGAGCCGCTGCCAAGCCCTAAAACTTCTCGGGAGGGCTGATCTGGAGTCCGTTCGGGGCTCCGAAGAGGGGGATTCGTTGCCGTCGTCATCATCAACCATCCTCCATCACCAATTTCATGATGCTCACCGCCGTGCGTGAATAATTCCATCATAGGCTTGCTGGACGGTGATGGATTGGATGAGATTTATCATGTAATCGAGTTAGTTTTGTTAGGGTTTGATCCCTAGTATCCACTATGTTCTGAGATTGATGTTGCTATGACTTTGCTATGCTTAATGCTTGTCACTAGTGCCCGAGTGCCATGATTTCAGATCTGAACCTATTATGTTTTCATGAATATATGTGAGTTCTTGATCCTATCTTGCAAGTCTATAGTCACCTACTATGTGTTATGATCCGGCAACCCCGAAGTGACAATAATCGGGACCACTCCCGGTGATGACCATAGTTTGAGGAGTTCATGTATTCACTATGTGCTAATGCTTTGTTCCGGTTCTCTATTAAAAGGAGGCCTTAATATCCCTTAGTTTCCGATAGGACCCCTCTGCCACGGGAGGGTAGGACAAAAGATGTCATGCAAGTTCTTTTCCATAAGCATGTATGACTATATACGGAATACATGCCTACATTACATTGATGAATTGGAGCTAGTTCTGTGTCACCCTATGTTATGACTCTTACATGATGAACCGCATCCGGCATAATTATCCATCACTGATCCGGTGCCTACGAGTTTTCCATATATTGGTTTACGCTTATTTGCTTTTCCGCTGCTACTGTTACAATCACTACAAAATACCAAAAATATTTACTTTTGCTTGCACTACTCTTTTGTTACCGTTACCACCACTATCATATTACTATGCTACTAAACACTTTGCTGCAGATACTAAGTTTCTAAGTGTGGTTGAATTGACAACTCAGCTGCTAATACTTGAGAATATTCTTTGGCTAATTTCTGGCACCGTCGCCGGGGAGCATAGCTCTATTCTTTGAGTCACTTGGGATATATATCTGCTTATCATTATGAAGAACTTGAGAGATCCAAAAACCAAGATCTATCCCTCAACTACTAGGGGAGGTAAGGAACTTCCATCTAGCTCTGCACTTGATTCACCTTCTGTTATGAGTAAGTTTGCGATACCTACATCTGCTTCTGCTATTCGTTCTGATATGTCGCATGTTATTGATGATGCCACTTCTGCTATGGATGATACTTATGATGAAACTGCTTCTATGCCTGATACTACTGTGCCCCTTGGTGAATTTCTTGATGAACAAATTGCTAGGGCTAGAGAAAAAGAAATTATTGAATCTGAATACGATGATGAAAGTGATGATGAAAATATGCCTGTTATTCCTGAGGGCTATTTTTTGATATGGAATCTTCTGCCGCTATTTTAGCTTGCAAAGATAGATATGAGCTCAAGAAGTTATTAGTTAAATGGAACAAAGAATCACTTAGAGATAAAATGAAACCCGACCCTACTTTTGCTACTTCACCTATTTGTGTTCCTGATAAGGATTATGAATTCTTTGTTGATCCTGATATAATTACTTTGGTTGAATCTGATCTGTTTTATGGCTATGAATCTGAAACTGTTGTGGCACATCTTACTAAGTTAAATGATATAGCCACCCTGTTTACTAATGATGAGAGATCGCGTTACTTTTATATACTCAAAATATTTCCGTTCTCATTAAAGGGTGATGCTAAGATATGGTTTAATTCTCTTGATCTTGGTTGTGTGCGTAGTCCCTAGGATATGATTTATTACTTATCTGCTAAATATTTCCCTGCTCATAAGAAACAAGCTGCTCTGAGGGAAATATACAACTTTGTGCAAATTAAAGAAAAGAGTCTCCCACAAGCTTGGGGGAGGCTGATGTCTACTACACAACCTTCTTCTTGTAGACGTTGTTGGGCCTCCAAGTGCAGAGATTTGTAGGACAGTAGCAAATTTCCCTCAAGTGGATGACCTAAGGTTTATCAATCCGTAGGAGGCGTAGGATGAAGATGGTCTCTCTCAAGCAACCCTGCAACCAAATAACAAAGAGTCTCTTGTGTCCCCAACACACCCAATACAATGGTAAATTGTATAGGTGCACTAGTTCGGCGAAGAGATGGTGATACAAGTGCAATATGGATGGTAGATAAAGGTATTTGTAATCTGAGATTATAAAAACAGCAAGGTAACTAATGGTAAAAGTGAGCGTAAACGGTATTGCGATGATAGGAAATAAGGCCTAGGGTTCATACTTTCACTAGTGTAAGTCCTCTCAACAATACTAACATAATTGGATCATAAAATTGTCCCTCAACATGCAACAAAGAGTCACTCCAAAGTCACTAATAGCGGAGAACGAACGAAGAGATTATGGTAGGGTACGAAACCACCTCAAAGTTATTCTTTCCAATCAATCTGTTGGGCTATTCCTATAAGTGTCACAAACAACCCTAGAGTTTGTACTAGAATAACACCTTAAGATACAAATCAACCAAAACCCTAATGTCACATAGATACTTCAATGTCACCTCAAGTATCCGTGGGCATGATTATACGATATGCATCACACAATCTCAGATTCATCTATTCAACCAACACAAAGGACCTCAAAGAGTGCCCCAAAGTTCTACCGGAGAATCACGACGAAAACGTGTGCCAACCCCTATGCATAGGTTCATGGGCGGAACCCGCAAGTTGGTCACCAAAACATACATCAAGTGGCACGTGGTATCCCATTGTCACCACAGATATCCACGGCAAGACATACATCAAGTGTTCTCAAGTCTTTAAAGACTCAATCCGATAAGATTACTTCAAAGGGGAAACTCAATTCATTACAAGAGAGAAGAGGGGGAGGAGAAGCATAAGATCCAACTATAATAGCAAAGCTCGCGATACATCAAGATCGTGCCAAATTAAGAACACGAGAGAGAGAGATCAAACACATAGCTACTAGTACATACCCTCAGCTCCGAGGGAGAACTACTCCCTCCTCGTCATGGGGAGCACCGGGATGATGAAGATGGCCACCGGAGAAGGATTGCCCCCTCCGGCAGGGTGCTGGAACGGGTCTAGATTGAGTTTCAGTGGCTACGGAGGCTTCTGGCGGCGGAACTCCCGATCTATTGTTGCTCTGGAAGTTTTAGGGTATATGGAGTTATATAGGCAGAAGAAGCACTCCAGGGGAGCCACGGGGGCCCCACGAGGCAGGGGGGGCGCGCCCTAGGGGGGTGGGCGCGCCCCCCACCCTCGTGGTCAGCTCCCGTATCTTCTGACGTGGGGTCCAAGTCCATCAGGTGTGTTTTCTTCCAAAAATAACTTCTCCAGTTGATTTCGTTCCGTTTCGACTCCGTCTGATATTCCTTTTCTTCAAAACACTGAAATAGGCATAAAACAGCAAATCTGGGCTGGGCCTCCGGTTAATAGGTTAGTCCCCAAAATAATATAAAAGTGGATAATAAAGCCCAATATTTCCCAAAACAGTAGATAGTATAGCATGGAGCAATCAAAAATTATAGATACGTTGGAGACGTATCAAGCATCCCCAAGCTTAATTCCTGCTCGTCCTCGAGTAGGTAAATGATAAAAAGATAATATTTGATGTGGAATGCTAGTTGGCATAATTTCAATGTAATTCTTCTTAATTGTGGCACGAATATTCAGATCCATAAGATTCAAGACAAAAGTTTAATATTAACATAGAAATAATAATATTTCAAGCATACTAATAAAGCAATCATGTCTTCTCAAAATAACATGGCCAGAGAGAGCTATCCCTATAAAATCATATAGTCTGGCTATGCTCCATCTTCACCGCACAAAATATTTAAATCATGCACAACCCCGATGACAAGCCAAGCAATTGTTTCATACTTTTGATGTTCTCAAACTTTTTGAATCTTCACGCAATACATGAGCGTGAGCCATGGATATAGCACTATAGGTGAAATAGAATGGTGGTTGTGGAGAAGACAAAAAGGGAGAAGATAGTCTCACATCAACTAGGCATATCGACGGGCTATGGAGATGCCCATCAATAGATATCAATGTGAGTGAGTAGGGATTGCCATGCAACGGATGCACTAGAGCTATAAATGTATGAAAGCTCAACAAAAGAAACTAGTGGGTGTGCATCCAACTTGCTTGCTCGCGAAGACCTAGGGCATTTAGAAGAAGCCCATCATTGGAATATACAAGCCAAGTTCTATAATGTAATATTCCCACTAGTATATGAAAGTGACAACATATGAGACTCTCTATATGAAGAACATTGTGCTACTTTGAAGCACAATATATGAGACTCGCTATATCATGGTGCTACTTTGAAGCACAAGTGTGGAAAAAGGATAGTACCATTTCCCCTTTTTATTTATTTTCTTTTATTTATTTGGCCTTTTCTTTTTTTGGCCTTTCCCCTTTTTTGGGACAATGCTCTATTGAATGGTGATCATCACACTTCTATTTATTTACAACTCAAGAATTACAACTCAATACTAGAACAAAGATGACTCTATATGAATGCCTCCAGTGGTGTACCGGGATATGCAATGAATCAAGAGTGACATGTATGAAAGAATTATGAATGGTGGCTTTGCCACAAATACAATGTCAACTACATGATCATGCAAAGCAATATGACAATGATGAAGTGTGTCATAATAAATGGAGCGGTGGAAAGTTGCATGGCAATATATCTCGGAATGGCTATGGAAATGCCATAATAGGTAGGTATGGTGGCCGTTTTGAGGAAGGTATATGGTGGGTTTATGGTACCGGCGAAAGTTGCGCGGTACTAGAGAGGCTAGCAAAGGTGGAAGGGTGAGAGTGCGTATAATCCATGGACTCAACATTAGTCATAAAGAACTCACATACTTATTCCAAAAATCTATTAGTTATCGAAACAAAGTACTACGCGCATGCTCCTAGGGGTATAGATTGGTAGGAAAAGACCATCGCTCGTCCCCGACCGCCACTCATAAGGAAGACAATCAATAAACACCTCATGCTCCGACTTCGTTACATAACGGTTCACCATACGTGCATGCTACGGGAATCACAAACTTCAACACAAGTATCTCTCAAATTCACAACTACTCAACTAGCATGACTCTAATATCACCATCTCCATATATCAAAACAATCATCAAGCATCAAACTTCTCTTAGTATTCAACACACTCATAAGAGAATTTTTATTATTCTTGAATACCTAGCATATTAGGATTTTAAGCAAATTACCATGCTATTTAAGACTCTCAAAATAATCTAAGTGAAGCATGAGAGTTCATCTATTTCTTCAAAATAAAACTACCACCATGCTCTAAAAGATATAAGTGAAGCTCAATGAGTAGTCGAATAATTATGCAACTATGTGAAGACTCTCCAACATTTAATAATTTCAGAACTTGGTATTTTATTCAAACATCAAGCAAATCCTAACAAAATAAATTGACGCTCCAAGCAAAACACATATCATGTGGCGAATAAAAATATAGCTCCAAGTAAAGTTACCGATGAAGGAAGACGAAAGAGGGGATGCCTTCCGGGGCATCCCCAAGCTTAGGCTCTTGGTTGTCCTTGAATATTACCTTGGGGTGCCTTGGGAATCCCCAATCTTAGGCTCTTGCCACTCCTTATTCCATAGTCCATCGAATCCTTACCCAAAACTTGAAAACTTCACAACACAAAACTTAAAGTAGAAAACTCGTGAGCTCCGTTAGTATAAGAAAATAAATCACCACTTCAAGGTACTGTAATGAACTCATTATTTATTTATATTGGTGTTAAACCTACTGTATTCCAACTTCTCTATGGTTTATAAACTCTTTTACTAGCCATAGATTCATCAAAATAAGCAAACAACACACGAAAAACAGAATCTGTCAAAAACAGAACAGTCTGTAGTAATCTGGATCAAACGTATACTTATAGAACTCATAAAATTCTCAAATAAATTGCTGGACCTGAGGAATTTATCTATTAATCATCTTAAAAAATAATTAACTAAATAGCACTGTCCAAATAAAAATGGCAGTAATTCTCGTGAGCGCTAAAGTTTCTGCTTTTGACAGCATGATCAACAAGACTTTCCCCAAGTCTTCCCAAAGGTTCTACTTGGCGCAAACACTAATTAAAAGCATAAAACAACATCTAAACAGAGGCTAGATGAATTATTTATTACTAAATAGGAACAAAAACCAAGGAACAAAAATAAAGTTGGGTTGCCTCCCAACAAGCGCTATCGTTTAACGCCCCTAGCTAGGCACGATGATTTCAATGATGCTCACCTAAAGGATAAGACTTTGAACATAAAGAGAGCATCATGAAGAATATGACTAGCACATTTAAGTATAACATGCTTCCTATGCATAGGGATTTTGTGAGCAAACAACTTGTGGGAACAAGAATCAACTTGCATAGGAAGGTAAAACAAGCATAACTTCAAAACTTTAAGCAAATAGAGAGGAAACTTGATATTATTGCAATTCCGACAAGCATATGTTCCTCCCTCGTAATAATTTCCAGTAGCATCATGAATGAATTAAACAATATAACCAGCACCTAAAGCATTCTTTTCATGATCTACAAGCATATAAAATTTACTACTCTCCACATAAGCAAATTTCTTCTCAGTCGAAATAGTGGGAGTATCATAAGAAACTTGAATACTATAAATTGTTTCCACATTAAAAGAGTAATGTTCAGAGAAGGGGTATTCATAATCATGACAAGTTTTATAAATATAATCACTAGTTTTTATAGCACAAGTTTCATCACAATAATCATCATAAGTAGCAACTTTGTTGTCATCATAATCACTTTGCATATCAAAACATGGAAGGCTAAAAAAATTATCATTATTAAACATAGCATCCCCAAGATTGGGACAATCATTAATTGGAGCAAATATATTCTCAAATATGTCATCCTCATCAAACATAGCTTCCCCAAGCTTGAGCCTTTGTGTATCATAAGCATAATCACTCTCATCATTAATAGCATGGATAACACCAATAGTATAGCAATTATTATATTCTTCCAAGCATGTGCCAAAAAGATTTTCAAGATCACAAGAAGTATCATTATCTTCCCAATCATAATCATCACAACAAGCAATAGGCATAACGAGATCATCATCAAGTGCATCATCTTCATTTTCATGAGGCACAGCAATAATAGGAGCAACTTTATTTGGGAGAGATACCTTTTTACCTCTCTTCCTTTTTCTTTTCTTCTTCTTTACCACATCGTGTGTGGGTTCAATCCTCTTTTTGGAGCTCCTTATTAATGAGATTGGTTGAATGGGAGGCTCCTCCTCGTTGCCTGATTCATCATAAGAGATAAATAGGAGGATATTGGGAAGTCTCTTCCCTTTCATTAGTATTCTCTTCATCTTCTATTTGTTTCCTTTTCTTTATGTAGTTGGCAATATAAGGATTTTCAATGCAATTCACCGCACAATACATATAAATATTCTCTAGATCAAAATCAAGAACTCTATCAAGATTAAACTTTGGAATACCCTCAGTTATACATTTCATTTCTTCATAACCCAAAAGAAGGCTAAGCTCTTTATGATGCTCAAGGGTAATCAAATTATCACAATGTTTGGACACGACTTGATCATGAAACAAATAGCATTGGAGCTTTAAATGACCATGTTCATTGCAAAGTTCACAAGGGGCATGAAAAATATTGAATCTTTCAGCACATTCATCTAGACTTTTTTGCAACAATTTAGTTTCTAAGTACTTATGCCTCTTACAATATCTATCTTCCCTATTCGGTGTGTACTTGCAAACCCAATCTACTCCACAAAAATTGACATGTTTATAGGAGGTATTTTCATCATAACTAGTGCAATCATCATTAGCATCATGGATATTCAAAGAATTCGTACTAACAACATTGCAATCATGCTCATCATTCAAATATTTAGTGCCAAACATTTTGTAGATTTCTTCTTCTAGCACTTGAGCACAATTATCCTTTACATCATACTCACGAAAGATATTAAAAAGGTGAAGCGTATGAGACAAACTCAATTCCATTTTTTACAGTTTTCTTTTATAAACTAAACTAGTGATAAAAAAAGAAATTAAAAGACTCGATTGCAAGATCTAAAGATATACCTTCAAGCACTCACCTCCCCGGCAACGGCGCCAGAAAAGAGCTTGATGTCTACTACACAACCTTCTTCTTGTAGACGTTGTTGGGCCTCCAAGTGCAGAGGTTTGTAGGACAGTAGCAAATTTCCCTCAAGTGGATGACCTAAGGAGGCGTAGGATGAAGATGGTCTCTCTCAAGCAACCCTGCAACCAAATAACAAAGAGTCTCTTGTGTCCCCAACACACCCAATACAATGGTAAATTGTATAGGTGCACTAGTTCAGCGAAGAGATGGTGATACAAGTGCAATATGGATGGTAGATAAAGGTATTTGTAATCTGGAATTACAAAAACAGCAAGGTAACTAATGGTAAAAGTGAGCGTAAATGGTATTGCAATGATAGGAAATAAGGCCTAGGGTTCATACTTTCACTAGTGTAAGTCCTCTCAACAATACTAACATAATTGGATCATAAAATTGTCCATCAACATGCAACAAAGAGTCACTCCAAAGTCACTAATAGCGGAGAACGAACGAAGAGATTATGGTAGGGTACGAAACCACCTCAAAGTTATTCTTTCCAATCAATCCGTTGGGCTATTCCTATAAGTGTCACAAAAAACCCTAGAGTTCGTACTAGAATAACACCTTAAGATACAAATCAACCAAAACCCTAATGTCACATAGATACTTCAATGTCACCTCAAGTATCCGTGGGCATGATTATACGATATGCATCACACAATCTCGGATTCATCTATTCAACCAACACAAAGGACCTCAAAGAGTGCCCCAAAGTTCTACCGGAGAATCACGACGAAAACGTGTGCCAACCCCTATGCATAGGTTCATGGGAGGAACCCGCAAGTTGGTCACCAAAACATACATCAAGTGGCACGTGGTATCCCATTGTCACCACAGATATCCACGGCAAGACATACATCAAGTGTTCTCAAGTCTTTAAAGGCTCAGTCCGATAAGATTACTTCAAAGGGGAAACTCAATTCATTACAAGAGAGAAGAGGGGGAGGAGAAACATAAGATCCAACTATAATAGCAAAGCTCGCGATACATCAAGATCGTGCCAAATCAAGAACACGAGAGAGAGAGAGAGAGATCAAACAGATAGCTACTAGTACATACCCTCAGCCCCGAGGGAGAACTACTCCCTCCTCGTCATGGGGAGCACCGGGATGATGAAGATGGCCACCGGAGAAGGATTGCCCCCTCCGGCAGGGTGCCGGAACGGGTCTAGATTGAGTTTCGGTGGCTACGGAGGCTTCTAGTGGCGGAACTCCTGATCTACTGTTGCTCTGGAAGTTTTAGGGTATATTGAGTTATATAGGCAGAAGAAGCACGTCAGGGGAGCCACGGGGGCCCCATGAGGCAGGGGGCGCGCCCTAGGGGGGTGGGCGCACCCCCCACCCTCGTGGTCAGCTCCCGTATCTTCTGACGTGGGGTCCAAGTCCATCAGGTGTGTTTTCTTCCAAAAATAACTTCTCCAGTTGATTTCGTTCCGTTTTGACTCCGTCTGATATTCCTTTTCTTCAAAACACTGAAATAGGCATATAACATCAAATCTGGGCTGGGCCTCCGGTTAATAGGTTAGTCCCAAAAATAATATAAAAGTGGATAATAAAGCCCAATATTGCCCAAAACATCAGATAGTATAGCATGGAGCAATCAAAAATTATAGATACGTTGGAGACGTATCAGAGGCTTCTCAAGTTACTTAATGCTTTGCCTGATCATCCTCTTAAGAAACCCAAAATACTTGATATCTTTTATAATGGACTAACCGATGCTTCCAGAGATTACCTGGATAGTTGTGCTGGTTCTCTTTTCAGGGAAAGAACACCGGATGAAGCTGAAATTCTATTGAATAATATGTTGACAAATGAAAATAATTGGGCACCTCCTGAGCCAGCTCCTGAGCCAACTCCTGCTCCAATTACTGAGCCTATTCCTAAACCAACTCCGAAGAAGAGAGGTGTTCTATTTCTCAGTCCCGAAGATATGCAAGAGGCAAAGAAATCTATGAAAGAGAAAGGTATTAAAGGTGAAGACGTTAAGAATTTACCTCCTATTGAAGAAATACACGGTCTTAATTCACCGCCTGTTGAAGAAACTTATGATCTCAATTCTTTATTTATTGAAGAACCTCCTGGCCCCGATATCCCGACACAGGTAGTAAAGGTAAATTCTCTCTATAGATATGATAAAGCTGAAGTTCCTCCTACTAAAATTGCTAGTCAGTGCTTGGATGAGTTTGATAACTTTATGTTTAAGCAAGATGACTTCAATGCTTATTTTGGTAGACAACTAAAAGAAAATGCTTATATGATTACACGCTTGGGTGATTATATGGCTAATATTAAAGGTGAACTTGAACTTGTTAGCAAACATGCTTCTATGGTTACCACGCAAGTAGAACAAGTGCTTAAAGCTCAAAAAGAATTGCTTGATGAAATGAATAGTAAGAAAAATGATTACGCTGTTAGAGTGGCTACTAGAACTGGTAGAATGACTCAGGAACCTTTGTATCCTGAAGGCCACCCTAAGAGAATCGAGCAAGATTCTTAGAGAAATAATATTGATGTTCCTAGTTCTTCTAAAAAGAAGAAAAAGAAAAATGATAGAACTGTGCAAACTTCTAGTGAACCTATTGCTGAACCACCTGATAATCCAAATGATATCTCTATGTCTGATGCTGAAACACAATCTGGTAATGAACATGAACCTAATGAAAATATTAATGATGATGTTCATGATGATGCTCAACCTAGTAATGATAATGATATAGAAATTGAACATGTTGTTGATATTGATAACCCACAATCAAAGAATCAACGTTATGATAAAAGAGACTTTGTTGCTAGGAAACATGGTAAAGAAGGAGAGCCTTGGGTTCAGAAACCCATGCCTTTTCCTCCCAAACCATCCAAGAAAAAGGATGATGAGGATTTTGAGCGCTTTGCTGAAATGATTAGGCCTATCTTTTTGCGTATGCGATTAACTGATGTGCTCAAAACAAATCCTTATGCTAAATATATGAAGGATATCATTACTAATAAAAGAAAGATACCGGAAGCTGAGATTTCCACCATGCTTGCTAATTATACTTTTAAGGGTGGAATACCAAAGAAACATGGAGATCCTGAGTACCTATTATACCTTGCTCCATTAAAAGAAATTATATTAAAACTGCTTTATGTGATCTTGGAGCCGGTGTTAGTGTTATACCTCTCTCTTTATATCGTAGACTTGACTTGAATAAGCTGACACCTACCGAAATATCTTTGCAAATGGCTGATAAATCAACTGCTATACCTGTCGATATTTGTGAGGATGTGCATGTTGTGGTTGCAAACGTTACTATTTTAACGGACTTTGTTATTCTTGATATTCCCGAGGATGATAGTATGTCTATTATTCTTGGAAGACCTTTTCTTAGTACTGCAGGGGCTGTTATTGATTGCAACAAAGGCAATGTCACTTTTCATGTTAATGGTAATGAGCATACGGTACACTTTTCGAGGAAACAACCTCAAGCTCATAGTATCAATTCTATCGGAAAAATTCCATCGATTATATTTGGAGGTTTTGAATTTCCTCTTCCTACTGTCAAGAAGAAATATGATATACTTATTATTGGGGATGTGCATATCCCCGTTGAGGTAACCTAGTGTTATTCGAAATTTCTCCGGTTTCATGTTAATCGGAATGAGTTTGTTAACAAGACTTGATCAACCTTGTTAGTGGATTCCTTTTGACGAGCATGAGATGGATGAAACTAGAAGCACAACCTTCTGTACCCTCTCTATATTTTCTGTTATTTAGTAGAAATAAAGTAAAAATAGTATTTTTCTGTCTGTTTCCTGGCTTGTCCGTGTAATATAAAAATATCCCGAAAATAAAAGTTCTCAGAATGCCATGCCAATTTAATATGATTTTTTTGGGAATATTTGAGGATTTACTATGCAAAAATTACCGCGAGAGGAGCTGCCACCTGGCCACGAGGGTGGTGGGTGCCCCCCCTCTAGGGCGCGCCCCCTGCCTCGTGGGCCCACGGTGGCCCTCCTCCACTTATGTCATCACCCATCTTCTTCCTCTATCTCGCACAAACCCGAAAAACCAACTCAAGCACGAGTTCCAGCCACTTTTGCTGTGATTTTCGATCTCCTTGCTTAGAGCACCTCTCGCAAAACTGCTTGGGGAGATTGTTCCTTGGTATGTGACTCCTCCATTGGTCCAATTAGTTTGTTCTAGTGCTTTATTCTTTGCAAATTTGTGCTGCATAAGTGACCATGTTCTTGAGCTTGCATGTCAAATTTATATGGTTCTAAGTAGTTCTAATGCTTAATATAGGCTCTAGGCACTTGTAGGAGTAGTTGCTATCAGTTTTATTGAGTTTGATTTACTTTTATTTTGAAGTTACTAAAAAATTTCAGAATTTTTCAGAAAATGATGAGGAGATTATTGAGGGGCTCATCGAGCCAAAGCTCGAAGGAAAAGGCACCGAAGCCTAAGTATAATTTGCCGCGCACCACGGAGATTCGGGCGTGTTAATGGCCTTCTGATGATTTCTTAAGAGCAGCCGGTATCTATGAAGATTTTCATGAATTGGCTCACAATGCAGGCCTCGCCGCTTTCCTCCATGACCAATGCGATCAGTATCTCTTACTCACAAATACCTTTGTGCAAAAATTTCATTTTCATTATAGGAACTCACCACCTATGGTGGAGTTTCATTTATATGATGAGCATAAGGAGATGTCACTTTATGATTTTTGTCAAATTTGTTTAGTCCCTTTTGAGGATAAGACAGAAGAACCACATCATGATGATGTGGTTTGGTTTATTGATACTATCACTGTAGGAGAAACTAGGAAGGTTTCCGATGCACGAATCACTAGCATACATTTTCCTGTTTTATGTTACTTTGCATTATTTGCTAGTCGTTGCTTAATTGGACGTGGAAACTGTGGAAACCTTAGTATCCCTGATATAATTATTCTGCTCCATGGTTTATACAGTGATAACACTTTTAGTATGGGCGGTATTATTGCTAGACGGTTAAGTATGAACCGTACCAAAGGCCTCGTCTTTGGAGGCATCTATGTTACACGCCTAGCCGAACATACCTATTAGGCATGCTGAGAAGGAAGAAAAGGTGTTGCCCCGTGTTTATCTAGATCATAAAAGTATGGTGGCAAATGATTTTATTGTTAAGAGTAGGGAAGGAGAGCTTAAATATCAATTGTTCTTTAACAAACATCATCCTGAGACTATTATCCTGCATGCTCCTTCTTTGTTTGATTTGACTGTAGACACGTACCTTGTTCCGTTGACGGCTATTCACGCCTACCGGAACCCTGCACCAGCCGAGGATCCAGAACCGGAACCACAATTTGATCCTTCACGGCAGTCTAACTATCAGTGGGATCCGGAGATGATTGCCAGCCAGTGGCAATCCGAGTCTTCTTCCTCCTCATCGCAGTACGACCCCAACTATTATTATGGATATCAGCCAGGCCAGCCCTGGCAAGAAACCAACTTAGGCCAAAAGCCTAAGCTTGGGGGAGTACGTATTTCTCACCGACATTACATTTATGCTCACACACACTCATTACTAGATGTCGGTGCTCATACTTTTTCACTGTAATATCCATGCTAGTTTATTTTCTTTTTCCTGCTTTCTTCTTGTGTGTTTGTTAAACCTTAAGAAAAACCAAAAAAATTAGTAGTAGTTTACTTTTCTGTTGTAGTAGTAATAATTAAAAAAGAAAACCCAAAAATATTTCTCGTTCTTTTTTGCTTGTTGGGAGCTTTCCCGTGTAAATAGTTTTACTTCTTTTCTTTTCTTTGGGGGTCAGTAGGAGAAGACCATAATTAAATTGTTGAAGTGGCTCTTATATGCATTATTGTTGATTTAACCAAGAGCCCATATTGCCTGGTCTTCTCCTGTTTATTGAATGCTCGCAGATTCCAGCTTAGTCCAATGCACGTACACCCTTATTATTATTCACACCGTTCGGTCGTGCAAGTGAAAGGCAATTATGATGATATATGATGGACTGACTGAGATGAGAAAAGCTGGTATGAACTTGACCTCTTTTGTTTTTGTAAATATGATGAGCCCCTCGTTCTTGATTCAGCTTATTATGAATAAATATGTTTGCAATGACAATTAGAGATCATAGTTGCTTGTGCCATGCTTGATTAGCTATGAGTTATAATGATTTACCTTGTGTGCCAACATGCTATTGAGATGGTTATGATGTGGTATGATGGGGTGGTATCCTCCTTTGAATGATTTAAGTGACTTGACTTGGCACATGTTCACGCATGTAGTTGAAACAAATCAACATAGCCTTCACGATATTTATGTTTATGGTGGATTATATCCTACTCATGCTTGCATCCAATGTTTATTAATTTTAATGCATGTACATGGCTGTTGTCGCTCTCTAGTTGGTCGCTTCCCAGTCTTTTGCTAGCCTTCACTTGTACTAAGCGGGAATACTGCTTATGCATCCAATCCCTTAAACCCCAAAAGTTATTCCAGATGAGTCCACTATACCTTCCTATATGCGGTATCTACCAGCCATTCCAAGTAAATTTGTATGTGCCAAACTCCAAACCTTCAAATAAACATTCTGTTTTGTATGCTCAAATAGCTCATGTATCAACCAAGGCTGTCCTTATCTTGCGTGTAGGCGGGTTATTCTCAAGAGGAGTGGACTCCGCTCCTCACTCACGAGAAAATGGCTGGTCACTAGGATGCCCAGTCCCATGTTTTATGCAAATTAAATCAAAATTAATTGCAAACAAAACTCCCCCTAGGACCTGATGTATGTTGGAGGCACTCGTTGTTTCGAGCAAGCCATGGATTGATGTTTGTTGGTGGAGGGGGAGTATAAACTTTACCATTCTGTTTGGGAACCGCCTATAATGTGTGTAGCATGGAAGATATCGCCATCTCTTGGTTGTTATGTTGACAATGAAAGTATACCGCTCAAAATACAATTTATTTCTATTGCAAAACCGAGCTCTGGCACCTCTACAAATCCCTGCTTCCCTCTACGAAGGGCCTATCCATTTACTTTTATGTTGAGTCATCACCCTCTTATTAAAAACCACTAGCTGGAGAGCACAGCTGTCATTTGCATTCATCACTATTAATTTATGTTGGGTGTGTCTATGATTGGATCTCTTTTACCATGAATTACAATGTCTAGTCAGTCCTTGATCTTTAAAGGTGCTCTGCATTTATGTTTTGCGGTCTCAGAAAGGGCTAGCGAGATGCCATCTTGTTATATCATATTATGATTGTTTCGAGAAAGTGTTGTCATCCGAGATTTATTATTATGACTTGCTAGTTGATTATGCTATTGATATGAGTAATTATGAGACCTGAGAATTATTGCAAATGTGGTTAGTTATGATCTATGCTGAAAACTTGAATGCTGGCTTGACATAGTTACAACAACAAGAGTAAACAGAGTTTGTAAAAGTTTTTCTTTCTTTCTTTCAGTTTGTCAACTGAATTGCTTGAGGACAAGCAAGGGTTTAAGCTTGGGGGAGTTGATACGTCTCCGTCGTATCTACTTTTCCAAACACTTTTGCCCTTGTTTTGGACTCTAACTTGTATGATTTGAATGGAACTAACCCGGACTGACGTTGTGTTCAGCAGAATTGCGATGATGTTGTTTTATGTGCAGAAAACAAATATTCTCGGAATGACCTGAAACTCCACGGAACATCTTAGAAAAAATAATAAAAAATCATCGCCAAAGATGAAGACCAGGGGTCCCACACCATGTCCACGAGGGTGGGGGGCGCCCCCCCTCTAGGGCGCGCCCCCTACCTTGTGGGCCCCCTGGATGCCCTCCGACGCCAACTCCAACTCTATATATTTGCTTTCGGAGAGAAAAAAATAAGGGAGAAGAAATCATCGCGTTTTATGATACGGAGCCGCCGCGAAGCCCTAAAACCTCTCGAGAGCGCTGATCTGGAGTCCGTCCGGGGCTCCGGAGAGGGGGATTCGTCGTCGTCGTCATCATCAACCATCCTCCATCACCAATTTCATGATGCTCACCGCCGTGTGTGAGTAATTCCATCGTAGGCTTGCTGGACGGTGATGGGTTGGATCAGATTTATCATGTAATCGAGTTAGTTTTGTTAGGGTTTGATCCCTAGTATCCACTATGTTCTGAGATTGATGTTGCGATGACTTTGCTATGCTTAATGCTTGTCACTAGGGCCTGAGTGCCATGATTTCAGATCTGAACCTATTATATTTTCATGAATATATGTGAGTTCTTGATCCTATCTTGCAAGTCTATAGTCACCTACTATGTGTTATGATCCGGCAACCCCGAAGTGACAATAATCGGGACCACTCCCGGTGATGACCATAGTTTGAGGAGTTCATGTATTCACATGTGCTAATGCTTTGTTCTGGTTCTCTATTAAAAGGAGGCCTTAATATCCCTTAGTTTCCAATAGGACCCCGCTGCCACGGGAGGGTAGGACAAAAGATGTCATGCAAGTTCTTTTCCATAAGCACGTATGACCATATACGGAATACATGCCTACATTACATTGATGAATTGGAGCTAGTTCTATGTCACCCTATGTTATGACTGTTACATGATGAACCGCATCCGGCATAATTATCCATCACTGATCCGGTGCCTACGAGTTTTCCATATACTGGTTTACGCTTATTTGCTTTTCCGCTGCTACTATTACAATCACTACAAAATACCAAAAATATTTACTTTTGCTTGCACTACTCTTTTGTTACCGTTGACACCACTATCATATTACTGTGCTACTAAACACTTTGCTGCAGATACTAAGTTTCCAGGTGTGGTTGAATTGACAACTCAGCTGCTAATACTTGAGAATATTCTTTGGCTCCCCTTGTGTCGAATCAATAAATTTGGGTTGAATACTCTACCCTCGAAAGCTGTTGCGATCCCCTATACTTGTGGGTTATCAGTAATGCTCAAATTGTCAAGTTTTTATGGTCCGCATTTGAATATATGCTAACACCCGTTTTGAAAAAACTGATAACTGATATGTCCCATGTCTGTGTTTTCTTGAATGAGAAAACCGACTTTGCTGTGTTAATTAGGACAGGTTGATGCTATCTTTTGTCTGTGTGTGCGATTGTTCTTCCCTGGTATTACCTCTTAGTCTGGTGCTTATTTTTTGTAGTTGAAAATGTTGGCTACATTTTCACCCACTTGTGAATTCTATATTAGGCTTTGTTTGGGTTATTAGCCTCTATTTGGGTTACATGATCTCTATTAGGTTATTGTCTGAACTGAACTACAATTTAGTTGTTATTTTGCTTGCAATGTGAACCTCATGTGTATTCTCTATGATGTGTATATTATTCAAAACCTGATATGTGTATTGAAAACTTTATATTTAATTTTTGGATCGTTAATCCCTTAATCATATTGCTTTAGGGAAATGACGCCACCACCACCACCATGCCGACGGTGCAAGTCAAGGTGCACCAGCAGCCTTGCAACTGGCACGTTGTTCGATGCTACCTCTTGAGCTTGCGTTGGATTTCCCTGAAGAGGAAAGGATGATGCAGCAAAGTAGCGTAAGTATTTCCCTCAGTTTTTGAGAACCAAGGTATCAATCCAGTATGAGGCCACGCTCAAGTCCCTCGTACCTGCACAAAACGATAGCTACTCGCAACCAACGCGATTAGGGGTTGCCAATCCCTTCATGGTCACTTACGAGAGTGAGATCTGATAGATATGATATTTTTGGTATTTTTGGTATAAAGGTGCAAAGTAAAAGTGAAAGGTAAAGTAAAAGCAAAGCAAGATTAAAGTGATGGAGATTGATATGATGAGAATAGACTCGGGGGCCATAGGTTTCACTAGTGGCTTCTCTCAAGAGCATAAGTATTCTACGGTGGGTGAACAAATTACTATTGAGCAATTGACAGAATTGAGCATAGTTATGAGAATATCTAGGCATGATCATGTATATAGGCATCACGTCCGTGACAAGTAGACCGAAACGATTCTGCATCTACTACTATTACTCCACTCATCGATCGCTATCCAGCATGCATCTAGAGTATTAAGTTAAAAACAGAGTAACGCTTTAAGCAAGATGACATGATGTAGAGAGATAAATTCATGCAATATGAAATAAACCCCATCTTGTAATCCTCAATGGAAACGATGCAATATGTGCCTTACTGTCCCTTCTGTCACTGGAAAAGGACACCGCAAGATCGAACCCAAAGCTAAGCAGTTCTCCCATGGCAAGAACTATCAATCTAGTTGGTCAAACCAAACAGATAATTCGAAGAGACTTGCAAAGATAACTAATCATGCATAAAAGAATTCAGAGAAGATTAAAATATTATTCATAGATAGACTTGAACATAAACCCACAATTCATCGGTCTCAACAAACACACCGCAAAAAGAAGATTACATCAAATAGATCTCCACAAGAGAGGGGGAGAAGTTTGTATTGAGATCCAAAAAGAGAGAAGAAGACATCTAGCTACTAACTATGGACCCGAAGGTCTGAGGTAAACTACTCACACTTCATCAGATGGGCTATGATGATGTAGAAGCCCTCCGTGATGACGGCCCTCTTCCGGCGGAGCTCCGGAACAGGCCCCAAGATGGGATCTCGTGGATACAGAAAGTTGCGGCGGCGGAATTAGGTTTTTGGCTCCTGTTCTGATCGTTTGGGGGTACGTAGGTATATATAGGAGGAGGGAGTACGTCGGTGGAGCACCGAGGGGCCCACGAGGCAGGGGGCGCGCCCTAGGGGGGTGCCCCCACCCTCGTGACCGCCTCTTTGACTCCTTGGAGTAGGGTCCAAGTCTCCTGGATCACGTTCGGTGAGAAAATCACGTTCCCGAAGGTTTTATTCCGTTTGGACTCCGTTTGATATTCCGTTTCTTCGAAACACTGAAATAGGCAAAAAAACAGCAATTCTGGGCTGGGTCTCCGGTTGATAGGTTAGTCCGAAAAATAATATAAAAGTGGAAAATAAAGCCCAATATAGTCCAAAACAGTAGATAATATAGCATGGAACAATCAAAAATTATAGGTACGTTGGAGACGTATCAGGCATCCCCAAGCTTAATTCCTGCTTATCCTCGAGTAGGTAAATGATAAAAAGAGAATTTTTGATGCGGAGTGCTACTTGGCATAATTTCAATGCAAATCTTCTTAATTGTGGTATGAATATTCAGATTAGGAAGATTCAAGACAAAAGTTCATATTAACATAGAGAATAATGATACTTCAAGCAAACCAACAAAGCAATTATGTTTTCTTAAAGTAACATGGCCAAAGAAAGTTCATCCCTACAAAATCATATAGTTTAGTCATGCTCCATTTTTGTCACACAAGAATGCTCTCATCATGCACAACCCCGATGACAAGCCAAGCAATTGTTTCATACCTTAATAATTTCAAACTCATAAAATTTCACGCAATACATGAGCGTGAGCCATCGATATAGCACTATGGGTGGAATAGAATAATGATGGGGGTTATGTGGAGAAGACAAAAAAGGAGAAAGTCTCACATCAACGAGGCTAATCAACGGGCTAGGAAGATGCCCATCGATTGATGTTAATGCAAGGAGTAGGGATTGCCATGCAATGGATGCACTAGAGCTATAAATGTATGAAAGCTCAACAAAAGAAACTAAGTGGGTGTGCATCCAACTTGCTTGCTCACGAAGACCTAGGGCACTTGAGGAGGCCCATTGTTGGAATATACAAGCCAAGTTCTATAATGAAAAATTCCCACTAGTATATGAAAGTGATAACTCAAGAGACTCTCTATATGAAAAACATGGTGCTACTTTGAAGTACAATATATGAGACTCGCTATATGAAGAACATGGTGCTACTTTGAAGCACAAGTGTGGAAAAAGGATACTAGCATTGCCCCTTTTTTATTTATTTTCTTTATTTTGGGCCTTCTTCTTTTTTTTCTTTGGCCTTTCTCTTTTTTTTATTTGGGACAATGCTCTATTAATGATGATCATCACACTTCTATTTATTTACCACTCAATGATTACAACTTGATACTAGAACAAAGTATGACTCTATATGAATGCCTCTGGCGGTGTACCGGGATTGCGATGAATCAAGAGCGACATGTATGAAAAATTATGAACGGTGGCTTTGCCACAAATACGATGTCAACTACATGATCATGCAAAGCAATATGATAATGATGAATGTGTCATGATAAACTGGACGGTGGAAAGTTGCATGGCAGTATATCTCGGAATGGATATGGAAATGCCATAATAGGTAGGTATGGTGGCTGTTTTGAGGAAGATATAAGGAGGTTTATGTGTGACAGAGCGTATCATATCACGGGGTTTGGATGCACCGGCAAAGTTTGCACCAACTCTCGATGTGAGAAAGGGCAATGCACGGTACGGAAGAGGCTAGCAAGGATGGAAGGGTAAGAGTGCGTATAATCCATGGACTCAACATTAGTCATAAAGAACTCACATACTTATTGCAAAAATCTACAAGTCATCAAAAACCTCGGCACTACGCGCATGCTCTAGAGGGATAGATTGGTAGGAAAAGACCATCGCTCGTCCCCGACCGCCACTCATAAGGAGGACAATCAAATAACACCTCATGTTTCAAATTTGTTGTATAACGTTTACCATACGTGCATGCTACGGGACTTGCAAACTTTAACTCAAGCGCTTCTCAAATTCACAATTACTCTACTAGCATGACTTTGATATTACTACCTCCATATCTCAAAACAATTATCAACCATCCAACTTTTCTTAGTATTCAACACACTCAAAAGAAAGTTTCACAAATCTTGAATACCAAGCATGTTATTATTAAGCAAATTACCATGCTATTAAGACTCTCAAAATAATTTAAGTGAAGCATGAGAGATCAATAGTTTCTTTGAAACAAATCCACCACCGTGCTATAAAAGATTTAAGTGGAGCACATAGAGCAAAATTATAACGCTCAAAAGATATAAGTGAAGCACATAGAGCAAAACTACTTACCTCAAAAGATATAAGTGAAGCACATAGAGTATTCTATCAAACTCTAATTCATATATGGCTCTCTCAAAAGGTGTGTGCAGCAAGGATGATTGTGGTATACTAACAACCAAAGACACAAATAATACAAGACGCTCCAAGCAAAACACATATCATGTTGGTGAATAAAAATATAGTTTCAAGTAAATTACCGATGGAAGTGGACGAAAAGAGGGGATGCCTTCCGGGGCATCCCCAAGCTTTGAATTTTTGGTGTCCTTGGATTATCTTGGGGGTGCCATGGGCATCCCCAAGCTTAGGCTCTTGCCACTCCTCGTTCCATAATCCATCACAAGAATTCACCCAAAACTTGAAAACTTCACAACACAAAACTTAAAGTAGAAAACTCATGAGCTCCGTTAGCGAAAGAAAACAAAAGACCACTTCAAGGTACTGTAATGAACTCATTCTTTATTTATATTGGTGTTAAACCTACTGTATTCCAACTTCTCTATGGGTTATAAACTATTTTACTAACCATAGATTCATCAAAATAACCAAACAACACACGAAAAACAGAATCTGTCAAAAACAGAACAGTTTGTAGTAATCTGTAGCTAGCGCAAGATCTGGAAACCCAAAAATTCTAAAATAAATTTCTGGACGTGAGGAATTTATCTATTAATCATCTGCAAAAATAATTAACTAAATAGCACTCTCCAAATAAAAATGACAGCAGTTCTCATGAGTGCTAAAGTTTCTGTTTTTTTTTTACAGCAAGTTCAACAAGACTTTCCCCAAGTCTTCCCAACGGTTCTACTTGGCACAAACACTAATTAAACACAAAAATTACAACCAAAACAGAGTCTAGATAATTTCTTTATTACTAAACAGGAGCAAAAAGCAAGGAATAAAAAATAAAATTTGGTTGTCTCCCAACAAGCGCTATCGTTTAACGCCCCTAGCTAGGCATAAAAGCGAAGATAGATCTAGGTATTGCCATCTTTGGTAGGCCATTCTTCGATGAGGCATCTATTTCCCTTAGGAATTTCTTTATTCCTAGTAATTATCAAACTTTTAGGCACAAAATTGAAAAATTCATTTGTAGCAATTGGTTCCTTAATGATAGCAAAAAGATTGGGATGAATACTTATAAATTTAAGATCCACAGTTTCCTTACTAGATGATTCACCCTTATTTTTAGGAACATACATAAGCTTGGAAATTTTAGTAGGACTTGGAGTATTCTTTACGGAAGAAAAAGCGGTTCCCAAGTTTGTAATAATACCCTCAAGTTTGTCAATTCTAGTAGAATCCAAGTTTATCTTCTCTTTAACTATGGGTTCCTTTTCCTTAATATTTTTCAAAGTCATTCCTACCTTAGATCCATATTGAGTAATTTGATTGTGGATATTTTTATCTAGATTTTCAATTAATTCAATAGTAGCAACTTTATTTTCGATAATTTCAAGTCTTTGCATAACATGCTTCAAAGTTAACATAGTTCCATTAACCAAAAGAGGTGGTGAGCCAAATAAATCTAACATAGCTTTATAAGAATCAAAAGTATGGCTACCCAAGAAATTCCCTCCGGTAATGGTATCGAGGGTATATCTATACCAAGGATTAACACCTACATAAAAATTGCGGAGAAGAACTGGAGTAGATTGCTTCCTGGTAGATCTAGTTTGAGCATTGCAAATTCTATACCAAGCATCTTTTAGATTTTCTCCCTCCCTTTGTTTAAAATTTAGAACCTCATTCTCGGGAGATAACGGAGAAGATAAGAGACTAGCCATGACGACAAGCAAACAAACTAGCACACGAGCAAACAAGAAGGCAAAAGAGAGGCGGAGAAGGAGAAGGGGATTGGGAAAGAGAGGGCGAATAAAACGGCAAGGGTGAAGTGGGGGAGAGGAAAACGGGAGGCAAATGGCAAATAATGTAATGCGAGAGATAGGGATTGTGATGGGTACTTGGTATGTTGACTTTTTGCGTAGACTCCCCGGCAACGGCGCCAGAAATTCTTCTTGCTACCTCTTGAGCTTGCGTTGGATTTCCCCGAAGAGGAAAGGATGATGCAGCAGAGTAGCGTAAGTATTTCCCTCAGTTTTTGAGAACCAAGGTATCAATCCAGTAGGAGGCCACGCTCAAGTCCCTCGTACCTGCACAAAACGATAGCTACTCGCAACCAACGCGATTAGGGGTTGTCAATCCCTTCACGGTCACTTACGAGAGTGAGATCTGATAGATATGATATTTTTGGTATTTTTGGTATAAAGATGCAAAGTAAAAGTAAAAGGTAAAGTAAAAGCAAAGCAAGATTAAAGTGATGGAGATTGATATGATGAGAATAGACCCGGGGGCCATAGGTTTCACTAGTGGCTTCTCTCAAGAGCATAAGTATTCTACGGTGGGTGAACAAATTACTGTTGAGCAATTGACAGAATTGAGCATAGTTATGAGAATATCTAGGCATGATCATGTATATAGGCATCAGATTCGTGACAAGTAGACCGAAACGATTCTGCATCTACTACTATTACTCCACTCATCGACCGCTATCCAGCATGCATCTAGAGTATTAAGTTAAAAACAGAGTAACACTTTAAGCAAGATGACATGATGTAGAGAGATAAATTCATGCAATATGAAATAAACCCCATCTTGTTATCCTCGATGGCAATGATGCAATACGTGCCTTGCTGCCCCTTCTGTCACTGGGAAAGGACACCGCAAGATCGAACCCAAAGCTAAGCACTTCTCCCATGGCAAGAACTACCAATCTAGTTGGCCAAACCAAACGGATAATTCGAAGAGACTTGCAAAGATAACCAATCATGCATAAAAGAATTCAGAGAAGATTCAAATATTATTCATAGATAGACTTGAACATAAACCCACAATTCATCGGTCTCAACAAACACACCGCAAAAAGAAGATTACATCGAATAGATCTCCACAAGAGAGGGGAAGAACTTTGTATTGAGATCCAAAAAGAGAGAAGAAGCCATCTAGCTACTAACTATGGACCCGAAGGTCTGAGGTAAACTACTCACACTTCATCGAAGGGGCTATGATGATGTAGAAGCCCTCCGTGATGACGGCCCTCTTCCGGCGGAGCTCCGGAACAGGCCCCAAGATGGGATCTCGTGGATACAGAAAGTTGCGGTGGTGGAATTAGGTTTTTGGCTCCTGTTCTGATCGTTTGGGGGTATGTAGTTATATATAGGAGGAAGGAGTATGTCGGTGGAGCACCGAGGGGCCCACGAGACAGGGGGCGCGCCCCCCACCCTCGCGACCGCCTCTTTGACTCCTTAGAGTAGGGTCCAAGTCTCCTGGATCACGTTCCCAAAGGTTTTATTCCGTTTGGACTCCGTTTGATATTCCGTTTCTTCGAAACACTGAAATAGGCAAAAAAAAACAGCAATTCTGGGATGGGCCTCCGGTTAATAGGTTAGTCCCAAAAATAATATAAAAGTAGAAAATAAAGCCCAATATAGTCCAAAACAGTAGATAATATAGCATGGAGCAATCAAAAATTATAGATACGTTGGAGACGTATCATTCGGCATCTACTACCAGTCGAGTTTTCTTCATGCGGCGGTAATAAATTATATGAAACTAGTAACCACTATTTTGTTTTTAGTGTTATTGGCATTAATGCATCGTGTTTATATCATTTTGCTTTTTGCACACAGATCGTCCCATGCAATGTGAGGTCAGAATTCAACAAGTTGACCAGAGACTCTGTGACCTTTGAGGCTCCTGGGGGCCCCTACACTATGGAGGTCGAGAAATGATGAAATATGACGCAAGTGGGAGGAGATGGATGGGTCCGTTTCATCGCCCACATGCGTATCACCGGTGGTAAGTTGATCAGCTTCTCCTTCAGAGCAGAAAGACCCAAGTTGGCCGTGATTTATGTCAACAAAGCAGAAGATGATGAATATGATGAGGATGATGACGACCTACTTGGTGAAGCCATCGTTTCTCAAAGAATGAGGTTGAGCGAGGAGGAGGTGTGCAACCTATGGGACATCATTCCGCCACGTGCTGACTTCGTCGGGGTGCCATTCGTGACCCGCCTGACAAGTACCATGGTTGATCGGCATATCATGGTATGTTGCATTTACTGTAGTAATTTGATGATATGCTTTATTGTTATACTTAGTGTAGAGTCCGATGATATATATGCTTAGTGAATCTTATATGCTTAGTGAATCTTATATGCTCAGTAAATCCGATAATCTATATGCTTAGTGAATCCGATGATATATATGCTTAGTGAATCTTATATGCTTAGTGAATCCAATGATATATATGCTTTATTGTTATACTTAGTGTAGAAATGTAGTACTGTCTTTTGATAGTGTAGAATGTGTGAGGCTACTTATTAATTGATATGTTTTTCTTATTCAGAAATTGCCAAAGAGCCTATCTGAGAGTTTTGGTATCAAGCCTGATGAAGAAGGCTCTGCTGAAATACGCCTTACCGCGAGGGGCTCCATCACCACTTGTGCGTACGGCGTGGATACGGACGGTCGCACACACTTCAACTCGGTTGGGTGGAAGAGCTTCCTCATCGGCAAGAATCTTCATGTTGGACAGGAAATCCTAATTACTATCAGAAACACCCACCGCCCAGGCTTAAGGATGATGGTCGTCATTGATATCATCTAGAACTACATATGCTTGTGAGATCTATCCATGCATGCGTGTGGATGCTGAACCATATATATGCTAGTATGACTACCTAGTAGACTTATCAACTATGATCTATCCATGCATTGTTGACTACTATGTATGAGTTTGTGAGATTGTGTGGTTATATTAAATGTGGTATTTGTCGTTAATGCTTGTGAGATTGTTCTGTGAACTTAGTTTATTTGCACTGGACTTGTGTTGATTTCCATGAATATTGCCTTTGACTCTTTTTTTATTTTTAATTTCTATTTACCTAGTTGTAGCGCAGGAAGAAAATAGGGCGCTATTACTATGTGATCATAGTAGTAGCGTTGGTAGAGAAAGAAGCGCTACTAAGTATTTTAGCTATATCGCTTGTTTAGAAACGCACTACTGCTAAATAATAGCTGTAGCGCCCTAGCAGTAGCGCGGGTCCCCGCGCTACTGCTATGTAAAAAAACCAGCGCCACTAGTAAGGTTTTCTCTAGTGGTGATTGTATGGGCCACGGAGATGGATTCAAAATCAAGAATTTCTTACTTGAAAATTTATGGGTGAGAAATCAGGTATAACCTCAGCACCTCCGTATAACATGCAAGGTGAGGAGTATGGAGCAGTGACACGAGTTGTGAAACTTTGAGGCAGATTTTATACCTGTAACATGCAAGGTCGAGTTAGCTATGTAGATCAAATTAGGCTAATTAATTTTGTGAGGCAAGCTGAGGCTGATTCCGAGAACGAAGAGCACCTATTATTCCTCTCGAGTGCAAGCCATGCCCACTGGCTGGTCAGGCTCCACGCTGGAGCAAAGGGAGGAGGTCCTATCCTTGGTGGAGGTGCTACGACCCCGGGTGCGCATGGAGTGCATCCGCGGACGAGCGAATCCGATGTGCACGGCCGAGCGAAGCTGATGTGGGGCACCGGAAGTCGCTGCTGTGGTTCCGTCAACCCGCGGCGGGTCTGTTGTGGCGTGATCCGGGGTGGCGTCGTGGTCAGGTGAAGCCGATGCGGTGCAATGGGGAGGCGCTACGGGTGCCGTCAACGCGCTGCAGGCCCGCAGCGGCGCCGTCCAGGCGTGGTGTGGTAGCGCGGCATCGATCTCCAACTTGTGGTGACGTCGTCCACACAGGCTGGCGAGAAGACCATCTTGTTGAACCATGGCGACGCCATGGCTTGTGCATGCTGGCATAGCAAGGAATGTGGGAGGACTGTGACAGGGAAGGGATTCATCCTGTGGAGTTTATATATAGGAATGGCAAAAGATATACGTGAGCATTGGAACATGAAGAGGAGAAGACAGTGCAAATTAGTCTCGTAGGCTTCCATCAGTTTCGGCGAGCACTTAATAATGGGATGCATGTGGGCAAGAGTAACGGTCTGCATGTGCTTGCTAGTTATTATAGCCTGGTCGGGTCATAAGCCTTGTGTGCGTTCATTTTTCTAGTTGATTTGGTGAAATATTTGAGCATTTAGTATTGGGTTGCATGTGCTTGCATGTGCCATCTTTTCTAATATTAAGAGCTGATGATGTGGCAGGGTTGCTTAGGTGGATAGCTTGCATGATGAGTTAGTGGGTTGCTCCTATTTAGTATTGATGATGTGGCATGGTGATAATGTGGATAGTGTGCATGTTGAGAGAATAGATAGAAGTGGGGAGCAACTTCTTAAAAACTAGATGACTCCCCGCGCGTTGCTGCGGGATATTTTTATTGCTAAATGTTTTAGTGTGGAGAAATAAACCATGCAAAATAAAATAAAATAATGATTTTCTGTCTATCAAAACATTTTCGGCAAACATATCTTTCAAAGGATGTACATACTTGCTTGCGTAGACCGAAGACAGTAATGTTAATACAAAGAATTCGAAACGAAGAAGCCTTTCAATGATAACACTTGTCTGTTAGATACATGAAAAGAGTGCATCAAAATCAGCATAGCTATAGCTGAATGTAAAAGGAATAAATTTGGATGTTGGATCCATGTATGTGCTGCTATTTTGTTTCCTGAGCTATTTTTTTGGAGTATGTGAACATGACCACAACACCTTGAATTTCAGAAACATCGTCGTTGTCCCGGTTGTAAGCTTATCACTGATAGAAAAGAGCAACCTAGATGGCTTCCTCCCTACCTGAGCTGCAGAGACGGGTGGACTAAAAACACAAACATTGCCATGCTAGAAGATTAGAAATCGTTGAATACTCACCTCATATACGCCAAGTGAGAGCAGATCTATATACAATTACAACCTGGCAAAGATGGGGCCTGGATCCAGCATTCCTCCAAGCTGTCAGAATGAATGTTTCAGTTTTACAGCTTCCTCTGATGCTGTTTGTTTTGGCCCATGGAGCTAAATAAACTGGCCTGAAACACATCGAGTAAAAAGCAATCTCACGCGTTTCAAATTACCAAGGAACAAATAATTCACAGTCCAGAATATATATCACATGAATAAAATCCATCCCAACATTTTGTACATGGAGTTCTCAATAGCAGTATGATAATCTCTTCTTTTTTGGTTAACTTGGTTAATCTGGTCATGTATGCAACATGGCTATAGAAGGGGTATGCAGAAACAGATCATGCAGTACATAGTAAGATGAGAATGTAATAATTCGCAACCAGTAAGGCAACCCAACCTCACGCTCACCTGAATCCAAAAAATACACAAATGCACACCCGTCAGTGCATATTAGAAACAAAAAGACAATCAGATTTGCCTTGATTCACTGGATCGTAAAACCAACAGCGCCGGCATTCATATAGACACAAAGCAGGGGAATAATCTGTACACACAACACACATGTCAGCACCGGAACAGATCGACAGGCATAACCTAGGCATGGTCGGACGGAGGCAACTTACATACGTGTAGAGCGCATCATGTAACCCTTGAACATGTACTGCGGCTCTTGCTTGCCCTCGAGGATGTTGATGCCCTTCTGCATGTCCACCCATCCTCCAGATTGATCGTCTTGTGATCCTGCCCTGGCTCGGCAAGCCTCGCTGCCGGTTCTATCCCCGATGGCGGCCCCAAACCCTAGGGAGGATGGGTTCTAGTGCAACTACCACCGCCCGGGACTTGTGTCGCTTAGGCAAAGATGGGGAGATGGGAAACGGGGAGGCCAACTTATGAGGAGCGATTCCAGGGCAGACGTTTCGATTGGAGAAAGGCTCTCTTCAGCTCCTGCGGGTCTAGGAAGGAGAAGCGAACGGAAGGGATCTCGCGTTTAACGTACGGAAGAGATCAAGTCTTCTGTAGATCAATTCAAAGAATAAATATTAGCTATAGATGAGGTGAGGTGGCATGTGGGGGCATGTGTGATGATGTGGATAGGCTGCATGTCAAGAGAAATAAGATAGTGAGGATCAACTATTTAAGTATTATAGATGTTAGATATGTTTCAGCAACCATCCCCCTGACCTCTCAGGATTCAAGACTACTGCAAGGATATACTCCTTCCTTGGTTACAAGAGGGAGTATTAGCGAGTTCAAAGGGTACTGAGACTAGTAGACCTTTCCTTGGTTACACGAGTGTTTTTTCCTTCCCCTGATTTTGTGAGTTACAAGTGTGTTTTCCTTCCTCTGATTTTGTGAGTATCATATACATGTCTGCTCAATGTTGTGCTCAAAATATGGCATTGGACTGAGCTCATGTGTGAGCTTATGGATTGAGATGCCTGGGAATTATGTAATATGAGACTTATGTTTTGTCAAAATTTTGGAGTAATTTAGTTTTTTGAACATACAGAGTGCCTGTGATGGCCTAACTATACCTGAATGATGCCAAAAAATTTGTGCAATATGCTACTGGTCATTCTGGGAAAGTTTCGAACATTTTTAACAAATAGATTTAAATTACCAAGTTACGTTTTCAGCCCTTTTTGTCAAATGTTGGCCAAAAGATGAAACTGCCTAGAACAAAAAAAATCTGTAAAATCAGAACTAAAATTATTATTATTTTAGGTAGGTTTCAGATATTTTTATTGAACATCATTAAAAATATCCTCGAATTTCATTTTCTGGCCCATTTTTGGTCAATGGTCAAAATTTGACCAAAAATGAAATTATCCAGGAATATTTGTTTTTTAAAAATCAACACTAATATAATTGGCATTATGGGAAATTTATGGACACTTTTGCCTAACAGGTTTAAAATACCCATAAATTTCATTTCTAGCCCCCTTTTTGGTTAATTTTTTTACCATAAAATGGAAGTGTCCAGAAATTTTTGAAAGAATTCTCTAAAATCAAAACTATCAAGATTATTATTCTAGGAAAAAATCATACATTTGTTTCAAACAGAATTAAAATAGAACATAGATGGGAAACCTCTTGATTCTCCAAGTGCCAAAAGGCCTTTTGGTGTTGCCTTTGTTGGGCATATGGATAGCTCTTCCATGGCCAATGCATGCAATCAAGGTTTCCAAGCATACATGGGAAACCTCTTGATCCTTCAACTGCCAAAAGGTGTGTTGTGTCCCCGACATTTGGTTCTCTCAAGTACTCCTTTCCAAACACCTTGAGCACTATAGTAGCACATTTGACCATTGCTTCTAGGCATGTACTCCCACACATGTGGAGGTATCCATCACACTGGTCAGTGGTGTACCAAATGCAAGCATGCATCCTCCTCCCGCCCCATGCATTTCTGGAGAAAAGAGAACCCAACTAGGTCAGTGACATCCTTCTTGAGGGTGAAATAATCATGATAGGTCTTCCCACCCACCATAATGTGCAAGAACAATGTCATGCGCATTCGGAAGCGACGCTGAATGAAGCTCTCATGAAACAATGGTGCAGCAACAAAGTATTTGATGAAGAGATTGACATGGCCCCTTACTCGATGACCATAAAGAACTCGATGTCCCGGAGTTGAACACTTGAAGTTGAGAACATGCTCCTCCGTCTTTCTGTTTCTTCAAGAACACTCATCATCATCTGAATCATCATTCGACGATGACTCGATGAACTCATTATAGAAGTAACCACACCTGAATCAACCATGTGTTCCCTGAAATTGATCAAGGAAAGTGTCAATAAAACATCCTATGGCGTTTAAAAAACATTTGGCATGCACGGTGTGCGACATGGGCAATATTAGTTGGGGGGGGGGGTACCTCGGCGGTGTAATGGAGCGCTGAGGGCTAGCAATGATGGCAGCATGGAGCGGCAGGAGGTCCGGGAATGCCGGGGCGGCACCCGAGATGGGTGCCGCGGTGGTGGTGGCGGGGTCTGATGTAGAGAGAGAAGGGGTAGAGTGGGGACGGGGAAGGGTCCAGGTGGGATATTTGGGTGGGACGGGTTTGTTGGGCCGACGTGGCGGACAGTCCATGCTCCCGTATTCCTTCGCTCCGTTTGACCGTAGAATAGTGTTGTCCTGGCCAAAATGGAGCAGCCTGTTAGATGGACTTTTCATATTGGACAATCTGGTCCGACCATATGGGGTAGGGGGGCCTATTGGTGTTTCCCAATATGCTTCTGCGTAACCATACAGTGCCATGCAGTAAGATACGCGCTCCACAAACTATCACGGTAGCTCCACCAAGCTGTGACATGCGCCGAAGCACCACCACACCGCGAAGCAACACTGTCGCACCCTTGAGCTCCATGACGCCCTGATCCCCGCCACACCTCCCAATATTATCTCCCCTACCCTGGCGAGCTACTCGACACTCGTGGTCTCATCGACGTCCTCTCAACTCATCTGAGATCCTTGGCACCTCGCATCATCAATATTTCGCCTACACCACGGATGGAACATGATACCGGTAGGGTTCTAAGGTGGTTCGTAGGCGGAAGATGAGAAGGACAAAACTACTGACATGTAAGATCCATATGGAAGAAGAAGAAAAATATGATGTGTAGTCAAGAGGACAGTGTCCACTAATCGCACATATGCTGCTAGCCAAATAATCTAAGGTGGCGTTTGGTTCTGTGGCCATCCACCCCTGGGACAGGGATAGCCGATTTTTTTGGGGATGCCACCCGTTTGGTTGACCAGCCAGCAGGGATATGGATAACCAGATGCCCTCGAATATTCGCCCAAAACCTGGCTGGAAAGTCGCGAAATTCTGGCGGACGATGGCAGCCACCCGCGCGTGAGCGCCTCTTTTTCCCGTGCCGGTCGCCTCCCAGCCCGTGAACCTGTTTCGTTTCCTTCTTATCTCACCCTCACCCGATACCCTAGCATCACAACTCCCTCTCCCGATAGAAGAAGCGGCAGCGGCGGCGGCGATTTGGATCGAGGCGGCGGCGCGATTCATCTTGGATTCCGGTGCAGTGGAGGTACAGATCCTCCTTGTCCTCATTCCCCTCTCTATCCTCTCTGTTCTATCACTAGTAGAAAAATGGTCAAACGTGAAGCACATTAGTGCCGGTTTGAATTTGAGCCGGCACTAATGGTACCATTAGTGCCGGTTCGAACGACTATGCATTAATGTCGGTTCGTGTTGAACCTTTAGTACCGGTTCGTGCCACCCCTTTAGTACCGGTTCGTGGCACGAACCGGTACTAAAGGGCTAACCTTTAGTACCGGTTTGTGCCACGAACCGGTACTAAAGGGGTCTGACCTATAGTACCGGTTTGTGACACAAACCGGCACTATAGGGCAATTTTCAAACTCTACCCCCCCCCCCCCCCCCGTGTGTCGCCATTTCAGTTCTGAAAAAATCAAAAGAAAATGATAAAAACTTCAAAAAATAAAATCCTTCGAGAGGTAGTCAACCCGGCCAAAATTCTACGGCCTCAGCGGCGATAATGTCTGGGTTAGGAGCAGCCGGGGCAGGAGGCCATGTGCGCTCACCGGCTCAGGTGCTGATGGATCTCATGGATAAACTTACGGCCTTGTTAACTGCTACTGTCGTCCCCGCGAACCAATCTGAGCATGAGGCAGAGGTGGCACAGGTTCGCGATGAGATCGCCCGGGCCAGGAAAACCTTAGCAGCTGAAGATACTAGATTAGCCACAGAGCGGGCGGCTTTGGACGTACGGGCGCAACAACTTCAGGCAGAGGCTTTTCAGCTCACGTTGAGCTTGAACGCATCTAATGAGGTAATGAGGAGGAGACATCAGAAAACTCAGTCCCGTTTACCTCAGATTTATGATCCTCGGAATCTCTTTGCTACACCCGGGGCCGGCCCAAGTAACCCGCCAGGTGCAAATCAGTTTATGACATCCGGAGCGGGAGGCCCAGTCCAGCCTCCGGTGACAGCGCCTCTTCACAGCAATATGGCACTGCCCCATTACGTACCAATACCGCAGGGTCACTTCTCCAACCCCATGGAGAACTTAATCGCAACATCAGCACATTTGGCGGCTCTCCCAGTAGATGATGATGATCCGACAGCGGTGGAAACCCGGAGGATCAGGGAACTTGTCCAAACAGCCCTGGCTCAGCAAGAGACCTACCCCTACAGCCGGGACAAGATTCACTCAACTCCTCCGCCCTGGTTAGCTCCGCCTCGTCAAAACCGGAGCCCGAGTTACAGTAGACACATGGAGTTAGAGGCCTTGTCAAGTAGCGCTCAGCGCCGGAACCAAACCGGCGGGTATAACCCGGTTCAGGATCGGATACGTCAGGAGGACGAGTGGGCGGCTCAACAAGCGGCTCAGCTAGCAGCCCAACAAGACTCACCGGCTTACCCAACGACTTCCGTTGAGGAGGGTGTTGCTACTAGAACCGGAGGAGTTCCTTGTCTGGTACCGGCTCTACGTAATGTACGTCTGCCCAAGGATTTCAAGGGACCTCGAAAGGTGCCGAATTATACGGCCGATTTACAGCCTGGGGCGTGGATTGAAAGTTACGAGATGGCCATGGAGCTGCTGGAGGTTAGTGATGAAGCGATGGCTAAATACTTCACCATGATGTTGGACGGAACGGCCCGTTCTTGGTTAAAGGGTTTGCCACCCAATTCCATTGGTTCATGGGCGGAGCTAAAGGCCCGTTTCATCCAGAACTTCAAGGACACCTGGAAGCAGCCTATGTCGATTGTGGACCTGACAAATTGTAAGCAGGAGGAAGGTGAATCTACGACTCATTGGGTGCGCCGGGTCAAAGATATAATACATTCATCGGACAAGATGGATGCCGGCTCAGCAGTTCTCATGCTGGAGAAGAATTGCCGCTTTGAGCCTCTGAGACAGAAACTGGGGCGCCTTAAGTGTGATTGCAATGATATGGGGACGCTGATGGCGGCTTTAGTCAAGTATGCCGATTCTGATAGTACCAAGGATCCCGCGTCTGATGAGGAAAAGACAGGGAAGGGAAAGAAGAATGGTAATGGAAAGGGTCAGCAACATAACCCGGCGAGTCAAGGAGGCAATAAGCGTAAGGCGGACGGTAACCCAGAATTTATGGCCAATGCACAGGGTAACAATCAGAAGCGCAAAGGAAAGCCACCCCCTCGGTTTGGCGGGTCAGGTTCATCTCTTGAGCAACTACTCAATGAGCCCTGCCCGAAACACGGCACCTGGGAACGACCAACGACTCATTTATGGAAGGATTGCGCAATCATGAAGGCTTTTAAGAATTCTAATACGTTTGATGGCAATCAAGGCCCAGGCGGCGCCTCAGGAGCTGGCGGCTTTCATGTCCCGGGCGGCGGTTCAGGATTCGGTTTTCAGGGAAGCCAGGGTGGTTATAATCAACAGCAGTCTGGTCAAGGAGGTCAGCAGCAGCAGCAGCAGTCGGGTTATCAGAGCCATCCAAAACAGCTAAACAGTGGGAAGTATCCCGTGTTTACCACAAGTTTGTGTAAACGTGATCATAAAGTTCATAGGAGGGCGGTGAATTCTGTTGAGCCGGCAGCCCCTCGTTACTTGAGGTGGTCAGAACAGCCTATTGACTGGAGCAGGGAGGATCACCTCCCCGGGTTGATAATCCGGGTCAACTGGCCCTGGTAGTGGCACCGCAGGTTGGTGGTTATAAATTTACTAAGGTGCTCATGGATGGAGGTAGCAGCATCAACATCCTCTATTATGAGACCTTTCGACGCATGGGCTTAACTGACAAGAATTTAAAGACTTCCAACACCGTCTTCCATGGAGTGGTGCCTGGTAAATCGGCGTATCCTGTGGGTAAGATTGAGCTAGAGGTGGCCTTTGGAGACGAGCATGATTCTAGGGCGGAAAAGTTAACTTTTGAAGTGGTAAAAATCAAGAGTCCATATCACGCTTTGTTCGGGCGGCCGGCTTATGGCAAGTTCATGGCGCGGCCGTGTTATGTTTATTTACAGCTCAAGATGCCGGGTTACAAGGGTACCATCACCGTGCATGGAAGCTGAAAGGTGGCCCTGGAATGCGAAGAAGGCGATGCGGCTTATGCCGAGTCTGTCTGTGCAGCAAAGGTGCTCAAATTTTATCAAGATAACGTTGACCCGGCGGATATGACCTCTCTCAAGAAGCCGACTACGGAGCATGACCCGACCATGAAGTTTAAATCGGCTGCAGAGACTAAGCTTGTTGATTTTACTCCGGGTGATTCGTCTAAGCAATTCAGCATCAGTGCCAACTTCGATCCTAAATAGGAAAGCACGCTCATCGAGTTCATCCGTGAGAACCGGGACATCTTTGCATGGAAGCCTTCTAACATGCCGGGTGTACCGAGAGGACTCGCTGAGCACACTCTTAATATTGATCCTAAGTATAAGCCGGTCAGGCAGTTTCTGCAGCGATTCAATAAGGAACGACGAAAAGCTATAGGGGAAGAGGTCGCCCGGCTCTTGGCGGCTGGGTTTATTGTCGAAGTTTTTCACCCGGAGTGGTTGGCTAACCCGGTGCTCGTGCTCAAGAAAAACGGCACCTGGCGGATGTGTGTGGATTACACGGACTTAAATAAGGCTTGTCCGGCTGATCCTTTCGCTCTCCCCCGTATTGATCAAATCATTGATGCTATGGCGGGTTGTGCGCGTTTGAGCTTTTTGGATGCTTACTCTAGTTATCATCAGATCAAGATGGCAGTTAAGGACCAGGAGAAGATGGCTTTCATCACTCCATTTGGAGCCTTCTGCTATGTGTCTATGCCTTTTGGGCTCAAGAGTGCCCAGGCGACTTATCAATGGTGTGTACAGAATTGTCTCCACAATCAGACTGGGCGCAATGTTCATGCTTATGTGGATGACATAGTGGTGAAATCCAGAGAGGCGGAAACCTTGATATCTGATCTCAGAGAAACCTTTGACAATCTCCGGGTTTACAAAATGATGCTTAACCCGGAGAAGTGTGTATTTGGTGTGCCTGCAGGCAAGCTTTTGGGATTCTTGGTCTCAAACAGGGGCATCGAGGCTAATCCGGAGAAGATTAAGGCAATCACTTCTTTGGCTAAACCGGCATGTATCAATGATGTTTAGCGACAGGCGGGTCGTGTTGCCGCTTTAAGCCGGTTCATAAGCCAGTTAGGTGAGAAGGCCCTACCGCTGTACCAACTGATGAAGAAGGCAGACACCTTTATCTCAAGTAATGCTGCTAATGCTGCTTTTGAGGATTTGAAGAGGCAGTTATCTGAGCCGCCGGTTCTTGCAGCTCCCATTGACAAAGAGCCTTTGCTGTTATATGTGGCTACTAATTCACGAGCTGTCAGTGTGGCAATTGTGGTAGAGCCCAAGGAGGCTGGTAAGGAACATCCGGTTCAATGGCCGGTTTATTATGTCAGTGAATTACTCATCGAGTCAAAACAAAAATATCCTCATTGGCAGAAACTTGTTTACGGGGTGTTCATGGCAAGCCGGAAGCTGAAGCAATACTTCCAAGGTCACCCTATCACTGTGGTAAGTTCTGCCCCCTTGGGAGACATTATTCAGAACAGAGAGGCTACAGGACGAGTCGCCAAGTGGGCCATTGAGCTCGGGCCTCATGGTCTGAAGTACGTACCACGCACTGCCATTAAGTCTCAAGCTTTGGTGGATTTCATCAATGACTGGACAGAGCTACAGGCACCTGAGGAGAAGCCCGATAACACTTATTGGACTATTCACTTTGATGGGTCCAGACAGTTGGAAGGCTCGGGGGCTGGAGTCGTGTTAACTTCCCCTTGAGGTGACAAATTTTGCTATGTGCTCTGGCTTATGTTTCCTTGTACTAATAATGCAGCTGAGTATGAGGCCCTACTCCATGGTCTCCGGATGGCCAAGGAGATGAACTTGAGCCGGGTAAGATGCTTGGGAGACTCAGACCTTGTGGCTCAACAGGTGTCAGGCAAGTGGGATTCTAAAGATCCCCTTATGGCGGCTTACCGTCATGAAGTCGATGCTGTGGCTGGACATTTCAAGGGTTATGTGGTGGAACACATTGATCGAAGGAAGAATGAGGTGGCTGATGCCTTAAGCCAGCTGGGATCTCAACGTAAGCCGGTGCCGCCTAACACCTTTCTTGATGTTTTGAATAATCCTTCTGTTAAGTTACCTACAGAGGAAGATCTGGCAATACCAGACCCAGAGGCACAGCTGGTGGCGGCTCTCCACGTTATCCCGGATTGGACAGTGCCTTATTTGGCTTACATGACCCGGGGAGAGTTGCCTGAAGATGAGACCTCGGCAAGACAAATCACCCGGCGGTCCAGATCCATGACAATTGTCAATGGCGAGTTACATCGTTGCAGCGTCACTGGAGCGTTTCAATGTTGCGTGTCACCTATAGAGGGTCAGGAGATCCTTCGTGAGATTCATGAAGGCGATTGTGGTCATTACGCCGGCTCAAAATCTCTTGTGGCCAAAGCTTTCCGTCATGGGTTTTATTGGCTGACGGCTCATGCTGATGTAGAAGACCTGGTCAGTAAATGTGACGGATGTCAGAAATTCTCATGACGAGCCCATGTGTCGGCTCAAGAATTGAGGATGATTCCAATTACTTGGCCATTTGCAATCTGGGGGCTTGATATGGTCGGGCCTTTCAAAAGGTCTAAGGATAAAAAGACGCACCTCTTGGTGGCAGTTGACAAGTTCACAAAGTGGGTGGAGGCGGAGCCAGTCAGTAAGTGTGATGCAGCCACGACGGTCCAGTTTATGAAAAAGATGATTTTTCGCTTTGGTTTTCCACACAGCATTATAACTGATAATGGCACTAACCTCTCCAAAGGAGCTATGGAAGAGTTTTGTCAACGAGAGCATATCCGGCTTGACGTTTCAGCTGTGGCTCACCCTCAATCCAATGGTCAAGCAGAACAAGCTAATCAAGAAATCTTGAGGGGTATCAAGCCCCGGCTCTTGGTCCCCTTGCAGCGGACGCTGGGTTGTTGGGTGGAGGAGTTACCTTCTGTACTTTGGAGCATCATTACTACACCTAACAGATCTACGGGTTACACGCCTTTCTTTATGGTGTATGGAGCAGAGGCGGTCCTGCCAAGTGACATCCGTCATGACTCACCCCGTGTGGCGCCGTATGTTGAGGAAGACAATGAAAAAGCTCGGCAAGATGCACTTGACCTGTTGGATGAAGAGCGAGACTTGGCAATAGCCCACTCGGCGATTTACCAGCAAGACCTGCGCCGCTACCACAGCCACCAGGTTAGGTCCAGAACCTTTCAGGAAGGCGACTTAGTGCTCCGACTCATCCAGGATCAATCTGACATGCACAAGCTATCCCCTCCTTGGGAAGGACCCTTTGTGGTCAGCAAGAATCTGAACAATGGATCATACTACCTTATCGATGTTCGGGAGCATAAAGACTCACGTAAGTCGGAGGAGGAGACCCGTCGGCCGTGGAATATCGCTCATCTTCGGCCTTATTATACTTGAGCCATCGGCTCTAATGTGTATATACTTATACTATGTATATTACATAAAGCAATAAAGCAGGACCTCTGTCCTTTTTTCCACTCCCAAAAAGGTTCATGTGTTTTCTTTGTCAGGTGGTGGAGATAACCAAGGAAAAGCGGATCATATCTGAATCCGGCTTTCCTTTGGTCCGGCTTATGATCATATCTGAATCTAGCCGTGGTCATTTGGGGGCTTCCTATTCAAACATAGGTCGTATTCGAACCAAAGAGAACATAGCTGTCGATACCCACTTGATCGACATACTGCCAAACCCACTTGGGGGCTTCTTGATCATATTTGAATCATAGCTTAACCCCTTTGGGTCTGACATGGATTGTATTCGAATCAGCGTCATTAAACAACTCTTATGGTCACTTGGGGGCTTCCTGTTCAAACATAGGTCGTATTTGAACCAAAGAGAACATAGCTGTCGATACCCACTTGATCGGCATCGCCACAACCACTGGGGGCTAACAGATCATATCCGAATCTTAGCTCAACCCCTTTGGAATGGTTCACTGATCGTATTCGAATCAGAAACCCTTGAATTTTGTTCATCATATTTTACAAGTATCAACATTGGATATCTTGTGACCCTCTTGAAAATACAATGGAATACATTGCAATCCTCCAGAATTAATATTGGTTACATCAGGTGGTTAAGTACCAGGTGAACTTTTATGTGCCAATTTTCAGGAGTTAAACTTACCCTCAGGGGTTGGCTTATATAAGCCAGAAAAGCAACTGTAAGCATGATAGGGCAATGCAAGACATTTCTACAAAGGACATAACAGATTCATATAAACTACAAAGTGCATAGTGACGGCGGCTTATGCAAGTATTAAGGGCCATAAGCGTGCGCAAAGGCATAGCAAAACTCAAAGTATTTTCTACTCTGTTACAAGACCCCCCGAGTCTGAATGATGCGGCATTGTTTTTCTACAACGACATAAGCAGGTGGCACCTGGCAATCTACTCTTGGGGTTGACTTAAAGCTTCCGGGTTATCCTTCTCCGCCTCTCCGCCGGTTGTTTTGTCCTGGAAGGATGATGAGGCCCAGTCAATGCCACTCAAGGCCTCAAACTCAGCTTCATCATCTATTAAACCGGCTGGGTCGACTTCAGGGGCAAAGGTGTGCTTACGAATTGGAGGGATCAAGCTGACATCGACATAATGCGGCGTGGGGATTCTCCGATTCTCCTTGTCATAACCCGGCTGACACTTGGTGAGGTCAGTGTCGTTTCCAATTTGAGTGGCCACAGGGCGTATATCTCTCACGTAGGTGGTGAAATCCTTTTCATCAAATGGAGTGCCATCTTCCTTTAAACTTGGATACCCAAGAGCGATGTCGGCCGGGTCTAGCTCTGGTAACCAGGCTTTGGCCCGACTCAAAGCGGCTATTGCTCCGGCTTTTGCTTGGGCCCGTCTCAACTCTTGAATCCGCTGAGGAAGTACAGCAAGCCGTTGTAACACATCTTGCAAGAGGTAGGGCGCATCATTTGATAAGGCTACAACGGCCAAGGCACGTTGTGACCCGATGTACAGTTGCTCTACTAGAGTATACACCGCCTTCAGTTTGATCAGCATATTCTGCTTGAGGTTTGTGCTCCTGGGGCCTGTATTGGTAAGTATAAGGTAAACTTCAGGTAACAATTGAATGAATATTTACAATATTTAAATGCTTGCTTAAGATAACTTACCAAAGATCGCTGAGACCATCCGAGATATCTGGTGTTGTAAGCCGGTCAGTTCGGCTGTTGCACTTGCCAGCGACGCCTCTGCTGTCTCGGCCCGGGTCACCAGTCCGGCCTTTTCGTCAGTCCAAATTTTCTTCTCCGACTCAAATTTTTTCTTCAGCTTCTCTTGTTCAGAGATGCTGAATTCAAATTTTGAATTAGCCTTTTGAGTTTCAATCTTCTGGGCTGCCACACGGTTCTTCAGGTCAGCAATTTCTGATTCAAATTGACTTATGATGGCCTGCATTGCACCGGATAGTAGTCAAGATTACGGTAAATAATATTAAGTCCCAAGCACTTTGCAAGCAAAGATACTTGACACTTGGGGGCTAATGTATACTGAAGCTTTCTAAATTATTAAGCCGGTCCTGGATATTAAGTCTCAAATACTTTGCAAGCAAATATACTTGGCACTTGGGGGCTAATGTGTATCGCAAGTTAAAGCATATTTATTCATAAGCAATAGACTTGGGGGCTGGTACAGTAAGTATGATTGAAAGTAAGGAAGCATAAGTCATACCTCATATTTTTGCTGTATTTGCTTCACCATGTCAATTTCCAGGTCACGACTGCTTTGCACCTGGTTGATATAGCCCGAGACGATCTCTCCAATACTCAAATGAGTATAGTCGGTGATATCCATCTTGGCCTTACGGTGTTCTAGCAACTCCTCTTTAGCCGAGCATTTGGCAAGGACGGTGGGCCTGGCCGGCTCAACGAATTGAGCCTTGAGAAATTCCACTTCTGGGTCAGCCGTTTTGATTGGGCTAGGTGCCTCCGGGTTAACAGAACTATCAAGAATATCTTCAGCAGGTGGGTCAGAAGTTGGTGCTGCAATGTCTTCAGCCGGCTCAGGCGGCGGTTGATGTGTGGAAGAGTCGGGAGCAGCTATACCCTGGTCCGGTTCAGTCACCACAGGGGTTTGGGCCGGTTTATCCTTCTTGGTTTTCTTCCTGGGCTTAACCTGCACGTTGTGGGAAAAGCAGAGAAATAAGTAAAGAAACATGAAGAAAGAAAAATATAAGGTGAATAAATTGATATTACCCAGGGGCAGTCTTAAAAGCCGGCATGTTTGATTGCATGGACTCGCCGGATGAAGGAGAGGTATCCTGGTAATTGGAGTCACAGGAATTGAGAGGTTGACGGATTAGACCCGCCAAAGGTAAAAAAGGGTATAAATTGGAGATAACCTCAGTCCGACGCTTCTGGGTTGTGTCAGGCAAGCCGGAGGATAGCTCTGCATCCTTGATGGTCCGGGTCTGCCTCCGGTTGTCAAATTGCTGTTGCTTCAAAAGAAAGTCAGGATCTTGGTAAGCCAAAGGGTGTGAAAATCTTACTTTCCGGGTTACTCTTCGAATTTTCTGACGCGGCCGAAGTTCGGAGTCGGAGGAGATTATAATTACCTCTTCCTCGACGGGTTGGCTGTTGCCCGTGTCTTCCTGAAAGAAGGTTAATATCAGTAAAGTAGTGATAAAGGAGAAAGGGAAATTAAAAAGTTACCTCTTCCTCATTATCATCAGTATCATCAAGCTGAAACAGCTCAGAAGCGCTTGGCTTCCTTTTCCTTGAAGTGGTGGGCTTGGCGGTTTTCCTTTCGGCCCTCTTGGCCGCCCTGGCTATCTTGGCCGCCTCATGATCATATTGGATTTTCCAGAAGTTATCATTTGCCTGTAAAAGGTTATAAAGGGTTATGCGTAAGAATACAGTATAACATGGTAAAAAAATAACCCAACGGCTGGAAACTTACTGCAGGGGCCGGGTTCTTCTGGCAAAAAGGTAGTAAGCCGAAAGTGTTACTCTTCACTATGCCCTCTTTCAACAAAGACTGAGTTGTAACTTCCACTACGTCATCTGGTAAGGCGTCAGAACTATGCACTGAGGGTCATCTTTCTCACCTGAATAATTACACATTAAGCCGAGGCGGCGGCTTAACGAAATTATTATCCAGGCAACCCAGACTCGGACCAGGTCAATGCCATCTAAGTCATTCCCTAAAAGAGCTTTAATCTTCTTGATCTTGGGGGTGAGTGGCAGACGTTCAATAGCAGTCAACTTATCCGGCAGTGGGTGAGTAGGTTCAAGGCGCAATGCACGGAAGCCGGGCAGCGGGTTTTCACCAGCCGGAGAAGTATCTTGGCAGTAGAACCATGTCTGGTTCCAGTCCTTTGGATGACTCGGCAATTAAGCATAAGGGAACAGGTAGTCTCTCCACCTTTGAATCGATATGCCAGCAAGCTCCAGACTGGGCCCGTTGGCCCGCTCATTCTGCCGGTTCAAATAGAACAATTCCCTGAACAAAAGTAGGCTGGGTTCTTCTTCAAGGTAGACCTCACAGAAAACTTGGAAGTTGCAGATATTTGACACGGAATTGGGCCCGATGTCTTGAGGTCTTAAATCAAAGAAGTGCAGAACGTCTCTAAAGAATTTTGAACCGGGAGGAGCAAATCCCCGGCTCATGTGATCGGTAAAAATGATCACCTCCCCTTCCTTGGGTTGAGGTTTCTCTTCAGACGGTTCAGGAGCACGATAAGACATGACATCCTTCTTGGGCAGATGGCCAGACTTTACAAACTCGGACAATTTGCTCTCTGTAACAATGGATGGGACCCAGTTGCAGGTAACCGGAGGTTTAACAGCTTTGGGTGCCATTGGGTAAATTGAAGCGTACAACAAGATAAAGGAGAATTTTCCGGTTTATTATAGCCCGGAGAATAAATATTATTGGGCTGTTTAAGATGGCGGCTTAAGAAGGGGCCTAATGACATACAAGTAAGTATGTGATAATGTTTAACAGCTGCAGGTATTAAAAATGATTAAGGTTTTCTTAAGTCGCCAGAGGCAAGTGGTGCTGACAGCCGGTATTATCTTAAACCGGCTACACGGACTACTATGGCTGAAACAAAGTCAACAGACGCAGTTTTGGGCTAAGTGTGGAACAAACAGGTTTCACAAGTTGCAATCATTATTTTGGATCAAACGATGCTCTGGAAAGGAAAATATTTCTAGACCTAAAACAGTATAGAGAAGTTCATATACTCGCAGAGGGCTTCCAAAACAAGGGAAATGAGATCTGTTCTCATACAGGATAAGCACAAACATTTTCCACAGCAGTTCTAAGTTGTTTTTATAATCTAAACAAAGCATTGGAGATGAGAACTAATGGAGGTTTGCATCGGGCAGCGATGAACGATGACGAACTCAAGACGGTTTCAATGCAGATCTGAGAAGGGGGAAAAGAGGAACTCACAGATGCGGAAGAACTGCGGAGGGTCGCCATCGTTCTCTGGTCAGAATCAGGGTGATGCAGCGGCCTGAGTCGGTGAAGATGAGGGGGTCGACGGCGGCGACGGTGGAGCTTGAGCAGCAAAGAAGGAGGTGCGAGGAGGAAGACGACTGAAGGAAATGAAAAAGACCTAGGTCGCATCTATTTATAAGGAGGGGCCGACCAAGACGACACGAGAAACAAGGAGACGGAATATCATTTTACAACGGCCCCGACGCCTCGATTTTCGGGATGGTCAGTTAAGGCAAAAATCCGTTGAAGATATGATGAAATAAGATAAGGATTTAATTAAAAGATGATGTCACGGTGGATTAACCCGGATCCAGAAGATGACGTCACAATGGGTTATGACCTTTTCACGGATAGAAGACAGAGGGACTGATTCTTAAGGTATTTTAAGATTGACATGAACCCGTCCAAATCAATCTGGGGCCTAATGTTGGGGATATAACTATTTGAGTAAGCCGGCCAGGAGGGGCCGGGTTATGCAAAGAAGACGCATCGTAAAGGAAGCCCAAGACTCAACGTGAAGATGGCGGTTCATAGAGCTTAAGGCCCATGGAGACAAACCGCCGTAATGGCATGACTTGTAACATAAGGTAGAGGTAACTAGTCACCGAGCCGGACACTGTTTATGAGCCGGCCGGGACTCTGTAGGCCGCAGGGCGTCAACCCATGTATATAAGGGAACGACCCACCGGCGGCTTAGGGCAAGAAACAACCAATCGAGAACTGGGCATAGCGTATCTCACTCCTTGGTCATCGAAACCTCAAGCAATACCAACCCAACTAGACGTAGGCCTTCCTTCACTGCAAGGGGCTGAACTAGTATAAACCTCGCGTGTCCTTTGTCCTGATTAACCCCTTTAAGCTTCCTAGTTGCGATGGCTCCATGATTAAGTCCTTGCAAGAGGACATCTGCCGTGACAATTCCACGACACTCCCACTTATTTCTTTCGAGAGAAACTCTTTCTCTAGAAAGGACCCATTCTTGGCAACAAAGATCTTGCCTTCGGATCTGAGGTAGAAGGTATACCCAACAGTTTCTTTAGGGTATCCTATGAAGACGCATTTTTCCGACTTGGGTTCGAGCTTTTCAGGTTGAAGTTTCTTGACATAAGCATCGCATCCCCAAACTTTTAGAAATGACAGCTTAGGTTTCTTCCCAAACCATAATTCATACGGTGTCGTCTCAACGGATTTCGACGGAGCCCTATTTAAAGTGAATGCGGCAGTCTCTAAAGCATAGCCCCAAAATGACAGCAGTAAATCGGTAAGAGACATCATAGATCGCACCATATCCAATAGAGTGCGATTATGACGTTCGGACACACCATTACGCTGAGGTGTTCCAGGCGGCGTGAGTTGTGAAACTATTCCACATTTTCTTAAGTGTGTGCCAAATTCGTGACTCAAGTATTCTCCCCCACGATCTGATCGCAAGAACTTGATTTTCTTGTCACGTTGATTCTCAACCTCACTCTAAAATTCCTTGAACTTTTCAAAGGTCTCACACTTGTGTTTCATTAAGTAGACATACCCATATCTACTCAAGTCATCAGTGAGGGTGAGAACATAATGATAGCCACCGCGAGCCTCAAAACTCATTGGACCGCACACATCAGTATGTATGATTTCCAATAAGTAGGTTGCTCGCTCCATTGTTCCTGAGAACGGAGTCTTGGTCATTTTACCCATGAGGCATGGTTCGCACGTGTCAAATGATTTGTAATCAAGAGACTCTAAAAGTCCATCTCCATGGAGCTTCTTCATGCGTTTGACACTTATGTGACCAAGGCAGCAGTGCCACAAGTAAGTGGGACTATCATTATCAACCTTACATCTTTTGGTATTCACACTATGAATATGTGTAGCATTACGCTCGAGATTCATTAAGAATAAACCATTCACCATCGGAGCATGACCATAAAACATATCTCTCATATAAATAGAACAACCATTATTCTCGGATTTAAATGAGTAGCCATCTCGAATTAAACGAGATCCTGATACAATGTTCATGCTCAAAGCTGGCACTAAATAACAATTATTGAGGTTTAAAACTAATCCCGTAGGTAAATGTAGAGGCAGCGTGCCGACGGCGATCACATCAACCTTGGAACCATTCCCGACGCGCATCGTCACCTCGTCCTTCGCCAGTCTCCGCTTATTCTACAGCTCCTACTTTGAGTTACAAATGTGAGCAACCGCACCGGTATCAAATACCCAGGAGCTACTACGAGTACTGGTAAGGTACACATCAATTACATGTATATCACATATACCTTTCGTGTTGCCGGCCTTCTTGTCCGCTAAGTATTTGGGGCAGTTCCGCTTCCAGTGACCACTTCCCTTGCAATAAAAACACTCAGTCTCGGGCTTGGGTCCATTCTTTGGCTTCTTCCCGGCAGCTTGCTTACCGGGCGCGGCAACTCCCTTGCCATCCTTCTTGAAGTTCTTCTTACCCTTGCCTTTCTTGAACTTAGTGGTTTTATTCACCATCAACACTTGATGTTCCTTTTTGACTTCTACCTTTGCTGATTTCAGCATTGAATATACCTCAGGAATGGTCTTTTCCATCCCCTGCATATTAAAGTTCATCACAAAGCTCTTGTAGCTCGGTGGAAGCGATTGAAGGATTCTGTCAATGACCGCGTCATCCGGGAGATTAACTCCCAGCTGAGTCAAGCGGTTATGCAACCCAGACATTTTGAGTATGTGCTCACTGACAGAACTATTTTCCTCCATCTTACAGCTGAAGAACTTGTCGGAGACTTCATATCTCTCGACCCGGGCATGAGCTTGAAAAACCATTTTCAGCTCTTTGAACATCTCATATGCTCCGTGTCTCTCAAAACGCTTTTGGAGCCCCGGTTCTAAGCTGTAAAACATGCCGCACTGAATGAGGGAGTAATCATTAACCTGTGACTGCCAAACGTTCATAACGTCTTGGTTCTGTGGGACGGGTAAGTCACCTAGTGGTGCTTCTAGGACATAATCTTTCTTGGCAACTATGAGGATGATCCTCAGGTTCCGGACCCAGTCCGTATAGTTGCTGCCATCGTCTTTCAGCTTGGTTTTCTCTAGGAACGCGTTGAAGTTGAGGACAACATGGGCCATTTGACCTACAAGACATATTGTAAAGATTTTAGACTAAGTTCATGATAATTAAGTTCATCTAATCAAATTACTCAATGAACTCCCACTCAGATAGACATCCCCCCAGTCATCTAAGTGAAACATGACCCGAGTTAACTAGGCCGTGTCCGATCATCATGTGAGACGGACTAGCCAACATCGGTGAACATCTTCATGTTGATCGTATCTTTTATACGACTCATGCTCGACCTTTTGGTCTTCCGTGTTCCGAGGCCATGTTTGTACATGCTAGGCTCGTCAAGTCAACCTAAGTGTATTGCGTGTGTAAATCTGGCTTACACCCGTTGTATTCGAACGTTAGAATCTATCACACCCGGTCATCACATGGTGCTTCGAAACAAGGAACCTTCGCAACGGTGCACAGTTAGGGGGAACACTTTCTTGAAATTATTGCAAGGGATCATCTTATTTAAGCTACCGTCGTTCTAAGCAAATAAGATGTAAAACATGATAAACATCACATGCAATCAAATAGTGACATGATATGGCCAATATCATTTGCTCCTTTTGATCTCCATCTTCGGGGCTCCATGATCATCGTTGTCACCGGCATGACACCATGATCTCCATCATCATGATCTCCATCATCGTGTCTTCTTGAAGTTGTCTCGTCATCTATTACTTCTACTACTATGGCTAATGCTTTAGCAATAAAGTAAAGTAATTACATGACGTTTATGTTGACACGCAGGTCATAAATAAATAAAGACAACTCCTATGGCTCCTGCCGGTTGTCATACTCATCGACATGCAAGTCGTGATTCCTATTACAAGAACATGATCATCTCATACATCACATATATCATTCATCACATCCTTTGGCCATATCACATCACAAAACACTTGCTGCAAAAACAAGTTAGACGTCCTCTAATTGTTGTTGCAAGTTTTTACGTGGCTGCTATAGGTTTCTAGCAAGAACGTTTCTTACCTACGCCAAAACCACAACGTGAATTGCCAATTTCTATTTACCCTTCATAAGGACCCTGTTCATCGAATCCGATCCGACTAAAGTGGGAGAGACAGACACCCGCCAGCCACCTTATGCAACTAGTGCATGTCAGTCGGTGGAACCGGTCTCACGTAATCGTACGTGTAAGGTTGGTCCGGGCCGCTTCATCCCATGATGCCGCCGAATCAAGATAAGACTAGTAACGGCAAGCAAATTGACAATATCGACGCCCACAACTGCTTTGTGTTCTACTCGTGCATAGTAACTACGCATAGACCTAGCTCATGATGCCACTGTTGGGTAACGTAGCAGAATTTTAAAATTTTCTATGCATCACCAAGATCAATCTATGGAGTCATCTAGCAATGAGGGAGAGAGGAGTGCATCTACATACCCTTGTAGATCACGAGCGGAAGCGTTCAAGAGAACGGGGTTGATGGAGTTGTACACATCGTGATCCAAATCACCGAAGATCCTAGCGCCGAACGGACGGCACCTCCGTGTTCAACACACGTACGGAGCGAGGACGTCTCCCGCGCCTTGATCCAGCAAGGAGGAGGGAAAGGTTGAGGAAGAGGGCTCCAACAGCAGCACGACGGCGTGGTGGTGGTGAAGCTGCAGTACTCCGGCAGGGCTTCGCCAAGCTCTTATGGAGGAGGAGAGGTGTTGGGGAGGGGAGGGGCTGCGCCTTGGATGTTCTGTGCAGCCCTCCCCTCACCCCTCTATTTATAGGGGAAGGGGGAAGGGGGCCGGCCCCCTCTAGATGAGATCTAGAGGGGGGGCGGCGGCCAAGGAGAGGGGGGCTTGCCCCGCAAGCAAGGGGGCACCCCCTTAGGGTTTCCCCCCAACCCTAGGCGCATGGGCCCTAGGGGGTTGTGGCGCCCCAGCCCACTTGGGCTGGTTCCCTTCTCCATACAGCCCATAAGGCCCTCTGGAAGAGGTGGCCCCTCCCGGTGGACCCCCAGAACCCCTCCGGTGGCCCCGGCACAATACCGATATGCCTCCGAACCTTTCCGGCGACCGTATGCCAACTTCCCATATATAAATCTTTACCTCCGGACCATTCCGGAACTCCTAGTGACGTCCGGGATCTCATCCAGGACTCCGAACAACATTCGGTAATCACATACAAGTCTTCCTAACAACCCTAGCGTCACCGAACCTTAAGTGTGTAGACCCTACGGGTTCGGGAGACATGCAGACATGACCGAGACGACTCTCCGGTCAATAACCAACAGCGGGATCTGGATACCCATGTTGGCTCCCACATGCTCCACGATGATCTCATCGGATGAACCACGATGTCGAGGATTCAATCAATCCGTATACAATTCCCTTTGTCAATCGGTACGTTACTTGCCCGAGACTCGATCGTCGGTATCCCAATACCTTGTTCAGTCTCGTTACCGGCAAGTCACTTTACTCGTACCGTAATGCATGATCCCGTGATCAACCACTTGATCACATTGATCTCATTATGATGATGCATTACCGAGTGGGCCCAGAGATACCTCTCCATCATACAGAGTGACAAATCCCAGTCTCGATTCGTGCCAACCCAACTGACACTTTCGAAGATACCTGTAATGTATCTTTATAGTCACCCAGTTACGTTGTGACGTTTGGCACACCCAAGGCACTCCTACGGTATCCGGGAGTTGCACAATCTCATGGTCTAAGGAAATGATACTTGACATTCAGAAAAGCTACAGCAAACGAACTACACGATCTTTGAGCTAAGCTTAGGATTGGGTCTTGTCCATCACATCATTCTCCTAATGATGTGATCCCGTTATCAATGACATCTAATGTCCACAGTCAGGAAACCATTTCTATCTTTTGATCAACGAGCTAGTCAACTAGAGGCTCACTAGGGACGTGTTGTGGTCTATGTATTCACACATGTATTACGATTTCCGGATAACACAATTATAGCATGAACAATAGACAATTATCATGAACAAAGAAATATAATAATAACCATTTTATTATTGCCTCTAGGGCATATTTCCAACACGTAGGTGGCGGGGAGGCCGCGGCACGCATGGGTGACGCCGACCGAGGCAAAGCCGGCTCCTCCTGAGCCGGCGAAGGAGACCCCGCCGAGAGGCCGGAGGGGCCCGCCAAAGAGGAGGGCGGGCGCGGCGATGGGAGCGCAAGGGCTCCCCGAGACCGCAGAGTGGGAGCATCCAAGTTCGGAGCTGCTGTCGATGAAACCTGCTCAAACGGAAAAACAACTTCATCAAAGTAAACATGCCGTGAGACAAACACTCGACGAGAGACCGGGTCGAAGCAGCGAAAGCCTTTGGTGTTGGGTTGATAGCCAAGAAAGATACAAGCGAGAGAGCGTGGTGCGAGTTTGTGTGGCGTCGTAGCGGTGATGTTGGGATAACACAAACAACCAAAGACGTGAAGATCATCATATGATGGAGGAGACCCGAACAGAAGATGGTGAGGCATATAGTTCCAGCGTGGTTTACACGACCGGAGGTTGAGAAGGAGAGTGGCGGTGGCGAGTGCATCGGGCCAAAAGCGAGGTGGCATGTGTGCATGAAAGAGCAAGGCGCGGACACTCTCATTGAGGGTGCGGAGAACACGTTCGGCACGGCCGTTTTGTTGGGATGTGTATGGACAAGTTAAGCGAAAAATAGTGACATGCGTGGATAGAAGATGGCGAATGGCGAGATTATCAAATTCTTTTCCGTTATCGGTTTGAAGATGAGCAATTACTACTAGGAAAAGGGCTATAGATGAAATTGACACTAATGACGCACCAGACATGTGGTGCGCCATTACTATATACTAATGGCGCACCATGGTGCGCCATTAGTGTGAAAATACTAATGGCACACCACGTCCACGGTGCGCCATTAGTAATTTTTTTTTAATTTTTTCAAAACTAGTAATGGTGCACCATGGGAGTGGTGCGCCATTACTAGTTGAACTAGTAATGGCGCACCACATCCACGGTGCGCCATTAGTAATTTTTTTAATTTTTTTTCAAAACTACTAATGGCGCATCGTGGGAGTGGTGCGCCATTACTAGTTGAACTAGTAATGGCGCACCATGCCACGGTGCGCCATTAGTAAGTTGGCCCAAACATTCACCCGAATGCACCCCCCTGGACCGCCTTTTTAGTTTAAAAAAAATAAAAGAAAATGATAGAAATGTCAAAAAAAAATAAAAGAAAATAAGATTCCCATGTGATATGTGGTCTAGTTGTTAGCAAAATTTACAAACATGAATTTTTGACTTTTTTGCAAAATCTCTCAAGAATTTGTAAAAATGGGCATAACTTTTGCGTACAAACTCGGATGAAGAAGTTTTTTATATGAAAAATCATCTACTCGAAAAGTTACATCCGAATTTAAAATTCAAAATAAGTTACTAATGGCGCACCTGCCCATGGTGCGCCATTAGTATCTTCCCTCCTTCAAAATTCAAAATAAGTCAAAAAAATAAAAAAATAAAGTTACTAATGGCGCACCTGCCCATGGTGCGCCATTAGTATCTTCCCGCCTTCAAAATTCAAAATAAATAAAAAAATAAAAAAGGTAGTAATGGCGCACCTACCCACGGTGCGCCATTACTATGCCATATATATGGCTGGGCGCACCTCCTCCACTCCACCTCTCCTCCACTCCATCTCCTCCTCTCCTCCACTCCATCTTCCCTTCTCTCCTCCACCATACTACCCTCCTCCTCTCCGGCGACCTCCTCCTCCTCCTCTCTGGTGACCTCCTCCTCCTCTCTGGGGACCTCCTCCTCCCTCCTCTCCTCTCCTCCCCTCCCCTCCCCTCATGGTTTCTCCTCCCTCCTCTCCGGTGAGCTCCTCCTCCCTCCTCTCCCATTCCCTCATGGTTTCTCCTTCCTCCTCTCCGATGTTTCGGTGAACTCCTCTCCGGCGACCTCCTCCTCCTCTCCGGCGATGTAGGCGAGCGCCTCTCCGGTGACCTCCTCCTCCTCCTCTCCGGCAAACTCCTCTCCGGCAAAAGAACATGGCAAAAGAACGTACAAGATCCAAAAACAAGAACAAAATTTGAAATAATATCGTGCCAAAAAACGAGCAAAAAAACTAGCAAAAATGGGCAAAAAAATCACGATCCAGATCCAAATTCAAAATTCAAAAATAGCAATGGCGCACGGTGGGGGTTAGACAGTGCGCCACTACTATTATCCCGCCTTCAAAATTCAAAAATACTAATGGCGCACCGTGGCCTATACTAATGGCGCACCGTGGCCTATACTAATGGCGCACCAGTGGTGCGCCATTATACTAATGGCACACCAGTGGTGCGCCATTAGTAAAAAATACTAGTGGCGTGATACTAATGGCGCACCAGTGATGCGCCATTAGTAGGCAAAACTGGTGCGCCATTAGTAGCCCTTTTCCTAGTAGTGAATGGTGCGATGAAAGTGGGTGTTGACATAGGCATAAAATGAGTGAAGGGTGGAGGCGACATCGGATTTGCGGCGTAACGGAAAAGTCCAAGTGAAGTGTGAAAAATCATCTAAAATCGCAAGGTAATATGATAAACCCGAATTGCTAGGCACGGGGATGTCCAAACATCACAATGAATAACATCAAAGGGAAAAGTTGCAATCGATGAAGATGAAGAAAACGGTAGATGAACGTGTTTTCCTATGCGGCAATCATGACAAGTGTGAGCCGCTGATTTATTACATGAAAAGGAAAAAGTGCTCAAAATTTTATGAAGAGTGTTGGCGCCGGGATGACCGAGACGAGCGTGCCAAAGCGAGACGTCGGCATGAAGAGCAACCGGGCCACTGCGAGTAGAAGCGCCGCATGGGTAGAGATCATCGGGAGAGTCACATCGGTGCAGAACCCTCCGGGAGCGAGCATCCTTAACAGAAAAACCGAGAGCATCAAACTCAACGGTGACAGGATTTTCACGAGTAAGAGTGGGAACAGAACAAAGATTTTTAATTAAGGATGGTGAAACAAGCACATTATTGAGAGTTAAAGAAGAAGAGGGTAACGGAAGAGAGGATGAACCATGATGGGTGATGGGAAGAGAGCTACCATCACCAACCATGATGCGGGAGGAGAAAGGATAGGGAGCGGAACGGGATAAGATACCGGGGTTGGAGGCCATGTGGGTGGCGGCACCGGTGTCCATGTACCAATCGCCGCCTCCGTTGTAGGCGCTCGTCGAGGGGGCAACATGAAGGGCGGAGAGAAGCGCCGGGTCATAGATCGGAGGGGCGCCACCATATGCACCATAGCCCGGCGCGCCGCCGTATGCAAAGGGACCACCATAGGCTGACGAGCCATCGTAGGCCGCGGCAGCGCCAGACGCGGCAGGGACCAGTGCGGTCAGCAGCGCTTGAGGGGTGCTCGGCCGTGGCCCGAGGATGCTCGGAGCTGGTGGGCGAGGACAGGCATGGAGTAGGCATGCACTACTCCCGTCCATGGGTTATACCCCGAGAGCCAAGGCAGAGGAGGTGCAGCCGCCGCAGGCGCAGGAGGGCGCGGCGTCGTGTTGGAGTTGCGGCCCCGTCCCCCGCGACCCTTCTGCTTGCGGCCGCTGGAGGGCGCAGGCGCGGGTGGCGGGGCAGGAGCGGGAGCGCGCGGCCCCGGCTGGGTTGGAGTAGAGCTGTGGCCGGCGGCGAGGCCGACGTGAAGAGCGGCGTGGGTCGCCTGCCGAGCGGTGTGACGGAGACGCTTTTCCTCCATGCGAAGGTAGGTGACCGCCTTCGCGTACGTCGGTGTGATGAGGGAGAGGTTGGCGGCGGGCTAGCCAAGGTCGGGGTGGAGGCCGCGGAGGAGGTTGGTGAGGAGGACCGAGTCATCGATGGTCATGCCGACGTCGCGTAGCTCATCGGCGAGAACCTTCAGCCGCGTGCAGTACTCGTCGATCGAAAGATCGTTTTGCTGCATAGTGAAGAACTCCCCTTGAAGAAAGACGTGGCGCTGCAATTGATTGTTGAGGAAAAGATCACATAGGCGCGTCCACATAGCATACGCGGACGGATCGCGGGCATTCACCATGTTGAAGAGGCTGCCGGAGATGGTGAGGAAGAGCCACTTGACGATGCAGGCGTCCACAGCGAGCCACTCGTCGTCGTCCTTCATGTCGCGGAAGTCAACGCTCCCGTCAACATGCTCGATGAGACGGTAAGAGCGGAACAACAGCACGAAGTACGTGCGCCATGCGTTGTAGGACGGCGAGTCGAGGTCGAGGATGACAGGTACGTGGTCCTTGATGTGGATCTCGTTGAGGCGATCGTAGGTGAACATGGCACCGGAGAAAGAACCGGCGTCGGATGCATCGGCCTTGGCCATGGAGACGGCGGGTGGTTAGGGTTTTGGATGAGGGGAAGAGGGAGCGGTGGCTGCGATGGGTGTGGAGAAGAGGGCGGCAGCGGCGACAGAAGGAAGAGAGGAGCGGCGGCGGCCCTTAGGGTTTCGGGAGGGAGGTGGTGGGGGCAGGGGAAGAAGAGAAGCGGCAGCGGCGTCGACTATGGGAGAGGTGGCGTCGGCGGCGGCGGCTAGATGGATGGGAAGGAAGCGGCGGCGGTGGCTACGGGAAGGGTAGCGACGGCGGCGGCAGGAGGGTGGAGGAGTTGGCGCGGCGGCGACTAGGGCTAGGCGCGGCGGCGTAGAGGTGCGGAAGCGACAGAGGATCGCGGTAAAACTGATACCATGTAGAGAGAATATTTGGTGCAACTCATTGTATTCCATGGAGTAGGTTACATTATATACACATGATGTCTTGCGTGGCAAGGTAACTAATCCTACCATATCTCTAGGAGTTAGCTATACAAGGCTAGAGAAGATAAGATTAGAAATACAAGATATGTCACGTTCAACAATGTTCTTCCCTCTAGTGTACAGCTTCTTATGTGAAGGCTGTACCAAAGTACATGACGTTAGTTCTTTTTCACAGTAATAATCTTAATTGTGGGACATCACTATGTAATATCTCAGAGCTGGTAAAAAAAGACTTAGACATTATTGAGGGTTTGTGATAGGATGGTATGCCATTGACAAGTTAAGGTGATAAAAAAATTGGTGTATTTTCTATTATGGGCAAAGAAGCAAGAGTTTCACTATTACAAATTGTAAGAAACTGATCTTCAAAGCATATTTTGACATGTGAATTGGCTTTTACATGGCAAATAATTACAGCGAAGAAGTGGTAACCTATACATATATGCAATGCAGTCTAATTCTAGTTCTTATCATTACTGCATTGTTCTGCAAAAAGTAGGAGCATCACAATATATTAGTGCAAGTTCTGGACTGCGTTCACTCTTCCTTTAAAAAATTATGCAAGGTGACTCTGGTAACCATATACCAGTTCACAAAATATATAACATTGAATCATATACCAGTTTACAAAAATCCATACGTTTGTATTATTATTCGAACTATCTAATGAAAGAAGGCAGCAACTAACACATAAATTCATTAGAAAGAGATGGTATTCCAGATAGCGTCCCGGACAACGCTTCATTACCAAGGGATTATGCATGAACTATAATGCAAATACCTGCAGAGAACTTTACCATAAGCCTGCTTGGAACCAAACTCACACTTTCATGTTTCATGCACACAGGTAGTCAAGAGCAATAAATAAGAATCCATAATCTGATGGCATAATTAGACAGGAAAGGTTTAGCATTTGCTATTCTGTTGTAAATTATTGTTTTGATCACTTGACAAGCACATGAAGGTTTTATTTCTTCCAAGCTATTATACTCGACCTTAACAACATATTGGACATCAATCTTACCAACTTGGCAACTTGCTTAGATGCCCCAAAATCGGCAAGCTTAATGCAGCCTCTGTTATCAACAAGAATGTTTGCACCCTGTAAAACAATCCCATGATGACCAAGATAATTAGCAGAACCAAACAATCAATGACACAAAGATTCTAGTATATTCAGGCTTCAGAGTTTTTACCTTAATGTCTCTATGTATTATTGCATTGCTATGCAGATATTCCAACCCTTGCAAAATCTGCCTAGTATACTTCCTAATGACTTGATCAAAATACGCAACGAATCAGTTTCTCTTCTGCGAGTCAAATCACAGAAAACCGCATGATTGATGGTTACTTACTGCCTCCGGGAATGAACCGAGTTTTCCAAGAAGCGACTGGATAGACCCTCCAGGAACAAACTCCAGCAGGATATTCAGTGTGTCTTCCTCACGGACAGTCCCGAGGTACCTCTTCTCAAATCACAGGAAATAGATCAAACAACTGCAGTCTAGCAGTCAAGTATAGAGTATCTAAAATGTAATCGATCTTTCATCCACTAACCACAATATTGGGGTGCGAAAGGTTCTTGAGGAGCTTCACTTCTTCCTCAAGTTCTCTTATATGCGCCTAATCGTAGAAACAAAAGCCACAAATCACCTCACATGAAGGAAAGCCTCAACAACTAAATTGGTAACCAAATCGGTCGGAGAAGTGCTACTCACTTGGGCCTTACCACGGCTATCACTTGCATTACACTGCTATTCATATACTAATCATTTGAATTTATTCCTAGAAGGTAAATAAAGAACGGAAGCTTAAGCACAACCACTGATTTCTATCAACTTCCCAAAACAAAGCAACTGAAGCTATATTAATATGCAAGCCCAGCAGGCCCGGCCCTGAGGGGGGGCAGGGGGGGCGGCCGCCCCGGGCCCCCGGAATCAGGGGGCCCCCATTTATGTATGTATGTCATGTATATTACTAGTCGATTTGGCCCAGCACACAGCCCAAACGGGAGGTCAGCAGGCGGCAAGACACACAGCCCTCTGATGACGCATAGATTAGATCGTGCCCCGCGGCAGTTGCCCATCGCCGGCCATGCCGAGAAGCCGAGCCGCAAGGGCTGATTCAATGATTTTTGCCGGCGTCAGCAGACGACATGCCCCATGATTGTTCCGGGAGTACGTCGGCCACGCAGCCGCCGAGACATCAGACATCCCTAGTCCGCGCACCTTGCCTTTATCCTCCTTCAGTACATGTGGTAATGCATCTCTCTTATTTCCCGTTTCTGAAAAAAGGAACCCATCTCCAAGGTGCTTCTCGAGACTGTTGTTTCTTGTATTAGCGATCTAGTTGGATGGTACATTGAAACGACAAAGGAGGATTTCTTAAGTATTGTGATTGTTAGGGTTCAGTTTTGCCACTGACTGTGTGTAACTGCTCACAACTTTGGAGATATGATTGCATAACTTTACATTATGTAGACATTGCCAAGGATCTCTTGATTCTGAATAATGCCCAGAATCAGACGAACTATATGTACATGATTTATCAGTCTCCCAATTAGTCCAGAAATTTTCACATTGTGTTCTGCAATGACCTCGTTTGTGGGCCACTATATAGGAGATTTACATCAATGGAATTTTTAGAGGCCCAAGTGTATTACTAATTGATTTGAACTTCTATGTATATCAGTATATGGCTACTATTTTATGGCTGTGAGCCTATGGCACCACGTCATTGGAAGTTTTAGAGGCCCATGTAAATTGCTAATTGATTTGAACTTCTATGTATATAGAGTACATATTATTTTGGTAGCCAAGAATTAGCTTATATAAATCTTCATTCTTGTAATCAAGTTCATGGTTGTGACACTATGCATTTTCAGGCATTTCAACCGGATGCAATTCCAGTATGTGCACTCATGTGGGAAAAAATTTAGTTATGCACTCTCAAGTTTCATATTTCCTAGTATACATTGCATGATTTTGCTTACCCTCTCTATATGGATCTTTTTTATATACTTTTGATTTTTTTTCAGGATAGATTATTGGTGGATAGATCAACTCTTGCACACCTAATATATGGAGTTTTACTTGTGTCCGGCTTCACAAGAGGTGTGTGAAAATTTATCTTTCATCTCAACATCGCCGCTACATATTCCTTGCAGTGAGTAACTTAAGTTTCTCGACAAATTAATTATCATATACTACATAGTTTTTTTATCTTATACATAGTTGTTAAATGCAATTTAAGCATGCTTATTAGTATTTTGATGGTGTATAAACACGTGGTTACCATTTTTAGAAAAGGGCCCCGGGTTCTAGTTTCGCTCCGGGCCCCCGAAATCTCAGGACCGGCCCTGAAGCCCAGATTCCCATATACTTTATTATGGGGCGAAACAACCATATCAGAGATAAACATGAATCATCACTTACTTTTGCTGTTGTTGTTGGAAAGAGCATGACTTCCTGATGTGTGCTTCGTTTCGTTCTTCTACAACCGAACTCTGTAATAAAGAACAAACTAATAAGGCACACACTCAGTAATGGTAACATCTGTAATCGATGGATGGTAATTATATTCGAACGCCCTTGGAAAGGAAACATAAACCTGGGTTGATCGGCACTGTTCTGAAACAGCTGTATGCAGGCAGTGGAGATAGTTGGGCAGGCTGCCATGCTTGTGACAAAGCGGCTCGTCTGTACATATGTGACAATTAAGAAGGGTTCAGGCTTCAGAGTTTTTACCTTAATGTCTCTATGTATGTCGTCGCCGTCGCACGTGCCGGGCAAGAAGCCGCTGGTGGCCGTGGTGAGCTCGGAGGTAGGTGGGGGCGCATCCGGGGCTCCCTTTGTGGACGCTGCTCGCCCGAAGCCTACCTCCGGGGGAACCGATGCTGCTATGCGGAGTAACCCGCGGCTACAGACGTCGGCGATATGGAATCAGCTGAAGACGGCAGGAGCGGCGGGCACGGCGAGGTCGGCGTCGGCGGCTCCCGAGCGTGAGAGCAGGGATGACGAAGACCAGGAGGCTTTTCGGGAAGGAGAGGACCCTGCCGTTGACGATATGTTGGCTGAACAAATGCAAGCCATGTCTGGTGGAAGTAAGGAAGGGACGTGCGCCATGCACATGCAGAAGACCACGTCCAGGCTCAGGTCCAGGAGAATGGAGCCAAGGGCGCCCAGTACTCAAACGCATCCCAGCCGAGGAGTTCGGATATGATTCCGGCGCTGCGCAATATGTCACAGGAAGTGAGCATGGATGAAGCGGACGAGTCTGTTGGCGCGTCCGCCTTGGGCAAGCGTACTGCTGCTAGTGATCAAGTTGCTGCCGTAGGTGGAGAGGAGACTGATAAGGCTATGGTGGATTCTGCTAACACAAACAACCCGGCCGCGCTTGCGCGTTCAGGTACACCAAAGAAGCGCCGGACTCTTGAGTCTCTGGACGGGCAGCAGACTACGCGTGGTGGTGGGATGACGGAACATGACATGATGGACGGAGCTCACACAATGGAGGCAGTCGGCCCAGGGGCCGCCGACGAACTGACGGGGCCGATGGAGCCCCGTCAGGAGCAATGAATATCCTAAGCTGGAACCGCCGAGGGGCGGGGAATACTCAGACAGTTCGTGATCTTGTGAGTCTGGTTCAGGCTCAATCCCTTAGTATCGTTTTTCTTTGTGAAACTAGGCAATCAAAAAATAAAATGCAGAGGTACCGTGCTCGGTTAGGGTTAAGAGGTTTTGATGCTTTCGATTGTGCCGGTCGTAGTGGAGGCCTTGCTTTGTATTGGCATGAGTCTGCGAGTCTTGATGTAAAAGAAATGGACCTGACTAACTTCCACATGTCCGGAGGATTGCAACACATCCGGATGGTTTCAAAAAGTAACAGGAGTGAGTGTGGTGTGCGAGCCAATTCCTAATTTATTTCCAAGTCTGCATGCATGCATATAAAACAGAAATGATGACATCAGTAAAGATTCTAGAGAAATTCAAAATGCAAAATGTTTTGTAGCTCAAACCGTCGGTCCGATTGAAAAAATGTTTTCACATAAAAGAACCGTCTCGACAAGACTTTCGAAACAAGATCCCATATTGATATGTTCTGACGACTTTTTTTTTGAGTAAAAAGCTATCACGTCTGGGATATGCAAGTTATCACGTCTATGGTATATAAGTTACCACGATATTTACATATAAAAATTCCGCGCATAAAAATGATTTCTTTCAACTTTCTCCCCATATGTGAATGCCCTTAAAGTGCACAAAAGCTAATGTCATCATAGATTCACTTTATTTTGAAATTTCAAAATGTTTTGTACCTCAAAGGGTTTGTTCGATTCAAAATTCATTTTCACAAAAAAAAACCCGCCATGATGAGACCTTCGAAACAAGATCCTATGTTGGCATGTTCCGACGACTTTTTCTTCTGGGTCAAAAGTTATCATGCCTGCGCTAAGTAAGGTATCAGATCTGCCGTGTGTATATTACCATGTAATTTACACACATCTTATCGAAGTATATTTTCAGCAACTTTTTTCATGGGTAAAGTTATCATGGTGTTTGTACATAAGTTATTAGGCCCGAGAGCATGTATTACCATGTTATTTACAGAGTATGTTTTGAATAACACTTTTCCATGGGTCAAAAGTGATCATGGTGTTTGTACTTAACTTATCAGGTCCAAGAGCGTATCTTATCATACTTTTACACAAAAAATTATCGGTGGTATGTTTTCAACAACTTTTTTCCACGGGTAAAGATTATTGTAGTGTTTATATCTAAGTTATCAGGTCCGGGATCCTATATTATCATGCTATTCACACAAAAAGTTATGAACAGTTCTACCTTCCGACCCTTCGGTATCCCCATTGACACATAAGTTACAAGGTATGTTTAAAAAAAATCCCTCGGATAAAAAACATAATTATGGGTGTTTGTGCGTGAGTTATCAGGTGTGTGGGATGAAATATTACCATGCTATTGAGATAGAAGTTATCGGGGATAAGTTCTCAAGTACTTTTATCTTTAAGGGTCAAAGTTACCATGTGTTTATAGCTAAGTTATCAGGTCCATAGTATGTATCTTACCATGCTATTTACAAAGAATTTGGGGTGTATTTGAATGCCTTTTTCACATGATAATTTTAACAAAGAGAAAACATGATAACTATATCATGAACGACATGATAACTACAGAGGGTATCTCAAACTAACATGATAACTACAAAGGGTGTCTCAAACTATAACATAGAAAAAAGATTCAAAGCAAACAATACATATTATATAATAAAAAAAGAAATGGAACTAACACAACTAATTGCTTGCCTAGTTGGTTAGCATGGTGAGTTTAGAGGTCTTAGCATGCTAAGGTTGACGGTTCGAATCCCACCTTGCACACTATTTTTTGCATGGCAACTTACGATGAGTAAAGGACTGACAAAATCATGCAAATTAGGAGGTGACCCACTACAGGATAATCTCATTAATTACAGGATTCTAATAAAGTTGCCTAGAATTATGATCGCAGTTAAAGCATAATCCAATCAACATTAATTGCGGGATCGTGGAGAAAATGGAAGTAAATTAACAACTGTCGTACGATTAATAAGCACCGTCGGATCCGAAATGAACGCGATCCGAGTCGTGCGGATCTGTCGCAGAATTCCTGCCGACTGGATTTTAGCTTTCTCAAAAAGAAATAAATGAACGCTATATTGATGCGTATGTAACTGGTGCGGATGGTGAGCCACCGTGGCGGCTTACCTGTGTCTACGGCGAGCCTCGAACGGAGAACCGTCACCGCATGTGGTCCTTCCTCCGTAATCTCCACCAGCAGGCCAGCATGCCATGGGTCGTGGTGGGTGATTTCAACGAGGCGATGTGGAGTTTTGAGCACTTCTCCGACACACCGCGCTCGGCAGGTCAGATGCTTGATTTTCGTGATGTTCTTGAGGTTTGTGGACTGGGCGACCTCGGTTTTGCAGGGCTCCCATACACCTTTGATAATCGGCGTGGGGGACGGGCGAACGTCAAGGTTCGCCTCGACCGTGTTGTCGCCAATAACGCTTGGAGGGACACCTTTGCGCACGCCAGGGTGGAGCACTTGGTGGCGCCCAGCTCTGACCACCTCCCCATCCTGCTCCGCTGTGCGCTGGAGGAGCCGCGCCAGGCAGCAAGTAGGAGATGCAGACAGTACGAGGTCATGTGGGAATGTGATCCTTCCTTGCCCGAGGTAATCATGAACACCTGGACTGAACTCGGGTCTATGTTACATCTTGGTGATGTTGCTTCAGGCTTAGGTAATATGATGAAAAAATTACAAGACTGGAGCCGGAAAAAGTTTGGTAATGTTATTAAGGAAATTAACAAGTCTCGCTCTCGCCCAGAGGAGCTCATGTCTATGAATGCAGACAGGAAAGAAATCAGAGAGGCGACCGACCGGATGAATGAACTACCCTATAGGGAGGAGATGTTGTGGACGCAGAGATCTCGTATTGCATGGCTACGGGAAGGGGATCGCAACACCCAGTTTTTCCACCGGAAAGCGGTGTGGCGTGCTCGGAAAAACCGTATTAAATCCCTCACTGATGAGTCAGGGGTCACGCATAAGGACCACGGATCCATGGCGGCTATGGCCACGGCCTATTTCTCTATACTTTTTACTGCTGACACTTCTCTTTGTGTGGACCATATTATTGATTTGATACAGACTCGTGTTACTGACAGTATGAATTATGGCCTGTGCGCAGATTTTTCGGACAAGGAAATTGCTGATGCTCTATTCCAGATTGGGCCGCTCAAGGCACCAGGTCCAGATGGATTTCCCGCTCGCTTCTTCCAGAGAAACTGGTCTGTTGTGAAGGAGCAGGTTATTGCAGGGGTGAAGGAGTTTTTCCGGTCCGGGAGTATGCCTAAGGGGGTGAACGACACTTCCATCGTTCTCATTCCGAAGGTGGACAACCCGGAGAGGCTCACTGAGTTCCGTCCAATAAGCCTATGCAACGTCATTTATAATGTGGTGGAGAAGTGCGTAGTGAACCGGCTGAGACCTATACTGGATGATATTATCTCCCCTGAGCAGAGTGCCTTTGTTTCTGGTAGGATGATTACAGACTATGCTCTAATTGCCTTTGAGTGCTTTCATTTTATTCAGCAGGAGAAGGATTCTAGTAAGAGCTTCTGTGCGTATAAGCTAGATTTATCAAAAGCTTATGACAGGGTGGATTGGATCTTCTTGGAGCGAATGATGAAAAAGATGGGCTTCGCTCGCCGATGGGTGGACTGGATTATGGCTTGCGTCACCTCAATGAGATACACGGTTAAATTCAATGGAACCCTCTTGAAATCATTTGCACCATCGCGTGGGCTGCGGCAAGGTGATCCTTTATCCCCGTTCTTGTTTCTTTTTGTGGCTGATGGTTTATCCTCTTTGTTAAAAGATGGGGAGGAAAAAGGTGATTATACCCCGCTGAAAATATGTCGCAGAGCACCGGGCGTATCTCACCTTCTGTTCACAGACGATACACTTCTATTTTTCAAAGCGCAGGAGGATCAAGCAAACAAGATCCACGAAGTGCTAAGTGTTTATGCTAATGCAACAGGGCAATATATTAATCCGGCCAAGTGCAGCGTACTGTTTGGCTCCTCTTGCCCCATGGATCAGCAGCATGTGGTGAGAAATACGCTCCATATATATAGGCGTTACCTTCGAAGAGAAGTATCTAGGCCTGCCGACGCCTAAAGGTCATATGTCACGTGGTAAATTTTAGAACTTGCAGTCTCGGTTGTTGAAACGGATTACTGTATGGAGGGACACCCTCTCTCTCGGGCAAGGATACTATGATTAAGACAGTTGCGCAGGCCATCCCTACTTATATCATGGGCGTTTTTAAGTTATCTTTGTCTGTCTGTGATGACCTGAATAGGATGGTACGAAACTTTTGGTGGGGTGCATCGGAAGGCAAACGGAAAACACATTGGTTGGCATGGCCGAAGTTACAAGCTCAGAAAAGCAAGGGGGGCTTGGGATTTAGAGATTTTCGCCTCTTCAACCAAGCTCTCCTAGCGAGACAAGCCTGGCGCCTGTTAACTAATCCCAACAGCTTGTGTGCGTAGGTTCTAAAGGCGCGGTACTACCCAGAGGGGCGCCTCGAATACACGGTCTTCTCGGGGAATGCATCCCCGACTTGGCAGGCGATTCAGCATGGCCTTGAGCTCTTGAAGAAGGGCATCATATGGCGCATCGGGGACGGGCGAAACATCCGCATATGGCGCGACCGGTGGCTACCCAGGGAGCCGTGCGTCAACCCGTGTCCCCGCAGGGCACGTGCCGCCTCAGGAGGGTGGCGGATCTCTTGGACGGCGATGGGTTCTGGCGCACGGACCTTCTTCATCGCTACTTCCTCCCGGCGGATATCGATGTCATCACCAGCATCCGTACTTCGCCCCGCGCCCCGGACGACATCATTGCATGGGCACCAGAGAGGAACGGTATCTTCACCGTTCGGTCTGCCTACCGCCTAGCCATGGACGAGCGCGAGCGTCCATTGGCGTCCGCCACGAGCAGGGCACCGGATGGTCGTCGCGCCATCTAGAAGATCATATGGGGGTGCCCTGCTCCCCCGAAGGTACGTGTCTTCGCCTGGAGAATCGTCACCAACTCACTTGCTACTTGGGCCAATAAATTCTCACGGCATCTCGAGCTTACTGACATATGCCCCCTCTGTGCTATGGAACGTGAGGACGGATTCCATGCGCTTTGCAGGTGCCCCTTGGCAAGGGAGCTCTGGCGCATCATGGCTTTGGACTGGAACATCCTCAAGGTGGATTCCATCCACAATACAGGCCCAGAGTGGGTCTTCTCACTGTTGGACCCCTTGGACGACACGGCAAGACTGGTGGTGCTCATGACCATGTGGCGAATATGGCATGTCCGCAATGAGATCACTCATGCTAAGCCGCCACCCCCTGCCGAAGCTTCCAGGCATTTTTTGCGCGGGTACATCAACTCACTTATGTCCTTACAGCAACATCCTACGGGTGATCTAGTGAAGGGAAAGATGGTGGTCATTACATCACCACAATGCGCCCAGGTGCGCACGGAGACCAAGGCGATTGCGTGCTGGGCCCCCCTATGCCGGGCTGGGCAAAGTTGAACACGGATGGGAGTTATATCGCAGCCACGAGCGCGGCGGGTGGTGGCATGATCCTTCGAGATGATAGAGGTGACATCATCTATAGAGCATGCAGGGAGCTCCGCACATGCAATAATGCCCTCGAGGCGGAGCTAGCGGCATGCAGAGAAGGCCTAGAGTTGGCCTTGTATCGAACGAACCTACCGATCGTGGTCGAGATGGATAGCACGGAGGCGGTGGCCATGCTTACAGGACGTCAGCGGGATAGATCGGTTCATCGTGCACTAGTAGGGGAGATTCGCAGCATGGCTAGTCTCGCTACTAGGGAGATCTCTTTTATTCACTGTAACCGCTCTCAGAACATTGTTAGTCATGAGCTGGCCGCCTATGGCCGTAGCACCCCGCGTACAGCAGTATGGCTTGCTGCCGGTATGAACTTTGTTGTAAACCTGGTTGCGGCTGAAAAGCCCCCGTGAGCTTAATGGAGATTTCTTTTCACCCTGCAAAAAAAAAACCGAGACATATGTTTACCATCGACATCTTCAGCAGCATCTAACTCTTCTTCCTTGACCGTTACTTCCTGGAAACAAACAGCCAAGCTATTAAATTGTTTGATTTCACTGTATTTAATTTGAGAGGATTAACCGTAAAGCATCGTTAGATTCCTGAATTTGGTCTGTTTAGAATGAGTACACAGGACAAAATTTGCTCATAAAAAATTGATGTGCAGATGTACCAATCAAGCATCCGTTTATACTATCCAGGAGCTCAGATTTAGTAACTCTACTGCATATGATAGCAGGTAATATCTATGGTAGGGCGTATCTTGTACCCACAAGACTAATGTCAATTTGTGTGTAAGACATGCATAATCACTTTTCTTAGCCGACTTGAGGCTATAATGAGAAGTTAAAAAACACTATCTATTATAAATTCTATTGTATGCGGCGTGCAGACATTTAAAACACCTATGTTTTCTGACGAAATGAATGGTAATGGCTGATTACTAATTTCCTAAATCGGTTTTTTTCTTCGAAACCTAATTCGCGGATAAACATGCCTAAATGGGAAAACGGAGGGTGGATATACAATTATGACAGCTACCTCATACAGAGGCATGAAGAACATCCTCTGTCCGCATGACCAACATCATGTACTCCTCTGTCAGACCACAAGATTAAAACAAACACTTTTGAAACCTTCGTTTACAAATTTAGCTTTTGTCAGTGGGTAATAGAAATACAAAATCATGTCACGTGCTCTCTTACACAGAAAAATCAAACATCAAGTGTGACTGTATTTAAGAGAGAGAGAGAGAGTTCACCTTGTTCATCTTTATCAATCTCATTCTCAAAATTCTTCTTCTACTCTCCACAAGTAACCAGAATATGAGAATCAAAATTAGATTATGAGAAAACTGGAAAATCAAGGACGCAGATGGGCATCACAGATTGGAGAGGAGGAGGGAAGAAGCGAAGGTGAGGAGGAGGGGCACGGCTGCTGTTAGATGTGTATAGTTCATCCTCATTGTATAACGGGCTTTTATGCACTTTACCACATCTGTATATGTACTGACCGTTGGCCCTCAGCAAAGATCAGTTGCTCACTTATCTAACATGGTATCAGATGCTAGGTTAGCCTGTCTCCCGCATGCTGCAACTCCGTGCCTGCTCCCTCCTCGTCACTGTCGCTGCTAGTCTCCGGCCGTGGTCTGGTTCGATTCGTCCCCATCCGGATCGTTGCTCGGCGCTCACCTCTGCTCCCGTCTTGCTGGCTGTTATCTCCTCTTCGTTCCCGCTCCTTTCGGCCGTCGCTGTCGCCCCGTTCGGCAGCTGCCGCTGCTGCGTTGGGGCCGCCTCGACCGGCCGCTGCTGCTGCCCCGCGGTTTGGCTGCCGTCCCGCACCCAGGCTGCCGCCGCCGCCCCAGGTCCGGCCGCCGCCGTCTGGTCTGGCCCGGGTCTCCTCCAGGCCACCGCCCCTGCTCCTCGAGCGCTGGGCGCTGGTCTCCTCTGGTCGTGCTCGATCCAGATCGAGCGCTGGTTCTACGTTTCCCTCGATCCAGATCGGGTTGAGGGCCTGTTGACAAAAAAAAACGACGCGGACAACAGTAGCAGAGTGACTTACTCATGTCCTCTTCGGGCTATGTCGCGGTCCCTCGGTGCTCGGTGATCTTTGATGGCACCAACTATGCTGAGTTTGTCGGCTTCATGCGCATTCATATGCGTGGACTCCTTTTGTGGGGTGTTCTCTCTGGCGAGGTCCCCTGTCCGCCATGCCCGGTGGCGCCCGTGGCCCCAATACCACCCGTGCCACCGGTTCTTGCTGCTGATGCTTCTCAGGCTGACCGAGATGCTGCCAAGGCTCTGGATAATGCTGCGGTTGATGCTTATGATCAGCAGGTATCCGCTTATTCCGATGCTCTTTCTGTGTACCGGGATGATCTGTCTGCTTACACTCAGTGGTGCAATGATGATGCTCGAGCTGCTGTTGTTCTTACTGCGAGTGTTCTCCCTTAGTTTGCTTCGGAGTTCATGAGACTTGGCACCATTGCAGCGATGTGGTCTTACCTCTGTCAGCGCTATCAGCCCTCTAGTGATGCTCTCTACCTATCTGTCATGCGCCAGGAGCACGCTCTCCAGCAAGATGATTCTTCCGTTTATGAGTTCTATTCACAGTGTTCTGCCATCTGGCGCCAGCTTGACTCTCTTCGGACAATTGTTTGTGGAACCTGTCGTTGCTGTCAGACTACTCAGTCTGATCTCGAGTTTCAGCGGGTCCATGAGTTCTTATCTCGTCTCCGGTCTGAGTTTGAGCCTCGTCGTGCTCACTTGCTTGCTCGTGGTCGTGTTCCTATCTCCGAGATACTTGTTGAGCTTCGTGCTGAGGAGACCCGCCTTCGCTCTGCTGGGTTACTTCTAGTTCCGTCCATGCTGGCCGCCCGAACTCCTGTGTCGCCTGCTCGCCTCAGTGCTCCGCCGCTCCTGCCTACTCCTTCAGGGGGTGGGGGGTAAGTCGTCCTCTATATGCTGAGAAGGGCACGTCGCACTGTGACACCGTCTGTGTTTACTACTCCCGGCCAGGTCACCCAGAACCTGATTATCGCCAGAAGAAGAGAGACCAGAGGCGCTCCTCCTCCAGTGGACCTCCTGTGTCTTCCTCGACTCCGTCACTCACTGACCAGGACATTGTTCGCCTCAAGCATCTTCTTGCTTCCTCAGGCTCCTCATTGACTGGCTCTGCTGCTGCTGTGACTGCATCATCTTCCTCACCATCACCAGCATCTACATAGTCAGGTACATCTTTGTGGGTTCTGGATTCTAGAGCCTCCTTTCATATGTCTTCTGATTCTTCCGCGTTGTCTTCTTTCCGACCTCTTGATTCGCCTGTTAATGTTCTTACTGCCAATGGCACTTCTCTTCCTGTTGCTAGTCGTGGCATTCTTTCCACTCCATCTTTTTCTGTTCTGAGTGTTTCTCATGTTCCTCGACTTTGAAGGAAATATGCCCTAGAGGCAATAATAAAGTTATTATTTATTTCCCCATATCATGATAAATGTTTATTATTCATGCTAGAATTGTATTAACCGGAAACATGATACATGTGTGAATACATAGACAAACATATAGTCACTAGTATGCCTCTACTTGACTAGCTCATTAATCAAAGATGGTTATGTTTCCTAACCATTGACATGTGTTGTCATTTGATTAATGGGATCACATCATTAGGAGAATGAGGTGATTGACATGACCCATCCCGTTAGCTTAGCACTTGATCGTTTAGTATTCTGCTATTGCTTCCTTCATGACTTATACATGTTCCTGTAACTATGAGAATTGTGTAACTCCCGTTTACCGGAGGAACACTTTGGGTACTACCAAACGTCACAACGTAACTGGGTGATTATAAAGGAGTACTACAGGTGTCTCCGAAGGTACATGTTGAGTTAGCATAATTCGAGATTAGGTTTTGTCACTCCGATTGTCGGAGAGGTATCTCTGGGCCCTCTCGGCAATGCTCATCACCTAAGCCTTGCAAGCATGTAACTAATGAGTTAGTTATAAGATGAAGTATTACAGAACGAGTAAAGAGACTTGTCAATAACGAGATTGAACTAGGTATTGGATACCGACGATCGAATCTCGGACAAGTAACATACCGATGACAAAGGGAACAACGTATGTTGTTATGCGGTTTGACCGATAAAGATCTTCGTAGAATATGTAGGAACCAATATGGGCATCCAGGTCCCGCTATTGGTTATTGACCAGAGATGTGTCTCAGTCATGTCTACATCGTTCTCGAACCGTAGGGTCCGCACGCTTAAAGTTTCGATGACAGTTATATTATGAGTTTATGTATTTTGATGTACCGAAGGTTGTTCGGAGTCCCGGATATGATTACGGACATGACGAGGAGTCTCGAAATGGTCGAGACATAAAGATTGATATATTGGACGGATATATTTGGACACCGGAAAGGTTCCGGAGAAGTTTGGAGCCCCGGGAGGTTACCGGAACCCCCCGGGAGGTATATGGACCTTATTGGGCCCATGTAGGAGGAAGAGAGAAGGAGCAAGGGAGGGGGACGCGCCCCCCCAAGCCCAATCCGAATTGGGGAGGGGGGCCGGCCCCCCCTTTCCTTTCTCCTTCCCCCTCTTCCTATTACTACTACTAGTACTACTTCCTAATACTAGTACTCTTTCCTTCCCCCTCCAAATAAGATAAGGAAAAGAGAGGGAAACCTACTTGGAGTAGGTTTCCCCCTCCTCATGGCGCGCCCCTACTAGGGCCGGCCACCTCCTCCCTCCCTCCTTTATATACGGGGGTAAGGGGGCACCCTAGGACACACAAGTTGATCATTGATCGTTCCTTAGCCGTGTGCGGTGCCCCCCTCCACGATATTACACCTCGGTCATATTGTAGCGGTGCTTAGGCGAAGCCCTGCAACAGGAGAACATCAAGATTGTCACCACGCCGTCGTGCTGACGGAACTCCCCCTCGGCGCCTCTGCTGGATCGGAGATCGAGGGTGCGTCATCGAGCTGTACGCGTGTCAAGAACTCGGAGGTGTCGGAGTAACAGTACTTGGATCAGTTGAACCGGAGGACGTACGACTACTTCCTCTACGTTGCGTCAACGCTTCCGCTTCGGTCTACGAGGGTACGTAGACAACACTCTCCCCTCGTTGCTATATCATCACGATGATCTTGCATGTGCGTAGGTAAATTTTGAAATTACTACGTTCCCCAACAGTGGCATCCGAGCCTAGGTTTTATGCGTTGATGTTATATGCACGAGTAGAACACAAGTGAGTTGTGAACGATATAAGTCATACTGCCTACCAGCATGTCATACTTTGGTTCAGCGGTATTGTGAGATGAAGCGGCCCGGACCGACATTACGCGTACGCTTACGCGAGACTGGTTTCACCGTTACGAGCACTCGTGCTTAAAGGTGGCTGGCGGGTGTCTGTCTCTCTCACTTTAGTTGAACCGAGTGTGGCTACGCCCGGTCCTTGTGAAGGTAAAAACGGAGTCTATTTGACAAACTATCGTTGTGGTTTTGATGCGTAGGTGAGATTGGTTCTTGCTTAAGCCCGTAGCAGCCACGTAAAATTTGCAACAACAAAGTAGAGGACGTCTAACTTGTTTTTGCAGGGCATGTTGTGATGTGATATGGCCAAGACATGATGCTATATTTTATTGTATGAGATGATCATGTTTTGTAACCGAAGTTATCGGCAACTGGCAGGAGCCATATGGTTGTCGCTTTATTGTATGAAATGCAAACGCCCTGTAATTGCTTTACTTTATCACTAAGCGGTAGCGATAGTCGTAGAAGCAATAGATGGCGTAACGACGACGATGCTACGATGGAGATCAAGGTGTCGCGCCGGTGACGATGGTGATCACGACGGTGCTTCGAAGATGGAGATCACAAGCACAAGATGATGATGGCCATATCATATCACTTATATTGATTGCATGTGATGTTTATCCTTTATGCATCTTATCTTGCTTTGATTGATGGTAGCATTTTAAGATGATCTCTCACTAATTATCAAGAAGTGTTCTCCCTGAGTATGCACCGTTGCGAAAGTTCTTCGTGCTGAGACACCACGTGATGATCGGGTGTGATAGGCTCTACGTTCAAATACAACGGGTGCAAAACAGTTGCACACGCGGAATACTCAGGTTATACTTGACGAGCCTAGCATATACAGATATGGCCTCGGAACACAGGGACCGAAAGGTCGAGCGTGAATCATATAGTAGATATGATCAACATAGAGATGTTCACCATTGAAACTACACCATCTCACGTGATGATCGGACATGGTTTAGTTGATTTGGATCACGTAATCACTTAGATGACTAGAGAGATGTCTGTCTAAGTGGGAGTTCTTTAGTAATATGATTACTTGAACTTAAATTTATCATGAACTTAGTACCTGATAGTATTTTGCTTGTCTATGTTTGTTTGTAGATAGATGGCTTGTGCTATTGTTCCGTTGAATTTTAATGCGTTCCTTGAGAAAGCAAAGTTGAAAGATGATGGTAGCAATTACATGGACTGGGTCCGTAACCTGAGGATTATCTTCATTGCTGCACAGAAGAGTTACGTCCTGGAAGCACCGCTGGGTGCCAGGCCTGCTGCTGATGCAACTGGCGACGTTAAGAACGTCTGGCAGAGCAAAGCTGATGGCTACTCTATAGTTCAGTGTGCCATGCTTTACGGCTTAGAACCGGGTCTTCAACGACGTTTTGAACGTCATGGGGCATATGAGATGTTCCAGGAGTTGAAGTTAATATTTCAAGCAAATGCCCGGATTGAGAGATATGAAGTCTCCAATAAGTTCTACAGCTGCAAGATGGAGGAGAACAGTTCTGTCAGTGAGCATATACTCAAAATGTCTGGGTATAATAATCACTTGATTCAACTGGGAGTTAATCTTCCGTATGATAGCGTCATTGACAGAATTCTCCAATCACTACCACCAAGCTACAAGAGCTTTGTGATGAACTATAATATGCAAGGGATGAACAAGACTATTCCCGAGCTCTTCGCGATGCTGAAAGCCGCGGAGGTAGAAATCAAAAAGGAGCATCAAGTGTTGATGGTCAACAAGACCACTGGTTTCAAGAAAAGGGGCAAAGGGAAGAAGAAGGGGAACTTCAAAAGGAACGGCAAACAAGTTGCTGCTCAAGTGAAGAAACCCAAGTTTGGACCTAAGCCTGAAACTGAGTGCTTCTACTGCAAGCAGACTGGACACTGGAAGCGGAACTACCCCAAGTATTTGGCGGATAAGAAGGATGGCAAAGTGAACAAAGGTATATGTGGTATACATGTTATTGATGTGTACCTTACTAATGCTCGCAGTAGCACCTGGGTATTTGATACTGGTTCTGTTGCTAACATTTGCAACTCGAAACAGGGACTACGAATTAAGCAAAGATTAGCTAAGGACGAGGTGACGATGCGCGTGGGAAATGGTTCCAAAGTCGATGTGATCGCGGTCGGCACGCTACCTCTACATCTACCATCGGGATTAGTTTTAGACCTGAATAATTGTTATTTGGTGCCTGCGTTGAGCATGAACATTATATCTGGATCTTGTTTGATGCGAGACGGTTATTCATTTAAATCAGAGAATAATGGTTGTTCTATTTATATGAGTAATATCTTTTATGGTCATGCACCCTTGAAGAGTGGTCTATTTTTATTAAATCTCGATAGTAGTGATACACATATTCATAATGTTGAAGCCAAAAGATGCAGAGTTGATAATGATAGTGCAACATATTTGTGGCACTGCCATTTAGGTCATATCGGTGTAAAACGCATGAAGAAACTCCATACTGATGGACTTCTGGAATCACTTGATTATGAATCACTAGGTACTTGCGAACCGTGCCTCATGGGCAAGATGACCAAAACACCGTTCTCCAGATGTATGGAGAGAGCAACAGATTTGTTGGAAATCATACATACAGATGTATGTGGTCCGATGAATGTTGAGCCTCGTGGCGGATATCGTTATTTCCTCACCTTCACAGATAATTTGAGCAGATATGGGTATATCTACTTGATGAAGCACAAGTCTGAAACATTTGAAAAGTTCAAAGAATTTCAGAGTGAAGTAGAAAATCATCGTAACAAGAAAATAAAGTTTCTACGATCTGATCGTGGAGGAGAATATTTGAGTTACGAGTTTGGTTTACATTTGAAACAATGTGGAATAGTTTCGCAACTCACGCCACATGGAACACCACAGCGAAATGGTGTGTCCGAACGTCGTAATCGTACTTTACTTGATATGGTGCGATCTATGATGTCTCTTACCGATTTACCGCTATCGTTTTGGGGTTATGCTTTAGAGACGGCCGCATTCACGTTAAATAGGGCACCATCAAAATCCGTTGAGACGACGCCTTATGAACTGTGGTTTGGCAAGAAACCAAAGTTGTCGTTTCTCAAAGTTTGGGGCTGCGATGCTTATGTGAAGAAACTTCAACCAGATACGCTCGAACCCAAATCGGAGAAATGTATCTTCATAGGATACCCAAAGGAGACAATTGGGTACACCTTCTATCACAGATCTGAAGGCAAGATTTTCGTTGCTAAAATCGGATCCTTTCTAGAGAAGGAGTTTCTCTCGAAAGAAGTGAGTGGGAGGAAAGTAGAACTTCATGAGATAACTGTATCTACTCCCTTATTGGAAAGTAGTTCATCACAAGAACCGGTTCCTGTGACAACTACACCAACTAGTGAGGAAGCTAATGATATTGATCATGAAACTTCAGATCAAGTTTCTATTGAACCTCGTAGGTCTACCAGAGTAATATCCGCACCAGAGTGGTACGGAAATCCTATTCTGGAAGTCATGTTACTAGACCATGATGAACCTACGAACTATGAGGAAGCGATGATGAGCCCAGATTCCGCAAAATGGCTAGAGGCCATGAAATCTGAGATAGGATCCATGTATGAAAACAAAGTATGGACTTTGGTTGACTTTCCCGATGATCGGCAAGCCATTGAGAATAAATGGATCTTTAAGAAGAAGACTGACGCTGATGGTAATGTTACTGTCTACAAAGCTCGACTTGTTGCAAAAGGTTTTCGACAAGTTCAAGGGGTTGACTACGATGAGACTTTCTCACCTGTAGCGATGCTTAAAGTCTGTCCGAATCATGTTGGCTATTGTTGCATTTCATGATTATGAAATTTGGCAAATGGATGTCAAGACTGCATTCTTGAATGGATTTCTAGAAGAAGAGTTGTATATGATGCAACCTGAAGGTTTTGTTGATCCAAAAGTGCTGACAAAGTGTGCAAGCTCCAACGTTCCATTTATGGACTGGTGCAAGCATCTCGGAGTTGGAATAAACGTTTTGATAGTGTGATCAAAGCATATGGTTTTATACAGACTTTTGGAGAAGCCTGTATTTACAAGAAAGTGAGTGGGAGCTCTGTAGCATTTCTAGTTTTATATGTTGATGACATATTATTAATTGGAAATGATATAGAATTTCTGGATAGCATAAAGGGATACTTGAATAAAAGTTTTTCTATGAAAGACCTCGGTGAAGCTGCTTACATATTGGGCATCAAGATCTATAGAGATAGATCAAGACGCTTAATAGGACTTTCACAAAGTACATACCTTGACAAAATTTTGAAAAAGTTCAAAATGGATCAGGCAAAGAAAGGATTCTTGCCTGTGCTACAAGGTGTAAAGTTGAGTCAAACTCAATGCCCGACCACAGCAGAAGATAGAGAGAAAATGAAAGATGTTCCCTATGCTTCAGCCATAGGCTCTATCATGTATGCAATGCTGTGTACCAGACCTGACGTATGCTTAGCAATAAGCTTGGCAGGTAGGTACCAAAGTAATCCAGGAGTGGATCACTGGACAGCGGTCAAGAACATCCTGAAATACCTGAAAAGGACTAAGGATATGTTTCTCGTATATGGAGGTGACAAAGAGCTAGTCGTAAATGGTTACGTCGATGCAAGCTTTGACACTGATCCAGACGATTCTAAATCGCAGACCGGATACGTGTTTTTATTAAACAGTGGAGCTGTAAGTTGGTGCAGTTCTAAACAAAGCGTCGTGGCGGGATCTACATGTGAAGCGGAGTACATAGCTGCTTCTGAAGCAGCAAATGAAGGAGTCTGGATGAAGGAGTTCATTTTCGATCTAGGTGTCATACCTAGTGCATCGGGACCAATGAAGATCTTCTGTGACAATACTGGTGCAATTGCCTTGGCAAAGGAATCCAGATTTCACAAGAGGACCAAGCACATCAAGAGACGCTTCAATTCCATTCGGGACCAAGTCCAAGTGGGAGACATAGAGATTTGCAAGATACATACGGATCTGAATGTTGCAGACCCGTTGACTAAGCCTCTCTCACGAGCAAAACATGATCAACACCAAGACTCCATGGGTGTTAGAATCATTACTATGTAATCTAGATTATTGACTCTAGTGCAAGTGGGAGACTGAAGGAAATATGCCCTAGAGGCAATAATAAAGTTATTATTTATTTCCTCATATCATGATAAATGTTTATTATTCATGCTAGAATTGTATTAACCGGAAACATGATACATGTGTGAATACATAGACAAGCATATAGTCACTAGTATGCCTCTACTTGACTAGCTCATTAATCAAAGATGGTTATGTTTCCTAACCATTGACATGTGTTGTCATTTGATTAATGGGATCACATCATTAGGAGAATGAGGTGATTGACATGACCCATCCCGTTAGCTTAGCACTTGATCGTTTAGTATTCTGCTATTGCTTCCTTCATGACTTATACATGTTCCTGTAACTATGAGAATTGTGTAACTCCCGTTTACCGGAGGAACACTTTGGGTACTACCAAACGTCCCAACGTAACTGGGTGATTATAAAGGAGTACTACAGGTGTCTCCGAAGGTACATGTTGAGTTAGCATAATTCGAGATTAGGTTTTGTCACTCCGATTGTCGGAGAGGTATCTCTGGGCCCTCTCGGCAATGCTCATCACCTAAGCCTTGCAAGCATGTAACTAATGAGTTAGTTATAAGATGAAGTATTACAGAACGAGTAAAGAGACTTGTCGATAACGAGATTGAACTAGGTATTGGATACCGACGATCGAATCTCAGACAAGTAACATACCGATGACAAAGGGAACAACGTATGTTGTTATGCGGTTTGACCGATAAAGATCTTCGTAGAATATGTAGGAACCAATATGGGCATCCAGGTCCCGCTATTGGTTATTGACCAGAGATGTGTCTCAGTCATGTCTACATCGTTCTCAAACCGTAGGGTCCGCACGCTTAAAGTTTCGATGACAGTTATATTATGAGTTTATGTATTTTGATGTACCGAAGGTTGTTCGGAGTCCCGGATATGATTACGGACATGACGAGGAGTCTCGAAATGGTCGAGACATAAAGATTGATATATTGGACGGATATATTTGGACACTGGAAAGGTTCCGGAGAAGTTTGGAGCCCCGGGAGGTTACCGGAACCCCCCGGGAGGTATATGGGCCTTATTGGGCCCATGTAGGAGGAAGAGAGAAGGAGCAAGGGAGGGGGACGCGCCCCCCCAAGCCCAATCCGAATTGGGGAGGGGGGCCGGCCCCCCCTTTCCTTTCTCCTTCCCCCTCTTCCTATTACTACTACTAGTACTACTTCCTAATACTAGTACTCTTTCCTTCCCCCTCCAAATAAGATAAGGAAAAGAGAGGGAAACCTACTTGGAGTAGGTTTCCCCCTCCTCATGGCGCGCCCCCCCTAGGGCCGGCCACCTCCTCCCTCCCTCCTTTATATACGGGGGTAAGGGGGCACCCTAGGACACACAAGTTGATCATTGATCGTTCCTTAGCCGTGTGCGGTGCCCCCCTCCACGATATTACACCTCGGTCATATTGTAGCGGTGCTTAGGCGAAGCCCTGCAACAGGAGAACATCAAGATCGTCACCACGCCGTCATGCTGACGGAACTCCCCCTCGGCGCCTCTGCTGGATCGGAGATCGAGGGTGCGTCATCGAGCTGTACGCGTGTCAAGAACTCGGAGGTGCCGGAGTAACGGTACTTGGATTGGTTGAACCGGAGGACGTACGACTACTTCCTCTACGTTGTGTCAACGCTTCCGCTTCGGTCTACGAGGGTACGTAGACAACACTCTCCCCTCGTTGCTATATCATCACCATGATCTTGCATGTGCGTAGGTAAATTTTGAAATTACTACGTTCCCCAACAGCCTTACCATGAATCTTTTTTCCGCTGCCCAACTTACTGATTCTGGTTGTCGTGTCATTCTTGATACCGACTCTTGCTCCATTCAGGATCGTCGCACCAAGGCTTTGGTTGGTGCTGGCCCCTGGCGCCATGAGTCAAAGGGCCTTTGGGAGGTTGACTGGCTTTGTGTTCCTTCCGCTGCCACCACTTCTGTCAGCTCTCATGCTCTTGCTGCCTCTTCGTCTGCGTGCTTCCAGCAGTGGCATCATCGCCTTGGTCACATCTATGGCTCTCGCTTGTCTTCTTTAGTTCGTCAGGGCCTCTTAGGGTCTGTATCTGGAGATGTCTCCTTACATTGTAATGGTTGCAGACTTGGCAAACAGACTCAGTTACCTTATCCTACTAGTGAGTCTGTATCTCAGCGTCCTTTTGTTTTAGTTCATTCCGATGTCTGGGGTCCTGCTCCCTTTGATTCGAAAGGTGGTCATCGCTATTATGTTTTGTTTATTGATGATTTCTCTCACTACACTTGGCTCTACTTCATGAAATCTCGTAGCGAGGTTCTCCCTATATACAAATGTTTTGCTGCCATGGTTCACACCCAGTTTGCCACGCCCATTCGCACTTTTCGTGCTGACTCCGCTAGAGAGTATATCTCTCAGCTGTTGCATGTTTTTCTCGCGGAACAGGGTACTCTTGCCCAGTTCTCTTGTCCTGGTGCTCATGCTCAGAATGGCATTGCCGAATGAAAGCATCGTCATTTGCTTGAGACGGCTCGTGCACTGATGATTCTGCTTCCCTTCCACCCCATTTTTTGGCTGAGACTGTTTCTGCAGCCACCTATCTCATCAACATTCAGCCCTCCTCTGCTCTGAAGGGTGGTATTCCTATGGAGTATCTCACTGGTCGCTCTCCCGACTACTCCGCTCTTTGTATGTTTGGATGCGTGTGCTATGCTCTTCTTGCCCCCCGCGAACGCACCAAATTGACTGCTCGGTCGGTTGAGTGTGTTTTCCTTGGCTACAGTGATGAGCACAAGGGATATCGATGTTGGGATCCTGTGGGTCGTCGCTTGCGCATCTCGCGTGATGTGACTTTTGACGAGTCTCGTTCTTACTATCCACATTCTTCTTCCTTGAGTTTCTCTGTGGACAACCTTTCTTTCCTTCTTCTTCCTGATACACCCTGCTATGTGCCTCCTATGTCCCCTCTTCCTCCGGCACCTCTCGTTCCTTCTCATTCCCCACCGCCACCATCTTCTCCACCCTCCTCCTCCACCTCTCCACCATCATCTCCAGTCCGTCGCCCTCTCTCACCATTTCCTCTCCATTATACTCGTCGATATCGTACTGAGGATGTCTCCTTTCACGACCCTTCCACCTCTTCTCATGCCTCCCCCGGTTCACAACCTCCGTGCTCGGCCTCGCCCCCGCCTGATCGCTACTCTCCTGATCGGTAGTCTTTCTATTGTTGCCGAGCCCACACTTCCTACCGCACTGCCATGACTCAGCCTGAATGGCAACTTGCGATGGCCGAAGAGCTTGCTGCTCTTGAGCGCTCTGGCACATGGGATCTGGTTCCCCTTCCTTCCGGTGCCCGTCCCATCACCTGCAAGTGGGTCTACAAGATTAAGACTCGCTCCGATGGTTCTCTTGAGCGCTACAAAGCTCGGCTTGTGGCCCGTGGTTTTCAGCAGGAACAGGGACGCGATTATGATGAGACATTCGCTCCTGTGGCCCACATGACCACTGTCCGCACTCTTCTTGCCGTGGCTTCTGTTCGCCAGTGGTCTATCTCTCAACTTGATGTTCAGAACGCTTTTCTCAATGGCGAGTTGCGTCAGGAGGTTTATATGCGACCACCACCGGGGTACTATGCTCCTGATGGTATGGTCTGTAGACTTCGCCGCTCCTTCTATGGTCTCAAACAGGCCCCTCGTGCCTGGTTTGAGCGCTTCGCCTCTGTGGTGACTGCCACTAGTTTCTTGCCCAGTCATCATGATCCCGCGTTGTTTGTTCACACGTCTCCTCGTGGTCGGACTCTTCTCCTTCTCTATGTTGATGATATGATCATCACCGGTGATGACTCTGAGTACATTGCCTTTGTTAAGGCTCGCCTTCGAGACCAGTTCCTCATGACCGATCTTGGTCCTCTTCGGTATTTTCTTGGGATTGAGATCTCCTCGACCTCTGATGGCTTCTACATCTCCCAAGAAAAATATATTCAGGATCTTCTTGCTCGCGCTGCTCTTGGTGATGAGCACACGGTTGTGACTCCTATGGAGCTCAACGTTCAGCTTCATGCCTCTGATGGTGACGCTCTTCCTAATCCCACTCGCTATCGTCACCTCGTTGGCAACCTTGTCTATCTGGCTGTTACGCGCCCTGACATCTCCTATCTTGTCCACATCCCGAGTCAGTTTGTTTCCGCCCCCACCTCTGTCCACTATAGTCACCTCCTCCGTGTCCTACGATATCTTCGTGGCACGATCTCTCAGCGCCTTTTCTTTCCCCGCTCCAGCTCTCTTGAGCTCCAGGCCTACTCTGATGCTACCAGGGCTAGTGATCCCTCTGATCGACGCTCGCTGTCTGCTTACTGTGTCTTTCTTGGTGGCTCTCTTATTGCCTGGAAGACAAAGAAGCAGACTGCAGTTTCTCGCTCGAGTACAGAGGCTGAGTTGCGAGCCATGGTTATGTTGACGGCTGTGGTGATCTGGTTACGGTGGTTACTTGAGGATTTTGGTGTGTCTGCTTCTACCTCCACTCCTCTACTATCCGACAGCACTAGTGCTATCAGTATTGCACGTGACCAAGTGAAGCATGAGCTCACCAAGCACATCAGTGTGGATGTCCACTTTGTGTGTGCTGCTGTGCAGGATCAGACTCTCGCTCTTCACTATGTGCCCTCGGAGTTACAGTTGGCTGACTTCTTCATGAAGGCACAGACTCGAGCGCAGCATGGGTTTTTCCTCTCCAAACTCAGTGTTGTTGATCCACCATGAGTTTGAGGGGGGGGGTGTTAGATGTGTATAGTTCATCCTCATTATATAAGGGGATTTTATGCACTTTACCACATCTGTATATGTACTGGCCGTTGGCCCTCAGTAAAGATCAGTTGCTCACTTATCTAACAGCTGCTACCTGTAGACATGCGTGGCTTCAGAGGGTTGCTCGCCCCCACCCCTTGCTTGTGCTGTCGTGGCCCTGTCTAGGTCAATCGGAGAAGCTCAGGTGGTCGCCATCTCCCCAACCGACGAGCGCCCACAGCTTCTCCCGCCTGCACGCACCTGTCCGGCCCTTCTCCTCCATCGCTGCCGGTGTTGGGGAACATAGCAGAAATTCAAAATTTTCCTACGTGTCACCAAGATCTATCTATGGAGAGACTAGCAACGAGGGAAGGAGAGTGCATCTACATACCCTTGTAGATCGCTAAGCGGAAGCGTTCAAGTGAACGGGGTTGATGGAGTCGTACTTGTCGTGATTCAGATCACCGATGATCCTAGTGCCGAACGGACGGCACCTCCGCGTTCAACACACGTACAGCTCGACGATGTCTCCCACGCCTTGATCCAGCAAGGAGAGAGGGAGAGGTTGAGGAAGACTCCATCCAGCAGCAGCACAACGGCGTGGTGGTGATGGAGGAGCGTGGCAATCCTGCAGGGCTTCGCCAAGCACCTACGGGAGAGGAGGAGGTGTCACGGGAGGGAGGGAGGCGCCAAGGGCTCAGGTATGGATGCCCTCCCTCCCCTCCACTATATATAGGGGCAGGGGAGAGGGGGGAGGCGCAGCCTTGCCCCTTCCTCCAAGGAAGGGGTGCGGCTAAGAGGGGGGGAGGAGTCCATCCTCCCCAAGGCACCTCGGAGGTGCCTTCCCCCTTTAGGACTCTCCCCTTTTTCCTATATCTTGGCGCATGGGCCTCTAGGGGCTGGTGCCCTTGGCCCATGTAGGCCAAGGCGCACCCCCTACAGCCCATGTGGCCCCCGGGGCAGGTGGCCCCACCCGGTGGGCCCCCGGGACCCTTCCGGTGGTCCCGGTACAATACCGATGACCCCGAAACTTGTCCCGATGGCCGAAACAGGACTTCCTATATATAAATCTTTACCTCCGGACCATTCCGGAATTCCTCGTGACGTCTGGGATCCCATCCGGGACTCCGAACAACATTCGGTAACCACATACAAACTTCCTTTATAACCCTAGCGTCATCGAACCTTAAGTGTGTAGACCCTACGGGTTCGGGAGACATGTAGTCATGACCGAGATGTTCTCCGGTCAATAACCAACAGCGGGATCTGGATACCCATGTTGGCTCCCACATGTTCCACGATGATCTCATCGGATGAACCACGATGTCAAGGACTCAATCAATCCCGTATACAATTCCCTTTGTCTAGCGGTATGGTACTTGCCCGAGATTCGATCGTCGGTATACCGATACCTTGTTCAATCTCGTTACCGGCAAGTCTCTTTACTCGTTTCGTAACACATCATCCCGTGATCAACCCCTTGGTCACATTGTGCACATTATGATGATGTCCTACCGAGTGGGCCCAGAGATACCTCTCCGTTTACACGGAGTGACAAAATCCCAATCTCGATTCGTGCCAACCCAACAGACACTTTCAGAGATACCCGTAGTGTACCTTTATAGCCACCCAGTTACGTTGTGACGTTTGGCACACCCAAAGCACTCCTACGATATCCGGGAGTTGCACAATCTCATGGTCTAAGGAAATGATACTTGACATTAGAAAAGCTTTAGCATACGAACTACATGATCTTGTGCTAGGCTTAGGATTGGGTCTTGTCCATCACATCATTCTCCTAATGATGTGATCCCGTTATCAACGACATCCAATGTCCATGGTCAGGAAACCGTAACCATCTATTGATTAACGAGCTAGTCAACTAGAGGCTTACTAGGGACATGGTGTTGTCTATGTATCCACACATGTATCTGAGTTTCCTATCAATACAATTCTAGCATGGATAATAAATGATTATCATGAACAAGGAAATATAATAATAATCAATTTATTATTGCCTCTAGGGCATATTTCCAACAGTCTCCCACTTGCACTAGAGTCAATAATCTAGTTCACATCGATATGTGATTAACACTCAAGGTCACATCCCCATGTGACTAACACCCAAAGAGTTTACTAGAGTCAATAATCTAGTTCACATTTACCATGTGATTAACACTCGATGAGTTCTGGGTTTGATCATGTTATGCTTGTGAGAGAGGTTATAGTCAACGGGTCTGAACCTTTCAGATCCGTGTGTGCTTTACAAATCTCTATGTCATCTCCTAGATGCAGCTACCACGTTCTATTTGGAGCAATTCCAAATAACTGTTCTACTTGGAGCTATTCTAAATTGTTGCTCCATTATACGTATCCGGTATCTCTACTCAGAGCTATTCGGATAGGTGTTAAGCTTGCATCGACGTAACCCTTTACGACGAACTCTTTTACCACCTCCATAATTGAGAAAATTCCTTAGTCCACTAGTTACTAAGGATAACTTTGACCGCTGTTCTGTGATCCATTCTTGGATCATTCTTGTACCCCTTGACTGACTCATGGTAAAGCACACTTCAGGTGCGGTACACAGCATAGCATACTGTAGAGCCTATGTTTTAAGCATAGGGGACGACCTTCGTTCCTTTCTCTCTATTCTGCCATGGTCGAGCTTTAAGTCTTAACTTCATACCTTACAACTCAGGCAAGAACTCCTTCTTTGACTGATCCATCTTGAACACCTTCAAGATCACGTCAAGGCATGTGCTCATTTGAAAGTACTATTAAGCATTTTGATCTATCCTTATAGATCTTGATGCTCAATGTTCAAGTAGCTTAATCCAGGTTTTCCATTGAAAACACTTTCCAAATAACCCTATATGCTTTCCAGAAATTCTACGTCATTTCTGATCATTAATATGTCAACAACATATACTCATCAGAAATTCTATAGTGCTCCCACTCACTTCTTTGGAAATACAAGTTTCTCATAAACTTTGTATACACCCAAAATCTTTGATCATCATCAAAGCATACATTCCAACTCCGAGATGCTCACTCCAGTCCTTAGAAGGATTGCTGGAGCTTTGCATACTTATTAGCATATTTCAGGATAGACAAAACCTTTCGGTTGTATCACATACAACCTTTCCTCAAGAATCGTCGAGGAAACAATGTTTTGACATCCTATCTGCAAGATTTCATAAATAATGCAGTAATTGCTAATATAATTCCAACAGACTCTTAGCATCGCTTCGAGTGAGAAAGTCTCATCGTAGTCAACTCCTTGAACTTGTCGAAAAACATCTTAACGACAAGTCGAGCTTTCTCAATGGTGACACTTACCATCATTGTCTGTCTTCCTTTCAAAATCCATATGTACCTAACAGCCTTACGACCATCAAGTAGTTCTTCCAAAGTCTACACTTTGTTTTCATACATGGATCCTCTCTCGGGTTTTATGGCCTTGAGCCATTTATCGGAATCCGGGCCCACCATCGCTTCTCCATAGCTCGTAGGTTCATTGTTGTCTAGCAACATGACTTCCAAGACAGGATTACGTACCACTCTGAAGTAGTACGCATCCTTGTCATCCCACGAGGTTTGGTAGTGACTCGATCCGAAGTTTCATGATCACTATCATAAGCTTCCACTTCAGTTGGTGTACGTGCCACAGGAACAACTTCCTGTGCCCTGCTACACACTTGTTGAAGTGACGGTTCAATAACCTCATCAAGTCTCCACCATCCTCCCACTCAACTTTTCGAGAGAAACCTTTCCTCGAAAAAGGACCCGATTCAAGAAACAATCCCTATTGCTTTCAAATCTGAATTAGGAGGTATACCCAACTGTTTTTGGGTGTCCTATGAAGATGCATTTTATCTGCTTTGGGTTCGAGCTTATCAACCTGAAACCTTTTCACATAAGCGTCGCAGCCCCAAACTTTCAAGAAACGGCAACTTAGGTTTCTCCAAACCATAGTTCATACGGTGTCGTCTCAACGAAATTATGTGGTGCCCTATTTAAAGTGAATGTGGTTGTCTCTAATGCCTAACCCATGGACAATAGTGGTAATTCGATAAGAGACATCATGGTACGCACCTTATCCAATAGGGTGCAACTATGATGTTCGGACACACCATCACACTATGGTGTTCCAGGCGGTATTAATTGTAAAACAATTTCCACAATGTCTTAATTGTGTGCCAAAACTCGTAACTCAGATATTCATCTCTATGATCACATCATACATCTTTTATCCTCTTGTCACGACGATCTTTCAACTTCACACTGAAATTACTTGAACCTTTCAATAATTCAGACTCGTGATTCGTCAAGTAAATATACTCAACATCTACTCGAATCATCTGTGAAGTAAGAACATAACGATATTCACTGCATGCCTCAGCACTCATTGGACTGCACACATCAAAATGTGTTACTTCCAACAAGTTGCTATCTTGTTCCATCTTACTGAAAACGAGGCTTTTCAGTCATCTTGCCCATGTGGTATGATTTGCATGTCCCAAGTGATTCAAAATCAAGTGAGTCAAAACGGTCCATTTGCATGGAGTTTCTTCATGCATATACACCAATAGACATGGTTCGCATGTCTCAAACTTTTCAAAAACGAGTGAGCCCAAAGATCCATCAATATGGAGCTTCTTCATGCGTTTTATACCGATATGACTTACGTGGCAGTGCCACAAGTAAGTGGTACTATCATTACTATCTTTTGGCATAAAAATGTGTATCACTACGATCGAGATTCAATCAACCATTCAGGTTTAATGCTAATCTTGATGGTAGAGGGAGCGTGCGATGTTTGATTACATCAAACGTGGAAACACTTCCAACATATATCGTCAGCTCACTTTTAGCTAGTCTCCGTTTATTCCGTAGCTTTTATTTCGAGTTACTAACACTTAGCAACCGAACCGGTATCTAATACCCTGGTGCTACTAGGAGTACTAGTAAAGTACACATTAACATAATGTATATCCAATATACTTCTATCGACCTTGCCAGCCTTCTCATCTACCAAGTATCTAGGGTAATTCTGCTCTAGTGGTTGTTCCCCTTATTACAGAAGCACTTAGTCTCGGGTTTGGGTTTTACCTTGGGTTTCTTCACTAGAGCAGCAGCTGATTTGCCGTTTCATGAAGTATCCCTTCTTGCCCTTGCCCTTCTTGAAACTAGTGGTTTCACCAACCATCAACAATTGATGCTCCTTCTTGATTTCTACTTTTGCGGTGTCAAACATCACGAATACCTCAAGGATCATCATATCTATCCCTGATATGTTATAGTTCATCACGAAGCTCTAACAGCTTGGTGGCAATGACTTTGGAGAACCATCACTGTCTTATCTGGAAGATCAACTCCCACTCGATTCAAATGATTGTTGTACTCAGACAATCTGAGCACAAGCTCAACAATTGAGCATTTCTCCTTAGTTTGCAGGTTAAGAAAGTCATCGGAGGTCTTATACCTCTTGACATGGGCACGAGCCTGAAATCCCAATTTCAGCCCTCAAAACATCTCATATGTTTCGCGATGTTTCAAAAACGTCTTTGGTGCCTCAACTCTAAACCGTTTAACTGAACTATCACGTAGTTATCAAAACGTGTATGTCAGATGTTCGCAACAACCACAGACAACATTCAAGGTTCAGCACACTGAGCGGTGCATTAAGGACATAAGCCTTCTATGAAGCAATGAGGACAATCCTCAGTTTACGGACCTAGTCCGCATAATTGCTACTATCAACTTTCAACTAATTTTTCTCTAGGAACATATCTAAACAGTAGAACTATAGCGTGAGCTACGACATAATTTGCAAAAACCTTTTGACTATGTTCAGGATAATTAAGTTCATCTTATGAAGTCCCACTCAGATAGACATCCCTCTAGTCATCTAAGTGATTACATGATCCGAGTCAAACTAGGCCGTGTCCGATCATCACGTGAGACGGACTAGTCATCATCGGTGAACATCTTCATGTTGATCGTATCTTCTATACGACTCATGTTCGACCTTTCGGTCTCCGTGTTCCGAGGCCATGTCTGTACATGCTAGGCTCGTCAAGTTAACCCTAAGTGTTTCGTGTGTGTAAATCTGTCTTACACCCGTTGTATGTGAACGTTAGAATCTAACACCCGATCATCACGTGGTGCTTCGAAACACGAACTGTCGCAACGGTGCACAGTTAGGGGAGAACACTTCTTGAAATTGTTGTAAGGGATCATCTTATTTACTACCGTCGTTCTAAGCAAATAAGATGTATAAACATGATAAACATCACATGCAATCAAATAGTGACATGATATGGCCATCATCACTTTGCTCCTTTTGATCTCCATCTTCGGGGCTCCATGATCATCATCGTCACCGGCATGACACCATGATCTCCATCATCATGATCTCCATCATCGTGTCTTCATGAAGTTGCCTCGCCAACTATTACTTCTACTACTATGGCTAACGGTTAGCAATAAAGTAAAGTAATTACATGACGTTTAAGTTGACACGCAGGTCACAAATAAATAAAGACAACTCCTATGGCTCCTGCCGGTTGTCATACTCATCGACATGCAAGTCGTGATTCCTATTACAAGAACATGATCAATCTCATACATCACATATATCATTCATCACATCCTTTTTGGCCATATCACATCACATAGCATACCCTGCAAAAACAAGTTAGACATCCTCTAATTGTTGTTTGCATGTTTTACGTGGCTGCTATGGGTTTCTAGCAAGAACGTTTCTTACCTACGCATGAACCACAACGTGATATGCCAATTGCTATTTACCCTTCATAAGGACCCTTTTCATCGAATCCGATCCGACTAAAGTGGGAGAGACAGACACCCGCCAGCCACCTTATGCAACTAGTGCATGTTTGTCGGTGGAACCGGTCTCACGTAAGCGTACGTGTAAGGTTGGTCCGGGCCGCTTCATCCCACGATGCCGCCGAATCAAGATAAGACTAGTAACGGCAAGCATATTGAACAATATCGACGCCCACAACTACTTTGTGTTCTACTCGTGCAAAGAATCTACGCAATAAACCTGGCTCTGATACCACTGTTGGGGAACGTAGCAGAAATTCAAAATTTTCCTATGTGTCACCAAGATCTATCTATGGAGAGACTAGCAACGAGGGAAGGAGAGTGCATCTACATACCCTTGTAGATCGCTAAGCGGAAGCGTTCAAGTGAACGGGGTTGATGGAGTCGTACTCGTCGTGATTCAGATCACCGATGATCCTAGTGCCGAACGGACGGCACCTCCGCGTTCAACACACGTACAGCTCGACGATGTCTCCCACGCCTTGATCCAGCAAGGAGAGAGGGAGAGGTTGAGGAAGACTCCATCCAGCAGCAGCACAATGGCGTGGTGGTGATGGAGGAGCGTGGCAATCCTGCAGGGCTTCGCCAAGCACCTACGGGAGAGGAGGAGGTGTCACGGGAGGGAGGGAGGCGCCAAGGGCTCAGGTATGGATGCCCTCCCTCCCCTCCACTATATATAGGGGCAGGGGAGAGGGGGCAGGCGCAGCCTTGCCCCTTCCTCCAAGGAAGGGGTGCGGCTAAGAGGGGGGGAGGAGTCCATCCTCCCCAAGGCACCTCGGAGGTGCCTTCCCCCTTTAGGACTCTCCCCTTTTTCCTATATCTTGGCGCATGGGCCTCTAGGGGCTGGTGCCCTTGGCCCATGTAGGCCAAGGCGCACCCCCTACAGCCCATGTGGCCCCCGGGGCAGGTGGCCCCACCCGGTGGGCCCCCGGGACCCTTCCGGTGGTCCCGGTACAATACCGATGACCCCGAAACTTGTCCCGATGGCCGAAACAGGACTTCCTATATATAAATCTTTACCTCCGGACCATTCCGGAACTCCTCGTGACGTCCGGGATCTCATCCGGGACTCCGAACAACATTCGGTAACCACATACAAACTTCCTTTATAACCCTAGCGTCATCGAACCTTAAGTGTGTAGACCCTACGGGTTCGGGAGACATGTAGTCATGACCGAGATGTTCTCCGGTCAATAACCAACAGCGGGATCTGGATACCCATGTTGGCTCCCACATGTTCCACGATGATCTCATCGGATGAACCACGATGTCAAGGACTCAATCAATCCCGTATACAATTCCCTTTGTCTAGCGGTATGGTACTTGCCCGAGATTCGATCGTCGGTATACCGATACCTTGTTCAATCTCGTTACCGGCAAGTCTCTTTACTCGTTCCGTAACACATCATCCCGTGATCAACCCCTTGGTCACATTGTGCACATTATGATGATGTCCTACCGAGTGGGCCCAGAGATACCTCTCCGTTTACACGGAGTGACAAAATCCCAATCTCGATTCGTGCCAACCCAACAGACACTTTCAGAGATACCCGTAGTGTACCTTTATAGCCACCCAGTTACGTTGTGACGTTTGGCACACCCAAAGCACTCCTACGATATTCGGGAGTTGCACAATCTCATGGTCTAAGGAAATGATACTTGACATTAGAAAAGCTTTAGCATACGAACTACATGATCTTGTGCTAGGCTTAGGATTGGGTCTTGTCCATCACATCATTCTCCTAATGATGTGATCCCGTTATCAACGACATCCAATGTCCATGGTCAGGAAACCGTAACCATCTATTGATTAACGAGCTAGTCAACTAGAGGCTTACTAGGGACATGGTGTTGTCTATGTATCCACACATGTATCTGAGTTTCCTATCAATACAATTCTAGCATGGATAATAAACGATTATCATGAACAAGGAAATATAGTAATAATCAATTTATTATTGCCTCTAGGGCATATTTCCAACAGCCGGTCCGGTCGACATCCCACAGGCTGAGCCCGAGCAGCCCCACCCCCCTGACTTGTGGAGGAAGGAGCGGAGGAGGCGGCGGGGATATTCCTCCCCAGACGCCCCCACTCTCTCCTCCTCCTCCTCCCCCGTCTCATCCACCCCTCTTCGTTCCGGATCCTGCCGAATCCGAGGCTTGTGGGCGCGGAGGCGAGCTTCTCCGGCGGCGGCGGCGGCAGGAGAGGAGGCGGGGGTCGCGGGGGAGACACGCGGGCTAGGTCACCGGCATCGGCGGCGAGCTTCTCTGGCGGCGGCAGGAGGAGAGGAGGCGGGGGTCGCGGGGGAGATGCGCGGGCCGGAGCTGGTTGGAACCGGCCGGCGCGACGGGGAGAGAGAGGGATTAGCGAGAGAGAGAGAGAGAGAGAGAGAGAGAGAGAGAGAGAGAGAGAGAGAGAGGAGGGCGACGAGGAGGGGGGACGAGTGGGACGGGAGGCGGCGGCTAGGTCTTCTCCACGGGGGAGGCGGCCTTTTATAGGCTTGGATGTGAAATGACGAAAATGCCCCTGGCGGGGCATGAAAATAACAGGCGGTGGCACGAGTACTGTTCATGGCGAATTAAAGGCGACGTGGCCACCTTCGTTGTGACTATGAGTTCTTCAGGGTTTATATGTTCAATGTTAGTCCAAATACAATCAACAATATTTTCTTGATTTATAATCTTCAAAATCTTTTATCTTTGAAACCACCTATAACCAGAATAAAGAGATGGTTTCACCTTTGAGGCAAGTGAGATGAACTTTGTCGACAGAGCCACTTGTTATTTTAGTGTTAGAGAACGTCAAAAATCTAAATTCAGATGTGTAAAGTTGCATTCGACTAGTGGAGTGCTTGCGCAGTTTTCTACTGCGGAAAATATTGTCAACCAACTGCTCCGTTACAGGTAGCGTATGTATAATGATAAGTAAGTCAGCATGTAAAGTGCACGGCACAACCTACCTGAGAAACCCTATAGCACAAAGAGGACGTCTTTTGAGTCCTTTGAGGCAATTTTGTGTTAAAAAACTAAAGTATCATAACAAAAGAATGGATATTTTCATCCAAGCACTGATGCACGTACGTACAGCTTCATGATGCTCAGCTAGCACCATCTCCTATTTAAGCATGCCCCAATTAGTTAGCATGAAAGAAGTGAGATTGCAATCACCCGAAGTGTTTCTCAATCATAAAACAAATGGCTAGCATTAAAGTAAAAAATTAATCTCACACATTATGCCATTGGTAGGCAATAGGTCTCTGTCAATAAGATGCATATACTTACCCAGACTACAGACTGAACTGATTGATAATCACTTATCATTCCTTTTACAGCATGTGGTCATAGCATTTTCCTCCTTCAACACTACTACGCGAACGATTCTCAGAGAAATCAGACAAGTTGCATCATTAGTTCATTATACTGAACCACCATTGCTCGAAATTTAAAAGGATGTAGACAGCAGTCAATGAGAATGAGAACAAAACTGAATCAGACATGCCAAGGCCGGCGATCCATTGCAAGAACAATTGACTACTATCGAAGATTCACTTCTTATAAAAGCACGAGAATCTGCTATTGATTTCACAAGTGCAAAGATTGTAACAACGCATAGAATGGTACATATGGTAGGTATGGTCGGGCTCCATATTCAAGATTGGAGACCACCTTTACTTGCTGACGGTCCATATTATAGCACATGAATTCCGACATGAATTCAGTATCCCGCCCCGCTGTGAAGAAGATCAAGTCACAGTCCGGATGAATCGACATCCAACGGTGACCAATACGATGTGTCCCTCCAGACATGTGTGAAGCTTCAACACTATGCTTCAACGTCCACTCTTTGTTGCCATAGTCCTCGAGAACATAAACAACTAGTCGATCCACATCCCCATTTTTTCTCTGAAAACTGGAATAATGCAAGCAGCCATGTGACTGCTGAACAAAAGAATTATACGGACCACTAGGGACAGGGACGATCCTCCATGTCCCCTCCGTGTCCACTGCAACCAGACAAAGGAGTGACATGCTGCCAAATGCGTGAAAATGCATGCAGCCATTGAGGAAAGCACTAGGTTGGTACTGAGGAGTAACAAGCCAAAAGTTCTCGTTCCATCTCTTCTCTTTACCGAAAAAGGCTTTCGCCCCGCTTTATATATAAAGCAATGATCCACCACAACCTAAATACAAACGCACCCCACGACACACGCACACACCCAAGACGGGATACATAGGTGCTGAGCGCAGCAACACCACCCCTACCACTACAAGAGCAATCGGGGTCCTCCACCGTGAACACGCCACCACGAAGAGATGGAGCCGCATATGACGAACCGTGAGCTCCAAGGCGGCGCCTCCAAGAAGGTTACGACGCCAACGCGCCGCCACTGCCCGACCCGGGGGTCAGAGTTTCCTCTGGAGCAACACGATGACCGATGAGAGCCGCGACGACGCCTTCAAGAAGGTAACGCGCTACGCCGCCGCCGGTTCGTCCGAAGATAGAGCAGGTTTTCACCCCAGCTAACACTCATCGCCACCGAACGCCACACCCCAGCCACCATGCCGCCCACACAGCCATGGTCACCAGGCAGCACCAAGCAACGGCCTCTGCCCAAGAGCACCGCGCTACCACTACCAAGGCCGCCGCCCCGGCATCCAAGACCTTGACACCACCTCACCTGAGACCCGTCGCTACCCCAACCAAAGAGATGAGTGGAAAGGCCGCGCCTTTCACACCCCTGGGCGGCCCCCCAGCGCCGAGACCCAAAAGGCCGGCCAAAATTGGCCTCCATCGACCCGTCCTGCTGCACCAGGTGCGAGACGAGCTCGGTCCTGCCGCCGGGCGCGAGACGAGCTCGGTCCTGCCGCCGGGTGCGAGACGAGCTCGGTCCTGCGGCACAGGGCGCGAGACGAGCGATGGACTGCAGCTAGGAGCGGGCCAGCCCTTCGATGTAAGTAGAGGCCGACCGACGAGGACAGGAAGCGAAGGTCGAAACGGCCCGACCGCAGACGAGCCGACGCCAGAGAAGCCGGCCGCCGTCGCGGGCAGAGCCGCCAGCCACCGTGTAGCCGCCGCACCACCAGGACCTCCCCGCGCTGCCGCCCACGGCCGGAGCAGCAGCCACGCCCGACCGCTGCCCCAACCCGCGCCGTCGGCCGAAAAAATCACGTCAGATCCGGCCGACACGCCTCCCACCTCCACCAGCACCAGCCCACCTCCGGCCCCCACCGAGAGGAGAGGGAGGCCGAGACGGATCCCGTAGAGAAGGGGCTCGCCAGAACCCGCCCGTTGCAGCCCATGGCCAGATCTGAGCCACCGCCGCCATCACGGGCACGTAGCCACCACGCCGCCGCCGCCGCCCACCATGTCGCCGGAAGCACGCCGCCGCACCGCCGAGCCCTACGCACGCCCGATGCCGCCGCCAGAGAAGGCCGCCCCGCACCGGCCACCCTCGAGCGGAGGAGAGAGGGGCCCCGCCGCCAGCCACCGCGAGGGGCTTTGCCCCGGCGGCAAGGGCGGGGGAGGGCAGGGAGGAGGAGAGGAGGGGGGGAGGGCGCGCCGCCGTCCAAGTCGCCCGCGGGGGGACGACGCGGGGGCTAGGGTTGGAGAGCTCCCCTCTCCGCTGTCTGTTTTTACCCTTCTGCAATTATTGGTCGTTTGATGTAGAATCTCCATCTCTTCTCTTTACGAGCCCACCGTCCGGTTTCCGACGAAAACACATCCACTCTGGTGAGGCATAAGTCCTCGCTGGATTCAGGTAGCAACATAAACACGTAGAAGTGGGAAGACACGGCCGGATCAAAACCCAGACGCACGGTGTTCTCATCGTCGACCTGGTTGGGTTCCGGTAGCATGACCCACTCCTCCGTCGCCGGATTGCACACGATGTAACGGCCCTCGTCACCCCTAGCAGCGTAATGGCGGCAAAGGAGGAGGCCGTTGCAGCAGTCCAACAGATTGACACGCCAGTGGTTGGGCAGGAAGGCAAAAGACGTGCTTATCAGAGCGCGGCATCTCCCCGAGAGAGTGGTGAAGCGGAAAGATGATTCCGGAAACCACTCCCCCGCAACGCTCCTGGTGTAGATGAAGCCGGCTAGGGTTTGAGGGAGCTTTTTGCGGTGGTCGGGGTGCTCGATGAGGCTCAGCCAGTAGTTGGAGACGCACTTGAAGCGGCAGAGCGACTTGACGGGGACGCGCGAGAGGATCTCCACGAGGAGGTCGTCGGTGAGTCTCTCGACCCATGCCACTGGAGGAGGAGAAGAGGAGGACCTGCACACACAAAGATGGAGAAGTTAGGGTCTCGCTGAAGGAGGAGGAAAGACGAGGATTCCCTGGTGAGTCGAGGCGCCGCCTTCCTCGGACGTGAGAGAGCGATTCGCCGGGGTGGACATGACGACGGAATAAAGCGGCGACGGCGGCACCCTCGAGCGTCTGGGAGGGAAGCGGAAACCTACGGCATTTTTCTTTTTGATGATGATATACTACTAGAAGACTTGTATTATAAACCAATTCGGAACTAGGAGCTCTTAATTTTGGGCGATTGGCCGTCAAAATATTGAAGAGGGCCGCTGATTTTTTTTTTTCTTTTGAGGGAAAGGGGGCCGCTGATTTAGTTGATCCAATCACAAAGATTTGATCGGTCAGACCGTCAGAGAACTCCTATTCCGGTCCAAATGCTTTTCGAACTGATTTTTTCACATAGACTTATAAAAGAATAAAAAAATGTTTAAAACAGTTTTACAATGGAGAATATATAAATCAAAAATAAAATAAGGTTAACCTTCATGTGCATAATTCTTTACCTGTATTCTGAAAAATGTTCATCACATATTTGGGAAAACGTGTCATGTATATGATAAGTATTTACCATGTACTGTAAGGCTGGTCACAATGGGCAGGAACATAAGCTAGTAACCTACACACTTCCCTGGACTATGTTACTAACTCCATAGTGGGCAGGAACATGTATGTAGTGTCATGCAACGATGTATTTATTGGGTCATAGGCCCATTGTTTCTTGGAGTGTGATGTTCCGGTAACTTAGCTACCACAAGCAGCTCTTTCTTCATTAAATATGTGCCACATAAGCAAAGTTGCATTGGAGTGTGTGATATTACTCCTAAGTTCCTGCCCATTGTGACCAGCCTAAAAATGTTTGTCCAATATTTAAAGGTATTCATCACATACATTTACTAAAGGATTTCACTAACTGGCAGTGTTATATTTTAGAGATAGACATAAATGAGTCATCCTCTTCTGCCCACATGCACATTAACGCATGCATATACTGTAGGAATAAAATGATGTCATTCTACATTCTTCTCATTTTTAAAATTCAAAATATTTATAGCTTAAACCGTCGATCCGATTCAAATTCAATTTCAACATTAAATCTATCACGATGAGACCTTCAAAACTATATCTCATGTTTGTGTGTTTCGACGAATTTTTTGGATAAAAATTTACCAAGACTGAGCTACATAAATTGCTGCATATGCGATAGGTAAGTTATCCGCAAAAAAAAGTTAGGTAAGTTACCATGCTGTTTACACGTAAGTTATCGAGGCATACAAATGATCCCCCAACCTTCTCCCTAAATGCATATGCATGCATGCATGCACTGGAGGACAAATGACTGTCCACACCAACAAGCAACTCCCTTGATCTCTTCAATAAGAGGGCCAAACCTGGAGCGATCACGATAATAGGATTATATAACCAGAGCCACACACTGGTTATACTAGTAGAGCGCCCGTGCGTTGCCACGGGCTACAATGCATATGAATGAATCAAATAAATGATAAGATCGTTTCAAGGTTGAAATTTATTTCTCCCTCATACGCCAGACGTGTCCAAACATATCAAACAGGTGTCCACTCCCCCAAATCCAGTCATATTTGGGGGAGAAATGTGGTTGTCCGAACACTCGGTCCCAACAAAAAAAACCGAACCCACCTTTCCCTTTTCTTGCCAGACCCCTCCCCTTCCCTCTAAATTTTCCACCGTAGCGGAACATTTTTCGCCGAGGCCCTCTCTTATAAAACCGGATGACGCCAACCTCACCTCCTATATCTAAAATTGCTTTTATGTCACAAATTTACCAATTCTATGCTCTAATAAACCAAATGTATGGGCATATCAAGTTGGAACCTTAATAAATGAGTAATACAAGAATTATTCCCGCAAAAATAAAGTTGGAAGCTAAATATGAGAACCTAAAGAGACAACATTTAAAATGTTCGAGGTACCGGGGAAACCATGTAATACCTAATAAACAAAAATCTAGCTGAAATAACAATATTTGATTAATATTGCATTGATACAACAATCAAGAAAATATAAAAAGGAAAATTAAACCGCACATCCAATGAACGAATCAGGTTTCATGTGGCTCACATGGCAACTTGAGCTTATTGTTGCTATTGTTATAACGGAGAAGTGCAAACTTTAAATATCACTTGACCAAGAAAGGGAAGTTCAAAAACCAATTAATAATCGTAGTTGCATGTCACTATCCAAACTAAACCAGCGTTAGCAACCGGGCGTTACAACATGGGACATATCGGTAAAATGTTAGCAAGGCAGTGAACACAGTAAGAAAACATGCAAGGAGCATGCAAGTTTTGACCATCTCACCACGTCCTGATTGAGATGTTGGAACTGTAGACCTGTTGTGTAGTAGAAAAGAAAGCAAGTTCTTTCATGAATACTCGTATATGATTGAATATCAAATCTAGTATTTTTAGGAAGGCAGAAACTTGCAAGATAAAATTAAAGATGCAAGTACTCCTCCTTTCCTCCCTCCATCCTTTCTCAGCAGCAGTACAACACCCATCCATCCATTTCAGACACAAAGTACATACATGTAACACCAGCACCGGGGAAACTCCCCAACAAGCTATCTTGTAGCTATTGCATGATTCACTAAACGCTAACAAAAGTTCATGGACACAAGAGAAGGTCGTTTGTTTTGGCAAAGGGTATGGCGTCGATGGATACAACAAAGTCGTTCTTCGTCAATCATCTATACCTCACGTTCATGTCAAGCTCAGGCTCATAAATGCCGCCACCAAGCATAGGGCCAGCTATGGCTGGTGTATCCGCTTGGATCTGCCTGTAAGCTCCGTCTGCACAAGCCTCTCGAAGACCTCTGCATGTTTGCCTTGCACATCTGGACCCAGTGGACCTACATAAAGAGGGCATAATATGTTAGAATCAAACATGCAGCCAGAGTTGTATCATAAATAAATTCAGGAAAAAATCAAACATGGACCGGATGGACCTACATAAAGAATGCTAAGCGCAAACATAATATTGTACATTTTAATATGCAGGACGAAGATGTTAAATGGAGCTTTTAATAATGTTCTATCACATTCAAATCTCTACTCAAGTATTTGTCATATGAGTATTTTAAAGTTTTTTGTGAACTTTAAATTGTTATTAGAAGTCACTTCTACTTTTTATATATCTTCAAATAGACCTCTCAGCACTCATCGGGGACATGTATTTTTATTTCTCACAAATATATTCAGGAGGTTTAACTTACATATAGCCCCTGCGAAATATGCATGATTAGAACAGATGTATACCTTGTTGGATTGCATATCTAGCCATTTTATATATGCAGCATATTCGGTTATTTGAGATCTTGCCATGTGGTTCACCTTATCTCTTCTTTTAATCTTCATGCAAAGGCATGATATTGAGTACATGAGTGTTATTTGCAGATATTGATAAAGTTTGACTGTTCAAATATATGAAGCTTTTATACAATGGAAGTTGCATGTGTTGAATTACTGGCATCTTCTTATATTTTCCAAAATATTGTAATATAGAAAAAAAAGTACTTGGCTGGTCATACACGATTGAGAAGAACGGACGAATACAGAAAATACAATCATGGGTGTTGTATGCCCTCATACCTTACATGGTTGATGATCTGGCTGTCGAGTGGTGCTAGAAGTTCTCCACTCTCTAGCAGGTATTCGCCACCTTGCTCATTGTTGCGGAAGTCAACGGCATCGTCTCTCCAAGTATGTGGTTCAATTGTATCAATTTACAACATCTCTGGATTGATTAAATCTCTGCTGAAGAACAACAAGTGGCATGACACAATTATGGTCATCTTCAGAGAAAATATACGCAAGCGCCAATGCAAATTGTACATACCTTTAATTCACCACAACCTTGCTGGCAATGTCGGTGATTTTCAAGTTCTCTGGAGGTCCCACGTGGGCTCATGGTCTCAACATGCTCGCCAACGGTTTGTTGATGTAGACTATAAAGCAGTGCGCATGCTCTGATCCTATCTCGGTGTTCTTCTCGATGCAAATCACACATTTCAAGTGATATGTTTCCTTGCACGTGTGTGTAATTAATCAATCTAAAGGACTATATCTGGTTGTAGCCTTGCAAGTGGAGATGTGTCAAATCCTAGAAAATCGTCAAGTTAGGATTGAGCAAGTCTAACTGAGTAGAAGACACAAAAAATGCATTTACTATGCTTCCTCTTTCAACTAAAAGGAGGAGTTGATTCAATCAAATGTCCACATATGCTAATTTGAAGACTTAAGAACTCTCTATTCTACTAAAAATCATAAGAATTACAAAGAGAACATATAGGACAAACATGTATATCTAGAAGGGGATTGGAGCCTTTCTTGTGTGATGCTATGATCTAAAACCACTCTTAGCTTAGACATATCCTACTTCTAGTTTTCTGATCCAACGGAGGAAAACATGATCAATTATTTCCAAAAGCTAACCATATAAGCAAGGCTAAAAGGAGCTCATTAGTACTGCAAGGTTGATCTAATCACTATATCAACTACTAATGCAAATTTCGAACAGTAAAAGCATCCATTATGTTGTAGAAACGGACAATTCTATTTTAACCCTGAGCATGATTTGCAGACTCGGAATATAGTGTCAAATACAGGTTATAGGATATTGGTTGCAAGGTTTTGGTTACCGAATGAGGCATTTTTACCGAGGGGGACTGGAAAACGCGGTTACCACGGTTACCGAGAAATACCGAAAAATACCGAGAATATTCCGAACGAATTTTATAGTTGAATTTTGAATTCAAATAAGTTAATGAAGAACATTTGAACCAAAGACCTCTCAAAACAGGAACTAGGTTCCGACCAACAAGCCAAAACCAACTCTCATGGTATTAATTAGATTCTATGTACTTTACTATAAATCGAGTGTTTAAATTCAAAAAATTCAAATAACTGGTATTTTTTGCTTGGTACGTGGATTTACCGAGGGGCACGGAAATACGCGGTAACCATGGTAAATCTCGAAATTTCGACCGGTAACCAAAACCTTGATTGGTTGTAAAACGTTTCCCACAAAAACATCACCTCTAGGCTCTAACATATAAATATGGACTAAATGACTTAAGCTGCAGGGAGGAGGAAGCATACTTGTCTTTACTCTGTCGATCAGTTCTCTAGCAACACTATAGTCACAATATTACAATTTAGTTCTATTACTGGTAAGGTTTTCAATTGAGCAGCTAACTGTAATTTTCGGAACATAATTGTTGGGGCCGCCAAAATTGGTGAGTCTGCGAACAGTGAACTAAAAAAGTCAAGGTAATAAAGATCTTAACAATATCCTTAATTTGTGTAGCATATTCATAAAGGTGGTGATCAGAGTTTGTTAGAACCTTAGAAGACAGTTTAGATTCTGAGACTGAAATAGCACTGTTTGTGAGAAACAACTACCCCTTTTCAGCGACACTTATTTTAGGGCGGAGGGATTAAACACGCGATAGCAACAAAAGAAATTTATATTTCTGCCCGGCGATAATAGCTTTCAGTTTCAGAAATGTAGAAACCAAGACATACAAAAATCCAACGTTAAAAAATTTATGTAATCTAAAAAACATGAAGATATTTCACAAGGAAAAACATGAAGTTATAGACAACAACTTAAAAAATTCCCCAGACCTACACTAAATAAATGGGTGACATGCAGAAGTGTGAGCTGTTGAGGCATCAGATAAATTTATTTTGCTAGGGGGATAGTACGAATAGCAGTAGCGGGCAGACTTTGCACAACTGGAACCTGCTTGTCGTGGAGAGTGCCCGTGGTACCTGAACCAGCTCCACCCGTTGGAGGACTTGTGATCGACCGTGCGTCAGGCCCCTAGGAACAGCGGGTTCTCCTCCGTGATCGCCAAAGCTGCTTGGTTGGGTCAAAATCATGAATCAGCGAGAATCAAAGCGCAAATAGTCTGAACCCTCGGCTAGCTCGCATTGCTGCTTCCTTGCGGAACTTGGTCTATAGTCCAGGACTCTTCAAACTCGTATTTGAGTCTTCTGGCAGTGATTCCTTGCGCAGCTCCTTCCTCCTCTGGGTCATGTGAGCCCGGGTAGCAGTAGGCATATTTTGCACAAGCAGCGGCTTAATCAGCAAGTGCACAACAGGAGCAGCACACATATCTGGCAAGACATTCAGCAAGATATAACACAACATGAGTTTTGTAGTTCAACTCAATGAAAAGGACATGGCTTGAGATTTATTACCGCAATGGGATGGCAGGCGCAGGACGGGTCCGGCTGGATCTGGTTGGAGCAGGTGCCGGAGACCTTCCAGTGCAGGCACTGACGGTGGCAATCGCCTCACGCCCCTCCTCCTTGAGATCTAACCATGGATCAACGGATCTGTGGGAGGAGGAATCCCGACTCATCGTCGTCGCTGGGAAGGACTGAGAGGGCCTCCTTGAGATGAATACGACACCCTTGGCGCAGGATACACGGACGCGGGCACCGGCCGCCATACACGCGGAAAGATGGATATCGCCATGCCCCCTGCCTTGATCGATCACTGATGTAGAGGGGGTCAACGACGGGCGGATCTGGAGCGTCGGCGGCGGGGAGGCCGCGGCCGTCGTGGCGCTGATTGAAAAAAAGATAATTCGTTGCCTGCCAAGAGGAGTGTAAAAAATCTAGAAGATCATGTGCCCTTATCACTTTGTACCTTTGTTTGTACCTCTACATCAACACAAAGGAATGAAAAGTGTGATAACAGTAGATATGCACAATAACTTGCAATCTGAGTAACCAAATGCAGTGATTGAGATGGAAGTGCAATCCTTTTGCGTCAATAGTCACCATGTAGAAGAATCTGAGTAACCAAATGTAGTGGCTCGTCATTAGAAGGCAGCATGTGAGGTTGTAGTAAGAAGGACGTCAGGTGGAAGGTCTCCATCAGAATTTCCGGTGGTGTGGATTCATGAAGAAAACCAGATGGTCCATAACAACTCCTGCAAGGTTGAGGTGTGATCCGTCACTGCCACCGGTTTGAAAGATGAGAAAGGTAGGGAGTAGCCTCACTGTCACTGACACAAATTGTGAAGCGATGTACAGAGCACGAAGGACCAAGAAAACAACATATAAATAGGTCGAAGCATACATACGCTGAGGAGCCCGTGCGACATATTTAATGCCTCAACACCAATTGTGTCTAAATATAGATTTAGAACTTTAACAATTCAACACTGGTTGCTATTCTTTTTTAAGTAGGAGAGATTTGTTAAATACATAATTACGAGAAAGATAAAAAAATAAAGGATATTTTGTTGCAATCAGGGGTGGTCTAGTGGCGAACCTTCCCTGATGCACTACTTTTCCATGGTTTTAAAATTTTATAAACTACAATGTAAAAAAGTTAAAGAAACTCACCTCCCTTTAATATTAAAAAAATAAAATGAAGGAAAAGAGGTTGTACGGTTGCAACAGGGGACATATATATATGTATGGCATGTTTATCAATTTGCCGGAAATTGTAGAATAATGAAGCCTAAATAACACTGCACCACGAGAAACAAAATAATTTTTTATGAAGTAAAAAAACCCTGAGCCAACATTTCAAGTTATTTAGATGCCGAAATTAGTGCTGACGCATTGTTGTGCACAGTAATATGTTATATTACACGGTGGTGGTGATACAAGCAGGATGAAATTGACTATTATTAACTGAACTCTGCCCTGAACTGTAAACAAACAGCCCTAGGACCATGAATGATCAATCAATATATTCATGTTACCTTCTAAAATCAAGGCCCTCGAGTTCCTTCAGAGCAGACTGTTTTTTTAAACCAAACCAGCACTCAGGTAGATAGAAGCCATGCTATATGCAGACCACCCTGGAACTACATCATTTTCTTGCATTTCTTTTAAAACTTCTCCAACATCTATCTTGTTCAATGCCGCACGGCTGATCATTAGAAGGCAGCATGTGAGGTTATCCGGCTTAATATTCTCCACCTTCATCTCCTCAAAAAGGCTACGAATCTTCTGATGTTGGCCTAACTTCATGCAAAGGGACATCAAACTGTTGATGAGGCAGAGTACTGGCTGAGAAGCCAAGCTCGTCCATCTTGTAATAAAGGTCTGGAAACTATCCGGTGTAAACCATCAATAGGAGCACCTCCATCTTGTGTATCGACAGATGTGATGAGCACCTTCGAAGAAAACTTTAGGAGTAGATATTATTCAAGCAACTATGATTCATTAAAACTGGAAGGTACAACTGAGATTCGGAAGTTTCTGTAAATATCGGAAGATATAACTGAGATGAAGAAACATCATGCGTCTACAATTCGGCATGATTGATTAATTAAGTTGACCGATTTTTTTTCAAAAAGAGAGTTGGCAGATGATTTTAACCTGCAACAACTGATATATGTGTGTGGCATGCACGCACACCTAGCTAGCTTCTTGCTTATGTTCACCGACTAACAATCAAACGAAGACCTGCACAGTGCTTAACCAATAATAATTCAGCAAATTACAAGTTAACTAAAGCATCAAATTAATTGACAGATTCTTGCTCATGGTCAACAACTAACAATCAAAGTAAGTTAATCAAAGCATCGAACAAATTAATTACCAGCATATGGATGCAGAGGCAGTTGGTTGTGCTTGTGGCGCCTTGGACCTCTGGACCCTGAGGCAGGAGAGGTTGCAGTTACCTGTACGTTCCCAAGCAAACCCCAATGGCGCCTCAGCCTCCCAGAACGTAACCTGGCAAGCATCCATCTAGGCATAACATCAACTAACGGGACTGGATTAAGCAAGCGAATTAACTACTGAAGATGAATCGATGATGAGGGGAAGAAAGAATTGTTTGTGTGGGTAACTGGGTACTCACGAATCCGCCGCCATTGGATCTGCTGGTGCCCTTGTCGGCGATGATGACGGCCTCGCGGATCTCGCCGAAGCGCTCGAAGTGGCCGCGCACACCCTCCTTGCTCGTCTTCCACGCCAGGACATCCACGAACACGTTCGCAGCCTCGTGTCGCTGCCGCCCGCCGCCGCCTGATGAGCCATGGACATCCTCTTCTCCTTCTTCTTCTAGCTCTGGACCGGCCTCTCCTGATATCTTTCTGGCAGGGCGGAGATGGCGACGCTGAAACCCTAGAGAAGAGAGGACAAGGGCTGTGCCTTCCTTTGGTCAGGGGATCGGGGACGGGTGCGTTGCGATGCGATGCGAGCGGCTGATAAAGAAACGGTGGAAAATATCACGCGAAGAGAACGGCGGCGGCAAAGGGATCGGTGGCGGCGATGGCGGCCGGGGCATATGGTTCTCGTCCTCGTAGCGAGATGATGGAGGGCACCTGGAGGCTTCGCTCGCTCGTGCGTGCGTGCGAGTGAAGACGATTTTTTTTCGCTGGTTTTCTTTCGTCGGTTTACTTTTGTTCGATTTACTTGGCTGCGAGGGGAGTAGCTGGAGGCATCGCACCGTGGTAATGTGGGTTCGCTCGATTTTTTTGGCGTGCGAGGGGACTACCTGGAGGTGCGAGGAGGACGAAAATAAACCATCTCTGGTGGGACGAAAATTGACCGGCGGAGACTACCGACTGCTCCATTAGGAGTAGAGATGTCTTGAGACTGAGCTTGACTAAGCTTATATGCATCTAATTCAATGGTCAGTTGCACACCACGCCTATACACCAATAATTCAGCATGTTCAGAAATAGTGACACCGGAGAAAAAAATGTCGTGCCCCAACCCGAAACATGCCATGGTGGTCGGTCACTCCTCCGCCAGAGATTCTTCCTCCTTTTGTCATGGCGCCATCGACATTGACCTTCAACCAGTCCATCTTGGGTGGAACGCAAGGCACCGCAACAACAGATTTTGCTATATGAGTCTTCACACCATGAACACTAGCCTACTATTCAACAAGTGCCCAAACCCTATCGACCACCCTTCGAGATCCCTCGATCTACTTTACATCACTCATTATGTTTCAAGCCAGCCGCATATGATATAGAATCATAATCATGAACGCCATCCCCGCTTCTTTCTTTCTACCCAGCCAATCGAGGAGCCACAAGCTTAACATGTTCTGCGAAAATTCACACTCAGTTCCATGATCTTCCTGCCTTCAAACATGAATCTTTGCCTTGACTGGGATATCTGTACTCCACAATTCGTTCCAGCCTTGCTGAGCCGCCACGGGTGATGAGCTCACCGGTCCGTCCGCCTTCTGCTCCTTCAGTTGCATCTCAAGATGGTAAGTCAATCATACTATAAAACATCCGCTATTTATGGTAGTTCCATGCCTGGTAATCTTCATTTCCGCGCCATGGACTGTAACTTGATGAATGTCCTTCACACCGCTAACATGGAAAGCTCGCTGAAGTGTTGGGATATCCCACTCCTTACCCGGATAATCAAGGAGGTCATCAACGATGTTTTTATTCCGTGTATCATCTGCTTCTATCAGCTTTCTTGCTTCCTCACCCGGAATCCAATTGTCGAACCAAACCTTTAATTTTAGAGCCATCATCGATCTTCCAGACACACTCTTTGGGCATGAAGCTTCCATGAACTCGGAATTTTGAAAATATCTAGCTTTTAAGACTCGCACACAAAGAGTCTTGGGGCCACGAGGAGACGCCAAGCTTGCTTAGCTAAAAGAGTCTTGTTAAGGCTTCAAAATCTCTAAAACTCAAACCTCCCAAGCGCTTACTTTTACACATCTTATCCCAAGCGACCAAGTGAACTTTACGCTTGCCATTTTCTGCTCCCTAGCAAAATTTAGAAAAGACAGTGGTCAGGTTCGAGCATAGTTTTTTGGAGAATTGGGAAAAAAACTCATGGCAAACGTGGGGGTTGCTTGGCGAACTAACTTGATGAGAACCTCTCATCCCTTCTTAGACAACCCTTGACCCTTCCGTCCAGCAACCTTAGCATGTGATCTTTTTCTGACATATTTAAAGCACCCATCTTTTGAAGGTCCACCACCGTTGGTAAGCCAATTCTTCTCATTAAGAGCCTCATAACTAACATACCCATTGATTGTTCCACCATTCTTTTGCTTGATCATCACAACCCTTGCCAAAATAATCGACGATTTCTAAACATTCACCTTTTGGCCTGAGGCTTTTGCATACACCTGCATAATATTTTTTAACAACACCATATTTTTTGCCTCCGCTTCGAGAAACACAATGATGTCATGTGCAAAAAGGAGGTGTGTTATGTGAGGGTCGTCCCTCCCAAACTCCAGCCCTTTCATCCTTTGTTCCTGTTGGGCCTTGTTAAGCCACCTGAGAAACCCTCGACACAAAAAAGGAATAAGTCGGGGGACAACGGTCTCCTTGTCGTAGTCCTTTGGAGCGCGCGCGGGTCAAGATGGCAACGGGGACGAAACCCATCGGGGTTTCCCTTCCCAAACCCATCCCCACGAGAAAATCGTAAGCCCGTCCCCGTCCCCATCACCTTGTGCGGGGCTAGTTTTCTGCCCGTCCCCTAAACCCATCGGGTTTCGGGGAACCCACGATAAAATCAAAATATTTAAACAAACATAGTGGTGAAAAAGAATAACATTTCAGCAGCAAAACAAGCACATTTCAACAACATAACTTGAGTAAATTTCAACAAAAAACAACAGTAGATGGTTCAACAGCTATATAAGTTCTGAAATAGAACTTATAGTTCACAAATCACTTTAAAGTTGGAATCATCATGGCATCTTTCACATCTCCAAGCCTCCAAACAACCATCTTCAAATCTTCCGATGCCAAATCAAAGTGCCAAGTACTAGGGAAGATCAAAACTCCCTCAAGCTAAAGTTAAACATGAGAAAAATATGCAGATTAGTATATGAAATTTGCATGTACCTGTACTTCACCTGCATTCCCTCTTGAATGTCTTGAAGACAACTCCAAGAGCTTTGTCCTTATTCATTGTCAGCATCTATGAGAATCAAATAAGTAGTAATGAACATCTTATGAAACATTGCAACAAGATAATGATAAACTTTATGATGATATGTAAAGAAAGACACACCTTTATATTTGTTTCTTATCCAATCTTATGAACACGTCAAGGCCTCTAAGATTTCGGGGGTAAGATGACTACGGTGATAAAAAATAATATAATTTCGCGGGTATTGCCGGGTTCCGGGTTCGGGGACTACCGAAACGGGTGTAAACCCACGAAACGTGTCGGGTTATATAATGTACCCAACAACAGCCCCGCGGGGATGAAAAGATGCCCATCCCCGTCCCCTAATAGGGTAAAAACCCACAGGGACGCGGGTTTCGGGGCCCCATTGCCATCTTGACGCGCGCGGGGGGGGGGTATTGGACACACCCTTGTTGAAACAAAGAGCGAACTTAGACTAATTTAATGCACCTCATAATGATATCAATTATCAATCCACCTCTGAGAGAAACCCATCTGACGCATCATAGCATCCAGAAAATTCTATTCAACTATGTCATACACCTTCATCATATCCAATTTGACTGCACATAAGAGCTTCTTCCTCTTCTTCCGAATTGAATGAATGAATTCATAACCGACAAGGACGTTATAAGTAATTAATCTACCTGGCACAAAAGCACTTTGCTCCTCGGAGATGAGAATCAGGAGACCTCGCTTCACTCAGTTTGCAACGACCTTGCTGGAATTTTATACAAAACATAACAGTCACTACCAGTCCACACAAACTTGCCCCTTGACCTTATTAAGCTTTCACGCTTTACTGCAGTCCACACATTGATCATCTTGTCCACTATCGCATACAGAAGGAGATTCTCAACATAGCAGTCACTACCAGAAATAAATCAAATTGGTCGATGCATGCACTTTGTTTGCCCAAAAACTGCTGCGAACTTGCTGATAGAAAAAAGTTGGAAGATGCATCATATAACTTGGTAAATACAGACTTGTAAATATAACCACTGTGCCTCACTAAGTCACTATAGCAATAGTGATTGAAGGAAACCTTACCATTGGCCTTAGTAGATAGAAAATATAAGCTCACCTCCAGACATAAAGTCAAGGTTTATATATATTCTGTTTGTATTTACTGAAAATTAGCTTGCGCTGTTTAGAGTGGAGCCACACAATGTTCCTTGTGCTATTTGCTACTCGTATATGAAAATCAGTGCTGGTAAGTTTATACATTAGCAGAATAAAAAAGTGCACAGCTGACCTAGGGACCATGCATTTTATAGCTTTGAGTCACTTTAGCTCCTCTCCAGGTTATAGCATCCTTCACAACAATGCTTTAATGCAAATAAAAGAGCAATATCACCATGCAAGAAATACTAAATGAGGACTACTTCTGTTGGTACACTTTTATAGTTACATTTGCTAGGACAGTCAAGTTTGAAGAACAAATGCTAAAGAGATGATCCATCAGATGTTGGCTCCTGATGGTAAATTTGTATGTCTGAGCATCACGGTTTATGACAAATATCATTATGCCGAACTATCATATCAGCAGGATGTGCTTTGGCATATCCAGGTAGCTTAAGTAAATAATATATATTGTGCTATATTAAAAACAGAGTGAGAATAGTAAATTGGCTCCTGATCCAGAATCACAGCATAGCAGCCAATTCTTGCAGTTGCAGGCACTACTATATGAATTACCGAAACAGACAAACCCCAATTGAAAAGAGAATATTAGACCTTTCACTTAAACACTAAAAAATATTATTGTCCTGTTAATATAGAGTGATTGGTACACATCTTGTAAAACATATAGCACTATAGCAGCTACAGCACACTTTACTGCTGCAATACTAGCAGAAGAAAATGTTCATTGTAGAAGAATTGTACTCCCTCCATTTACAATTACAAGATGTTCTGACGTTTTTCTGATTCGGATGTATATAGACGCATTTTAGTGTGTTCAGCCACTATTTAACCCCAAGTTAAATAGTTCAGCCACAGAACCATGGTCGTATGGCCACAGAAAAATGCAGGCTGACCCAGCTAAACCTTGTGGTAGCTGAAGCTGAAACCGGAGCCATGACAGCCACAGCCGCGTCAGAAAACAAAATTCACAAACAACACTAGGGCTAGATTGTGCGTGCAACATTACAGACATCATGTATCAGCAGGAGTAGCATGGGAAGTGCAGTGCACAGACTATTTTAACCCACCTACATGAATAAATGTACCTACGAACAAACAGGATTTCTGACCAACAGTTGGCAGAATCAATTGTGTACATTATGATTGCTGTTGTTCTGCTAACACCTTTTTCGACTTAAAACAGGCCACGTGTAATTAGCATTTAGCACGAAAGATATGATCCCACAAACTATCATATTAATAGACGAGCAATAGTTTTACTAGGTCTCTGTCAGCAACATGCTTCTAATGATCTAATTCCCCCGACTGCAAACAGAAAACATAAGTTTAAACTGCATGGTGATAATTGATAAGTCCTTCACTAAACGATCGTAGCACGTAGCTTTGCTGAAACATTTTGCAAATATACCACACGGAGGTAGTAGTGAACAGAACCACTATAAAGCAACCAAAATATGAATGACAACTGATGTCAAATGTGCAATGCCTCTAACTCGGCATACAACGGCACATATGGCAGATATGGCGGCTTCACACCTTCAAGATTGCAGATCACTTTGACTTGCCGACGATCCATATTATAGCACATGAGTTTGAGATCCAGCCCAAGGGTGAAGAATATCAAGTTGCATTCCGGATGAATCGCAATCCAATCAAACTCATCAATGCAGTAATCTGTCCTTCCAAGTATGCATGAAGTTTCAACGCTATGCTTCAATATCCATTCTTTGCTTTGGTAGTTCTCGAGAACATAAACCACTAGTCGAAAGACACCACGGTCTTCATCTCTCTGAAAATTGGCATAATGCAAGCGGCCTTGTGACTGTTGAATAAAACCGTTAACCAGACCACCAGGGACACTGAAGTTCATCCATGTTTCCACATCCGTATCCACCACAGCTAGACAAGTGGTTAAGTCCTGGCCATCAGCTTGGATATGCAGATAGCCGTTAAGAAAGGCAGAAGATAACTGAAGCTCAATGACCTTGATACGCTTGTTCCATCTGTTCTCCTTATAAACCCATTCTCCGGTTTCAGACGAATACACTGCCACTCCGGAGAGGTCTGGGTTCCATTGATCCTGCTCCTCCACCAACAAAAACACATGGAAATGCGAAGAAATGCCCGGAGTGAAGCCCAAACGTGCGATAACCACAAAGATGCTTTCCTGGCCGGAGTCCGGCAACATGACCCACTTCTCCGTGGCAGAATTCCACACCACATAACATAAGTCATCACCCTGGGCAAAGACACCGTGCAAGCGGCAGAGGAGAAGGCTGTTGCAGCTGTCCAATAGCTCTATATGCCTGTGGTTGGGCAGGAAGGCGAAAGAGGTGTCGATGGGAGTGCTATGTCTCTGAGATACACTGGTGAAGAGGACGGGCGATACCAGAAGCCAGTCCTCGGCACTCACCCTATCCTTTTCGCACTTGAAGAACACCCATACGGATGTTTCGGCGTGCTCGAAAACTAGCCGTGGGCAGTGGTCACACTTGACTGCCGGCAGCGGGGAGCCGACGAGCTGCTGGACTAGCACCGAGCCCGACCGACGGTCGATGGGCGTGGCTATTCCGCTTGTCCGTCGACGAGTGAGATCCGAGCACCTGGAGGAGGAGGAGGCCATGCCAAGATGTGGCGTAGAGTCGTTGTCGGGGCTGTGCGATTCGGTACACGTCGAATCCATCCAAAAGGCGTCAGCGCCGGCGGCCGGATGTGTCGAAGCCGGCGCCGGCGGCAAGGGCAATCGATCTGCGGATTTATAAGTCGGCAACGGCAAGAGAGGCTCAAATCCGGGTGGACGAGGAACGCGGCAGGTCCTACGGAGCATCCGTGGTGGCGGGTGTTGGCACAACGAGACTGCAGTTTGTTGTTTGCACTCATCCTAAGTTCAGATGCAGAGGCAGAGAGAGGTGTCCTCCTCTAATATCTGAACAAAAATGCACTCGCGCAACCATCAGAATAGATCCAGTCAGTTACTCCGCTCTCCAGATTGTTCATGCTACAGGGGCAACAAGGGGCTGAATTGAATGTAACCCCAGTCCCAAGCATCTGCCCGGTGATCATCTAAGATGCAGTTTTAGAGAAGAACAGATTCAGTTTTGCCTTGCAGGCTTGGACTGTTTTACAGTAAGTCTGAATCTGAATGTGTCGACACCGCAGCCACTACTTATTTTCGTGCATCAGAAATAGAAATTCAGTAGTAACGCTGTAAAGTTCATTGAAATAGTGGTGTGCCTGTGCAGTTTGCAACCATGGAAAGTGCCCAACATTTGGTTATTACAAACTTTTCTAACCTACCTATCTCAACAAAGCCCACAAATAAAGAGGATGTCTTCCCAGTCTTTTGAGCAATTTTGTGTTACAAGGAGCTGTCTAAGAAAAGAATGAACATTATGATCCACAAGCAGAACTCAATGAACTTCTGTTATCAACATCCTAACCTATTTTAAAACATGACATAAGTAATTAGAACCAAAATTAAACGCACGTGTGTTGTTCAGCATGCACCATTTAATCACTGATGCACAACTTCATGGTGTTCAGCTAGCACCATTTCCTATTTAATCAACCACAATTAATTAGCATCAAAGGAAGTGAGAATGCAATCATCCAAAGTGTTTCTCAATCAAAAAACAAAGATCTGGCATTAATGAAAAAATGATTACACACATTATACCATTAGCAGACGAGGCCAATCATTTACTAGGTCTCTGTCAACAAGATGGATATATTTGCCCAAACTGATTGAAGATACTGATAATAACTAACATGTATTTTACAACATGATCATAGCATTCCCCCCTTCAACACTACTACGCGAACGAATCTCAGAGGAATCAGAAAAGTTGCCTCATTACTTTCGATTACTGAACCACCATTGCTCCAAATAAAGCACCAGAGTCTCTTATTGTTTTCACGAGTGCAATGATTGTAATGCTGCATAGAATGGTACATATGGTAGGTATGGTGGGTCTCCATATTCATCAAGATTGGAGACAACTTTTACTTGCTGACTGTTGGATAATCAGCAACTACTCTCACAGGAGGGCCAAAGGCCAGTACATATACATGTGTATGGTAAAGTGCAAGAGACCCCTTATACAATGGGGATAAACCGAAAAGGGCTATACACATCTAACACCCCCCCTCAAACTCATGGTGGATCGGCAACACTGAGTTTGGAGAGAAGAAAACTGTGCTGCGCTCGAGTCTGTGCCTTCGTGAAGAAGTCTGCTAACTGTAGCTCAGAGGGCACATAGTGAAGAGCGAGAGTTTGATCCTGCACAGCAACACGCACAAAGTGGGCATCCACACCGATGTGCTTGGTGAGCTTATGCTTCACCGGGTCACGCGCAATACTGGTAGCACCAGTACTGCCTGACAATAAGGAAGTCGAGGTAGTAGCAGACACACCAAAATCCTCAAGCAGCCACCGTAACCAGATCACCTCAGCCGTTAGCATGACCATGGCTCACAACTCAGCCTCTGTACTCGAGCGAGAAACCGCATTCTGTTTCTTTGTCTTCCAGCCAATAAGAGAGCCACCAAGAAAGACACAATAAGCAGACAGCGACCGTCGATCAGAGGGATCACTAGCCCAGGTAGCATCAAAGTAGGCATGGAGCTCAAGAGAGCTAGAGCAAGGAAAGAAAAGGCGTTGAGAGATCATGCCACGAAGATATCGTAGGACACAGAGGAGATGACTATAGTGGACAGAGGTGGGGGCTGAAATGAACTGACTCAGAATGTGGACATGATAGGAAATGTCAGGACGCGTAACAACAAGGTAGACAAGACTGCCGACAAGGTGACGATAGCGAGTGGGATTAGGAAGAGGGTCACCATCAGATGCACGAAGCTGAACGTTGAGCTCCATGGGAGTCACAACTGTGCGCTCATCACCGAGAGCAGCGCGAGCAAGAAGATTCTGAATATGTTTTTCTTGGGAGATGTAGAAGCCATCAGAGGTGGAGGAGATCTCAATCCCAAGAAAATAACAAAGTGGACCAAGATCAGTCATGAGAAACTGGTCGCGAAGGCAAGCCTTAACAAAGGCAATGTAATCAGAGTCGTCACCAGTGATGATCATATCATCAACATAGAGAAGGAGAAGAGTCCGACCACGAGGAGACATGTGAACAAACAATGCCGGATCATGATCACTAGGCAAGAAACCAGCGGCAGTCACCACAGAGGCGAAGCGCTCAAACCAGGCGCGAGGGGCCTGTTTGAGACCATAGAGGGAGCGGCGCAGCCTACAGACCATATTATCAGGAGCATAGTACCCCGGTGGTGGCTGCATATAAACCTCCTCACGCAACTCACCATTGAGAAAGGCGTTCTGAACATCAAGTTGAGAGATAGACCACTGACGAACAGAGGCCACAGCAAGAAGAGCGCGGATCGTGGTCATGTGGGCCATAGGAGCAAACATCTCATCATAATCGCGCCCCTGCTCCTGCTGAAAACCACGGGCCACAAGACGAGCTTTGTAGCGCTCAGGAGAACCATCGGAGCAAGTCTTAATCTTGTAGACCCACTTGCAGGTGATGGGACGAACACCGGAAGGAAGGGGAACCAGATCCCATGTGCTAGAGCGCTCAAGAGCAGCAAGCTCTTCCGCCATCGCAAGCTGCCATTCAGGCTGAGTCATGGCAGTTCGATAGGAAGGGGGCTCAGCAATAACAGAGAGACCGTACCGATCAGGGGAGTAGCGATCAGGCGGGGGGCGAGGTCGATCACGGAGGTTGTGAACCGGGAGAGGTGTGAGAGGAGGCGCACTAGAGATGGAAGGCTCGTCAGAGGAGACATCCTGAGGACGAGATCGACGAGTATAGTGGAGAGGAAACGGGGAGAGAGGGTGGCGGACTGGAGATGATGGATGAGAGGTGGAGGAGGAGGATGGAGAAGACGGGGTCGGTGGTGAATGAGAAGGAAGGAGAGATGCAAGAGAAAGAGGTGACACGGGAGGCACATAGCAGGGTGTATCCGAAAGGAGAAGGAAAGAAAGGTCGTCCACCGAGAAACTCGAGGAAGAAGAACATGGGTAGTAAGAACGAGACTCGTCAAAAGTCACATCACGCGAGATGCGCAAGCGACGACCCACAGGATCCCAACATCGATATCCCTTGTGCTCATCACTGTAGCCAAGGAAAACACACTCAACCGACTGAGGAATCAGTTTGGTGCGTTCTCGGGGGGAAAGAAGAACATAGCACACACATCCAAACATACGAAGAGCAGAGTAGTCAGGAGAGCGACCAGTGAGACACTCCATAGGGATACCACCCTGTAGAGTAGACGAGGGCTGAATGTTGATGAGATAGGTGGATGCGGAAACAGCCTCTGCCCAAAAATGGGGTGGAAGGGAAGCAGCAATCATCAGCGCACTAGCCGTCTCAAGCAAATGACGATGCTTTCGTTCGGCAATGCCATTCTGAGCATGAGCACCAGGACACGAGAACTGCGCAAGAGTACCCTGTTCCGTGAGAAAAGCACGCAACAGCTGAGAGATATACTCTTCAGCGGAGTCAGCACGAAAAGTGCGAATGGGGGTGGCAAACTGGGTGTGAACCATGGCAGCAAAACGTTTGTATATAGGGAGAACCTCGCTACGAGATTTCATGAAGTAGAGCCAAGTGTAGCGAGAGAAATCATCAATAAACAAAACATAATAGCGATGACCACCTTTCGAATCAAAGGGAGCAAGACCCCAGACATCAGAATGAACTAAGTCAAAAGGACGCTGAGATACAGACTCATTGGTAGGATAAAGTAACTGAGTCTGTTTGCTAAGTCTGCAACCATTACAATGTAAGTAGACATCTCCAGATACAGACCCTAAAAGGCCCTGACGAACTAAAGAAGACAAGTGAGAGCCACAGATGTGACCAAGGCGATGATGCCACTGCTGGAAGGACGCAGACGAAGAGGCAGCAAGAGCATGAGAGCTGGCAGAAGTGGTGGCAGCGGAAGGAACACAAAGCCAGTCAACCTCCCAAAGGCCCTCTAACTCATGGCGCCGAGGGCCAGCACCAACCAAAGCCTTGGTGCGACGATCCTGAATGGAGCAAGAGTCGGTGTCAAGAATGACATGACAACCCGAATCAGTAAGTTAGGCAGCGGAAAAAAGATTCATGGTAAGACGAGGAACATGTGAAACACTCGGAACAGAAAAGGAGGGAGTGGAAAGAATACCACGACTAGCAACAGGAAGAGATTTGCCATCGGTAGTAAGAACATTAACAGGCAAATCAAGAGGTCGGAGAGAAGACAACGCGGAAGAATCAGAAGACATATGAAAGGAGGCTCCAGAGTCCAGAACCCACAAAGATGTACCTGACTGTGTAGATGCCGGTGATGGTGAGGAAGAGGATGCAGTCACAGCAGCAGCGGAGCCAGTCGATGAGGAACCCGAGGAAGCAAGAAGACGCTTGAGGCGAACAATGTCCTGGTCGGTGAGTGACGGAGTCGAGGAAGACACAGGAGTCCCGCTGAAGGAGGAGCGCTGGTCTCGCTTCTTCTGGCGACAATCAGATTCTGGGAGACCTGGCCGGGAGCAGTAACCACAGACAGTGTCACGGCGCGACGTGCCCTTCTCAGCATAAGGAGGACGGCTCACCCCCCCCCCCCCCCGGAGGAGTAGGCAGGAGCGGCGGAGCAGTGAGGCGAGCAGACGAGGTAGGAGCCCGAGCGGACAGTACTGACGGAATCAGAAGCAACCCAGCAGAGCGAAGGCGGGTCTCCTCAGCACGAAGCTCAGCAAGTATCTCTGAGATAGGAACATGACCACGAGCAAGCAAGTGAGCATGGAGAGGCTCAAACTCAGACCGGAGGCGAGATAAGAACTCATGGACCCACTGAAACTCCAGATCAGACCGAGTAGTCTGACAGCAACGACAGGTTCCTCAAACAACTATCCGAAGAGAGTCAAGTTGGCGCCAGATGGCAGAGCACTATAAATAGAACTCATCAACAGAAGAATCACCTTGCTGAAGTGCGTGCTCCTGACGCACCATAGATAGGTGGAGAGCATCACCAGAGGGCTGATAGCGCTGACAGAGATAAGACCACATCGCTGCAACTGTGCCAAGTCCCATGAACTCGGAAGCAAACTGAGGGAGGACACTCGCAGTGAGAACAACAGCAGCTCGAGCATGATCATTGCACTACTGAGTGTAAGCAGACAGATCATCCCGGTACACAGAGAGAGCATCGGAATAAGCAGATACCTGCTGATCATAAGCATCAACCGCAGCATCATCCAGAGCCTTGGCAGCATCCCGGTCATCCTGAGAAGCATCAGCAGCAAGGACCGGCGGCACCGGTGGGATTGGGGCCACGGGCGCAACAGGGCATGGCGGAAAGGGGACCTCGCTAGAAAGAACACCCCACAGAAGAAGACCACGCATATGAATGCGCATGAAGCCTGCAAACTCGGCATAGTTGATGCCATCAAAGATCACCGAGCATCGAGGAACAGCCACATAGCCTGAAGATGACATACTAAGATATCCCCCTTTGTATCTCTCTCCTTTTTTTGGTCAGCGGGTACAAGGAGACCCGATCTGGATCGAGAGGAAACGAGCACCCGCTCGCTCGCCCATACGCACGCTCGCTCTTCGCAGACAAGCAGAGGGGAGACGCAGCACACACCAATCCTGAGATCCGGCCAGGGAAGAGAGATCCGGCCTGGCCAGACAGCAGCGGGGGCGCTGGAGATCCGTAGACGAACGGAGGCGGACGGGGCGGACGGACGGACCCGAGGAGGTCAGGGCGGAGCTTGGCAAGAGCAGCAGCTGGGGCGGCGGCCGGATCCAAGCCAGGCCGCGACGCCGACCGAGCGGGCTGGAGGAGGTGGCGGTCGGATGAGTCAGGCCGCGGCGACTACCAAGCAGGCCTGGGGTCGACAAAGAGGAGGCAGGGGAGCAGCGGGATGGGTCGGTGGCGGCGGCGGCCAGAGACGGAGACGGCCGGAGAGAGCAGTGACCTGAGGAGATGGCCGGAGATGGGCAGACTAGGTTCGGGACGCACAGAATTGCATCGTGCGGGAGAAAGGGGCTAGCCTGGCATCTGATACCATGTTGGATAATCAGCAACTACTCTCACAGAAGGGCCAAAGGCCAGTACATATACATGTGTATGGTAAAGTGCAAGAGACCCCTTATACAATGGGGATAAACTGAAAAGGGCTATACACGTCTAACACTGACGATCCATATTATAGCATATCGTAGACATGAATTTGGTATCCCGTCCCTCTGTGAAGAAGATCAAGTCACACTCCGGATGAATCGCCATCCAACTGTGACTAATACGTTGTGCCCATCCAGTTACAATGCTATGCTTCAACATCCACTCTTTTTTGACATAGTCCTCGAGAACATAAACTATTGGAAACCTGCTATCAACATCATACATAAAAGTGGAATAATGCAAGCAACTATGTGACTGATGAAGAAAACCATTAAACAGGCCAGGAGGGAGACGGAAGATCGTCCATGTCTCCCTTTCTGTGTCCACTGCAACTAGACAATGGTATGTCTTGAAGCTATATGCGTGAAAATGCATACAACCGTTGAGGAATACAGTAGACCGGAGCTGATGACCAAAAGGAAAAATATACTCGTCCCATCTCTTTTCCTTACGAGCCCACCGTCCGTTTTCCGACGAATACACATTCACTCTGGTGTGGTAGAAGTCACCGTCGATCTCCTCCAGCAACATAAACACATAGAAGTGGGAAGACACGGCCGGATCGAAACCCAGGCGTACAGTGCTCACATCCTCGGCCTTGCTGGGTTCAGGTAGCATGACCCACTCCTTTCTCGCGGGATTGCACACGATGTAACGGCATTCGTCGGACCCGGCTGCGTGCCAGCGGCAGAGGAGGAGGCCGCTGCAGTAGTCTAAAAGATCGACGCGCTGGTGGTTGGGCAGGAAGGTGAAAGACGTGTCTATGAGAGGAGCGCGGCATCCCCTCGAGAGACTGGTGAAGCGAAAAGATGAAACCGTAAGCAACTCCCCGGACCCCGGTGGCACTGCTGGTGTAGATGAAGCCGGCTAGGGTTTGTCGGAGCTTTTTGCGGTGCTCGGGGTGCTCGATGAGGCCGAGCCAGTGCTTGGAGACGCACTTGAGGCGGCAGAGCGACATAGCGAGGACGCGCGAGAGGATCTCCACGAGGAGATCGTCGGTGAATCTCTCGAACGCCATGCCACTGCAGGGAGAAGAGGACGATCTGCGCAAACAGAGATGGAGGAAAGGTAACGGGGTCGCTAGGAGGAGGAAAGACGAGGATCCTGGTGCTTTCGTGTACCTGAGTCGAGTCGAGGCGCGACCTTCCTCCGCGGCAGAGACCGATCCGCCGGGGTGGACATGACAACGCGACGGCGGCGCCGTCGAGCGTGAGGGAAGGAATTGGAAACCATGGAATTCTCCTCCTTATTTTTCTCTCCGTTATTACTCGATTGGGCCGTGAAGTCTTGGTCTGATTTAGGAAGAATCACAAACCTTCAACTCTCCGCAAAAAAAAAAAAAACCCTTCAATTTTGCAGGTCCAATTGTTGATTTATACTCCCTCCGTCCCATAATATAAGACGTTTAAAAAACATATTACATTATGGGACGGAGGAGTATTATCTTTCGAATTTATTTGTTTCATAGTTTTTTTGTGGGAGATTTGTTTCATAGATTTAATAGATTAAAAGAATATAATAACAGCTGTAAAATGGAGAAAAATGTATACAAAATAAAAGAAGGTTTGCCATTGTGCGCATAAATGTTTAACCGGTATTTTGAAAAATGTTCGTCACATTTTTCTAAACATGTCATATATATATATATATATATATATATATATATATATATATATATATATATATATATATATATAATGGTCAACGCGTATTGTAATATTGTGTGTATATTTTTTGAGCATCAGTACAGACACAAGCGCTCATATACACGCGCATACACTCATCCCTATGAACGCACACACGCACACCCTACCCCTATGAGCACCTCTGAGAGACTGAGCCGGCATATTATCTTGAGATTTACGAAGTCACTGTAGGCGTCTCGTCGTCGACGGAAACGTCTCCTCCCACTGAAAGCGCATCACCGGAAATCCTGAAATAAATTCAGGAATAATGCGAGCACCAGGATTTGAACCCTGGTGGGTTGGGGATACCACTGTCCACCTAACCAACTCAACCATTGCGTGTTGTTTTTGACCAAATGTATTCATTGCATGTTAAAAAATTAGCCTATACCTAAAAAAATATTCATCACATATTTGAAAAGATTAGTGTATTAAAAAACTCATGTGTTTTGGAATTTTTTTTTGTAGATTAAATAGATTGTTTGTACACATGTCAGTATATGCTTGTATACAGATGAAAAAAATCCAATTATAAAAACAATAAATTAAGAATAAATTTTGTTTTGGTAGAAAAATAAACACTCATAGAAAAGGTAACACAAAAAAATTGGAAGAGAAAAAACAAGAATGAACATATAGCAAGGCCTAGCGGAACAAAACAGGCATCGGCGGGTCCAACACGTTTCTCTCTCTAAGAGGCGACCGAGAGGCGATCGCTAGGCGATCGGGAGGCAGCGCCTAGGGTTAGGGTTTGAACGTAGGGTGGTGGTAATCTCCGGGCAGCGGGTTCGGGGCGACGACGCTGTGATCTTGGCTGGCTACGGCGCGGGTTTTCCTTCTCGAAGGCGAGGCCATGGCGTCTGCATCGAGAAAGGGAGGGGGTGTTCCCTCATAGGCGGCGACTCCGACGAAAAAAGATGCGGCGGCGGCGACAGGGCAGAACGCATCCGCGAAGAGGGGATCTCCGCGATCCCCGGCTGATGGCAAGGCGTCGGAGGAGGCTGCGACCTTGTCAGCGAAGATGGGGGGACTGGCGCTGACTGAAAAGGAGGCGGCTGGTTTCGTGTTCAACGAGCCGGGGCCAAGGAAGAAGCAGGACATGAAGTGGGCGGTCGTGGGGAAATCGTTTTCGCCGCGTCCCTTGAACATATATGCTTTCGAAAGAGCGATGCAGAGGGCATGGGGACTCCACCAAGAAGCCCAGTTTAAGGATCTGGGCGGCAATATCTTCATGATCAGGTTGGGTAGTGAGGGTGACTGGAAGCATGCCTTGCATAATGGCCCATGGCAGTTCGACTTCAACGTAGTGGTGCTGAAGGACTATGATGGTGTGACCAGGCCGTCTGAGATGATTTTCGACACAATTGACATCTGGGTAAGGGTAGGTGATCTACCTTTGGACAAAAGGACCAAGGAGTTTGGAGAGGCTCTAGGAAATTGGCTGGGAAAAGTAGTGAATACTAGTAGAAAAAGGGTCAAACGTGAAGCACATTAGTGCCGATTTGTATTTGAGCCGGTACTAATGGTACCATTAGTGCCGGTTTGAACGGATTTGCTTTAATGCCGATTCGTGTTGAACCTTTAGTACCGGTTCGTGGCACGAACCGGTACTAAAGGGGTGGTGGCAGGCTGGCGTCAGACCGGGGCCCCACGATCACCTTTAGTACCGGTTCGTGGCATGAACCGGTACTAAAGGTCTAACCTTTAGTACCGGTTCGTGCCATGAACCGGTACTAACGGGGTCTGACCTATAGTACCGGTTGGAGACACAAACCGGCACTATAGGGCAATTTTCAAACTTGAAAAAATCATAACTAAATCATCCTAATTCAGAAAAATACATATAATATATCAAAATTTGCAGAACAAAAAGATTGATCCGCTGAAACAGCTAGTTTTCCATTTTGACAATTTTTTAAAATCACAAAATTTCAAAGGGAAAATAGAGTTTTTGGGCGTTTTAGACGTTTTTTGGACGTTTTTAGCGTTTAGTGCTAGGGTTTAGATTTCAGCGTTTAGGGTTAGGTTTTATGGTCTAAACCCTTAGTTTTTACTGTTTAGCATAGAGTTTCCGACGTTTTAAGTCCCCGGGTTTAGGGTTTAGGGCAATTTTTGAAATGACAAATTGTAAAAGGAAAAAAAGATATGCTCTAATTTATGTTTTTTTGAATTTTGGTTAAATCTTGTCAAACCGGTCAAACAACTGATTCAAGAAATATAGAGTGTTACTAAATAATTACGCAATAATATTAGTGTTACTAAATAAGTATCTCAGTTTTTTTGAATTTTGTTCAAATCTGGTCAAACTATGGTCAAACTGTGGTCAAACTATGGTCAAACTACTTATTCAAAAAATATTAGTGTTACTACATAATTATTCAAGAATATTAGTGTTACTAAATAATTATTTCAATTTTTTGAATTTTGGTCAAATCTGGTCAAATTATGGTCAAACTGTGGTCAAACTATGGTCAAACTTATTCAAGAAATATTAGTGTTACTAAATAATTACTGTTTTTTTAGAATAATAGTTTCAAACTCAAACGGTGAAATGTGTGACTTCATGCTCAAGCTAAACTCCTGAGGGTTAATAGGATTGACATCTTACTATTGTCAGGAAAACAACAAGTGCAGACTCGGAAACGAAGGAGAATAGAACCTGAAAGTTAAGCGTGCTCGGGCTGGAGTAGTGAGAGGGATGGGTGACCGGTCGGGAAGTTAGATGATTTGGAATGAGTGATCCACACTTGAGCAGTTAAGAGAGGTGATTAAAGACTAAATCATCAAATAATTTAGAAAAATTAAAAATAAAAAAAATCAAAAAAAATTCCAAAATTTTCAAAAAAAAAATTCAAAAAAAAACCTTTAGTACCGGTTGGTAACACCAACCGGTACTAAAGGTCCCCCGTACCAGGGCACGAGCTCACGCCACGTGGTGGCACTCCGGTTCGTGCCAAACCGGTACTAAAAGGGGGGGGGCTTTAGTGCCGGTTCCATAACCGGCACTAAAGGCCCTTACAAACCGGTACTAATGGTCCGTTTTCTACTAGTGGAAAGTGGATGTTGGGGAAGATGGGCTGGCTAGAGGAATGGAGCTCAGGGTGAGGACCAAAATTGCAGTGCAGGATCCGTTGGTTCGCGGTTTCTACCTGAAGAAGAAACCGGATGATGAAGAGAAAACTTGGTTTGATTTTGCTTATGAGAAGGTTCCTCATTTTTGTTTTGATTGTGGAAGGCTTGTGCATGTAGATGGACGATGTGAACCACCAGTTGACCCGCTGTCCCACTGGGGAGAGTGGCTTCGTGCCTCACCAGGTAGGTCCTCGTCGGGTGCCCATGAAAAAAAGCAACGGAGGGGGAGCTCAAGCAAGGGATTTAGTAAGGAAAGTTCAATGTCAAGCGGAGGAGAAAATGGCTCGAAAGGACAAGGCTTTGTCAGAGATCTTCCAACGCGTCGATCCCTCTATAGGGAGTACACACCATCAGCTGACTCCCACACTGGTGGGGTGCAGAATAAAGGGAAGGAGCATGATGAAGTGATCAACCCACAAAAATCGCACACTGGTGCAAGGGCTGAGCAGGAAAAGGATCTACGGAATGACTTAGAGGAAAGGAGAGAAAGGAATCTACGTAATGAACTGCACCAAAAGGTTAGAGAGGGAATCATCTCTCTGAAGAAGCATCAAGTTTTCAATGGGAGGCAGCAAGTTCAGGGAGAGAGACCAAGTATGGGGCAGCAGCGGCGGCCAGGGTATTATGTTCGTAAACCAAGGATGGATGATCGTACTGCCCGACAGCGGGAGAGCTACCAATAGTATGTGCCAACAGAGAAAAAACGTTCATCAAAACAGATATGGGTGGCAAAAGGGGAAGGGGCCAGGAGGGAAGGAGCAGATATGTTCTCTGGTGATAAACGACAGAAAGTGTCGTCAGTCTTTGAGCGTATCGGTGATCATGGATCTACATCGGCGGACCCCGAGTTTCGGGGCCGCCGGGACCAATGAATTTCTTGGCCTGGAACTGTCGGGGACTGGGGTTGGTGTTGGGGAACGTAGTAATTTCAAAAATTTCCTACGCACACGCAAGATCATGGTGATGCATAGCAACGAGAGGGGAGAGTGTGTCCACGTACACTCGTACACCGAAACCGGAAGCGTTAGCACAACGCGGTTGATGTAGTCGTACGTCTTCACGATCCGACCGATCAAGTACCGAACGCACGGCACCTCCGAGTTCTGCACAAGTTCAACTTGATGACGTCCCTCGAACTCCGATCCAGCCGAGCTTTGAGGGAGAGTTCCGTCAGCACGACGGCGTGGTGACGATGATGATGTTCTACCGACGCAGGGCTTCGCCTAAGCACCGCTACGATATGACCGAAGTGGATTATGATGGAGGGGGGCACCGCACACGACTAAGAGATCCAAAGGATCAATTGTTGTCTCTATGGGGTGCCCCTTGCCCCCGTATATAAAGGAGTGGAGGAGGGGGAGGGCCGACCCTCTCTATGGCGCGCCCTAGGGGAGTCCTACTCCCACCGAGAGTAGGATTCCTCCTTTCCTAGTAGAACTAGGAACCCTTCCAAGTAGTAGGAGTAGGAGGGAAGGAAAGGGAAGGAAAAAAGGAGAAGGAAGGAAGGGGCGCCCCCCCTCCCTAGTCCAATTCGGACCAGCCCATGGGGAGGGGAGGGGTGCGGCCACCCTTTGAGGCCTTTCTCTCCTTTCTCGTATGGCCCACTAAGGCCCAATACAAATTCCCGTAACTCCCCGGTACTCCCGAAAATACCCGAATCACTCGGAACCTTTCCGATGTTCGAATATAGTCGTCCAATATATCGATCTTTACATCTCGACGTTTTCGAGACTCCTCGTCATGTCCCCGATCTCATCCGGGACTCCGAACTCCTTCGGTACATCAAAACACATAAACTCATAATATAACCGTCATCGAACTTTAAGCGTGCGGACCCTACGGGTTCGAGAACTATGTAGACATGACCGAGACACGTCCCCGGTCAATAACCAATAGCGGAACCTCGATGCTCATATTGGCTCCTACATATTCTATGAAGATCTTTATCGGTCAAACCGCATAACAACATGCGTTGTTCCCTTTGTCATCGGTATGTTACTTGCCCGAGATTCGATCGTCGGTATCTCAATACCTAGTTCAATCTCATTACCGACAAGTCTCTTTACTCGTTCCGTAATACATCATCCCACAACTAACTCATTAGTTGCAATGCTTGCAAGGCTTATAGTGATGTGCATTACCGAGTGGGCCCAGAGAAACCTCTCCGACAATCGGAGTGACAAATTCTAATCTCGAAATATGCCAACCCAACAAGTACCTTCGGAGACACCTGTAGAGCACATTTATAATCACCCAGTTACGTTGTGACGTTTGGTAGCACACAAAGTGTTCCTCCGGTAAACGGGAGTTGCATAATCTCATAGTCATAGGAACATGTATAAGTCATGAAGAAAGCAATAGCAACAAATTAAAAGATCAAGTGCTATGCTAACGGAATGGGTCAAGTCAATCACATCATTCTCCTAATGATGTGATCCCGTTAATCAAATGACAACTCATGTCTATGGTTAGGAAACATAACCATCTTTGATCAACGAGCTTGTCAACTAGAGGCATACTAGTGACACTTGGTTTGTCTATGTATTCACACATGTATTATGTTTCGGGTTAATACAATTCTATCATGAATAATAAACATTTATCATGATATAAGGAAATAAATAATAACTTTATTATTGCCTCTAGGGCATATTTCCTTCAGTCTCCCACTTGCACTAGAGTCAATAATCTAGTTCACAATGTCATGTGATTTAATACAAATAGTTCACATCACCATGTGATTAACACCCATAGTTCACATCGACATGTGACCAACACCCAAAGGGTTTACTAGAGTCAATAATCTAGTTCACATCGCTATGTGATTAACACCCAAAGAGTACTAAGGTGTGATCATGTTTTGCTTGTGAGAGAAGTTTAGTCAACAGATCTGCCACATTCAGATCCGTAAGTATTTTGCAAATTTCTATGTCAACAATGCTCTGCATGGAGCTACTCTAGCTAATTGCTCCCACTTTCAATATGTATCCAGATTGAGATTTAGAGTCAGCTGGATCAGTGTCAAAATTTGCATCGATGTAACCCTTTACGACGAACATTTTTGTCACCTCCATAATCGAGAAACATATCCTTATTCCACTATGGATAATTTTGATCGCTCTCTAGTGATCTACTCCTAGATCACTATTGTACTCCCTTACCAAAAACAATGTAGGGTATACAATAGATCTGGTACACAATATGGCATATTTTATAGAACCTATGGCAAAGGCATAGGGAATGACTTTCATTCTCTTTCTATCTTCTGCCGTGGTCGGGCTTTGAGTCTTACTCAGTTTCACACCTTGTAACACATGCAAGAACTCTTTCTTTGACTGTTCCATTTTGAACTACTTCAAAATCTTGTCAAGGTATGTACTCATTGAAAAACTTATCAAGCGTCTTGATCTATCTCTATAGATCTTGATGCTCAATATGTAAGCAGCTTCGCCGAGGTCTTTCTTTGAAAAACTCCTTTCAAACACTCCTTTATGCTTTGCAGAATAATTCTACATTATCTCCGATCAACAATATGTCATTCACATATACTTATCAGAAATGTTGTAGTGCTCCCACTCACTTTCTTGTAAATACAGGCTTCACCACAAGTCTGTATAAAACTATATGCTTTGATCAACTTATCAAAGCATATATTCCAACTCTGAGATGCTTGCACCAGTCCATAGATGGATCGCTCTAGCTTGCATATTTTGTTAGCACCTTTAGGATTGACAAAACTTTCTTGTTGCATCATATACAACTCTTCTTTAATAAATCCATTAAGGAATGTAGTTTTGTTTATCCATTTGCCAGATTTCATAAAACATGGCAATTTCTAACATGATTCGGACAGACTTAAGCATAGATACGAGTGAGAAACTCTCATCGTAGTCAACCCTTGAACTTGTCGAAAACCTTTTGCGACAATTCTAGCTTTGTAGATAGTAACACTACTATCATCGTCCGTCTTCCTCTTGAAGATCCATTTAATCTCAATGGCTTGCCGATCAATGGGCAAGTCAATCAAAGTCCATACTTTGTTCTCATACATGGATCTCATCTCAGATTTCATGGCCTCAAGCCATTTCACGGAATCTGGGCTCATCATCGCTTCCTCATAGTTTGTAGGTTCGTCATGGTCAAGTAACATGACCTCCAGAACAGGATTACTGTACCACTTTTGTGCGGATCTCACTCTGGTTTACCTACGAGGTTCGGTAGTAACTTGATCTGAAGTTACATGATCGTCATCATTAGCTTCCTCACTAATTGGTGTAGTAGTCACAGGAACAGATTTCTATGATGAACTACTTTCCAATAAGGGAGCAGGTACAATTACCTCATCAAGTTCTACTTTCCTCACACTCACTTCTTTCGAGAGAAACTCCTTCTCTAGAAAGGATCCATTCTCAGCAATGAATATCTTGCCTTCGGATCTGTGATAGAAGGTGTACCCAACAATTTCTTTTGGGTATCCTATGAAGATTTACTTTTCCAATTTGGGTTCGAGCTTATCATGTTGAAACATTTTCACATAAGCATCGCAGTCTCAAACTTTAAGAAACGACAACTTTGGTTTCTTGCCAAACCACAGTTCATACGGTGTCACCTCAATGGATTTAGATGGTGCCCTTTTTAACGTGAATGCAGCTGTCTCTAATGCATAACCCAAAACTATAGTGATTAATCGGTAAGAAACATCATAGATTGCACTATATCCAATAATAGTAGGGTTATGACGTTCGGACACACCATTATGCTGTGGTGTTCCAGGTGGCATGATTTTGTGAAACTATTCCACATTGTTTTAATTGAAGACCAAACTCGTAACTCAAATATTTATCTCTGCGATCAGATCGTAGAAACTTTATTTTCTTGTCACGATGATTTTCCACTTCACTCTGAAGTTCTTTGAACTTTTCAAATGTTTCAGACTTATGTTTCATCAAGTAGATATACCCATATCTTCTCAAATCATCTGTGAAGGTCAGAAAATAACGATACCCGCCGCGAGCCTCAACACTCATCGGACTGCATACATCAGTATGTATTATTTCCAATATGTCAGTTGCTCGCTCCATTGTTCCGGAGAACGGAGTCTTAGTCATCTTGCCCATGAGGCATGGTTCGCAAGCATCAAAATGATTCATAATCAAGTGATTCCAAAAGCCCATCAGCATGGAGTTTCTTCATGCGCTTTATACCAATATGACCTAAACGGCATGCCACAAATAAGTTGCACTATTATTATTAACTTTGCATCTTTTGGCTTCAATATTATGAATATGTGTATCACTATGATCGAGATCCAACGAACCATTTTCATTGGGTGTATGACCAGAGAAGGTTTTATTCATGTAAACAGAACAACAATTATTCTCTAACTTAAATGAATAACCGTTTTGAAATAAACATGATCAAATCATATTCATGCTCAACGCAAATATCAAATAACATTTATTGAGATTTCACACTAATCCCGAAAGTATAGGGAGTGTGCGATGATGATCATATCAATCTTGGAACCACTTCCATCACACATCGTCACTTCACCCTTAACTAGTCTCTGTTCATTCCGCAACTCCCGTTTCGAGTTACTACTCTTAGCAACTGAACCAGTATCAAATACCGAGGGGTTTCTATAAACACTAGTAAAGTACACATCAATTACATGTATATCAAATATAGCATTGTTCACTTTGCCATCCTTCTTATCCGCTAAATACTTGGGGCAATTCTGCTTTTAGTGACCAGTCCCTTTGCAGTAGAACCACTTAGTCTCAGGCTTAGGTCCAGACTTGGGCTTCTTCACTTGAGCAGCAACTTGCTTGCCTTCTTCTTGAAGTTCCCTTTCTTTCTCTTTGCCCTTTATTTGAAACTAGTGGTCTTATTAATCATCAACACTTGATGCTCTTTCTTGATTTCTACCTTCATCGATTTCATCATCATGAAAAGCTCGGGAATCATTTTCGTTATCCCTTGCATACTATAGTTCATCACGAAGTTCTACTAACTTGGTGATGGTGACTAGAGAATTCTGTCAATCACTATTTTATCTGGAAGATTAACTCCCACTTGATTCAAGCGATTGTAGTACCCAGACAATCTGAACACATGCTCACTGCTTGAGCTATTCTCCTCCATCTTTTAGCTATAGAACTTGTTGGAGACTTCATATCTCTCAACTCAGGTATTTGCTTGAAATATTAACTTCAACTCCTGGAACATCCATATGATCCATGACGTTCAAAATGTCTTTGAAGTCCCGATTCTAAGCTGTTAAGCATGGTGCACTAAACTATCAAGTAGTCATCATATTGAGCTAGCCAAACGTTCATGGCGTCTGCATCTGCTCCTGCAATAGGTCTATCACCTAGCGGTGTATCAAGGACATAATTCTTCTGTGCAGCAATGAGGATAAACCTCAGATCACGGATCCAATCCGCATCATTGCTACTAACATCTTTCAACTTAGTTTTCTCTAGAAACATATCAAAAATAAAACAGGGGAGCTAAACGCGAGCTATTGATCTACAACATAGATATGCTAATACTACCAGGACAAAGTTCATGATAAATTTAAGTTCAATTAATCATATTACTTAAGAACTCCCACTTAGGTAGGCATCCCTCTAATCCTCTAAGTGATCACGTGATCCAAATCAACTAAACCATAACCGATCATCACGTGAAATGGAGTAGCTTTGAATGGTGAACATCACTTATGTTGATCATATCTACTATATGATTCACGCTCGACCTTTCGGTCTCAGTGTTCCGAGGCCATATCTACATATGCTAGGCTCGTCAAGTTTAACCTGAGTATTCTGCGTGTGCAAAACTGGCTTGCACACGTTGTAGATGGACGTAGAGCTTATCACACCCGATCATCACGTGGTGTCTGGGCACGACGAACTTTGGCAACGGTGCATACTCAGGGAGAACACTTTTATCTTGAAATTTAGTGAGAGATCATCTTATAATGCTATCGTCAATCAAAGCAAGATAAGATGCATAAAAGATAAACATCACATGCAATCAAAATATGTGACATGATATGGCCATCATCATCTTGTGCCTTTGATCTCCATCTCCAAAGCATCGTCATGATTTCCATCGTCACCGGCATGACACCATGATCTCCATCATCTTGATCTATATCAATGTGTCGTCACATGGTCGTCTCGCCAACTATTGCTCTTGCACCTATTGCTATCGCATAGCGATAAAGTAAAGCAATTATTTGGCGCTTGCATCTTATGCAATAAAGAGACAACCATAAGGCTTCTGCCAGTTGCCGATAACTTCAACAAAACATGATCATCTTATACAACAACTTATATCTCATGACGTCTTGACCATATCACATCACAACATGCCCTGCAAAAACAAGTTAGACATCCTCTACTTTGTTGTTGCAAGTTTTTACGTGGCTGCTACGGGCTGAGCAAGAACTGTTCTTACCTACGCATTAAAACCACAACGATAGTTTGTCAAGTTAGTGTTGTTTTAACCTTCTCAAGGACCATGCGTAGCCACACTCGGTTCAACTAAAGTTGGAGAAACTGACACCGCTAGTCACCTATGTGCATAGCACGACGGTAAAACCAGTCTCGCATAAGCGTACGCGTAATGTCGGTCCGAGCCGCTTCATCCAACAATACCGCTGAACCAAAGTGTGACATGCTGGTAAGCAGTATGACTTATATCGCCCACAACTCACTTGTGTTCTACTCGTGCATATTATATCAACGCATAAAACCTGGCTCGGATGCCACTGTTGGGGAACGTAGTAATTTCAAAATTTTCCTACGCACACGCAAGATCATGGTGATGCATAGCAACGAGAGGGGAGAGTGTGTCCACGTACCCTCGTAGACCGAAAGCGGAAGCATTAGCACAACGCGGTTGATGTAGTCGTACGTCTTCACGATCTGACCGATCAAGTACCGAACGCACGACACCTCCGAGTTCTGCACACGTTCAACTTGATGACGTCCCTCGAACTCCGATCCAGTCGAGCTTTGAGGGAGAGTTCCGTCAGCACGACGGCGTGGTGAGGATGATGATGTCCTACCAATGCAGGGCTTCGCCTAAGCACCACTACAATATGACCGAGGTGGATTATGGTGGAGGGGGGCACCGCACACGGCTAAGAGATCCAAAGGATCAATTGTTGTCTCTATGGGGTGCCCCCTGCCCCCGTATATAAAGGAGTGGAGGAGGGGGAGGGCCGGCCCTCTCTATGGCATGCCCTAGGGGAGTCCTACTCCCACCGGGAGTAGGATTCCTCCTTTCCTAGTAGAACTAGGAGCCCTTCCAAGTAGTAGGAGTAGGAGGGAAGGAAAGGGAAGGAAAAAGGAGAAGGAAGGAAGGGGGCGCCCCCCCCCCTCCCTAGTCCAATTCGGACCAGCCTATGGGGAGGGGTGCGGCCACCCTTTGAGGCCTTTCTCTCCTTTCCCGTATGGCCCATTAAGGCCCAATACGAATTCCCGTAACTCCCCGGTACTCCCGAAAATACCCGAATCACTCGGAACCTTTCCGATGTCCGAATATAGTCGTCCAATATATCGATCTTTACGTCTCAATCATTTCGAGACTCCTCGTGATGTCCCCGATCTCATCCGGGACTCCGAACTCCTTTGGTACATCAAAACACATAAACTCATAATATAACCGTCATCGAACTTTAAGCATGCGGACCCTACGGGTTCGAGAACTATGTAGACATGATCGAGACACGTCTCCGGTCAATAACCAATAGCGGAACCTGGATGCTCATATTGGCTCCTACATATTCTACGAAGATCTTTATCGGTCAAACCGCTTAACAACATACGTTGTTCCCTTTGTCATCGGTATGTCACTTGCCCGAGATTCGATCATCGGTATCTCAATACCTAGTTCAATCTCGTTACCGGCAAGTCTCTTTACTCGTTCCGTAACACATCATCCCGCAACTAACTCATTTGTTGCAATGCTTGCAAGGCTTATAGTGATGTGCATTACCGAGTGGGCCCAAAGATACCTCTCCGACAATCGGAGTGACAAATCCTAATCTCAAAATATGCCAACCCAACAAGTACCTTTGGAGACACCTGTACAGCACCTTTATAATCACCCAGTTATGTTGTGACGTTTGGTAGCACACAAAGTGTTCCTCCGGTAAACGGGAGTTGCATAAGTCATAGGAACATGTATAAGTCATGAAGAAAGCAATAGCAAAAAACTAAATGATCAAGTGCTATGCTAACGGAATGGGTCAAGTCAATCACATCATTCTCCTAATGATGTGATCCCGTTAATCAAATGACAACTCATGTCTATGGTTAGGAAACATAACCATCTTTGATCAACGAGCTAGTCAAGTAGAGGCATACTAGTGACACTCTGTTTGTCTATGTATTCACACATGTATTATGGTTTCCGGTTAATACAATTCTAGCATGAATAATAAACATTTATCATGATATAAGGAAATAAATAATAACTTTATTATTGCCTCTAGGGCATATGTCCTTCAGTTGGACCCGACGGTGGGCGAGCTTAGAGACCTGATACGGTCTTATAACCCAGCGGTGGTATTTTTGAGCGAGACAAAAAAGAAGGGGACAACTATGGAAAAAATCATATGGAGTTTGGGGTTTAGGAATGGCATAGCAGTGGACTGCGTGGGCAAAAGTGGCGGCTTAGCTTTATGGTGGAGAGACACTATCTCGGTTAAGGGTTAAGATCAGACCGTGGTGCCAATACTATACTGATGCAGAGATTTCAAATGAGGGTAAAACCTTTAGGTTCACTGGAATCTACGGGGAACCTCGTACGGAGCACCAGAATAAAACATGGGAAGCTTTACATTATCTGAGGAGACAAGACAATTTACCTTGGCTTTGTGCGGGGGGTTTTAATGAGATTCTTTTCCAAACAGAGCAGTGAGGTGGAAACTTAGGGAGCTTCAACCAAATGGAGGGGTTCAGAGAATGCCTGGCTGACTGCGGCTTGGCGCATTTGGGGTTTACCGGGTACCCGTTTATGTGGGATAATAGGCAAGATGCTAAAGGAAATATACAAGTTCGACTTGATCGAGCCACATGCGATGACGAGTTTCTTCAAGCGTTTCCAGAGACTATGGTGGAACATGTTATAACAGAAGAGTCAGACCATGCGGCACTTGTGATTAGAGTAGCAGTGTCACTGGACACGGCTAGGAGAAATGATCCGAGGGGTTTTCGCTTTGAGGAAGCATGGACCTGTCATGAGGGTTATGATGAGATGATTTCACATGCATGGGAGGAAACCAATCAGTAGTTGGGGGAGACAGCGGACATGAGCACCAAACTGGGCGCGATGATCAAAGCCATGCAGAAATGGAGCAGGGAGGTGTTTGGCTCATTACGTAGACAGATTTCAAAGCTTAAGGTGCAACTGAAGGATGCCAAGGAAAGGTCGCTGCAGACCGAGTATTTTTAGGAGATTAAAGATATTGAAAGCCAGCTTCATGACCTGTATGAAAAAGAGGAAATATATTACCGGCAACGTTCCAGAATTGATTGGCTATAGTGGGGAGATCAAAATACAAAGTATTTCCAAAATAGAGCTTCTCATAGAAAGAGAAAGAAAGGGAGGACGGGACCAGATGTGTGACAGATGATGGGATGCGGGAGGTGGCTGCAAACTATTACGCTAACCTCTTCAGCACGGAGGGATCCGAGGCGGCGGAGCTACTGTTGCAACACATCGACCCGATGGTCTCGGAGGAGATGAATGCAAAGCTGGCGGTAGGTATATCAGATGAAGAAATAGAGACCGCTCTATTCCAGATGGGACCAACAAAAGCACCGGGGCCAGATGGTTTCCCAGCGATGTTCTATCAACGACACTGGTCGTTGGTGAAGAGCGACGTTTGCGTAGTGGTGAAGAACTTTTTATATGGTGTTGTGGCGCCTGACAGCTTCAATGATACGGTGATTGTGATGATCCCTAAGGTAAACTCACCGGAGTTATGTCACAATTCCGACTGATTAGCCTGTGTAATGTGTTGTATAAGATAGCTACGAAGGTGCTCGCAAACAGATTAAAATTTATCCTCCCCGTGTTGATCTCGGAGGAGCAAAATGCGTTCGTACCAGGACGACTCACTACGGATAATATATTGGTGGCGTATGAGTGTGTACATGCTATCAGGAAGAGGAGTAGGAAGAAGCCACTCTGCGCAATCAAGTTGGATATGATGAAGGCGTACGATAGGGCGGAATGGTCTTTTTTGGAGAGAATGATGGAAAGGTTTGGCTTTGCTGCTGCATGGGTACAAATGATTATGCGATGCGTGACTTCGGCAAGGTTCTCAGTGAAGCTTAATTAATGGGGGAATCTCATGCACTTTTCTGCCCTTGAGAGGTCTCCGACAAGGCGATCCGCTGTCACCATATTTGTTTTTGTTCTGCGTGGAAGGTTTCTCAGAGTTACTAAAAAATGCACAGCAGATTGGTGACATTAAGGGGGTATCGTTCGGGAGCACTGGCCCCACGGTAACTCACCTGATTTTCGCTGATGATCGCATTGTGTTTCTTGAGGGTTCCGAAAGTAATCTGGAGGCTCTCTAAACCATCTTGCATGATTATGAAGTAGCCTTTGGACAGAAAGTAAATATGCAAAAGTCATCCATCTTCTTTGGCAAGGGAAGTACAGATGAGAATAAGGAGCATCTCAAGGAGATTATTTGGATCCAGTCAGAGGCTTTGAGTGAAAAGTACTTGGGTTTACCAACTGTGGTGGGAAGTTCCAAAGAAGGGACTTTTAAATATGTCCGGGAAAGTGCTAAGGGAAAGGTTACTGGATACAAAGGGCAGTGTATGTCCAAGAAGGCTCGTGAGGTGCTGGTCAAGTCGGTGCTCCAATCTATCCCTACGTTCACCATGAGCTGCTTCCAACTCACTAAAAAATTGTGCGGGAACTTGACATCTATATCTTCAAACTTTTGGTGGGGTGAAGCAAATGGTGAAAAAAGGTGCATTGAATAGCCTGGAAGAAAATGTGCATGAGCAAACAGGATGGCGGAATGGGCTTCCGGCACATGGAGGCTTTCAATCAAGCGTTGCTTGCAAAGCAAGCTTGGAGGATTCTGCAAGTCCCGTCCTCCCTCTGTGCTAGGGTTCTCAAGTCCAGGTACTACACAGATGGATCAATACTTAATGCAACTTGCGCGAGTGGTGGGTCATATACATTCTGAAGTATTCTGCATGGTAGGCACTTGTTGCTGGAAGGACTGATTTGGAGAGTGGGCGACGGTACACGAATCCGCATCCATCACGACAGCTGGATACCACGCAAAGGAATCCTGAGGCCACTGAGGCGTGTGTGACCTACTAAATGATACGGGTGACACATGGGACAGGGACAAGCTTGAGGTCATGTTCACGCTGGATGATATAGAGGACATTCTCCAAATTTGCATGGGTGGACAGGGATCGGAAGACTTCATGGCCTGGAATTTTACCAAGAGTGGACAGTTCTCGATCAGATCTGCCTACCATCTATGCATGGAAAAGAAACGGGCAAGAGCAGGACAGCCGGGCTCTTCATCATCAGTGGCGACTCATCAGGGTTGGCTTGCGCTGTGGGGAACTAATGCCCCTAGTAAAGAGCTGATTCACACTTGGAGATTGATCAAAAATGGTTTTGCCGTTGGTGTCGAGCTGCGCCGGCGACATATCAAGGATGGTGTCTTTTGCCCAGCGTGTGGCAGAGAAGAGACACTGCATCATCGTTTTTGGTCCTGCTACCACTCGACTTTGCTTCGGAAGGAGATGGGCTCGGTATTGGGGGTGTGGGTGGCGATCCCACCTATATCGATGAGCACCCAGAGCTCACTCGTGTCGTGGATGCTACAATGGCTGACAGAGGCGGCGGAGGATGAAAAGGTCATGCTGATTCAGGGTCTCTATGCGTTGTGGACCTTGTGGTTAGCAAGGAACGACGCACACGATGGAAAAAAGATTGAGAACCCAGAGCAGATTGCAAGAAGAGTGGCCACACTAATGGAGGAGTGGAAGACTGTTCATGGTGCACATGTTACAGCAGGGAGTAATCATCATCAAAAAGAAAGATGGAAGCCTCCCCACCAAGGGTGGATGAAGGTCAATGTCGACGGAGCTAAGGCTCGAACAGGGCTGGGTGGAGGCGGGGGGGGTGATATTCAGAGATGAAGCTGGGGCGTTCAGAGGGGCAGCAGCGGATTTCTTTCCAAATGTCTCCGAGCCGTTAGTTGCCGAGGTCCTACCGTGTAGGAGATCGATTCTGCTCGCACTAGAACGAGATATTCACAAGCTGCACCTCGAGACAGATTGCCAGGCACTAGTTGGGATGATCAAGGAGCGGGAGCGGAACCTGTCATATGTAGGACAAGTGGTGGAGGAGGTGAAGGGCCTGATCGCTATGTTGAATGAGTTCAAGATTACCTGGGTACGTAGGACAGCAAATGGGGCTGCCCATATGCTGGCGCGTGTAGGGGTTAGTAGTAGAGTTTCAGTTTTTTGGGATTCAGTCCCCCCTGATTTTGCATCCTTAGCATTGTATCAGACGAGATTGCTATTTTAGTATAATAAAGTGGAGGTCTGAACTTCAAAAAAAAACTAAAAGGAACTACAGGAAAAAAAAAGAATGTGCACCCCATGTGTGTGTGTGTGTGGGGGGGGGGGGGGGGGCTTGGTAGCTACTCCACGGACTACACACAGGACCACCTCAACTTAATTAACATATAGACACAGCAATGTTCATCAATATAATATATTCTCGGACATATGGACCGTGTTCGACCTCAGCAATTTAGCGAGCCCTCACCTAGGCTCTAGAAGACTCAGCTGGACCTATGTGTTTTGCTCTTTGTTGGTTGCCAATCAACAATCAATAAGTTTATGATCTAATCTTCATTTCGTCCCAAATGGACATTCCTCATAATTTCAGACGTTATATAAGGCTTCGACCATCACTACTTCGAAGACAAACTTAATATCCAATTAATGTATTTCTGCAATGGCCGCAACAACATTACCTAAAAGAGTAAGCTCCATGTGATTGTTGCTCAAAAGGAGACAAACTCGTCTTCAAGAGGAGAGACTGAAGCCCCCCTCGCCACCTTAGATCCATCACTGGTCATCGTCCAAAACAATGACGACAAGGTGACCAAATGATTCACTTGCCTCTAAGGGGATACAGCTCAAACCTAGCGACCTCGATTGTAACTAAATGCGGGAGACATGCAAGAAGCGGTTTAGGAGCTACCTGCGAAGGTGGGACGTGGCTTAGGCAGAGGTACTTCAGCAATCCCTGACATCAGTATATATTCAAATAATGATGTACATAATTAAAATTCTAAATAGCATAATTTCACATTTTAAATATTCTTATTGTTAGTATTAGAATCAAGTATTAAATGTGAACATAGCCTATCTCGGATGGTAGATGGTTAGGTTCCTTGCGTGCTTGCATTTTCCTAGATTTATTTCAGGCATTTGAGCAATAATTATTATTTTTAATGTTCTCCTTAGTGTACCAAGGTGGCATCCACTAAAACTACCTAATAAATGGTGTCACCATGCGCATCAGCCTGCAAAATACAGAGCTGTTGAATCACATGAAACATCTTCAATTCAGTAGTTGGGGAGTAATATTAATAAGACACCTTCCAAATTTTCCTCTTTCTCTATTCAATTTAGAGAAATTTATGGAGAACTTGTTGGCTAAGAAATCATGTAGGTAAAATAGGGCTCAACACGATTTCTGTGGACATACCGAATTAAGCATACACCAAGCAAACTTTGGTCTCAGATATCACATCATGTAAGGGCGATAAGTTCTATGCCATTTCAGTTGCATAATATTGTTATTGTTATTACGCGTGGTCCATTTATCCTTCCTCTGACATAAGTTTTTCTTAAATATGGAAAAGCTAAATAACTTTGTATTTGTGGATTCTAAGCGCCAAGTTTAGCCAACAAAAACTAACATGCACAGAAACAAAGTTTAGTTCCCTGAAAAAAAAGGTCTAGTTTAACTATACATAAATTTAATCTGATCTACCTGAGTCAACATGATTTGTAACTTACTAAGGAAATTCTAGAAAGTTGGACTAGATATAATTCCACTGATGCTTTCTGTTATATTAGTAACTAGTACCAAAATGTGCAAGAAGCAAGGTCGGAATCTGAACTAACATTTGGAGCGGTTCCTATAATCATAAATTTTATAAAAAAGCAAATAACTACAGCTGCAACTATATTGTTATACATGGCATACAACATACTAATGATTCTTAGGAAGCATGATATCCACCGAATAAGAATATGTTTTTCTTCTTGGGAAGGTTTTTTAAAGGATAATATTAGTTTTAATTTACGTAAAAACATATTAGAAATTGTGAAGCTAGAAATAAGGTGATGTAACAGTCAACCCATATATTTTACTACATGGGAATGTACAAAACCAGAAAAAAAATGGAAGCTTATATTACACAAGTATAGATTGTGCAGCCCATATATAGAAGAAAGCAAGTTAGTGAGCACCATTTCTAATTCATATTAGTAGCTTCCAGTTTACAGAAGCAGTAAATCAGACCACCACTAATCTTTATTCAGTGGCATTTTAAAATAAACAGTAATCGGAAAGTTCTATTTTATCGAGACAAATGTGCAGGGTATAGTATTTTCCATGTTATGATCTAGATAACCTGGCTTGGGCACGGAACGATAATGCACAAACACATAATGCACTGCAAACAAAATCAGCACCTTACTTGGTACTAGTAAGCATGCACGTGCAATGCACGTATATCTATAATAAAAAACATCTATTTTAAATCTTACTTTCTAGCCAATCTTTTTTACGGAGCCTACGAGTCTTTGGTAGCGGAGATCAAGCATTTGAGGTCTTTACGTCTGACTCGTATTACTCATCTCAATCAAAATCAGAATGTGGTTAGTGTTTTTTTTTTTTGCTAAATTTGCTAGAACTGCGAGTAGAAATGTCGTTTGGTCGGCCTCCGAACTTAGAGAGGTTACTGATTTATGTAAGGAGGATTGTAATTTTGAACTTCTATGAGTAATACAAGTTCTACCCACAAAAGAGTCAAACTGAACACGCCAGATTGAAAATGACCAAAAGGCATCCATAGCAAAATGAATTTATTGGATGGTTGGATAGTTACATGGACAGTGTTATCCCGAGTACATCAAGGTTCAAGTCCTGATGCTTGCATTTATCCTAAATTTATTTTAGAATTTTCGACGATGCGCGTTCAGTGGGAGTAGACGTTTCCGTAGGTGACTTTGTAAAATCTCAAGACGATATGTCGGCTCAGTCTTTTGGAGGTGCTCATAGGGATAGGGTGTGTGTAGTTCATAGGGGTCAGTGTATGTGTATATATATGAGTGGTTGCGTCTGTACTGTGTTCAAAAAGAAAAAATGAATTTTTCAACGCGTGTATTTTTTAAGTGTATGTTTGTATATATTTGTTCTTTTTTACAACTAATGCGTGCAGTACTTGTTACTTGACCAAAAGGGCTATCGATCAAGAAAAAAAAGAACAAAAGAGACACACCCGTTGCTCCATCTCAGTTCTCCACGCCTGACGCTTCATCGTTGTGGCAACAGCTCTCTCCCAACCGCTCCCCATTTCATGGTGGCCACAGCTCTCTCTCTCTCTCTCTCTCTCATCGGGCCGCCTCTCCCCTTTGTCCCCACCGCTGGCGCGAGGTCTCGCACTCTCCCGCTCTTCTCAGCTCCTCCTCGTCGAATTGGTCGCTGAAGTGCCCGAGGATCCGCTCGAGCTCGGCATGCTTGCGGGCCGACCCAGTGCTAGGCGCTGATGGAGGCGGGCGCGGAGGCGCGAGACTCATCTCCACCGGATCGTCTGCCGTGGCAATCACGCGTCCTTCCTCTCCGTCTCGCTCGCCCGGCTCCGCTCGTCCGCGGCTCCCACCACCCTGCACGGCTACACTGCGTGCTGCCCAGGTGCAGCGGCAGCAGTGCCGCGGCGGCTGGTGCCCCTGCAACTGCAAGCCGACGCCGGTTGTTTATTCCCCACTTCGGCACTCTGCTATGCTTATTTCCGATTTGAGGTACTCCCGACTCCTCACTTTTGCTATCCTAATTGCTATCCATTCCAGTACCGTACATATGTAGCTTACCAGTTTACGAGTAGGAAAGCATGTTTTTAGAAATTCAGGGTCAATTTTTGAAATGCAAAGTAAAGAGGGTCAAGAGAAGCATAATAGGATAATACGGGTTCACATAGATGTAGTACTCTATCACTATCAGCTAGCTCAGAGTATGACTGTAGGACAATGCAGGTTCACATAGATGTAGTTATCTGTCACTATCAGCTAGCTCTAATTGAATTTTTTTTGGAGCAGTTCCATTTGCAAATAGACCAGCTACAAGGGCACACACATACGCACACGCGCACCCTAATTGAGATATCATATTACAATGGTAACAAATATGTTAGTATTTCTTACATGCTGGCAGCTTAAGCAAGCACCTTGCGCTATTAACTTCAGCTAGATGTAGTAATCTGTCACAAGAGTGTGGCCAGTTCAGAACACCATATAAAAGAGCGGTACCAGCAGCAGACTTCAGAGGAAAGTTGATTTTATCCCTAAATAAGACGCTCCATTTGACATGCTCTAAATGGACTAATGAAATAATCTAGAACACCTCTGCAACTCTGGGGATTTTGTAATTAACTGCAGATTTTACAAGGTGTCAAATATGTGATTTAAGTAAAACGTAGAGAAATGGAAATACAAGTGATACGCTTGAATAAAGCATAACCTACAAGAATCACAAGCGCTAAAAATTCAGAATGCAGAAAATCTACATATGCCAAGAAGGTCACTCACCAATAACCATGTGTACTTCCATACTGCGTAAACAGGGGATAGAAATTGTTTGATCTGCAGTTAATCACCTAAGCATTGGGTTAACACAGTGGTGCTACTTTTCTTTTCCGTCCAAAACAGAACCATCATGTCTTGAGTTTCCTGAAAAACAGTAGACATGCATATGAATCCTAATACTAATTAACAACTGATAAAAGATGTCGATCAAGCTTCAGAAACTTAGTGGCCGCATATTGAGTTCCATCATTGTTTTCCTCGAAACCACAATCCATAACACCTGCATATATCTCACCTGGAGTATTATTATATACCCGTCTTCATGCCCTCGAGTATATATCACCTGCAAAATAGAAAGATTCTGTTTTTTGTCTGACAAAGCACTGAATCAAATAATTCCTTTGCCCATGAGTCTAGGTTTCTAACAATTTACTGAGAAGGGCAAAAAATAGTGCAGCATTTGTAGGACATGCCAACACAGAAAAGTAAACATGTAACAGAAGTGGGAAGGAGGGAACAAGGATGATGGTATTTTTATGGAGGTTATGGAGCTGAATTTCTCCCTCTGACGTCCGGTTATGGGATAACCAATCTGCGGCAAGTTGAAAGAGGGACCTCTGTTCTGCCGTTTGTTGGAAAAATTTGCTCTTATGTAAGAACGCAGTTAGATTAAAAGTTGTGAACACAACTTGCCGCAGAAAAAAAATACGTAGCCTAGCATAGGTGTTCTAGAGTACATAACCTACCAGAAAAAAATCTGGAGGCAGAGGAGAAAGGATCAGACATTAGCGAAGAAAAGGGGCTAACCTTAGAATCATGTTTTTTCAGTGGAAGTTTATCTCATGATTCATAATCATCATCCTGTGTCCCCTCCCTGGTTCGCCACTTCTGATTACTGCAACTTCTTCCTTCTTCTCCATGTCCGCTAATCTAGCAGGAAGTGGCGGCCATGGTCTAGTAGGAAAACGTGGCCACGAACCCGCAAAAGACGGCGGCCAGCCTGGACCGCAGCAGCTGCGACGGTGATCTGGTCAGGAGGAAGATTGGCAGTCGCGATGGAAGGTCCGGCGGAGCTTTGGTCCATGGCCATGGCGTCCTGCACGGGGACGGAGAGAGGGAGAGAGAAAGGAGGAGGAGGGCGCTGGGCATGGCTGCCCGACAAAGGAGGTTCGCGGCGGCTTGCAGGAGCGCAGGCGGCGACAGGAGGCAGGGTGAATGGGGGGGGGGAAGCGCACGGGAGGAGGGAAGGAAGGAAATGCGACACAAGGTTTGGTGCTGATTCATGGAATCGATCCGGAAATTAGGAAGTTGCGGGCGAGGCTGCGGGGATCTGTAGACGCGGAGCGATTAGCAGACGACAGCGTCTGCCAGGCAGAACATTTAATCTCAGACGTTGATTGAGATAGCAGATTATGGATGTAATATGGTCAGTAGGATGTGTTTAAGTTGATTTGATTGGAGGGTCCGGGTTACCCCGTGTACAGTTTGTTGTGTGGCTTTAGACAAAATTATATTTGCTCTTTTAATAGTAGTATAGATTCACGCCTTACTGCAGTCTACAAATAGATCATCTTGTCCACTGTCTGTATCCAAAAGGAGATTCTCAATATCCACCAGAAATAAATCAAATTGTTTGATGCATGCCCTTAGTATGCCAAAAAAACTGTGACAACCTTGCTGATAAAAAAGGTTTGGAGAAGCATCATATAACTTGGTAAGAACATTCTTGTAAATATAACCACTGTGCCTCACTATAGCAATGGTGACTGAGGAAAATTTTACCACTGGCAGTAGTAGATAAAAGATATATGCTCACATCGAGAAATAAAGTCAAGGTTCATATATATCTTGTTTGTATTTAGCGAAAATTAACTTGCGCTGTATAGAATGGAGTGAGACAAATTTCTTTGTGCTATTTACTCAGATATGAAAATCAGCGCTCGTAAGTTTATACATTAGCAGAAAACAAGTTCACACATGACCTAGGGACCACGCATTTATAGCTTTGTGTCACTTTAGCTCTTCTCCAGGTTATATAGCATCCTTCAGAACAATGCTTTAATGCAAATAACAAAGCAATGTCACTGTTAGTTTGAAGAACTGCTAAATAGATGATCCATTAGATGTTAGCTCCTGATGGTAAATATGTAAGTCTGAGCACACGGTTTATGACAATATCACTAATGCTGAACTATCATAAGTAAATAATATATATTGTACTGCATTAAAAACAGAATGAGAATAGTAAATTGGCTCCTGATCCAGAACCTCAGCATAGCAGCCAATTCTTGCAGTTGCAGGCACTACTATGAATTACCGAAATCAGACCCAACCCAACTGAAAATAAAATAATAGACCTTTCACATAAACTGGTAGGACTAGGGTTCCTACCGGTGTGGCTACGCAGGTTATAGGGACAAGGTGGGGAAGGACGAGGGCTGGAGCGCGCGCGCCGGCGAGTGGGCGCCGTCGCGGCTAGGGTTAGGGTGCGGCGGCGGTTGGCTGGTGGCGGCTAGGGTTCCGGCTCCTCAGGGAGCCGGGCAACAGAAGATGATAATATCTTTATTGCTTCCTTCTCAAAGAGTCTTACCGCCTATATTTATAACCTAAATAACTTGCATAAGAATTAATCCTAAGATAACTTGTGGGCCAAGCCCCTAACTAATGCCCGGTGGGCCTTCTCCGGTTATAAGCTAAACCGGTCATAACATCTCTCCCTGCCTGCGCAAACAGCTCGTCCTCGAGCTGAAAGTCGGGATAGTGTTGGCGGAAGTCATCACGCCCCTCCCAAGTAGCCTCCTCCTCCGGAAGACCCGCCCACTGGACCAAGATGAACCACACCCCGCGACGAAGCTGCGCCTGCAACACCTGCTCCGGCTCCGGAAGAAGACAACCATTGGCGGTCGGAGGAAGCGCTGGAGGACCGGCCGGTGGCTCGCCGCGGAAAGGCTTAAGCAGCCCCACATGGAAGACGTCGTGAATGCGAGCGCCGGCTGGAAGCTGAAGACGATAGGCCACCAGCCCGATGCGCTCCAGGATGACGAAAGGCCCGGCGTAGCGAGGCCCGAGCTTGCGCTTCGCGCGTGGGTCGAGTGACTGCGTGGAGCGATGAAGAAGACGCAGCCACACCCAATCGTCCACCGCATACTCCGCCTCGCGATGGTGGTTGTCGTAGTAGTGCTTGGCCAGCTGCTGAGCCTGAAGGAGACATTGACGAACCTCCGCAAGCATCTCGTCACGGGTGTGGATAAGATCGGCCGCAACCTCCGTCCGAGCCGTCGCCGGGTCCACTGGCACGATAGGCGGGGGTGGCCGACCATAGACCACCTCAAACGGCGTAGCACGCAGGACGGAGTGGAATGAGGTGTTGTAGCAGTACTCCGCCCAAGAGAGCCAATCCACCCAAGCTCGAGGTCGATCACCTGTAACACAACGCAAGTACATGGCAATGACCTTGTTAACCACCTCGGACTGGCCGTCCGTCTGAGGGTGGAACGCCGTGCTCAAGCGGAGCTTGACGCCCGCCATCCTGAAGAGGTCGCGCCAGATATGGCCCGTGAACACCGGGTCCCGATCACTGACGATCGAAGCTGGAAACCCGTGTAGACGGACAATGCCGTCGAAGAAGGCCCGGGCCACGGACGCCGCCGTGTATGGATGGCCTAGCATGATGAAGTGGGCGTACTTGGAAAAGCGGTCGACCACCGTGAGAATGACCAACTTGCCACCCACCTTGGGAAGGACCTCTCGATGAAGTCCATGGAGATATCGGCCCAGACATGAGACGACACCTCCAAGGGCTGAAGCAACTCGGCCGGCTGCAGGGTCTCCGTCTTGTTGCGCTGGCAGATCTGACAAGACCGAACCCAGTCACGGATCAGGGCTCGATCGCCAGGGATGTAGAAGTCGGCGCGGAGACGATGGAGGGTTTTCTGCACACCCTCATGACCAGCTGAGTGGGCGAGCAGCAACACCTGGTGACGGAGATCATCATGTGCCGGAACAAAGAGCCGGCGCCAATGGAGGAGAAGGCCGTCGGAGAAGCGCCACGGCTCCTCGAGATCCCCGGCCGCCAGCTGCTGTTGAAGAAGGACGGCGTCGGCGGCGGTCGCGGTCGCCTGGCGAATGTCGGTGAAGAGGCTGAAAGTCGGCCTGGAGCGGATGCATAGGGCCGCCCCCTCGGAATCGCCGGCAGAGGGCACGAGGTCAGAATCACGACGGGACAGCATATCGGCCACGGTGTTCAGGCGACCCGGCCGATACTCGACGGAGAAGTCGAAGCCGAAGAGCTTGCTGATCCACTGGTGCTGAGGCACGGTCGACAATCGTTGGTCCAGCAAGAACTTGAGACTGTAGTGGTCTGTGCGGATGTGGAACGACCGTCCCCACAAGTAAGGCCGCCAATGGTGCACGGCCTGCACCAAGCTAATGAGCTCTCGCTCGTATGCTGCCAGCTTAAGATGGCGCGGAGCGAAGGGCCGACTGAAGAAAGCGAGGGCCCCATCGCCCTGATGCAACACGGCGCCGAAACCCGCACCCGAGGCGTCACAGTCCACCACAAATGGGCGGTCAAAGTTGGGCATCTAGAGAATGGGGCCCGTCGTGAGGGCCCCCTTGAGGGCCTCGAATGCCGTCGTTGCCTTGTCGTCCCAAGCGAAGGCGTCGCGGCGTAGTAACCGCGTGAGGGGCGCCGCGATGAGCTCGAACTCCCGAATAAACTTCCGGTAGTAGGCTGCGAGGCCAAGGAATCCGCGAAGAGTCCGCGCTGAGTGAGGCATCGGCCATGCGGCGACGGCGGCCACCTTGTTGGCGTCCACAGCAACCCCATCGGCTGACATGACGTGGCCGAGGTAGGCGACAGAAGGCATCCCGAACGAGAATTTCGAGCGCTTAAGATGGAGTTGGTGCGCCCGAACCTCGTTGAAGATGATGGCGACATGCTGGAGGTGCTCGTCCCATGTGGCGCTGTAGATAAGAATGTCATCAAAGAAAACAAGCACAAACCGTCGTAAGTAGGGCCGGAGGACGTCGTTCAGCAGGGCCTGAAAGGTCGCCGGGGCGTTGGCAAGGCCGAAGGGAATCACCAAGAACTCAAAGTGGCCATGGTGAGTGCGAAACATCGTCTTGGCGATGTCGTCCGGATGCATGCGCACCTGATGGTATCCTGACCCGAGGTCGAGTTAGGTGAAGAAGCGCGCCCCATGGAGCTCGTCCAGGAGCTCGTCGACCACCGGTATGTTGGAAATATGCCCTAGAGGCAATAATAAATTGGTTATTATTATATTTCCTTGTTTATGATAATCGTTTATTATCCATGCTAGAATTGTATTGATAGGAAACTCAGATACATGTGTGGATACATAGACAACACAATGTCCCTAGTAAGCCTCTAGTTGACTAGCTCGTTGATCAATAGATGGTTACGGTTTCCTGACCATGGACATTGGATGTCATTGATAACAGGATCACATCATTAGGAGAATGATGTGATGGACAAGACCCAATCCTAAGCCTAGCACAAAGATCGTGTAGTTCGTATGCTAAAGCTTTTCTAATGTCAAGTATCATTTCCTTAGACCATGAGATTGTGCAACTCCTGGATACCGTAGGAGTGCTTTGGGTGTGCCAAACGTCACAATGTAACTGGGTGGCTATAAAGGTTCACTACAGGTATCTCCGAAAGTGTCTGTTGGGTTGTTATGAATCGAGACTGGGATTTGTCACTCCGTGTAACGGAGAGGTATCTCTGGGCCCACTCGGTAGGACATCATCATAATGTGCACAATGTGACCAAGGAGTTGATCACGGGATGATGTGGTACGGAACGAGTAAAGAGACTTGCCGGTAACGAGATTGAACAAGGTATCGGGATACCGACGATCGAATCTCGGGCAAGTACAATACCGCTGGACAAAGGGAATTGAATACGGGATTGATTGAATCCTCGACATCGTGGTTCATCCGATGAGATCATCGTGGAACATGTGGGAGCCAACATGGGTATCCAGATCCCGCTGTTGGTTATTGGCCGGAGAGTCGTCTCGGTCATGTCTGCATGGTTCCCGAATCCGTAGGGTCTACACACTTAAGGTTCGATGACGCTAGGGTTATTAGGAAGACTTGTATGTGATTACCGAATGTTGTTCGGAGTCCCGGATGAGATCCCGGACGTCACGAGGAGTTTCGGAATGGTCCGGAGGTAAAGATTTATATATGGAAAGTTGTTGTTCGGGTTCCGGAAAAAGTTCGGTTTTTTCCGGTATTTTACCGGGAAGCTTCCGGAAGGTTCCGGAGGATTCCGGAGGGGTCCGGAGGTCCGAAAAATGTTCCACCACGTCCAATACAGCAGCATGGGCTGTAGGGGGGCGCCCTAACCTTAATGGGCCAAGGGCACTAGCCCCCCCAAGGCGCATGCGCATGGGAGAGGGGAAACCCTAAGGGGGAGGGCCTCCACTTGACTTGGGAGGCACTCCTCCCCCCTTGGCTGCCGCCCAACCATAGATGGGATCTAGGGATGTCGGAGTAATGGGCCACGGGTAGGCCAACCCGAGCCCCGGAACCTTTCAAGACATCGGGGCAGGCTGCGCCCCTCAAGACCCCACGACGAAGAGCCGCCTTCTGAGGAGTCGACGGCAAGATGGCCGACTGCCCGCTCGCGGCCGAGTCCAGGGACGACTTCAGGATAAAGCCGACTCCCGACTGGCGACATCCAGAGAAGCCGGCTTTGGGGAGTCGGCCTGCGACTCCAACAAACCCCATGACCTCATCAAAGGGGAGGGGGCAGGGGCGTGGCTACAGCGAAGCCCACCCCCGCCCCTTTACCAAGGGCAGGCATGGCCACAGCACGCCGTACCCCGGAAGATCTCCGTGCGGCGTGGCATTGTTGCCATGCCGGCCCTGACATCAGCACCGCAGGGCCGAATCCTGCACCCACGACGGCTTGTCTGTACGGCCTGGAGGCAGCAGGCTCCACCAGTCAGTGAGACCTCAGGAGACGGCAGGAGAACCACCAGTCGGACCCGTCGGGAGTCGGCCCGGGGGAGTCAGCCGAGCCCTCCCCCGGGGCCCACGTGCCATTAATCAAGATGTGATGGGGAGTGGTGACAGTGATCGCCTGCCGGGCGGCGGGGCTGTTGCCACGACCTCATGATCAAGCCCGCGTCATCAGAAGCATGGCTACAGTAATCAGCAGCCGGCAAGACCCGCCCGCGGCGGACGCGGCCTGTCGGCTCCGTACAGGGCCAGTCGGCGGGGCCCGCCAGTCGGCGGGCCCCAGCGGTCGACAGAGAAGACAGAGGCCAGAGGCACTGATGGCTAGGCCCGCGTCCAGCCGGATTACCATTGTACCCCTGGGGGGTAGGCCTATATGAACCCCCAGGGCACCCATGCAAAGGGTTGGAACCCATTAGCTCTAGACCAGATCATATAGAAGTGAGAGAGCTAGCCCTGCCCTCTCCTACCTCCTAGAAACAGCTCAAGGAGCAACCGTGTAAACACTTTGCCATAGTGATCATGCGGAGACCCCGTAGAGCAGCAGTAGGGGTATTATCTCCTCGGAGAGCCCTGAAGCTGGGTAAGATTCGCCGGCGTGCATGTCTTCGCCTCACCCCGTTTCCAGGCACCGGCAACGTTCTACTCGCCCCCACCATGATAAGCCATCCTTTGGCAGATGTCGCACCAAACCCCCGACATTTGGCACCCACCGTGGGGCCTGGTGCACCGCCGTCCGGAGACCTGTTCTGGACGGGAACCCTTTTTCTCCCTAGCGAGCGCAGCCAGCCAGGCACGCCAGACGGAGTTTGCGTTGACTAGCTATGCGGCGTTGAGATCGCCTGTGCAGCCAGCTGCCTGGCCGAACTTGTCAGCGAGGTCCGCCTCTCCGACGAACCCGCGTCCAACGCAGGCACGGGCGGCCCCGAGAACCTCCTCGAGGGCCTCCTCGATCAACTCCACGTTTCCGGCGAGCCTGCCGTAGACTTGGAGTCTGTAGGCTCCACCGACCGATGCTGGTCGACTCCGAGACCGCGTCGCTCGACGCGTTCGCCACCAATGTGGTGGTCTACGACGAACCTCTCCCTCGTGCGGAGAGCAACGGAAGCACCATCACCGAGGTGCTAGTCATCAGTCATGACGAGCTCCCCGGTGGAGGAGCGCATGACTCACTCGGCGCGGCGCTGCAAGACCTAACTGCGCCCATTCCAGAAGACGCTGACTCAAAGACATTAGAGGCGCGCCGCCTTCAGCTCGTTGAAGGCGCGAAGAAGCTGGCCAGCATGAGACGCTTGTCAGAAGCCTACCAGCGGAAAATGGATCGCGCCGTCGGCGGCTCGCAGGCCCCGGCGGGGCCGAGCCGCCTTGGCGCGGTCCGGCAGCGCGGCTTGGCCATCGCCAACCTGTTTGGGGCAAGCCGCCCTGTGTACGCTACACCAGCGGAGAACATCCGAGCCACCTAGGCAGCGGCGGATGAGCTGGACAATTTCGAGGGCGAAGAGCGTCGCCTCATGATGGAGCGAGTCCAGCGGCTCCTCGACGCGGCCGCCGCGCAGAACGAGGTCGGCTGCCGCACGGAGGCACCGCAGCGGCCAAACGACGACCTTCACCGACATCAAGGCGCGATGTCTCGGACGCCGACTGGCGATGCCCTAGGAAGAAGAGACAAGGAGCCAGCTGTCAGCCACAGTCGGACTCGCATTACCATAGAGCGCGACCGAGATGGCCGCCCGAGAGCAGTGGAACGACGGGACGACTGTCCGCCTCCCCCTCACCGCAAGGAGAGGCGAGTCTCCCTGCCGCCTGTTGACCATCTGACTCTCGGCGACCACCTTGGCTGCCGAGTGGGAGTTGGAGAGAATGACGCCCGCCACCGGATCGACCGACTTCACCGATCCTTAGCGCTGGAAGAAGAAGACGAGCTGGGTCCGCCTTGTTTCGGGCCCCGCATTCGGGACGAGCCCTTTCCCAGAGGGTTCACGCTCCCAAGAGACACGCCCAAGTATATCGGCTCCGTGAAGCCGGAAGACTGGCTAGTCGACTACTCCACGGCTGTTAGCATAGCGAACGGCAACAAGCGTGTTGCCGTAAAGTACGTTCCGCTCATGCTCCAGGGCACGGCCCGGACATGGCTGAACAGCCTAAAGCCCCGCAGCATCAACAACTGGGTCGACTTCACCGAAGCGTTCGTCCGCAACTTCACCAACACGTACAAGCGTCCTCCCAAGCCTCGTCAGCTCTCCTTGTGCGTGCAAGGCCCCGATGAGTCGACTCGCGATTACCTCACGCGTTGGGCTGAGCTTCGGAACTCCTGCGAGGGCGTGCATGAGGTGCATGCCATCGAGTATTTCACAGCCGGGTGCAGAGAAGGCACCTTCCTCAAGCACAATCTCCTCTGCGACGAGCCAGAAACCCTCGACGAGCTGCTGATCATAGCGGACAAGTACGCCACGACCGACTCCTCCATGAAGGTGGAGATTCAAATTAGCACAACTGACAAAGTGGCTCCTCAAGCTCCAAGAACTCCGGTGGCAGACGCCAGCCGGCGACAACAGCAGGGCGACCACAAGTGCAAGGCCCCGCAGCCGGCTTCCAGCAGCCGGCAGGTCGCGACCGTTGAAGCCCAGCAGCCAGATGAGAAGCCTCCGCCCAAGCGACAGAAATGCGGCAAGCCAAACTGGTTGCCGGCCTTCTCCTACGAACAGACCCTGGATGGACCTTGCAAGTTCCATAGCGGCGCCAAGCCGTCGAATCACACCACCCGGAAGTGCCACTGGCTCACCAGGATCGCCAAGGGAGACGGCCTCCTGCCTCCCCCGCCTGCTGGGCAGCCGCCTCCACCGCCGCCCCAGCAGCCGGCTGTCAGGCCAGTCAGCACAGTACAAGACGAATAACCTGAAGAGCACGGAGCCTACGTGGTGTTTACCAGTGTGGCTGATGATCGGTGCAGCAGGCGGCTGCAGCGACAAGAGGTGAATGCAGTAGCATCGGAGACGCCAGAGTTCATGCACTGGTCCGAGAAGCCCATCAGCTGGAGCAGGGCTGACCACCCAGAAGTTATGCCGAGTCCGGGCTCCTATGCCTTGGTCCTGGATGCCACCTTGCTACGGACAGACGAGCCGCGTGTTTCTCGCAAGTTCTGATAGACGGAGGCAGCAACATCAATATCCTGTACAAGGATACCATGGAGAAGTTAGGAATCAAGCAAAGACAGCTTCAGAATAGCTGAACTGTGTTCCACGGCATTGTTCCTGGGCTTTCCTGCTCGCCAATCGGCAAGATCCTGATGGACGTCCTCTTTGGACACAAAGATCACTTCCTTAGAGAGTCTGTTTGGTTTGAGGTGGTGGACCTTGAAAGCCCATACCATGCGCTACTTGGCCGACCCGCCTTGGCCAAGTTCATGGCGGTCCCCCACTACGCCTACCTCAAGATGAAGATGCCCAGTTCCAGGGGAATTCTGGTTGTGGCTGGCGACTCCCGGAAGTCGTCTGCTTGCGCGGCTGAGAGCAGTCGGCTGGCCGAGTCCCTGGTAATCACGACCGAGAAGCAGCTCCTTGAGCGAGTTGTGGCGATGGCCGGCAAGCAGCCTGAGGTATCGCCCAACCCAAAAGAGTCGGAGGCTGAGGGTTCGTTCAAGCCGGCCAAAGAGACAAAGAAGATACCCTTGGATCCGGAGCACCCAGAGAGGTGCGCCGTCGTAGGGGCAAACCTCGATAGCAAATAGGAAGGCGAGCTCGTCGATTTCCTCCGTGAGAATCCGGACATCTTCGCATGGTCCCCCAAAGACATGCCAGGTGTACCGACAGAATTCGCCGAGCACAAGTTACATGTCCGATCTGATGCAAAGCCGGTCAGGCAGCCCCTGCGCCGCCTATCAGAAGAGAAGAGAAGAGTTGTCGGAGAAGAGATAGCCCGACTCCTAGCAGCCGGCTTCATTATGGAAGTGTTCTTTCCAGAATGGCTAGCAAATCCGGTCCTGGTACTGAAGAAGAACAAGCAATGGCGAATGTGTATTGACTACACGAGCCTCAACAAGGCCTGCCCCAAGGACCCATTTGCTCTACCAAGAATCGATCAGGTGATAGACTCCACAGCCGGATGCGAGCTGTTGAGTTTTTTGGATGCATACTCAGGATATCACCAGATCAAGCTAAACCCGGCTGACAGACTGAAGACCGCCTTCATCACGCCGTTTGGAGCCTTCTGCTACCTCACCATGACGTTCGGCTTAAGGAACGCCGGCGCCACCTTTCAGCGTTGCATGCAGAAGTGCCTCCTCAAGTAGCTCGGCAGGAACGCCCACCTCTACGTAGATGACGTGGTGGTGAAGACGGAAAAGCGTGGAACGCTGCTGGAAGATCTCAAGGAGACCTTTGAGAACCTACGCCGATTCCAGATCAAGCTCAATCCCGAGAAGTGTGTCTTCGGAGTACCAGCCAGCCAGCTCCTCGGCTTCCTGGTCTCTGAACGCGGCATAGAATGCAACCCAGTAAAGATCAAGTCCATTGAGAGAATGGAGGTACCCAGCCGACTGCTGGATGTGCAGAAGTTCACCGGCTGCTTGGCGTCCATCAGCCGATTCATCAGTCGGCTGGGCGAGAAAGCTCTCCCCTTATACCAACTCATGAAGAAGACCACTTTTTTCGAGTGGAACCACAAGGCGGACGAAGCTTTTCTCCAGTTGAAGAAGATGCTGACTACTCCACCCGTCCTGGCGGCTCCGAACCCCAAGGAACCTATGCTCCTGTACATTGCCGCCACCAGCCGGGTGGTCAGCACGGTCATTGTAGTGGAACGCAAGGAGGAAGGCAAGGCACTACCTATCCAGAGACCGGTATATTACCTAAGCGAAGTACTGTCGACCTCCAAGCAGAACTACCCCCACTACCAGAAGATGTGCTATGGCGTACACTTTGCTGCCAAGAAATTGAAGCCTTACTTTCAAGAGCATCCAATCACGGAGGTCTGCACGGCTCCACTTGCCGAGATCATTGGTAGCAGAGATGCTTCGGGCCGAGTGGCCAAGTGGACCATAGAGCTGGCTCCTTACACCATCCACTACCAGCCCCGCACCGCTATCAAGTCACAAACACTGGCCGACTTCCTCGTCGACTGGGCCGAGACCCAATACCTACCTCCAGTGCCTGATTCCACCCATTGGCGGATGCATTTCGACGACTCCAAGATGCGCACTGGCTTGGGAGCCGGCGTCGTCCTCACCTCTCCCAAAGGCGACAAGCTCAAATACGCGCTGCAAATCCACTTTGCCACCTCCAACAACGTCGCCGAGTACGATGCGCTCATTCACGGGCTCCGGCTTGCCAAAGAACTTGGCATCCGCCGGATCTTGTGTTATGGCGACTCGGACTTAGTGGTCCAGCAATCATCTGGCGACTGGGACGCGAAAGATGCAAACATGGCGAGTTACCGTTTCCTTGTGCAGCAACTCAGTGGATATTTCGAAGGGTGTGAGTTTCTCCATGTGCCAAGAAATGACAACGACCAAGCAGATGCCTTGGCACGAATCGGCTCTACCCGCCAAGCAATACCATCTGGCGTCGCCCTTTAACGCCTCCTCAAGCCGTCTGTCAAGCCTTCACCAGAATCAGACTCCATTTTTGTGCCGGCTCCTCCCGAAGACGTCGGATCCGACCCCAGAGCCCCGACAGTCGGCGCGGGGATTTTGGCGGATGACTCCAAAGCCGCCACAGTAAACCAGGCCCGGGGACTGCGGTGGCGGACTCGAAGACTCCAGAACTCGGCCCAAGGACCGCGCCAGTCGGCCTGGGGACTTCATTAACCCAGCAAGCGGTTGTTGACTCCAACCCACCGCCTCCCAGCCCAACCGCCCTCGTCCAAGTTGCAGTTCTAGAAGTCGAAGAAATAGCAGTACCCTCATGGGCCCAGCCCATCCTCAAATTCCTGGTGAACAAAGAGCTGCCGACTGATGAGACCTCAGCTCGGCAAATACAACGCCGGGCGGCAGCCTACACCATAGTCAACAGAGAGCTGGTCAGGCACAGCATCACTGGTGTCTACCAGCGTTGCATAGAGCCAGAGCAAGGCCAAGCGATTCTCAAAGACATCCATCAAGGCGAGTGCGACCACCATGCGGCTTCAAGAGCACTTGTCGCCAAAGCCTTTCGACACGGTTTCTTCTGGCCAACTGCCTTGGAAGAGACCAAGGAGTTGGTCCAAAAATGCAAAGGGTGCCAGAAGTTCAGCTCCAAGCCGCACCAGCCAGCTTCTGCACTCAAGACCATCCCCATTGCCTGGCCTTTTGCAGTTTGGGGTCTAGACATGTTGGGACCATTCAAGACAGCACGAGGTGGTTTAACTCACTTACTTGTCGCAGTGGACAAGTTCACCAAGTGGATAGAAGCAAAGCCAATCAAGAAGCTGAACGGTCCTACTGCCGTAACTTTCATCTCCGATATCACAATTCGGTACGGCATACCACACAACATCATCACCGACAACGACATAAATTTCGCCAAAGGCGCCTTGGCCCGTTTCTCGCAACACAGGGCATCCGACTGGACCTAGTGTCCATCGCCCATCCCCAGTCAAACGGCCAAGTGGAGCGAGCAAACGGCCTCATCATGTCCGGCATCAAGCCTCGGCTGATCGAGCCTCTGGAGCGCTCAGCTGGCTGCTGGCTCGACGAGCTGCCAGCCGTCCTCTGGAGTCTGTGCACGACTCCAAACAAGTCAACCGGCTTCACGCCATTCTTCCTCGTCTACAGTGCCGAAGCCGTCATCCCAACGGACATAGAGTTCGATTCCCCACGAGTCACCATGTACACCGAGGAGGAAGCAGAAGAAGCACGACAAGACGGCGTCGATCTGCTGGAAGAGGGCCGGTTGTTGGCACTCAGCCGGTCCAGCATCTACCAGCAGAACCTGCGCCGATACCACAACAGGAAGGTCAGGCCAAGATCTTTCCAACAAGGCGACCTTGTGCTCCGGCTGATCCAGCGAACAGCCAGCCAGCACAAGTTGTCGGCGCCTTGGGAAGGCCCTTTCATCATCAGCAAAGTACTGGGCAACGATTCCTACTACCTGATTGACGCTCAGAAGCCCCGAGCACGCAAGAGGGACGACTCCGGCAAGGAGACAGAGCGGCCATGGAATGCAAATCTCCTTTGAAGGTTTTACAGTTGATGCAATATGTACCACGCTACCTTTTGTATTAAAGTACCAAGACTTCGGGCCCCCCGAGACGAGCTCCAGGACTGCCCTCTTTTGTCTGTATGATAAAAATTATGCCTACAAGTATGTTACTCTTTGTCATGCCGCTTGGCACCGGGCTCGACAAGTCGACCTGGGGACTTGCCGCCTTGCACTATGAAATACTTCCTGCAGCCGGACAAGTAGTGTGTAACACCTAAACCGTCTTTTGTCAGAAGCCGCAGCTTGCAGAGCGACTGTACGGTGGGCAGAGGTAAGGTAGAATGGGCGTTCACATGAAAATGGTTAAGGACTCAAAGCATAAAACATAGCTCAAGAGGGCTTCCAGCCTTTTTTCGCAAACCGACTCTCGAATAGTCGGATTGCCGTCTTCTATCCAACTTGCTCAAAAACTCTTGAAAATGGCAAAGTACTTGCCTTCCCAAAGTAGCCAAGCATTTGATCCAGCAACAGTCCGCAGAGCGGCTGTCCGATTGGCAAGGCAGGCAACTAAGAGAAAGCGGCAAAGGAAAAAAGCCAAAGAGCAATGAGCAAGAAAAGATAGAACTCGGATAAATATATTTACATAACATAGGCCCTTGGCCGAATCTTCGAACAGAAGTTCAAAATACACCCCGCGGGTGGAATTGTGCGAATTAACAAGTTCTTCAAAGACTACTGAAGCAGACAAAACAAAGATACAGCGGTAGCTTAGGAAGTAGCAGACGGATTCGGAGGGTCGGAGGAGGCGCCAGCGTCAGGCGTCGGGGCGGCCGGCTGGGTAGTCTCGGCTTGATCGCCTCCGGCGGCAGTCGACTCGGTCGCACGCGGCTCGTTGCTGGAGGCGCGGTCGAGCTGAGGCTGGCTGTCTGCTCCGTCTTCTGGTGCCTTCGCCTCGCCTCCGTCCGCCGCCTCGCCCTCTTCCTCGACGCTGGAGCCAATCACCTCTGTCGAGTCCTCACCGTAGTCTGGGTTCATCCCAAACCACTCCGGCGGTACCTCCTCGCCGTCTTCAGACCGCTCGGGGACGAGGATGCTGGTGTCGGTGTACTCGGCGATCGCCGCAGCACGCTTGACGAGGGCGCCTTCCGCAGCTGCCAGCTCCGGCTGGGCCTCCGACCAAAGCGTGGCCAGCCGGTCTAGATCCAGCCCGGATACCATGCCTTGACGAACTCCAAGGCCCGGCATGCTCCAGCTCAGGCCGAAGAGCCCTTCCAGGCCTCAAGACGACAAGCCGCGACCTCTATCCAGTCGGCCGTCAGGCTGGGGGTGCGCGGAGTCTGCATGTCCGGCCACAGGGCGGCAATCGCCTGGGCACCAACACGCTGAAGCCGGTGCAGCATCCGGTGAGCCGGCCGAAGGCGAGACTCTCAGGATGTGCTCGTCAAGAGTTCGGTGGGCGTCGGCGTCAACCTCTGTGCCCTCCGCCCTCCGACCTTCACGGTCAGCCTCGATGGCTTGGATGGCGGCCTGCGAGTGCTCAGGAAAGAAGTCTGCAAAGACAAGAAGAAACAAAGAAGCAAGTCAAAAACCAGGAGTCAGCATGACTTAAATCGACAGCTCAAAGAAAGAAAGTAAAAAGAAACTCACCATCAACGATGTCTTCAATCTCATGGAAGCCGGAGGCTAGCATCGCCTCCTTGTTAGACCAGGAGGAGCGCTCGCTTCCGAACTCGGCCAGGAGGGCGGTTTATGTCTCCTCCGCCTCCCTCTGTGTCTTCACAAGCAGCTCCTTCTGATCTGCCAATTAATGGCCAGCAGATTGCGCCCCGTGGCGAGCTTGCTGCACTCCTCCTCTTTGGCGCGCAAAGCGGAGTTGGTGTCGCTCAGCTTCTGTTGAAGAGCAGCGTTGGCCCCTGAAAAGAAGGAAGAAAGAAGGCGTCAAGTCATCAGTAAAGAAGGTCGCCGGGGAGATCCGGCCCGACTGCTCAGCAGTCGGCCCGAATCTAGTGGACTATAGCCCGCGGGTGCGCCAGCGCGCCCCCGCAAAGAAGGAAAAAGACTTACTCCAGCTCTTCGACAGATCGGCGGTCCGCTTGCCCGGCTCTTCAACGTTATGGTTGAAGGCAGTAATGCGGAGGTTGTGGTAGTCCTGTGACAAACGTTTCAGACAAAAAGTTAATACCCAGAGTTCATCAATTGGAGTTCCGGGCCGCCTGCTCAGCAGCCAGCCCGAAACTCGGGGACTACACCCAGTGGGTGCGCTGGCGCGCCCCCACAGAGAGGAACAAGAAAACAAAAACCAAAGGAAAAACATACCCGGACGGCTACCCGTGACGCCAGGTACGCCTTGGTGCAATTCTGGAGAGCGTCGCCCTCGGCACGAAGCTTCGCCTGGACGTCCAGAAGCGCCTGGTTCAGCGGCCCTGTGCCGCCTCCTCGCACCCACCCAATGGGCGCGGCGCTCGTCGCTTCGGCGTCTGGGATCGCCGAGCTGGCGGTGCCGGCTTCCAGGGGGCGGGGTGCCGAAGTCGCCTTCTCCAGACGGCGGCGCATTGTCCAGCCGACTTGGAGGAGTAGCCTCGCCACGACCTCGTCTTCGGTCAGCGTCACCGAAGGGTCCACTGGCTGCTTGCCTTGCGCACCTTCAGACGGCGGCGGAGGCGGCGGCGGAACGTTCACGTCCAGCGCAGAGGGGTCGCCGCCTTCCCTCTCCACGATGGGGTTCTCCCCGCCGGCTTCCCCAGTCTGCCCCGTGAACTCCGGAGGCGGCAGCGCAGAGTTCAACGGGGTGACGAACACCGCCGACTGGCGGCGTGCGACTTCCTCAGCCTGCCGCTTCGTCGCGGCGGCGGCTTCGGCCTCCGCCAATTTTTTCTTGGTGGAGGCCTCCGCCCTGTCGGCCTCCGCCTTCTCCAGGCGAAGGGCCTCTTCTTCGTTGCGCTTCTCCTGCGCATTCCGCTCCGTCGCCTCCTGGAGGTCAGCAGCGGGGTCAATCCGCCGAGTGGTGGCGGACGTCTCCGCTGACCCCATGACAGAGACGGCGGTGACCCTCTCAAGAGTGAGGGGAGCCCTGAAGCAAGAGGAGCAAGCGAAGACTCAGACAAAGTCACAAAGAAAGAATAAAGCTTTGAAGATAGAATACTCACGCGGAGACCAATAGCGGTTTCTTCACTTTCTTACAGAAGCGGATGGCCTTCGCAGCCGCCTCGTCCCGCCGGGTCGCCGCAGCCGAGCCCTTGGGCTTGTTCGGCCGACTGCCGAACATGGTCGGCACGGCCCTGCGCTTCTTCCTGCCGCCTGGAGCGCCCGGCGCGGTAGAAGAGCCCACACCAAGCTGGCTGGCTCCTGGCCGATGGCGAGGGGCGACTTCTCCCTCAGCGTCGTCGTCAGGCCAATCGGCGAAAGTGGCCGAAGGCCTGAAGTTGCCTGCTGTTCCTCCTCCTCCCTTGACGTCATCTTCCAGAGCTGCCGCCCCTAGATCAGGGTCGTCGACGTTGCTCTCCGCCCGGTCGGCGAGGAACTCGCGGGCCGGCCCCGAGGTGCCGGCTGGCGGGTGGAGGAGGGGATTCTGACCAAAGCTGAGTGGTCAAAACAAACTCGGCAAGAAAGAAGACAGTCCAAAGAAAGAAAGGAAAGGCAACTCACCACGGGCGGGGGGGGGTTGGCGCGGGAGTACGGCTCCTTGCCGAACCGCCAATCCTCCAGGAGCTTGCTGTCTGAGAGGTAATTCACCATGAAGGCCACCTCTTCATGAGGCATGTCCTTGGTGCACATCCGACTTGGGTCACGGTGCCCGCTCATCTGGCATATCATGTGGGGCGGCCTTGGAGTGGGAGAACTCGACGCGCCACGAAGGCGGCCAGCAGGTCTGGACCATTCAAACCCTCCGACTGCGTCAGCACTCGGAGTCGCGTGATGGCGCCGGCTCCCGCAGGCGTCAGCGACTTGCCCGGTACGACCAGTTGGGCAGTCGCTCAGCCGGCGGGCCGGCTTCGAAAGCCGACAGGTTGACCCAGTCCCCCCTCGCGGAGGCGTTCCTGACGTAGAAGTAGGATCTCTGCCACATCTTCACCGACTTTATCAGCGAGATGGAGGGGAAGGGATTATCGGCCCCCGACCTTCACACGACGATGAAAGCGCCGCACTGAGCCGGCACGCCCGCAGCCTGGGTGCCGAGCTTGGAGAAGAAGAACTCCCTCCAGAGCTCGAGGGTGGGGAGGACTCCGAGGAAGCCTTCGCACAAGGCCATGAACGTGGACAACAGCACCACTGTGTTGGGGGTGAGGTGGTGCAGCTGGAGGCCGTAGAACTCCAGGAAGGATCGGAAGAAACTGCTCACCGACAGCCCCAACCCGCGCATGCAGTGTGAGCGGAAGATAACCCGCTCGCCCTCCTGCGGCGCGGGGGAAATCTCCCCCTTTGGCGCAAGACGCACCTGCACGCGATCCTCGCCGGGGAGCCGATGAGTCCGGCGGAGGAACTCGATGTGGTCTTCATGAACTTCGGAGCCGTCCCAGGTGCCGGAGCGCACCGGGGGAGGCGCGGCGGCGGAGGGAGAAGTCATCGCGAGCTGATCGCCGTGGCGTTCGCCGGAGCTTAGGCGCGCGGCAGAGCAAAGAAGAAGAAGAGGGAGGAGAGCAAGGAGCAGTGAGAAGGAAGAGAGCGAGGAGTAATGGGAAGGAGGGGCACATGTGCCCTCCTCTTCCCCCTACTTATAGCCTCGTGGGCTGCGAAGCCGAGGGGGCGGACGTGGGGATTTACTGCGCCCACGGCCCCACGTCCCCCACGTTCCACGATAAAGTTACTGCGCGCACTAACTCCACGGGAATCCCAACTGTCCGCCGGGGCCGCAGCAGATCCGCTCGGGCGCCGAGGCGCGGTAGTGGCGGGCCCCGCCTATGGGCCTGTCCCGTCGCGCGCGTAGGCTGGCAGGACGGCCCAGCCACGTGCCATCGCGTGACAGGCCTAGAACGGGCGGCGGCGTGGAGGCTTAGGTAGCACGCCACTTGAGTCCCGCTGCGACGTTCGAAATACTGTGCGAGTCGGAATTGAGTGAGTCCGAATCGAGCGAGTCCGACTCCTTCTAGTCGGCCCGGCAGAAGTCCATCAAAGACCATGTGTTGAGCACCCGGAAAGAGAAACTGCTGAGGCTTTTCGGCTGATCGTCCGTGGTGCCTCACCAGCTTCGGGGACTACTGTCCGAGTAATGGGCCACGGGTAGGCCAACCCGAGCCCCAGAACCTTTCAAGACATCGGGGCAGGCTGCGCCCCTCAAGACCCCAGAACGAAGAGCCGCCTTCTGAGGAGTCGACGGCAAGACGGCCGACTGCCCGCTCGTGGCCGAGTCCCAGGGACGACTTCAGGATAAAGCCGACTACCGACTCGCGACGCCCAGAGAAGCCGGCTTTGGGGAGTAGGCCTGCAACTCCAACAAACCCCATGACCTTATCAAAGGGGACAGGGCAGGGGCGTGGCTACAGCGAAGCCCGCCCCCGTCCCTTACCAAGGGCAGGCATGACCACAGCATGCCGTACCCCGGAAGATCTCTGTGCGGCGTGGCACTGTTGCCATGCCGGCCCTAACATCAGCATCGCAGGGCCGAATCCTGCACCCACGACAGTTTGTCTATACGACCTGGAGGCAGGAGGCCACACCAGTCAGTGAGACCTCAGGACACGACAGGAGAACCACCAGTCGGACCCGTCGGGAGTCGGCCCGGGGGAGTCGGCCGAGCCCTCCCTGGGGGCCCACGCGCCATTAATCAAGATGTGATGGGGAATGGCAACAGTGATCGCCCGTCGGGCGGCGGGGCTGTTGCCACGACCTCATGATCAAGCCCGCGTCATCAGAAGCACGACTACAGTAATCAGCAGCCGGCAAGACCCGCCCGCGGTGGACGCGGCCTGTCGGCTCCGTACAGGGCCAGTCGGCGGGCCCCAGCGGTCGGCAGAGAAGACGGAGGCCAGAGGCACTGACGGCTAGGCCCGCGTCCAGCCGGATTACCATTGTACCCCTGGGGTAGGCCTATATAAACCCCAAGGGCACCCATGCAAAGGGTTGGAACCCATTAGCTCTAGACCAGATCATATAGAAGGGAGAGAGCTAGCCCTGCCCTCTCCTACCTCCTAGAAATAGCTCAAGGAGCAACCGTGTGAACCCTTTGCCATAGTGATCACGCGGAGACCCCGCAGAGCAGCAGTAGGGGTATTATCTCCTCGGAGAGCCCTGAAGCTAGGTAAGATTTGCCGACGTGCAGGTCTTCGCCTCATCCCGTTTCCAGGCACCGGCGACGTTCTACTCGCCCCCACCATAATAAGCCATCCTTTGGCATATGTCGCACCAAACCCCCGACAAGGGGGGGCGGCCCCCTCTCTCCCCACCTATAAATAGTGGAGGGGTGGGAGGGCGCCCACACCCTTGAACCTGGCGTAGCCCCTCCCCTCCAATACCTCTCCTCCTCCGCGTGAGCTTGGCGAAGCCCTACCGGAGAATTGCCACTCCATCACCACTACGCCGTCGTGCTGCTGTTGGACGCTCTTCCTCAACCTCTCCCTCCTCCTTGCTGGATCAAGGCGTGGGAGACATCTCCGTTCCGTACGTGTGTTGAGCGCAGAGGTGCCGTCCGTTCGGCGCTAGGATCATCGGTAATTTGGCTCACGACGAGTACGACTCCATCAATCCCGTTCACTTGAACGCTTCCGCTTAGCAATCTACAAGGGTATGTAGATGCACTCCCCTTCCCCTCGTTGCTAGATTACTCCATAGATTGATCTTGGTGATGCGTAGGAAATTTTTTAATTTCTGCTCAGATCCCCAATAGTGGCATCATGAGGTAGGTCTATGCGTAGTTTCTATGCACGAGTAGAACACAAAGCGGTTGTGGGCGTCGATATTGTCAATTTACTTTCCGTTACTAGTCTTATCTTGATTCGGCGGCATCGTGGGATGAAGCGGCCCGGACCGACCTTAAACGTACTCTTACGTGAGACTGGTTCCATCGACTGACATGCACTAGTTGCATAAGGTGGCTAGCGGGTGCCTGTCTCTCCCACTTTAATCGGATCGGATTCGATGAAAAGGGTCCTTATGAAGGGTAAATAGAAATTGGCATATCACGTTGTGGTTTTGGCGTAGGTAAGAAACTGTCTTGCTAGAAACCTATAGCAGCCACGTAAAAACTTGCAACAACAATTAGAGGACGTCTAACTTGTTTTTGCAGCATATGCCTTCTGATGTGATATGGCCAAAAGGATGTGATGAATGATATATGTGCTGTATGAGATTGATCATGTTCTTGTAATATGAATCACGACTTGCATGTCGATGAGTATGACAACTGGCAGGAGCCATAGGAGTTGTCTTAATTTATTTATGACCTGCGTGTCAACATAAACGTCATGTAATTACTTTACTTTATTGCTAAAGCGTTAGCCATAGTAGTAGAAGTAATAGATGACGAGACAACTTCAAGAAGACACGATGATGGAGATCATGATGATGGAGATCATGGTGTCATGCCGGTGACAATGATGATCATGGAGCCCCGAAGATGGAGATCAAAAGGAGCAAAATGATATTGGCCATATCATGTCACTATTTGATTGCATGTGATGTTTATCATGTTTTACATCTTATTTGCTTAGAACGACGGTAGCTTAAATAAGATGATCCCTCACTAAAATTTCAAGAAAATTGTTCCCCCTAACTATGCACCGTTGCGAAGGTTCGTTGTTTCGAAGCACCACGTGATGATCGGGTGTGATAGATTCTAACGTTCGAATACAACGGGTGTTGACGAGCCTAGCATGTACAGACATGGCCTCGGGACACATGCGAAACACTTAGGTTGACTTGACGAGCCTAGCATGTACAGACATGGCCTCGGAACACGGAAGACCAAAAGGTCGAACATGAGTCGTATAGAAGATACGATCAACATGATATGTTCACCGTTGATGACTAGTCCGTCTCACGTGATGATCGGACACGACCTAGTCGATTCGGATCATGTTTCACTTAGATGACTAGAGGGATGTCAATCTGAGTGGGAGTTCATTAAATAATTTGATTAGATGAACTCAATTATCATGAACATAGTCTAAATTGTCTTTGCAAATATGTTGTAGATAAATAGCTCACGTTGTAGCTCCCTGTTTCAATACATTCCTAGAGAAAGATTAAGTTGAAAGATATTGTAAGCAATGATGCAGACTAGGTCCGTAGTCCGAGGAGTGTCCTCACTACTACACAGAAGGCTTATGTCTTTGATGCACCGCTCAATGTGCAAACCCCTACAACGTCATCTGTGGATGTTGTGAACACCTGACAGACACATCCTGGTGACTACTTCATAGTTTAGTGCACCATACTTTACGGCTTAGAATCGGGATTCCAATGACGTTTTGAACGCCATAGAACATATGAGATGTTCCAAGAGCTGAAATTGGGATTTCAGGCTCATGCCCGTGTTGATAGGTGTGAGACCTCTGACAAGTTCTTTTGCCAACAAGATGGAGGAGAATAGCTCAGCTAGTGAGCATGTGCTCAGAATGTCTGGGTGCTACAATCACTTAAATCAAGTGGGAGTTAAACTTCCAGATAAGATAGTGATTGATAGAGTTCTCTAGCCACTATCACTAAGTTACTAGATCTTCATGATGAACTATGACATGCAAGGATGGAGTTGATTCCGGAGCTGTTCGCGGTGCTTAAGACCGCAAAAGGTAGAAATCAAGAAGGAGCATCAAGTATTGATGGTTTAACAAGACCATTGTTTTTCAAGAAGGGCAAGGGCTAGAAGAGAAACTTCATGGATGGCAAACCAGTTGCCGCTCCAGTGAAGGAACCCAAGGTTGAACCCAAACCCGAGACTAAATGCTTCTATTGTAAGGGGAACGGTCACTGGTAGCGGAATTACCCCAAATGCATGGTAGATAAGAAGGCTTGTAACTTCAAAGTATATACGTGTTATTAATGTGTACCTCACTAGTACTCCTGGTAGCACCTGGGTATTGGATACCGGTTCAGTTACTATTATTGGTGACTTGAAGCAAAAGCTACGGACTAAACGGAGACTGGCTAAGGGCAAGGTGACGATGTGTGTCGGAAGTGTTTCCAAAGTTGATGAGATCACCATTGCACGCTCCATCTTCCTTCGGGATTAGTATTGAACCTAGATAAATGTTATCAGGTGTCTACGTTGAGCATGAATATGATCAGATCATGTTCATTGCAATACGGTTATTCATTTGAGTTAGAGAATAATGGTTATTCTGTTTACATGAATAATACCTTTCATGGTCATGCACCCTATGTGAATGGTTCATTGAATCTCGGTTGTGGTAATACACATGTTCACGCCAAAAGATGTAGAGTTAATAATGATAGTACCACTTTCTTGTGGCACTGCCGCTTAGGTCATATTGGCATAAGATGCATGAAGAAACTCCATGTCGATGGATGTTTGGAGTCACTTGATTTTGAATCGCTTAACACATGCGAGCCATGCCTCATAGGCAGGATGACTAAGACCCTGTTTTCAGGTACAATGAAACGGGCAAGTGACTTATTGGAAATCATACATGCTGATGCGTGTGATCCAATGAGAATTGAAGCGTGCGGTGGATATCGCTATTTTCTCATCTTCACTGACGATTTGAGTAGATATAGGTATATTTACTTAATGAAGCACAAGTCTGAAACGTTTGAAAAGTTCAAGCGGTTTCAGAGTGAAGTTAAGAATCATCATAACAAGAAGATCAAATTCCTACGATCTGATCGATGAGAATTTCTGAGTTATGAGTTTGGCAATCACTTAAGATATTGTGGAATTGTTTCACAGTTGAAGCCACCTGGAACACCACAGTTGTAATGGTGTGTCCAGACGTCGTAATCGAACCTTATGAGATATGGTGCGATCTATGCTGTCTCTTACCGATCTACCGTTTCCATTTTGAGGTTATGCGTTAGAGACAGCTGCATTCACTTTAGATAGGACACCATATAAGTCCGATGAATGACGCCGTATGAAAATTGGTTTGGCAAGAAACCAAAGTTGTCGTTTCTTAATGTTTGGGGCTGCGATGCTTAAGGCTTTAGCCGGAGAAGCTCGAACCCAAAAGCGGACAAACACATCTTCATAGGATACCCAAAGGTGATAGTTGGGTATACCTTCTATCTCTGATCCGAGGGCAAATTGTTTGTTGCTAAGAATGGGTCCTTTCTCAAGAAGGAGTTTCTCTCAAAAGAATTGAGTGGGAGGAAGATAGAACTTGATGAGGTTGTCGAACCTTTACTTCAACCAGAGAGTGATGCAACACAGAAAGATGTTTTCTGTGGCGCCTACGTCTGTTGAATAGGAAGTTAATGATAGTGATCATGAAGCTTCGGATCAAGTTGCTATCGAACCCCGTAGGTCGACAAGGATATGTACTACTCCTGAGTGGTACGGTAATCCTGTCTTGGATATCATGTTGTTAGAGAACAATGAACCTACGAGCTATGGAGAAGCGATGGTGGGCCCGTATTCTGACAAATGGTTAGAAACCATGAAATCCGAGATAGGATCCATGTATCAGAACAAAGTATGGACTTTGGTGGACTTGCCCGATGATCGGCAAGCCATTGAGATAAATGGATCTTTAAGAAGAAGATGGACATGGGCGGTAGTGTTACCGTCTATGAAGCTCGACTTGTGGGAAAGAGTCTTTTCACAAGTTCAAGGAGTTGACTACGATGAGAATTTCTCACCCGTAACGATGCTTAAGTCCGTCGAAATCATGTTAGCATCAGCTGTATTTTTTGATTATGAAATCTTACAGATGGATGTCAAAATAAGTTTTCTTACCAGTTTTCGTAAGAAAAGTTGTATGTGATACAATAAAAGGTTTTGTCGATCCTAAGGATGCTAAAAGGTATGCTGGCTCCAGCAATCCTTCTATGGACTAGAGCAAGCATCTCGGAATCGGAATATATGTTTTGATGGAGTGATCAAATCTTTTAGGTTTATACAATGTTTGCTAGAAACTTGTATTTATAAGAAAGTGAGTGGGAGCACTACAACATTTCTGATAAGTATATGTGGATAACATATTGTTGATCCGAAATAATGTAGAATTTCTGGAAAGCATAAACGGTTGTTTGAAGAGTGTTTTTCAAAGGAAGACCTGGATAAATCTGCTTACATATTGGGCATCAAGACCTATAGAGATAGATCAAACGCCTGATGATACTTTCAAAGAATGCACACCATGACATGTTTTTGAAGGAGTTCAAAATAGATCAGTCAAAGAAGGGGTTCTTACCTGAGTTCTAAGGTGTGAAGTTGAGTAAGACTCGATGATTGACCACGGCAGAAGAAAGAGGAAGGACGAAGGTCGTCCCCTATGCTTTTGTCATAGGCTCTATACGGTATGCCATGCTGAGTACCGCACCTGATGTGTGCCTTGCCACATGTCTGACAAGAGGGTACAAAGGTGATCTAGGAGTGGAACACCAGATAGCAGTCAAAATTATCCTTAGAGGAATAAGGAAATGTTTCTCGGTTATGGAGGTGATAAAGAGTTCGACATAAAGAGTTACGTCGATGCAAGCTTAACACCTATCCGGATAGCTCTGAGTAGAGATACCAGATATGTATAATGGAGCAATAATTTGGAATAGCTCCAAGTGGGACGTGGTAGCAGCATCTACGATATAAAGTTTTGCGAAATACATAGGGATCTGAATATGGCAAGACCCGTTGACTACAACCTCTCTCACAAGCATAACATGATCAAACCCAGAACTCATTGAGTATTAATCACATAGTGATGTGAACTAGATAAGTGACTCTAGTAAACTCTTTGGATGTTGGTCACATGGCGATGTGACCTGTGAGTGTTAATCACATGGCGATGTGAACTAGATTATTGACTCTAATGCAAGTGGGAGACTGTTGGAAATATGCCCTAGAGGAAATAATAAATTGGTTATTATTATATTTCCTTGTTCATGATAATCGTTTATTATCCATGCTAGAATTGTATTGATAGGAAACTCAAATACATGTGTGGATACATAGACAACACCATGTCCCTAGTAAGCCTCTAGTTGACTAGCTCGTTGATCAATAGATGGTTACGGTTTCCTGACCATGGACATTGGATGTCGTTGATAACGGGATCACATCATTAGGAGAATGATGTGATGGACAAGACCCAATCCTAAGCCTAGCACAAAGATCATGTAGTTCGTATGCTAAAGCTTTTCTAATGTCAAGTATCATTTCCTTAGACCATGAGATTGTGCAACTCCCGGATACCGTAGGAGTGCTTTGGGTGTGCCAAACGTCACAAGTAACTGGGTGGCTATAAAGGTTCACTACAGGTATCTCCGGAAGTGTCTGTTGGGTTGGCACGAATCGAGACTGGGATTTGTCACTCCATGTAACGGAGAGGTATCTCTGGGCCCACTCGGTAGGACATCATCATAATGTACACAATGTGACCAAGGAGTTGATCACGGGATGATGTGTTACGGAACGAGTAAAGAGACTTGCCGGTAACGAGATTGAACAAGGTATCGGGATACCGACGATCGAATCTCGGGCAAGTACAATACCGCTGGACAAAGGGAATTGAATACGGGATTGATTGAATCCTCGACATCGTGGTTCATCCGATGAGATCATCATGGAACATGTGGGAGCCAACATGGGTATCCAGATCCCGCTGTTGGTTATTGTCCGGAGAGTTGTCTCGGTCATGTCTGCATGGTTCCCGAACCCGTAGGGTCTACACACTTAAGGTTCGATGACGCTAGGGTTATTAGGAAGACTTGTATGTGATTACCGAATGTTGTTCGGAGTCCCGGATGAGATCCCAGACGTCACAAGGAGTTCCGGAATGGTCCGGAGGTAAAGATTTATATATGAAAAGTTGTTGTTCGGGTTCCGGGAAAAGTTCGGTTTTTTCCGGTATTGTACCAGGAAGCTTCCGGAAGGTTCCGGAGGGGTCCGGAGGTCCGGAAAATGTTCCACCACGTCCAATACAGAAGCATGGGCTGTAGGGGGGCGCCCTAACCTTAATGGGCCAAGGGCACCAGCCCCCCGAAGGCCCATGCGCATGGGAGAGGGGAAACCCTAAGGGGGAGGGCCTCCACTTGACTTGGGAGGCACTCCTCCCCCCCTTGGCCGCCGCCCCAACCCTAGATGGGATTTAGGGGGGCCGGCCCCCTTTCTCTCCACCTATAAATAGTGGAGGGGTGGGAGGGCGGCCACATCCTTGAACCTGGTGCAGCCCCTCCCCTCCAATACCTCTCCTCCTCCGCGTGAGCTTGGTGAAACCCTGCCGGAGAACTGCCACTCCATCACCACCGCGCCGTCGTGCTGCTGTTGGACGCTCTTCCTCAACCTCTCCCTCTTCCTTGCTGGATCAAGGCGTGGGAGACGTCTCCGTTCCGTACGTGTGTTGAACGTGGAGGTGCCGTCCGTTCAGCGCTAGGATCATCGGTGATTTGGATCACGACGAGTACGACTCCATCAACCCCGTTCACTTGAACGCTTCCGCTTAGCGATCTACAAGGGTATGTAGATGCACTCCCCTTCCCCTTGTTGCTAGATTACTCCCACGGTATTAGCAATCTTGGTGATGCGTAGAAAATTTTAAATTTCTGCTACGATCCCCAACACGGTATAGGGAACTTGTCCTTGAGTGTCAGCGCGTTCAGGGCACGGTAGTCGATGCAGAAGCGCCACGTGTCGTCCGCCTTGCGGACTAGGAGCATCGGCGCGGTGAAGGGCGATGTGGATATCCGGATAATGCCGACAGCCAACATGAGTGCACACTGGCGCTCCAACTCTTCCTTCTGCAGTTGAGGTTAGCGGTAAGGCCGAACCGCCACCGGGGTGGAGCCCGGCAAGAGGTGGATCCGATGGTCGTACACCTGGGCGGGCGGGAGGCCCCGCGACTCATCGAAGATGTCGTGGTGCTGCTGCAGAAGAGAATCCAGGAGGGGGTGGTCGGCCTCCGCGGACGCAGTGGCCAGCTGGAGCTGGGGCGCGGCTGGCGCAGTGCTCCCAAGGCCGTCCCACCGGATACGGCGGTCCATCCGCCAGAACATCATCGTCAGGACGTCGAAGTCCCAAAGGATGGGACCGAGGGTCCGTAGAAAATCCACGCCAAGGATGAAGTCGAAGCAGCCCAGGTCAATCCCGGCACAGGTAATGGAGAAGTTTTCGCTGCCGATGGAGATGGAAATGTTGCGTGCTAGCCCATGACACTGGAGGCGATCGCCGTTCGCCATGGTGACCCGCAGGCGCTCCCCGCCTGTCGACGGAAGTGCTAGACAACGCATGGTCGCCGCGGGCAGGAAGTTATGGGTGGAGCCGGTATCCACCAAGGCCACGAGCTTCTTGCCCTGTATGAGCACCGGCAACAACATGGTCCGCTCGTCAGGATGCCAGCAAGGGCGTGGAGGGAGACGACGAAGGCCGTCGTCGTGGGATCCGCGGAGGTGTCCGCAGCCGCCGCAGGTGGCGGGGTCTCGTCGATCGAGGCGTCCTCCTCGGTGTAGTCGACCGACTCCAAGTAGAAGAGGCGCGGATAGACATGTGTCGGCGTGTAGGGCTCATAGCAGTTAAAGCAGAGGCCTTGGCGCCGCCGCTCCATCTGCTCCGTGGGAGAAAGACGACGGAAGGGCCACGTCGTGGCTGGGGGTGCCAGCGCGGCCTGAGGTGGACAGCCGGGCGCCGGGCCCGACTCGCGAAGGCGCGGGCGTAGTACATGGCCTCCTGGAGATCCTGAGGTCCACGGAGCTCCACGTCGACGCGGATGTGGTCCAGAAGGCCACCAACGAAGAGGTCGGCCCGCTGCTGGGCCGTAATGCCCATCGCGTGGCAGGCCAGGGCCTGAAAACGGTCGGCGAAGTCCTGCACTGTGGAGGTGAAGGGGAGGCGACCGAGCGCCGTCAGGCGGCTCCCACGAACCGGAGGCCCGAAGCGAAGGAGACAGAGCTCGCGGAAACGCTCCCACGCAGGCATGGCGCCCTCGTCCTGCTCGAGGGCGTAGTACCAGGTCTGGGCCACGCCACGGAGGTGGTAAGACGCGAGCCACGTCCGCTCCGACGCGAGGGTGCGCTGCCGGCGAAAGAACTGCTCACACTGGTTGAGCCAGTTAAGGGGATCCTCCGTGCCGTCATAGGTGGCGAAGTCGAGTTTGGCGAACCGCGGCGGTGTCGGCTGCGGCCCGCCGTGCCGAGCAGGCTCGGAGGCTCGGAACAGTGAAGCGGGGGGTGCCTGGTCGGAGTAGTCCGGGTACTGGCTGGCGGGACCGGATGGCCCGCTGAATTGCGGGAACGGAGTCGGCTCAACCGGGGCCATGGTGTAGACCGGCGGAGGCGAAGACCCCGTCACCCACGCTAGCAGGGGGACGGGGACGGGGAAACCGGACCTGATGGATCGGTAACCCGGTAGTCGAGGCCGCGCCCGAGCTGGTCCCGGAGGATGATGGCGCGGAGAACGGCGGTGGAAGCAGGCCCTGGGACGCCGGCGGCGGCGGCTGCTGGACCGGCCATGCGGTGGACGGCGACTGCTGCAACAACCATGCGGTGGACTGCGGCTGCTGCAACCAGGAGGCGGCCGAGGCTGCCGGCGGCACAGGCCAGAGGGGCGCCGCGGCCGGCGCTGGCCCGGATGCCAAGCCCGCCTGGGTCAGCCAGAACGGGGACCCGCCGAGCATGGGCGCGCCCTAGTACGGCGCAAAGGGGCCCGCCCCGCCCCCGTACTGCGGCTGCTGTTGTAGGAGAAGGCCAGGGGCGGCGATCGGGGCTGACGACGGGTGAGCGTAGGCCCCGGCCCCATATTGTTGTTGGAGCTGAAGACCGTGGACGGCGGTGACGAGGTGATGTAGCGTGGCAGCGAGTTGCTTCGGAGACAAGGAGGCCACCGGCGATGGTGCAGATGCGCCCGGGGACGGCGGTGCAGGCGGCGCCGAGGAAGAGACGGGACATGCCAGCGAGGTCCCGGCGGATGTGGTCGGCGCGGTGATGATCGGCGCCGTCGTCATGGGCGCGGTGGTACCGACAGGCAGCGGCGGCGGTGATGGCGGCAGCGACATGATCGCAACGTGGTCTCTGATTACCAAATTGGTAGGACTAGGGTTCCTACCGGTGTGGCTACACAGATTATAGGGACAAGGTGGGGAAGGACGAGGGCTGGAGCGCGCGCGCCGGCGAGTGGGCGCCGTCGCGGCTAGGGTTAGGGTGCGGCGGCGGTTGGCTGGTGGCGGCTAGGGTTCCGGCTCCTCAGGGAGCCGGGCAACAGAAGATGATAATATCTTTATTGCTTCCTTCTCAAAAAGTCTTACAGCCTATATTTATAACCTAAATAACTTGCATAAGAATTAATCCTAAGATAACTTGTGGGCCAAGCCCCTAACTAATGCCCGGTGGGCCTTCTCCGGTTATAAGCTAAACCGGTCATAACATAAACACTCACAACAATCATTATTGTCGTGGAAACATAGTGATTGGGACACATCTTCTATAACATATAGCTCTCAATGATTTAGATGCATACAACAGCTACATGACACTTACTGTTGGAACGCTAGTAGAAGAAAATGTTCATGGTAGAACAATTATAGTTAAAACCATGAGTCCAAAAAGGCAAATAATTAAGTGCAGCCCTGAATAGCGGAAGACAATGTAAGTATCCCTGAGGAAAGTTCTTTCTAGTTAGAATTGAAGCCTTATAAGTTAAGGGGAAACTTTGTTTTTGCCACTTTAGTTTTTGCCAACTTTGCTTATACCACTTTAGATTTTGACATCTCATTTTTGCCACTCTTAACTTTTGACAATACATCACAAATGCCATTCCATGGCAAAAACGATAATTTGTCATTTCACTTTTGCTACTCTTAGCTATTGACATGTATCTCAATTGCCACTCTAATTATTTTGCTTTTGCCACGGAATGGCAAAAGTGATATATTGTCAAAAGCTAAGAGTGGCAAAAGTGAAATGTCAAATTCTAAAGTGGCATAAGCAAAGTTGGCAAAAAACTAGAGTGGCAAAAACAAAGTTTTCCCATAAGTTAACAGTTCAGCTAAAATCTAGAGTGCATTGTTCAATATCAAGAAATAGGGAGGAAACTGAGGAAAAGGGGCACCCCACTGATCATATGGCCACACAAGAATGCAGGCTTACCCAGTTAAACTGTGTGGTAACTGAAGCTAAAACCAGAGCCATGACAGCCACAGTCACGTCAAAAAACAGAATTCAGAAACAACGCTGCACTGGGCTGGATTGTGCGTGCAACTTTACAGACATCATGTAACTATCAGTAGGACTGCGGGAGTAGCATTTGAAGGGCAGTGCATAGACTATTTTAACCCACCTACATGAATAAATGTACGGACGAACAAGCAGGATTTCTGACCAACAGTTGGCAGAACAATTGTGTACATTATGATTGCTTTTGTTCTGCTAACACCTTTTTCGACTTAAAATAGGCCACATGTAATTAGCATTTAACAAGAAAGATATGATCCCACAAATTATCGTATTAATAGACGAGCAATAGTTTTACTAGGTCTCTATCAGCAACATGCTTCTAATGATCTAATTCCCCCGACTGCAAACAGAAGACATAAGTTTAAGCTGCATGATGATGGCTGATAAGTCCTTCACTAAATGATCTTATTAGCTTTGCTGAAACATTTTGCAAAGTTAACCGAGCACATGGAGGTAGCAGTGAACAGAACCACTGGTAGTATACAGAAACAAGTGCAGACAACATAAAGCAACCAAAATATGAATGACAACTGATGTCAAATGCACAATGCCTCTAACTCAGCATACAACGGCACATATGGTAGATATGGCGGCTCCACACCTTCCAGATTGCAGATTACTTTGACTTGCCGACAATCCATATTATAGCACATGAGTTTGAGATCCCGCACAAGGGTGAAGAATATCAAGTTGCATTCCGGATGAACGGCAATCCAATCAAACCAATAAATGCAGTAATCTGCCATTCCAAGTATGTATGAAGTTTCAACGCTATGCTTCAATGTCCATTCTTTGCTTTGGTAGTTCTCAAGAACATAAACTACAAGTTGATTGACACCACCATCTTCATCCATCTGAAAATTGACATAATGCAAGCGGCCCTGTGAATGTTGAATAAAGCCGTTAACCAGACCACCAGGGACACTGAAGTTCATCCATGTTTCCCCGGCCGTGTCCACCACAGCTAGATAACGGGAAAAGTCACGGCCATCGACTTCAAAATGCAGATAGCCGTTAAGAAAGACAAACGATGACTGAAGTTCAGTAAGTAAGATACGTTCGTTCCATCTGTTTTCCTTATAAACCCAAACTCCGGTTTCCGACGAATACACTGCCACTCCAGCCACTCCGGAAATGAAGTTATCATGCTCCTCCACCAACTCAAACACATGGAAATGCGAAGACAGAGTTGGGTTGAAGCCCAAACGTGTGCTGCAGTTGACGCTGTCCTGGCCAGAGTCCGGCAACAGGACCCACTTCTCCGTGGCAGGATTGCACACCAAATCAAAATGGCGCTTGCCAACCTCACCCGAGACGTCATACAAGCGGCAGAGGAGGAGACCGTTGCAGCTGTCCAACAGATCCAACTGCTGGTGTTGGGCAGGAAGGCGAATGATGTGTCCATGGGAGGGGAAGGCGATATGCTGGTGAAGAGGACAGGTGATTCCAGAAACCAATCCTCGAAGTTGCTGCTACCGTGGAAGAAGCCGGCGAGGGTTTGGGGGAGCTTTTTGCGGTGGTCGGGGTGGTGGATGAGGCTCAGCCAGTGGTTGGAGACGCACTTGAAGCGGCAGAGCGACTTGGCCGGGACGCGTGAGAGGATCTCCACGAGGAGGTCGTCGGTGAGTCTCTCGGCCGCCGTCCTGCACTTGCTGTGGCGAGAAGGGGAAGACCTGCGGAAACACGGATCCAGGAGAGCTCACGGGATCGGAGGCACTATTCAAGATATCTTCTGATATTCCGATAAATCGGCCGATTTATCGCTTACCGCTGTCTGATCGATAAGATAAATCGGCCGATAAATTAGTCGATATGGCGATAAATCAGCCAATATGCCGATAAACTAGCCGATTTACCCCTTATCTTGGGTCGACCGATAAGTTCCTGATAAGCGATATCCCCAACATTGATCGGAGGAATGGATGCTATGTTCGATGTTGATGGTGATGCTCACTGTACCTGAAAGGAGATGGAGTGCGGTCGGCCATGGTGGAAGAAAGCGGCGGCGGCGGCGAGCTAGAGGAAGGGGAGTGAAACCGGGATTCCGTGAAACCGACGGGAGTGAGGCTGGGAATTTCTTTCCTTCTGTGTTAGCAGGCTGGGCCGTCGATGCTTCGATTAACGGGCTAGTCATAAGAGTCACAGCTGGACCAAATTGGAAAGCAAGGGGTCCACAGAAACCCACACCTTGCAAAATGAAATTCATTTACATTTGAAAATCTATATCTATACCTAATATTAAAAGGAGGAACCTTTCATAATTCTCCATACGTCACCCCTTATATCCACCGTTACCATAAAGATTGACGGCTGAGATTTAAAAAAAAATATCGTTTAACTTTTTTTTCTGGTCACATATTAGAAATTGGCCCCGATGCACACGAACTACAATAGGTTTTGGTAAAAACCAAAATCATCTCGGGCCACGTTGGAACTGATTCATGCTAGAACCAGGGATTGAACAAGGAAGTGAGCCTCGTGTATATTGCCACATAACCAGCGTTCTTGTCAAAAGAAGGAAAAGTCTCTTCACGTTTTTTCTCTTCGGTTGAACAGACGTCCATCCTCTTGGGTTTCTTTCGTACACATGAGACATGAGACTTTAGTTGGAGTCAAACTCCACATCCATCGTGGCCTTCCCTGCAATAAATATCGGCTCCAAAAAGAGAAGCGAAGGCTGGATCCGGCGGAGGCGATGGAGCAGTAGTTGTTGAGCCGTTGACGAGGATTAGCGCGAGAAAGAGAATGGAAGGGGTGGATCAAGCGGAGGCAGGGGAGCACCAGATGTGGATCCATCGGACTAGGAGGATCGGCTTAGGAAACAGGAGGGAAGGGCTTGGTCTGGCGGAGGCGGGGGAGCAGCATATGTGGAGAATAAAACCTAATCTGTGCCGGGCAAGACAACGACGAGGAAAAGCAACAAAGCTCGGGAGGAGGACGAGATGAAAATATCAAGACGATGTGAAGGGTTGCATGGGAAGCCCGGCACCTGTGTGGGCGCACGATGAAAAGACTTTTCTAGCCAACGGCATTGAGATCAGTAGAGGCCTCATGAGATCCGCGCTTCCCGCGACCTCCGGCACCTAACACGAATCCAGCTATGCAGCGCTCGCCGATAACCTCACGAGGACGTCGTCTTCCTCACGGGGCCATCAGGCTGAGCAACGAGAGGAATGGCAGGAACCGTCCGATCTAGCCTACGGATGAGCCATGCGACAGCCCATGCCTGAGAAATAAGGCGCCAACAGCCGTGGCAAAGGAGTAAAGGAATCTACAGACGTGGAAGTTGACATAGACGGGATGTCGGGGCTGGCTTGGAAGGAGCATTGGTCGGAAGTTGGTCCAGTTGGACATGGACGCCTCAGGCGCCTATGGAAATTGCACCCTGTGCATGCGAAATACATAGGTTGGCCACCAGCAGGTGTCAGGTTTGCTCGATTCTTGCATCGTGTCGTTTCCCTTTGTCCATCGATGCCTCCCTCCAATCAATAAGCAGCATGCAGTGCGTAAGTATGCATCTACAATTCTTCTCCATGCATGCATCTTATGATTTTTCATAATTTTGTTTGCTTCTCCCAATGATATTGTTCTCATAACAAACATAAGTATATTGCATATTAAATTTCTCAACAACAACAAAAAATCCTATTACGTGTATGTGTTTAGCATGCTCCCATAAGGTTGATCTATTATGCATATGATTTTTATTTTTTCCATTGAATCCATAAGGTTTATGATGGCCGGGCTCATCCTCTATTACCTGATTAATTCATGGTGCCACACGTGAAAGTTTGTTTCTGCCTCAGCAAGGCGCACCGGGATGCCGGATTTGTATTCGCTCTGGTGTATCACACTTGACAAGTGCTTTCCGGCAACGTATGCAGGGTATCACACTAGCTTGATTTCTTTCGATAGTATACCTTTTTTTTAGGGTGGGGACATGATAGTATACGCGACAAATGCCTACAAAGCTACTTAAGCAAGCAGCTGGTTCGATTTTTTCGTAGGCAAACACACATACGAAGCAAACTACTAAGCTGCTGGCTAGGTTGGTTGATCTGGATTGGCACAAGAGCAAGCTTTGCTACTAGCTGACGGCGTCAATTGATCTGGATTGGCCTCACAAGAACATGCATACACGTGATGGGCATATGTTTACAAAGCTATGTGATAAGCAGTCTGATGGATCGATCTGGCGTATACACATGTACATGAATCGATTGATTGCTTGCAAGAACTCCCGGGTAAGTAAACTAACAGTTGCACAACTCCAATTGGATCGAGTCAAGTTAGGTTTATAGTAAGTGCTTGATTTTCTTCTTCTTTTCTGACCCCCCCCCCCGCCCCCTAGCCAAGAGTCCATGCACAATGTTAAATAAGTTTCCATAGCTAAATTGACTGCACACCTTACTTCTCTACAAGGAGGAGGAATTAGGTATTTTTCATATTCCAACAATTCAGAATTTTCTATCAGTTTGCACTTATGTCTAACTTGACATGGATTTTTCTTAACTCCTAGCGTGCTAGCAAAATATTTCATACCCGGACCACAGGTTACCCCTTTTTCCTTTTTATTAGAAGCTGGTTACCCTTCTTTTTTTCATCTTCAAGACAAAAATCAATTTTGGCCATGGTGCTTTTAGTGTGGAAGAAACCCAATGCGCACATGAGCTAATTTGCATGTCTAGGAATGCAGAGGAGGAATCCAATAATTACACGTGCAACTTACATGGATCAATCAAGGTTCTATAGTATTAATTCTTGAATATTTATGCAGAGGTGTTGCACTTTGTTAATCAGATTCACACTTCGAATTTCCATGGGTGACAGTGATATTTCTATGGGCCGGGAGACAATGTTATTTCGTCTCCTGTCTATCGACTGTTATATCATACGTAGTGGATGCAAATTTCAATGTGTTTTAGTGCACATAAATTGCTACTGGTAGAACTTTTTTTCCATTTTCCTTATGATCCTACATGGCTTGAAAGATCATGATATCTTGATTCATATGCACCGAAATCCAAGTTTTGGTTCCTTTTTAGTTTATAGAATATATATTTCTAAGTATACAATGTTTTCTTTCACAATCAAGTGCATGGATACTTATTCTCTCCGTTGCAACGCACGGGCATGTTTGCTAGTGGTTCCTCAAATAAATTTGAAGGTGACTTGCTGGAAAATTCTGTATGATGATTTTTACTTAATTGATGAGATGAAAGAGTAATTAGCGGCAAATATCATATCAGATCAACCAAGAATGGGATGTAAGAAAAAAAAGATCAACCAAGAATGGGACTCTCATGGAGGGAAGAAGGTACTTTGCATTTCAACTCTTTTCTGTAAAAAATGTGAAGTGGACTTAATGGAAGCTTTTGCATGATCTGCACATTGATTTTAATGTTTTGAATGATCTGCACATTGATCTTGATGTAAAATAAATATAAATAATCTGCAAAGATTAGACCGGTCGGCAATATGGTTGCACGCCAGATTGGCAGTTTGGCATTGACGGGGGGAAAGGGGAGCACTCCACTGACTAACTTACCGACATCGGGTGCGGTCCTATGAGATGCCATCGGCTGAGGTTGAAAGTGATCATAATTTGCAAAGGATGACTGTAATGATACGAGGGATGTTGTGCCCCCCGAGCGGTAGTCGTGTGGTCATTTGTGATTACCATGGCAACTTAGTAGCCGGAGCCTGCAACTTTTACCTACGGTTTCTATTCTGGAAAGTGCGGGGCCTGTTTGTTTAAGCTTTCGTGGCAAAGTTGATGCATAATAAGCGTTGTCACTTCAGTACATATGGATGTGCTTCAGGAAATTGCACTGAAAATGACCCGAATTCAGATTCAACTTTATTGGCAAAACTGATTTCAAATAGTTGTTTTTGTTTCAACTTTGATTTTCCTTACGAGAATCTACTATCTAAAGCCGAAACAAACATGACTCGAGGAGATTGGATGTGAGGGTGTCGTTCTTGAGGTGGAAAGGATGTTGCGGGGAAGTTGAACAAGGGAATTAAGGACTATTCACCTGGGCCTCAACCCAAAGAAATCTATGCGCCAACTCCAGCAATATCTAGTCAAGCTGAACGACAGATGTAGTAGCTGACAACAAATGTCGCCGGTGCAAGCCACATTTCCTGTGATTGTATTATATAAAATTAAATTTTTCCAACAAATAAAATATATCGAGAATAATACAATATAATATAAATAAGTAGGAAACAAAAAATGCCATCATGCAAGTAGAAAAATATCTAATCTATACTCCTAATGTCTGAGTTGGTGCCCTCGCAAAAAAAATGTCTGAGTTGGTGAATAGTATCCACGGTTTATTTTCGTCCCATCACTTTCAACCATTTTTTTTTCGCTAGTTTTTTCGTCTCACCTCCCACTACCATTTACTGCGGGTTTTTTTTACTTCAGCTCGCATATATATCCCTAATCTATCCCTAATAATAACAATCTTTCCTTATATAATCTATCCCTAATAATAAAGCACGGATTGACTCCGTGGGTTCACCGTCACAATACGCTTTCTTCCTGTGAATTTACGTTTTCAATTTAAATTTAAAACATATACGCAAGGTGGTACTAATTCTGCTAAAAAAACGACTCAATCGCTGCTTTGCGCTACGTCGTAGAGTACCTCCAACTTCGCACGCTAGCCATATATTGGGCTGATATATGCTGATGGGCCTCCTCCCAGGCTTCATTGGATTACGATCCAAAAATCAGCAGCGTGGGGATGTACTCTGGTCTCCACGCCCCGAACCAGCTCACCCAGGTTCTTTGTCTTTCCCAAAGAAAACCCAGGTTATTTGTCTCAAAAAAACTAACCCTGGTAATGATTGCGACTTGTGGCATATGATGATATGCGTGGCATGCTCCTCAGGGTAGCTCCTTTTTTTCATGCACGCGCATGCACGTCCTTCTTTAAGTACTGCAAGCATTTGGTTTGGAGCTGCAAACGTAAATCTTTTCATTTCTCGGCATTTTTCCTGCTATAATTTTTTTTTGAAAGTATACCTGCTTATCTGCGTGCAACTTCGCTCAAGTTTTGCTGCTTCAAACGGCAAACACTACACTGCAAGCGGCACGCGTCGCTGTTAAGGTCGAGTGCTCACTGTGTCTAGCTAGAAACACGTCAATGTAACATCAGTCTCCGTTGTCCTTTTTTTTTATTGGCAATTCGAACCAAAGTGCTGCAAAATTATTACATGGGCGTTGGAAGGACGGTCGTTTGTCCTACCAGTTGGATGAAAAACACTGCAAAGGCGACCACGTGGAAGTTGCAAGGATGACTGGCGATGCTACAGGTCGAACGCATGTCATTGCAAGGTCGTTTCATGATTATACATTTCTTCTAGATATGGACATGGACCTTCTTGTAGCTACCAGCGGGCAGCGTCTGAACGCTATCGTGATGTCTTGATGAACATGCTATCTTTTATTTGATCTTCTTGCAATGCACGGCATATGCGCTATAATAATAATTATTATTAAAGTTATCAATTGCTTCCAAACTTATAAAATATTACCCACCAATGCCATCTATAAGTTGACAAAAAACATTTCACACTAGGGAATCCCTGCCTGGGCCATCCCACGCAGTAGTGATCTCCTATACTGCGCTCTGCACGCAGTGAGAAGATACAGGCTCCAATTAGGGCCGGCCCATGTGCGGGCGGTCCGTTTTTAAATTTCGTTTTTTTATTTTTTTTTCTTTTTCATTATCGTTTTTTCTCCTTTAAATAACTTGGTACTTAAAAAAACCTCCAAAAATTTAAAAAAGAACTTTTCAGTAAATTTTTGAATAAAGCATAAAATGATTGTGTCGCATATTCAAAACATGTTTGCAATTTTTAAAACAAATGTTTGGGAAATCAAAAAAATTCATTATTTATAAAATTTTGTTTATTACGAATTATTAATGAAATTGAACAAAATGGTCGTCAAAATGTTATCGGTGATGCAGCAAAATGTTGTCATGCTCATTGAAGTTTATGATTTCTTTCTCTCGTTGCAACACACGGGCCCTTTTGCTAGTAATAACAAAGCACGGGTTGAGTCTGTCGGGTTCACCGTCGCGACGTTTTTACACAAAGGTCCCTGTGATTTTCCATATTCAACCCGCAGTCCGCCTAATAAGTCAAACCGATTTGCCAGAAAAATAAAAAAAAAATGTCGCAGCCGCCCGCACGACCCAATCTCCACTCCAGCGCGCCGCCGCCTCCTCCCACTCCATGCCCCGCCTCACCATGCACCGCTCGTCCTGCTGACTATCGACCACGGCCGCCTGCTGCCCGCGCCGTCCCACATGCCTTGCCGCGCCTCGTCGGGCGCTCCCGCGACCGCGCTCGCTGCACGACGCACGCCCCGCCGCCTGCCTGCCTTTGCTACGATGTTTTTGGCCTCCATCATCGAGTATTGGCCTGACCTGCAGCGAGGAATCAATGAAGCCTACAGGGTCCTGAGCCTCGGCGGAAAACATCAGATTGATCTCTCTATCCATTGACGAGGGAAGATCTCTGCTTGTGTTAGATACTGTACTAGACATTGTTGATAATCTCTCTATCCCTGATCTGCTTTAGTACTTCAGGCTATGGATTGCGATTAATAGGATTCAGATTCAGGGGAATACTGAAGACACATTTGCCTGGCGCTTGTCACCGTCATGCTACTATTCTGAAGAATCCAGCTACAAGATCCTATGTCAGAGCAAGGAGCCTTTTTTGTCTTGCTAATGCTATCTGGAAGAGCTATACATCAATAAATTGTAAAGTTTTCATCTGGTTTTCTCTCAAGTACAAGATATGGAAGTCTGACCTGAAGAAAATATGCCTTAAAGGCAATAATAAAGTTGTTATTTATATTTCTTTATATCATGATAAATGTTTATTATTCATGCTAGAATTGTATTAACCGGAAACTTAGTACATGTGTGAATATATAGACAAATAGAGTGTCACTAGTATGCCTCTACTTGACTAGCTCGTTAATCAAAGATGGTTAAGTTTCCTAGCCATGGACAAGAGTTGTCATTTGATGAACGGGATCACATCATTAGAGAATGATGTGATTGACTTGACCCATCCGTTAGCTTATCACTATGATCATTTAGTTTTTATTGCTATTGCTTTCTTCATAACTTATACATGTTCCTATGACTATGAGATTATGCAACTCCCGAATACCGGAGGAACACTTAGTGTGTTATCAAATGTCACAACGTAACTGGGTGACTATAACACTAGTGCAGAACCGGGCAATAGCACCGGTTCGTAAGGCCCTTTAGTGCCGGTTCGGTAACCGGCACTAAAGTGTGGGCACTAAAGGCCCACCCCCCTTTAGTACCGGTTCAGCATGAACCGGTGCTAAAGGGCAACCACGTGGCACGAGCCAGCTTCGGGGGCGCGTAGGACATTAGTACCGGTTGGTAACACCAACCGGTACTAAATGTTTGGGTGTGTTTTGGTTTTATTTTTTATTTTTACTTTAATTTTGTGTTTTCAATTTAATTTAGTGATTGTTTTATATTATAATGAGTTGTTAAATCATTAGGTGAAAGTACCGCGGATTTGTTTGACTAGATGCATGTGGATCCTAGCTAAGTCATGAAGTATATGTCATATCCATATTATATATACTTGATCACCTAATTAAGTGATCGAGGTAATATGGATATGGCATATACTTGATCGCTTAGCTAGAATCCATCCAGTTGAAACTAATCTGCGGTTTCGTTCATAAATGATATAATAACTCATCATCATCATATTAATATAAAAACTCTTGCATCATATATATCATCACCAACAACAGTTTTCATAGCTAGCTAAAAATCATCATATAATAGTCGTCTCATTACCACTACTTAATCATCATATAATCATTATCGCTATCTAATCACCACTAACACTAGCTTAAAGAAGAAACATTCACTTGTACCAGAAGCAAAGATATCATCGAGTTCAACATGGTAATGATATTATAAGCGTTCATAACACCACAAAAGCAAATCACTCTTTGAGATTAAGTTCAGGACGAAGAACACAGCTATGAGAGGACAAGTACTAAGAGCATGAACTAGCTAATCACTCCTGCTGCTCTCTCAAGTAAAATAGCATAGAACATGTATAGCTTTCCCGATTCATCATATTGGAGCATGCAGATGAACCTGTCTCCTAATCGTGGGTTGCGCTTCTGATTGCTGCCCCCTAGTACTTCTCTGCGATCGTTCACAATTTTGCTCTAGTATTTTACTATTAAGCATTCCTCGCTATTAGAAATCCTGAATGCACTAAAGTGCATTGTAGGATATCTTGGCCGTAAGCTAACAATATTCATGGTACCATTAGTCTCGATCCAATCAGGCACAACATTCATCAGAAGTCCCTGCTGAAGAACATTGTATAGTAACATACTTAGCAATGAAGTTTAGCTTAAAAATAATGTATGCAAAAGATGCACTGAGGAGAAATAGTAGAAATCTTACCATCTTTCCTAAATATATGTGACCGTAGTTCAGTACGAACACTATTGGTTGCACGTTTTGAGTACTAACATTTCTAAGTGCAGGAAAAAAATTTGTCTTGACAGCATCAAGATCCTCAAGCCATGAAACATAATGACTTGTCTCCTCGCAGTTTAGTTCAGCCCCGGGACAGTGGACGGTCCTGTCTACCAAGCGCCGGATATGTTTGCTTGATTGAAAATAAGTTGTCAATATAAATTACTTGTCAACTCTTTTTGAATAAACAATATCGAAGACATAAATATGGTTGAGAAACTAACATAATGGTAGAAGTAGAGGCGTCTGCACATCGACCCAGATGTCTCTATTACCTTCAATATCATCTTCCGGACGAATATCAAAGGTGATAACCATATCAGGCTCAAATGCATAAGCCTTGCATAGTGCTTGCCAAGTTTTGCATTCAAAATAGGTGTATGTGTCTGCATTGTATAATTTGACGTTGAAGGTATAACCATGCTCGCTCTTCAAGTAAACTTTTTTTACCTCCATAGTTTTGTTAGGACTGAAACCTATCTTATCCAAGACAAAAATTCTTGCATGGCAGGGGATACACTAGTAGAATAGTGAAAAAAATAAAATTAAAAGTTGAAGCAAATGAATCATAAGTCATGCTTAATTATGAAAAAAAGACTTGTCGTTCTGACTTACTGTATCCACTTCGAAGTTCTCGTCCAGCTTGATGCTGAAGCGCCTATCATCAACTAGAAAATTTCTGCCGCACAGGCCGGGCAGGTCTTCGCAGTATTCGCACATAATGAAATCGTGTTCGTCGTCAGACGACATTCGTATGTTCATAGGTGAAACATTAAACACTTATTAGTTTTATTAATTCAACCAATTCAACTAGTTCTGTTAATTCAACTAGTTCAACTAATTCAACTAAACTAGTTCTATTAATTTTCTTACTAAAAATAAGGTAGCTAGTTCTATATAGTAAAATGTTAATTAGATAATGAAATCTCATATAACTAAATTAAATATATATCTAATATATAATTTATATCTAATTCATCTAACATTTGACATTAATATCTAACATATGTTCATATATAGGTGAAACATTAAACACTTACTAGTTCTATTAATTCAACTAAATAAACTAGTTCTATTAATTCAACTAAGTATTTACTAAAAATAAACTAGTTCTATTAATTTCTTACTAAAATAGAGTTGGTAGTTCTATATAGTAATATTTTGATTAGATCATCAAATCTCATATACCTAAATTTTCTTATTAAAAATAACTAGTTCTATTAATTCAACTAATTCAACTAAGAATTTACTAAAAATAAACTAGTTCTATTAATTTTCTTACTAAAATATATAAAGTAGTTATATATAGTAATATTTTAATTAGATCATCAAATCTCATATACCTAGATTTTCTTACTAAAATAAACTAGTACTAATTCAACTAAGCATTTACTAAAAATAAACTAGTTATATTAATTCAACTAGTTCAAATAATCTCATATATCTAATTAATTAATATCTAGCTAATTCATCTAACAATTGACATTAATATTTAACTTTTCTATCTAATTCATATCTAACATTTCACATTAATCTAACAATTGACAAAAATAAACTAGTTAAGTTCTATATATAGGTGAAACATTATTAGTTCTATTATTTCAACTAATTCAACTAGTTCTATTAATTCAACTAATTCAACTAAGCATTTACTAAAAATAAACTAGTCTTATATTTACTAATTGGAGGCACCTTTTAAGTCCTCTCATTAACCCACATCATTAAAATTAATTACACTGTTGGATTGAAAAATATACGTTCAGGATAAAAAGAAAACTTGTTATATTAATTCAACTAGTTCAAATCTCATATACCTAATTAATATCTAGCTAATTCATCTAACAATTGACATTAATATTTAACTTTTCTATCTAATTCATATCTAACATTTCACATTAATCTAACATTCTTATCTAGGTAATTCATCTAATTAACAATTTGACATGCATTAATCTAAAAAACAGAAAACAGAAAATAAGTAAAAAAAAATGTGTATGTGTGTGTGTACGTATGAGCGGGGGTGGTGGCGTACGTTCGGCGGCGCGAGACGGCGACGACGGGGACGGCGCGACGGCGGCGGCGGCGTACAGGCGGCGGCACGAGACGGCGACAACGGGGACGGCGCAATGGGGCGGGGACGGCCGGGGCGTGCGCGACGACGGGGACGGGGACGGCCGGGGCGCGCGACACCGGGGATGGGGCGTGATACTGGGCGGGGGCGGGGGCGGCAACGAAGACGAACAGGAACTAACTAAAATTTTTCGTAAGTGTTGTATATATAGGAAAGGCCTTTAGTACCGTTGGAGTCACCAACCGGTACTAAAGGCCAACTTTGGTCAGGCCAAGAGACGGAAAGAGCAGGCCATTAGTACCGGTTTATGGCTCCAACCGGTACTAAAGACCACCCTTTAGTACCGGTTGGAGCCACCAACCGGTACTAAAGGTGGTGCGCTGCCACCCGCGGTGCACAAAGTTTAGTCCCACCTCGCCGAGCGAAGGGCAGCCGCACTGGTTTATAAACCCAGCCGCGGCTGCCCTTTCGAACTCCTCTATAAGGCAGGCTTATGTGCCTAACTACGGCGCGCTGCCCTGTGAGTCTGCTGGGCCTTGTGGGCCTGAAATTGCACGCCCGTGGTCTAGCAGGCCCACAGGGCAGCGCCCCAATTTTTTTATATAGTTTCTTTTCTTTTCTGCTTTATTTTTTCTTCTATTTATTTCTGAGTAGTTTTTTCTTTTCTGCTATATTTATTTTCTTCTATTTATTTCTGAGTAGTTTTTTATATAGTTTTTTTCTTTTCTGCTATAGTTTTTTTCTTTTCTGCTATTTTTTCTTTTCTTCTTTTTTTCTTTTCTGCTTTTTTTATTTTCTTCTATTCATTTTTTTATATACCATGCCAAGTTGATGGTTGAAAGTTGATGGCGTGGCTTTGAATGGTGCATACTGAATGCACAAAAAGTCTGGAGTTATAATAAGTTTAAAAAAATGAAGTGCCGGTGTAACAGATGAGTTCTCGTCTGAAACCCTGATACTCCGAAAGAGATTGTCCAGTTTGTACACGAAGTGCGTCCAGTTTTTGCCGTGACCCTCTCTACTCTTTCGCACATGCTATGCGGGTGAAATGATGATACCATGCCAAGTTTCAATATTTTTACAGTTCATTTTGTAGTGATTTTCAATTTCACGGTCATTTAGCTCTCTAAACAATTAGATAAATGACTGAAAAACAGCAAATGATGTCAGAACATGTTGGAAATTGATGACGTCACTTTGAATGCTGCATAATGAACACAAAAGAAGTCCGGAGTTCAAATAAATTTAAAAAACATTGAAGTGACCGTGTGATGGATGAGTTCTCGTCCGAAACCCTGATACTCCGAAAAAGATTGTCCAGTTTGTACACGAAGTGCGTCCGGTTTTTGCCATGACCCTCTCTACTCTTTCGCACATGCTATGCGGGTGAAATGATGATACCATGCCAAGTTTCAACATTTTCACAGTTCATTTTGTAGTGATTTTCAATTTCACAGTCATTTAGCTCTCTAAACAATTAGGTAAATGACTGAAAAACAGCAAATGATGTCAGAACATGTTGGAAATTGATGACGTCGCTTTGAATGCTACATACTGAACACAAAATAAGTCCGGAGTTCAAATAAGTTTAAAAAACATTGAAGTGCCCGTGTAACAGATGAGTTCTCGTCCGAAACCCTGATACTCCGAAAGAGATTTTCCAGTTTGTACACGAAGTGCGTCCAGTTTTTGCCGTGACCCTATCTACTCTTTTGCACATGCTATGCGGGTGAAATGATGATACCATGCCAAGTTTTAACATTTTCACAGTTCATTTTGTAGTGATTTTCAATTTCACGGTCATTTAGCTCTCTAAACAATTAGGTAAATGACTGAAAAACAACAAATGATGTCAGAACATGTTGGAAATTGATGAAGTCGCTTTGAATGCTGCATACTGAACACAAAAGAAGTCCGGAGTTCAAATAAGTTTAAAAAACATTGAAGTGCCCGTGTAACGGATGAGTTCTCGTCCGAAACCCTGATACTCCGAAAGAGATTGTCCAGTTTGTACACGAAGTGCGTCCAGTTTTTGCCGTGACCCTCTCTACTCTTTCGCACATGCTATGCGGGTGAAATGATGATACCATGTCAAGTTTCAACATTTTCACAGTTCATTTTGTAGTGATTTTCAATTTCACGGTCATTTAGCTCTCTAAACAATTAGGTAAATGACTGAAAAACAACAAATGATGTCAGTACATGTTGGAAATTTATGACGTCCCTTTGAATGCTGCATACTGAACACAAAAGAAGTCCGGAGTTCAAATAAGTTTAAAAAACATTGAAGTGCCCGTGTAATAGATGAGTTCTCGTCCGAAACCCTGATACTCCGAAAGAGATTGTCCAGTTTGTACACGAAGTGCGTCCAGTTTTTGCCGTGACCCTCTCTACTCTTTCGCACATGCTATGCGGGTGAAATGATGATACCATGCTAAATTTCAACATTTTCATAGTTCATTTTGTAGTGATTTTCAATTTCACGGTCATTTAGGTCTTTAAACAATTCGGTAAATGACTGAAAAACAACGAATGATGTCAGAACATGTTGGAAATTGATGACGTCGCTTTGAATGCTGCATGCTGAACACAAGAAGACCGGAGTTCAAATAAGTTATTAAAAATAAAAAAGAGGTGCAATGCTGGTTAATTTGCTTCAAGCCTTTCGGAATAGTGTAGACTGCACTGCACATAGCTCAGTGCAATCTACGCTATTCCGAAAGGCTTGAAGCTAAGCAACGTGCGGGTGAGCATTGCACCTCTTCGTCATTGTCTCTGCACTCACGGCTTATAAACCGCTCATACTGCCTCTCTCTTGGCGAGGTGGGACTAAAAATCAGCTTACTAAGAAACTCTAGTACGGGTTCATGCCATGAACCGGTACTAAAGGTCTTCGTGGGGGCCCCAGCCTGACCACGGCCGCACTGGCCTCATTAGTACCGGTTCGTGGCATGAACCGGTACTAAAAGTTGCCCACGAACCGGTACTAATGATGTCCGCCCGCCTAGCCATTGGAACCGGCACTAATGGTCACATTGGTGCCGACTCAAATTCAAACCGGCACTAATGTGCTTCACATTTGACCCTTTTTCTACTAGTGTAAAGATGCTCTACATGTGTCTCCGATGGTGTTTGTTGAGTTGGCATAGATTGAGATTAGGATTTGTCACTCCGATTGTTGGAGAGGTATCTCTAGGCCCTCTCGGTAATGCACATCACTATAAGCCTTGCAAGCAATATGACTAATGAGTTAGTTACGAGATGATGCATTACGGAACGAGTAAAGAGACTTGCCGGTAACGAGATTGAACTAGGTATTGAGATACCGACAATCAAATCTCGGGCAAGTAACATACCGATGACAAAGGGAAACCCGGTATGTTGTTATGCGGTTTGACCGATAAAGATCTTCGTAGAATATGTAGGAACCAATATGAGCATCCAGGTTCCGCTATTGGTTATTAACCGGAAGTGAGTCTCGCTCATGTATACATAGTTCTCGAACCCATACGGTCCGCACGCTTAACGTTCAATGACGATCGGTATTATGAGTTTATGTGTTTTGATGTACCGAAGGTAGTTCGGAGTCCCGGATGTGATCACGGACATGACGAGGAGTCTCGGAATGGTCGAGACATAAAGATTGATATATTGTAAGGCTATGTTTGGACACTGAAATGGTTTCGAATAAGTTCGGGCAATTACCGGAGTACTGGGGGGTTACTGGAACCCCCGAAGGAGTCAATGGGCCTTAATGGGCCATGGTGGGAGAGAGGAGGAGGCGGCCAAGTGTCCCCCCAGGCCCAATCCGAATTGGTGAGGGGGCCGACCATTCCTTCTCTCCTTCTCCCTCTTCCTTCTTCTCCTACTCCAACTAGGGAAAGGGGGGAAACCTACTCCTACTAGGAGAAGGAATCCCCCTTGGGTGCACCATAGAGAGGGCCAGCCCTCCCCTCCTCCAATCCTTTATATACAGGGGAGGGGGGCATCCCATAGACACACAAGTTGATGGTTGTTTAGCCGTGTGCGGTGCCCCCCTCCACAGATTTCCACATCGCACTACTAGGGAAAAGGCTAGCAGCACCGCGGGTTCTAGATATATCAGTAGCGCGAGGACCGGCTGTCAGGACCCCGATCCTAAGTCACACCGATCTAGCATGTAACACATCATATCACTTTGCGGCCTCACGCACGGTATTCCCACGGGTGCCACCTTACCTGGCCCGGGACCGTTTGCGCCTTTTGGCTCACGTATATGATAGTGTCGCTAGCATCCATATGACAAAGAACCCGGGCTGACATGGCTAGTCGTGAACCCAAAGTGGCACTAACTTACAGGGACAGGCATCCATGACCCAGCATCGAACGTGTCGGTCATCAGCGAGTGAATCCAGGCTATAGCACTGGGCTAGCAGGACTCCGGTGAACCGGGCTGTAGCGGGCTAACAGGACTCTGGAATTCATCGCGTGACATTTCCCCGAGGGGACAGACACAGGAACGAAGAAGGACATATGCCGGCCAGCCTAAGTGTTCCGGAGCAGTAGCAAGCTACCATGGCTCAGTGGAAACACTAGGAGACATTTCCCGGTAAGAGAGGCTACTAAGGATAAACAACTAGATAGTCAGATCCCACACATACCAAGCATTTCAATAACATACACACAATATGCTCGATATGTGCAAATACAACATGGCATCACAACATGACTCTACACTCAAGCATTTTATTCAATAGGCTCCGAGGAGCGAGATATTACAAACATGGGTCTCATGACCCAACAATCAGAGCATACAAGTCAGAGCACAAGCGGAAGCTTAACATGTCTGAGTACAGACAACTATAATTGAAAAAGGCTGAGAAGCCTGACTATCTACCAGATCCTGCCGAGGGCACAAGATCGTAGCTGAGGTAATAAGCTAAACGTCAAAGTCCACGTGGAACTACTAGTGAGACTGAGGTCTCTCTGCAAAAACATAAATTAAGCAACGTGAGTACAAATGTACCCAGCAAGACTTACATCAGAACTAACTACATATGCATCATTATCAACAAAGGGATGGTGGGGGTTTAACTGCAGCAAGCCAGCTTTGACTCGGTGGCTATCCTAAACTACGACTGCAATGTAACTCTTTGAGGTGGCGCACACGAGTCCACATATTCACCATATCAATACACCACTATGGATCCGCTCCCGTCTCCCTACGAGAACGCCATCCATAGCACTCACGCTTATCTTGCGCATTTTAGAGTATCCACTTTCACTTGTCTATGAACTGTACAAGGGGTCCAAGTTTCCATATCCGAGGAATCCGGCTATTCGAATAGATAATGATAACCCTGCAGGGGTGTACTTCTTCACACACGCTCCCGCCACTTATCGCCCTATACACGTCATGTACCTCGGCAACCTTCAAGCGGAAGCCGGGCGAGGGAGCCGGCCACGACCTGACTAACCAAACAAGTCTCTCGTCCAGGTTTATCGCCTATTCGGGTTCCATCCGCAAGGAGATCCGGCCGGGGTGTCGCTCACGGCCCCAAACGATGTGACCAGGGTTCCCAAGCCCACCATTCGGGTGCCACTTGGTACACAGTGCCACTGTGCCTAGTCTGTCCCAAGCCCACCTGTACCGGGTGCCACTTGGTTGACTACTAACACTACCTACAAACACCAGAAACTAATTGCAACTCCTGGACAGAGATCAAGTTGATTAATAAGTCGAGAGGGGCACTTAAGCATTCCAATGCGTGGTAGTAGCTGGTCATGGATCACAAACACAGAACTCAGTTCCTGAGGACGGCTACAATGAGACAACCCACCATGTACTCCTACATGGCCTCTCACCGCTACCTTTACCAAATCGTGTTCACACACCTAGCTCACACACAATAGGACATGTTCACACACCTCTGATTCATCCCCGATGAATCAGACCTGACTCAACTCTAGGCAGTAGCAGGCATGACAAACAAGCATGGATGAGTAGGCACAACAGGGCTCAAACAACTCCTATTCATGCTAGTGGGTTTCATCTATTTACTGTGGCAATGACAGGTCATGCAGAGGATAAAGGGGTTCAGCTACCGCAGCAAGTAACAGATGAATCGGTGTTGTCCTAATGCATTAAAAGAGAGCAGGAGCGAGAGAGTAGGATTGTATCAGAATGAACAAGGGGGTTTTGCTTGCCTGGCACTTCTGAAGATAATATAGCTCTTCATCGGTGTCATCGATCACATCGTCGGTATCACGTCTATCGAGAGGGGGCAATCACCGGCAAACACAGAAGAAACACGATCAATGCAATGCACAATATGATGCATGCTATGGCATGGCAATATGATGTGATTTGGGCTAATGCAACTAGCAGCAGATTAAATGAAGTTAGTTTGAATACAAGATTCAAATTCAAACTCCATATGTGATTATTCAAATGCCATTTAATTGATTTGTGCTATACAGCAGCTATAAGTTGTTCTAACATGCATGAAAATGGTACAGATGGATTCCTTGAATTTTTCTGATAATTTTTCATATATAAATTATTTAATTTGGAGTTACGGTTGAATTTCTATGATTTTTAGAAGTTTATACAATTTTCTGGAATTTCCTGAATTAGAATAAATCCAGTAAATGATTTATTGCGTAAGCACTACGTCACTGTGACGTCAGCAAGTCAACAGGCGCTACTGCAGGTCAAACCTAACCAGTGGGGTCCACTGGTCAGTGACACAACTAACTAACCGAATTAGTTAGTGTTAGGTTAAGTACTAATCTAGGTTAATTAGCACTAACTAAACCTAACTAATAACTAACAGGGGCAGGTCCACACGTCAGTGACTTAGTGGGTTAGCTAATGGTCAATTAGCACTAAGCTAAAATTAGCAGGGCTCTGGTCCCACCTGTCATTGACCCAGGGGAGGTCAAACCCCTGGTCAAACGAGTCAATCCCGCCGGCGTTGAGTCGCCGGCGAGGTCCGCGGCGTACTTGTGCTCCGGGTTTCCTCTGTGGTGCTCCAAATGGCGCGCGGCTAGGCGCGTTGGAGAGCTAGCTCGATGGCGCGTCGGGCGGTGGCCGTGGCTGGGCCTGGGGTGGCCGGAGTCGACGGCGGCGAGCTCGGCTGCGGCTGCCGGAGTTCGGTCGTGCACGAGAGCGCGTTTGGAGCGCGAAAACGGGAGAAGCAACGCACTAGGGATGCTCTACGTGGCCCTACGAGCTTGTTGGACTCGCCGGGGTGACCAAATGGTCACCGGAGCTGCGTCGACGGCGAGCTCGGCGGCGGCGAAGGTTCGGCCATGGTGGGGAGGAGGGCTACGGCGTGCGGGCAGCTAAACGGAGAGAGGGGAACGGTGGCGGAGCTCACCGCGGTTGCAATGGGCGTCGAAGCGGGCTCGGGGAAGCGACGACGGTGGCGAATCGACGGTGAAGATCCTCGGCGGCCGGTGGTGGAGAAGGTGACGGTGGCGGCGTTGCAGCGCGTCCGGGACCTCGTGGCTTGGTGGAGAGGACGAGGGGGTCGAGGCGGAGCTTCTGCGCGTGTCGGAGAGGCGAGGGGGAGGCTGTGGCTGCGGCTATGGCGAACGGCGGCGACCGGCGCGTTCGGACATGAGAGAGAGGGAGCGAGGGAGAGGAGAGGAAGAATCGGGGGAGAGTGAGAGGGTACGGGGGGCGTGGCGCTCGGGGGAGGCGTCCAGAGCGTCGAGGAAGGAGAGCGGCAAGCAGGAGGTGGCTCGGCGCGTGCCGGCGTGCGGTGGCCACACGCCTCGCGTCCTTCTGGCGCGAGGTGGGAGACGGTGGCGGTTCGGTGGGCTGGGCTGCTGGAATTGGGCCAGGTGGGCTGAGAGTTGAGCGCCAGGTAAGATTCTCTCTCTCTTTCTTTCTCTTTTCTATTTTCTGCAGTTTGTTTTGATTTAGTTTTAGACACTAAATCATTTTTTATAAATTCTGTAGGTTTTTATGTGGCTTGCTAAAATATATACAAAGCCACTCACAACTTCCAGAATTATTGGAGTCATAGTTAATATATATTAAATATAAATCCAAAGCAAATAGTTATTGGATTAATTCAAATGGTCAAAATAAATATCTCTGTGACTCCAAAAATATTGGTTTGAATTTTACATCTTACCAATATTTTTATGGAATAACAGGAACATTTTCTTGGACTCATTTGAGAAGATTTAATTGTTGGTTATTTTTAGAGGTTTCCTGAGGCTTTTGAAAATTCCTCAATTCAAATTTCATTTGAATTTAAACATGATGCACACATGGAAGCAAGCATAGGTCAGGCCAGAACTAGGGATGTGACAACTCACCCCCACTAAACAAGAATCTCGACCCGAGATTCAAGTGTAGGGTAAGATGAAGGGGAAACGCAAACTAGTATAATCTTCACGATCCAGGGTGCACTTCATAAAAGCGTTGATTCGATCACCATCTTGTCTTGAAGTCTTGCTCTGAGAAATCCTGCCAACATGACATGGAGAGAAGAAGGAGACTCTAGAGGGGTCGATCTTCTCGAAGATCGAACAACTCAGGTTTAACTCACGGAATGAGACATAGCAACCTCTCTTGAGCCGAGAGACGAAGCACACATCTAGAGGGATGGAGTGAAACGGATGACGAAGGTTTACTAGGTAGGCAACAATTCCACACCTAAGAGGGTGGTGAACGGTTGTCAACGTAGCGAGGAGTTAAGTTGACATGACACCATAATGATGCACCTTAGGGAAGGTGACTCGAAGATATATCCCCTCAAGTGGCAAAAGAATTACCTTTGATTCAGAGATCATTGAAACTCTTCATACCAGCCTAAGGCAAATCACAGCAATCGATTGGCGGGGGTCGGTAGAATGGCATACTCGGACTTGGATGATGTGGATTACCTTGTTGAAGACAACGTAATGGATGAATTTGCTTACCACCGGAAATGGAAGAGACCCATGGTAGAATGGCACATTGGCGGTGCAGGCTGGGAACAAAATGCAAATGCTGGGAATGATTCTGGTAACTGGGGAAGAACCCAACAATAGAGAGTGAATTCATTGTTTGAAAAGTTATAGCATAACCGAGGAAGCTGAGAGCAATCTCAGTTAGTGCCGATGATATCACCTAGCGCTTGAGCGTGCTCTCAAGAACTTGAGCATTTCCATATTCATCAAGGTTTTACCAACATCCGTGTCAAGGATCATGGCAACACAACGTACTACCATGATGAACAGCGATGGATGATGCAGATACAAAGGAAGATAACCTTCTCGGATTTCACCTTAGCGAGGCCAAAAGATCGAAATCCGGATGATCGACCGAGAGACATTTAGCACTCCACTTCTAATGTTCTCCTTGATGTGCTAGTGTAACCCATTCATAGAAATGGTCTGGTATCTAGAACATCAAGTAAAGGTCGGACTTCGGAAACACAAAAATCATAAGGCACAACTAGGGAGTAAATCCTACGAAGTCCTTATGGGAAGGTGTCCAACTTCTTCAATCAAGATACTACAATAATAGGTCCTTCGGCTGGGTGGTGCTGGCCACGACATCCACTTTACCAGTTATCGAGGGACCAATATTATAGTTCTTGGGAAATGTTCCAACTATCATATCTGCCTGAGATTCAGATCTGGTTGGTGTCAGAATAATCCTGACTCATCGAGTCTAGGAAGAAAAATGAAAATTTGCAACACAAATCGATGCGATGACGTTGCGAGATTCTCGGAAAATAAATTACGATAGCAAGCTCCAAAACATGAGCTGGTTCTGCTACACACATGTGAACACGTTGTCCCAGACAAGCATGGCCACGTAGTAGTCTTATAATTAAACACTACCGAGTTCAGGTGGAGAACCATCATCGAGGATATCGAAGTCTTTACGCAAGTCCATGGATTAGATCCCAAGCATAGACTTCTTTTCCTTGAACAAGTCAATCGGTGGCTTAGTGTGCTAGGGACACATATAGAATGAAGGTTGCAAGCCTCCAGACTACAGAATACTTCGCACGTGTGCATGACTGATTTGGGATGATTCCAAAGGAAACAAAACAATCTTCCTCGAATCCACGGCGGCAACTTGCATCAAATGCACATGAACTAGAGGAAGTCACTTCTTACATCCGAACATATGCTTCATGAGCTAGCATGAACAAATGCGTTCAAAAGTTTTCCAACACTAGCTTAATGTTCAGCAAAATTATGGAGAAGACAAGGATGTTGTCAATGGGCTCAACAACAATTCATCTGGGTTTCCTTTCAAAAGGAATTCCATAGTTAAGTGAACAAGTGATAGGATTGGTCAGACCCAAAAGATATAATGGTGTATGCTCGAGGGATCAACCACGAGTAAGACAACATTACGAGCATCGTTGGTACTGATTTGATTTGACGATAGCCCACACCCAAATCAAAGGTTGGACAAGATGATAGGTCCATTAACTGATCACGAGGTTCAGTCGATGAAAATATCAACTTTCTTCAACACACACTACACAAGAATATCCCTTTGGAACGAACTAAGTCAGGCAAGCTTTTATCTTCCAACTCTCCAAGTTGTTGTCTAGCTTAACCAACTAGCTCAGGGATATCCAACACAGATTCTTGGAGAAAGGGTGGTTCACAAGAAACCAACTTGATCACGAGCTCAACATACAGTCAGGAAACAACCCGGTAACACTTCCAAGAAGATATTTGGAAAGTCACGAACCACCGGTTTGTTACTAAGCTTGAGAACAATCTTGCTTTTGAGGGAAAGACGACATGATCAAATGAGTGAGGACTTGAAATAATTCCTAACTCATTGGTCGAGGAGTGCACTAGAAATAGGGACTAGGTAGCACAATCAGTCTTAGGGTGACGATTCAATAATCAACACGCTAAGAATGAGGTTATCGTCCATTTAACTACCGAGCAACAGAGTTGCTAGCAGTATTGATTTCGCACGCCATGATTCATTTGTTGGCATTCCGGTTACAATAACACAGGAACCGAGGAATGAACAATGATGGCAAGAAGTATCACTGTACCAAGAGTTCATAGGATGGTGTGCAATTCCTATAACAATCCCGATATAAAGATGGTAATACTCCAAGGTAGAGCAGAACAAAAGCTGGATTAGCAATTTGTTCTGTGGAGCACAACTTCTTTGACCCAATCCTGGATATGGAAGAGGTACTGGAGTTTGTTTTTCCTAGTCATTCCGCGATAGAATGGCTTGACGGACCACAAGAGTAATAGGCATCGATAAACGAATGCATGCATACTCTTGACTATCAATTGATAGACGAAGGTCAGTAGACAACTAAAGAGGGACAACTCAAAGGAACATATAACTTTCTGAGTTGTGGATGCATAGATTAGTATGTCGAACCAGGTTCAACATAATTCTTCCGGATAACCCATGCAGAAAGATTGAGCTGGCAGAGTCACAATATAGCATGGAGAACTCATCAAGAGCACTCTGGTTGTGATCGTTCAGTTCAACGAGGAACTTCTGCCATAAGTAGTTCATGGTATTTGGAAGAAGAAGATACCACGGACTTCAAGGACTATCGCAAAGGTTACTAATAACCTAAGGGAGCTAGCAATTACTATCAACATGAAGTAAGTAGGGTGAATCTCGGGTTCAAAACCCAAGGAGTAAAATACCTACTACTAAGTGGCATCACGGGATGCTTTCAGGCATAAAGGCCAGAATCATCACACTGGGAACACAGATCATGGCTAGACCACTAGATGATCCCCTAAGACACCTAGGGTCATAATAATATCTCCAACATATATGTCAAGGCAACAGAGTACCTCAACTCACCGATTAGTGTGGTTAATCTGGCCCAAAGGAACATCGAAATGGGAGGAAGGGATTTGCAAATTGCATCAGATTGTATAGAAACCTGGGATGACTCGGACAGCATAACGGCTGTAAATGCTCAGAAAAGATTTGAGACATTCACAAAAATGGTGGCATAACCACTCAGAAGCACAATATCAAGGTTTCGAGATCAACAATTAACATACAGAAGTCGTAGGAACTGAACTCAAGCTTAAATCCAACAAACTTATAAGTCTACGGATTAGTAACACGTGATCCTAATAGAAAGAAGAGATAGCCTAGTTCTTAATCCCCGTAGGAAAGATAAGATGACTCAGATCAGAGGGCCATGAGGTATAAGGAGTAAAAGAGCCTTACGTTCCATCCCACAATCAATTCCCTTATATAACTAAAGCATTTCTAGACTCAACTTCGACCAGTTTGGCTTGGTAATCTTACAGGCAGTCAAGCTCTGATACCAACCCTGTCAGGACCCCGATCCTAAGTCACACCGATCTAGCATGTAACACATCATATCACTTTGCGGCCTCACGCACGGTATTCCCACGGGTGCCACCTTACCTGGCCCGGGACCGTTTGCGCCTTTTGGCTCACGTATATGATAGTGTCGCTAGCATCCATATGACAAAGAACCCGGGCTGACATGGCTAGTCGTGAACCCAAAGTGGCACTAACTTACAGGGACAGGCATCCATGACCCAGCATCGAACGTGTCGGTCATCAGCGTGTGAATCCAGGCTGTAGCACTGGGCTAGCAGGACTCCGGTGAACCGGGCTGTAGCGGGCTAACAGGACTCTGGAATTCATCGCGTGACATTTCCCCGAGGGGACAGACACAGGAACGAAGAAGGACATATGCCGGCCAGCCTAAGTGTTCCGGAGCAGTAGCAAGCTACCATGGCTCAGTGGAAACACTAGGAGACATTTCCCGGTAAGAGAGGCTACTAAGGATAAACAACTAGATAGTCAGATCCCACACATACCAAGCATTTCAATAACATACACACAATATGCTCGATATGTGCAAATACAACATGGCATCACAACATGACTCTACACTCAAGCATTTTATTCAATAGGCTCCGAGGAGCGAGATATTACAAACATGGGTCTCATGACCCAACAATCAGAGCATACAAGTCAGAGCACAAGCGGAAGCTTAACATGTCTGAGTACAGACAACTATAATTGAAAAAGGCTGAGAAGCCTGACTATCTACCAGATCCTGCTGAGGGCACAAGATCGTAGCTGAGGTAATAAGCTAAACGTCGAAGTCCACGTGGAACTACTAGTGAGACTGAGTTCTCTCTGCAAAAACATAAATTAAGCAACGTGAGTACAAATGTACCCAGCAAGACTTACATCAGAACTAACTACATATGCATCATTATCAACAAAGGGATGGTGGGGGTTTAACTGCAGCAAGCCAGCTTTGACTCGGTGGCTATCCTAAACTACGACTGCAATGTAACTCTTTGAGGTGGCGCACACGATTCCACATATTCACCATATCAATACACCACTATGGATCCGCTCCCGTCTCCCTACGAGAACGCCATCCATAGCACTCACGCTTATCTTGCGCATTTTAGAGTATCCACTTTCACTTGTCTATGAACTGTACAAGGGGTCCAAGTTTCCATATCCGAGGAATCCGGCTATTCGAATAGATAATGATAACCCTGCAGGGGTGTACTTCTTCACACACGCTCCCGCCACTTATCGCCCTATACACGTCATGTACCTCGGCAACCTTCAAGCGGAAGCCGGGCGAGGGAGTCGGCCACGACCTGACTAACCAAACAAGTCTCTTGTCCAGGTTTATCGCCTATTCGGGTTCCATCCGCAAGGAGATCCGGCCGGGGTGTCGCTCACGGCCCCAAACGATGTGAGCAGGGTTCCCAAGCCCACCATTCGGGTGCCACTTGGTACACCGTGCCACTGTGCCTAGTCTGTCCCAAGCCCACCTGTACCGGGTGCCACTTGGTAGACTACTAACACTACCTACAAACACCAGAAACTAATTGCAACTCCTGGACAGAGATCAAGTTGATTAATAAGTCGAGAGGGGCACTTAAGCATTCCAATGCGTGGTAGTAGCTGGTCATGGATCACAAACACAGAACTCAGTTCCTGAGGACGGCTGCAATGAGACAACCCACCATGTACTCCTACATGGCCTCTCACCGCTACCTTTACCAAATCATGTTCACACACCTAGCTCACACACAATAGGACATGTTCACACACCTCTGATTCATCCCCGATGAATCAGACCTGACTCAACTCTAGGCAGTAGCAGGCATGACAAACAAGCATGGATGAGTAGGCACAACAGGGCTCAAACAACTCCTACTCATGCTAGTGGGTTTCATCTATTTACTGTGGCAATGACAGGTCATGCAGAGGATAAAGGGGTTCAGCTACCGCAGCAAGTAACAGATGAATCGGTGTTGTCCTAATGCATTAAAAGAGAGCAGGAGCGAGAGAGTAGGATTGTATCGGAATGAACGAGGGGGTTTTGCTTGCCTGGCACTTCTGAAGATAATATAGCTCTTCATCGGTGTCATCGATCACATCGTCGGTATCACGTCTATCGAGAGGGGGCAATCACCGGCAAACACAGAAGAAACACGATCAATGCAATGCACAATATGATGCATGCTATGACATGGCAATATGATGTGATTTGGGCTAATGCAACTAGCAGCAGATTAAATGAAGTTAGTTTGAATACAAGATTCAAATTCAAACTCCATATGTGATTATTCAAATGCCATTTAATTGATTTGTGCTATACAGCAGCTATAAGTTGTTCTAACATGCATGAAAATGGTACAGATGGATTCCTTGAATTTTTCTGATAATTTTTCATATATAAATTATTTAATTTGGAGTTACGGTTGAATTTCTATGATTTTTAGAAGTTTATACAATTTTCTGGAATTTCCTGAATTAGAATAAATCCAGTAAATGATTTATTGCGTAAGCACTGCGTCACTGTGACGTCAGCAAGTCAACAGGCGCTACTGCAGGTCAAACCTGACCAGTGGGGTCCACTGGTCAGTGACACAACTAACTAACCGAATTAGTTAGTGTTAGGTTAAGTACTAATCTAGGTTAATTAGCACTAACTAAACCTAACTAATAACTAACAGGGGCGGGTCCACACGTCAGTGACTTAGTGGGTTAGCTAATGTTCAATTAGCACTAAGCTAAAATTAGCAGGGCTCTGGTCCCACCTGTCATTGACCCAGGGGAGGTCAAACCCCTGGTCAAACGAGTCAATCCCGCCGGCGTTGAGTCGCCGGCGAGGTCCGCGGCGTACTTGTGCTCCGGGTTTCCTCTGTGGTGCTCCAAATGGCGCGCGGCTAGGCGCGTTGGAGAGCTAGCTCGATGGCGCGTCGGGCGGTGGCCGTGGCTGGGCCTGGGGTGGCCGGAGTCGACGGTGGCGAGCTCGGCTGCGGCTGCCGGAGTTAGGTCGTGCACGAGAGCGCGTTTGGAGCGCTAAAACGGGAGAAGCAACGCACTAGGGATGCTCTACGTGGCCCTACGAGCTTGTTGGACTCGCCGGGGTGACCAAATGGTCACCGGAGCTGCGTCGACGGCGAGCTCGGCGGCGGCGAAGGTTCGGCCATGGTGGGGAGGAGGGCTACGACGTGCGGGCAGCTAAACGGAGAGAGGGGAACGGTGGCGGAGCTCACCGCGGTTGCAACGGGCGTCGAAGCGGGCTCGGGGAAGCGACGACGGTGGCGAATCGACGGTGAAGATCCTCGGCGGCCGGTGGTGGAGAAGGCGACGGTGGCGGCGTTGCAGCGCGTCCGGGACCTCGTGGCTTGGTGGAGAGGACGAGGGGGTCGAGGCGGAGCTTCTGCGCGTGTCGAAGAGGCGAGGGGGAGGCTGTGGCTGCGGCTATGGCGAACGGCGGCGACCGGCGCGTTCAAACACGAGAGAGAGGGAGCGAGGGAGAGGAGAGGAAGAATCGGGGGAGAGTGAGAGGGTACGGGGGGGCGTGGCGCTCGGGGGAGGCGTCCAGAGCATCGAGGAAGGAGAGCGGCAAGCAGGAGGTGGTTCGGCGCGTGTCGGCGTGCGGTGGCCACACGCCTCGCGTCCTTCTGGCGCGAGGTGGGAGACGGTGGCGGTTCGGTGGGCTGGGCCGCTGGAATTGGGCCAGGTGGGCTGAGAGGTGAGCGCCAGGTAAGATTCTCTCTCTCTTTCTTTCTCTTTTCTATTTTCTGCAGTTTGTTTTGATTTAGTTTTAGACACTAAATCATTTTTTTATAAATTCTGTAGGTTTTTATGTGGCTTGCTAAAATATATACAAAGCCACTCACAACTTCGAGAATTATTGGAGTCATAGTTAATATATATTAAATATAAATCCAAAGCAAATAGTTATTGGATTAATTCAAATGGTCAAAATAAATATCTCTATGACTCCAAAAATATTGGTTTGAATTTTACCTCTTACCAATATTTTTATGGAATAACAGGAACATTTTCTTGGACTCATTTGAGAAGATTTAATTGTTGGTTATTTTTAGAGGTTTCCTGAGGCTTTTGAAAATTCCTCAATTCAAATTTCATTTGAATTTAAACATGATGCACACATGGAAGCAAGCATAGGTCAGGCCAGAACTAGGGATGTGACACTGGCGCTACTAATAAGGCGCTACAGCTAACCCGTAGCAGTAGCGCGTGCACACCCGCGCTACTACTATACAAGTGTAGCAGCAGCGCGCTTTGTGGAAACTCGCTACTGCTAATAGCTCTAGCGCGCTTTGCCTAGACGCGCTACTGCTACTGTGGCGCTGCTGCTAACTTTTCTTCACTCGCTACTGCTAATTTTAGTAGTTTTTTTCTACATATTTGTTTTGTATTTGAATAGGCTTTATACAATAATCTTTAGCATATGATACACATACAAATATAATCATAGCATATACATATAAATAGTCTCATCAAATCATGTCATCATTATAATCATCATCCAACACAAAGTGGTTTCTCGTCATCATCTCGAAAATAATGATACAAATCTCGATTACTTGCAACTACATCGTCATCCATCTAAACTATGATATACGCGAGAATAGCTATCACTTTACATGAACCTAAACTAACTACTGGCTGTCGCTCGGAAACCAGAAACCGGTACACCTGGGCCTGACATTCCGGCCACTCGTCATATACTCCTGGTGTAGCACTTCTTTGCCATCGATGATCTATACACCTGGATCGTCACATGAGTCGATGATATGCAACATATATAGTTGAGCAATAGAAAGAGACATACTTGGAAAAAATAGAAGCAACATATCATAAGCATAAATAACAAAGTTCATCGTACCCAAAATGCCCTAACTAGAGTGATCTTCGCTAGTCGAGGAGGACGGTTTAATTACATCACAAATAAAGTTTCGTAGTACATAATGTCACACCCTAGCTAGTCATGCATTAGAGTGTTGCATCATGTTTACTCTTTCATCAGAAACTTGAAATGGGGATGACAGAACCCCCAGTCCCCTCTGAAACCAACTAGGGTTACTAAAATAATTTTTCAATGAACCTGAAATGCCCTTCTAAAATGCCCATCATCTTTGTCTTGGTTCAGAACCTCTGCCAAAAATGGTGCACATTTTCCTAGGCCATCCTAGGGTTTTTGAATTAAATCATAAATATTTGAATTTGGGCATTTAAAATAATATAAAATATTTAAATGCTCAAATATCTCCAAACTAAAATGTTTCATGTTGGAAATAATCCAACTATGGGCCAGGAATAGTTTGGTGATTTTTGAAGTTGCCTAGGTATTTTATTAAATTCAACAAAGTTGCAGATATATATTAAATAAAACAGAAATAGAAGAAAAGGGGAAAACTTACCTGGGCTCCTCCCTGTGCGGCCCAGCCAGCTGGCGGCCCAGCAAGCCAGCCCAGCCCACCACCGCCGTCGTCCTCCTGGCGCCAGTCGGCCAGGCGTGTGGCCGGCGCGCGCGCACGGCCGGAGCGCCACGCCACCAGCTCGTCTGCCTGCCTCCCCCGCCAGCGCGACGCCGCGGCGCTTCTTCTCGGTGCCGCCCCGATCCCCTGGCCTTATCCCCCTCTCTCTCCCGTGCTGCTCCCTCTCTCTCTCTCACGGCCGAACACCACCGTCGCCGCCGTTCGCCGTAGCAGCCATCTCCGGCCACCCCTCGCTCCCCCGACTAGCTCAGGAGCTCCGCCACAACCCCCTCTTCCTCCCCACCGCTCCACAGCTCCCCGGAAGCCCGGCATCGCCGCCGCGTCGCCGTTCCCCTCTTCGGGCTCCGATCATCGTCGCCGTTGAATTCGTCGTCTCCGGCGCGTCCCCGAGCCCGCTTCGACGCCCACTGCAACCGCGGTGAGCCCCCGAGTCGTTTCCCCCTTCTCCCCTGGTCTCTTTCGACCTCTAGGCCCTAGCCCCACCTTGGCCGAGAGCTCCATGCCGCCGGCGATGTCGCCGTCGTGGCCACGGTCGCCGTAGCGCCCAACCGAGCACACCATCGTGCTCCACACCTCACCAGGAGCACGTAGCACGCACCAACACCTCTTCTAACGCCCTGCAACGCCGATTCCGACCGCACCCGAACTCCGGCCGCCGCAGCCGAGCTCGCCACCGTCAACTCCGGCCACCCCGAGCCCAACCACCACCACCAATAGTCGCGGCTCAACCTCAGCAACACGTAGATGCCTTCCGCCGTCCATTTGGTTGCCGGAATGGCAAAAAGCACTTTCGCCGCCGTCTCGGACCTCGCCGGCGTCATGTCGCCGGTGGGGTTTGACTTGTCCGACCTGGGGTTTGACCCCCCAGGGTCACTGACGCATGGGCCCTGTCGGCCAGGTGGTTAGATTAGCGCTAACTACTGTTAGTCAACCCCCCCTGACACTGACAGTGGGCCCCAGCGCCACTAATCCCTAATTAGGATTAATTTAAACCTGTTAAACCCCCCCTGTCACTGACGTGTGGCCCCCACACGTCAGGTTTGACTTCAGCCAGCCGCAGTTGACCACTGACGTCATGCTGATGTCATGCTGACGCAGTAATTGATTTTCTGGATTTAAATTAAATCAGGAAATTCCAGAATATTATTTAAACTTCAAAAATTCATAACTTTTATTCTGTAACTCCAAATTGGACAAATTATATATGAAAAATGATCAGAAAAATCCAATCTATCCATCTGTACTATTTTCATGCATGATCAAACAAGTTAAATTGATGTTTCAAGCAGAACAAGGAAAAGCACTTAAAGAGGCCATGTTTGAGTTTGAAATTTGAATCTTTGATTCAAATTTGTTCAAACCCTTCTGGTTTTAGTTGCATTAGCCCAACACACTCATATTGCCATGTTTCATGCATGCATCATATTGTTGCACATTGTTTGGTGATGCTTGTGTATCGATGTCCTTTGCGACAGGTTCTGCCCCCGAGGAATATCGTGATTACCCTAACGAAGAACCATATCAGTGCATCGAACCATCAGGCAAGCAACCAACCATTTGATCATATCGATACAATCCCATGTTCTCGCTCCTGCTCTCTTTTACTGCATTAAGACAACGCGATTCAAACTGCTGTGTGCTACGGTAGTTGAACCCATTTCCTCTGCATGACCTGTCATTGCCACAGTAACTAGATGAAACCCACTAGCATGTGTAGGAGTTGATTGAGCCATATGTATGTGTTGTTCCTACCTTGCTATGCCTGCTATGCTTAGAGTCGTGTCGGGTCTGGTTCATCTGGGTGATGAGCTAGAGTGAAATGTTATGTCGGTAATGAGAATGGTGTGGTGAACACGATTTGGTAAAGGTATCGATGAGAGGCCATGTAGGAGTACATGGTGGGTTGTTTCATTGAAGCCGACCTTAAGCACTGAGATCTGTATGTGTGATTTAAGAACCAGCTACTACCATGCATTGGGCCCGAAACCAATGGACCCTCTCGGCTTCTTATTCACCCTAGTTCTCCGTCCAGGAGTTGCAAGTAGTTTCTGGTGTTTGTAGCCTACTGGAGGCCGTGGACAGCGCTGACCGTAGGGGTGGGCTGTGATGCGGTAGGTACGTGGCCGGGTGTACTGAATACCCGTTAGGTATCTCGGGAACCCTGTTCACATCGTTCGGGGCCGTATGGGAAACCTCGGCCGGACTCCCTGCGGATGGAACCTGAATAGGCGATAACCTGGACTGGAGGCTTGGGTGATTAGGTAGGTCGTGGCCGACACCCACGTTGGGCTTCCGCTTGAAGGTTGCCGAGTACATGTCGTGTAAGCCACGGTAAGTGGTGAGAGCGTGTATGAAGAAGTACACCCCTGCAGGGTTAACATGATCTATTTGAATAGCCGCGTCCGCGGTAAAGGACTACTTGGTTGCCTATACAGTTCATAGACAAGTAAATGGAAACTACTAAAAGCCTCAAGATAAGTGTGAGTGCCGAGGATGGCTCTTCCGTAGGAAGACGGAGGTGGATCCTCGGTAGGGTATTGAAGTGGTGAGTAGTGGACTCGTGTGCGCAAAACATTTCAAATTGGGTATCGTAGGATAGCCTAGCCAAGAGTCAAAGCTGGCTTGCTGCAATAACTCCACCAACCCTTCTTGATACTATGCATGTATGTAGGATCTGATGTAAGTCTTGCTGAGTACCTTTGTACTCATGTTGCTATAATCTACATTTTTACAGAAGACGCTGCAACCCCTTCTGATGGGTTCTATGTAGACGTTGACATCAACGAGTAGGCTAAAGACCCAGGTGGTGACCCTGAGCTTGTGATGGACCACGTAGTATAGCTAGGCTTTCCAAGCCTCTTTTATTTTACTAGTTGTCTGTACCCAGACAAGTTACTTCCGCTGCTGGCTTGTATGACTGTATGACTTGTATGTTGGGTCGTGAGACCCGTACCTTTGTGAATGTTATGTATGGCTCCCTGAGCCTTAAATAAAGTACTTGTGTCATAGAGTCATGTTGTGATGCTTCGTTGTATTTGCACATATCGAGCATATTGTGTGTATGATTGAAATGCTTGGTATGTGTGGGATCTGACTATCTAGTTGTTTATCTTTAGTAGCCTCTCTTACCGGGAAATGTCTCCTAGTGTTACCGCTGAGCCATGGTAGCTTGCTACTGCTCTGGAACACTTAGGCTGGCCGGCATGTGTCCTTCTTCGTTCCTGTGTCTGTCCCTTCGGGGAAATGTCACGCTTTGAGTACCGGAGTCCTGTTAGCCCGCTACAGCCCAGTTTACCGGAGTCCTGCTAGCCCAGTGCTACAGCCCGGACCCACTTGCTGATGACCGACACGTTCGAAGCTGGGTCATGGATGCCTGTCCCTGTAAGTCTGTGCCACTTTGGGTTTACGACTAGTCATGTCAGCCCGGGCTCCTTATCATATGGATGCTAGCGACACTATCATATACGTGAGCCAAAAGGCGCAAACGGTCCCGGGAAAAGGTAAGACGACACCCGTGGGGATACCGTGCGTGAGGCCGCAAAGTGATATGAGGTGTTACCAGCTAGATCGATGTGACATCGAGTCGGGGTCCTGACACATAATTCAAACTTTCGCCATACAGATAGTATGGACTAAACGGACACATTGTCATATATCACCAATCACTCCATGTCGTGCCATCCATCCAAGTCAGGGAGATAGTCCCCGAGCTTAGTGAAAGCCTTCAGGTCGAGACGCTAAGCGGCTACGCGTGTTCGGACATCTTCCGCGACATATGTCCTTCTTCGTAGAACATCCCTGTTTTTTCGAAGACCTCCTTCATGATGATTTGGGCAAGTTCGCGCTGGATGTGATAGAACTCAGCTCGAAGTTGATGATCCTCGATATCTCCTAAGTTATTTGCCCATTGCAGAATATGGGCATCGCCGGATGTAGGTGACATGCAAAGGTTCTGGTGATCCCGTCTGTACTCCAGCATCTGGTATAGGAGATAGAATCCATCATTAAGAGAATCACTCGGTTGCTGGATGTAGCAGAAGTCGGTCTTATGGCCGAAGGCGGGCCTGCCGTTCTTTTTCTTCTTGTCCTTGACCTCTCCACCCTGTGCGCCGTAGTAAAAGATAGCATTGTCGAGAACATCCTTGATGTGGGTGTAATCCTTTTTGTTAATGTTCTTCGACAAGTCCAAGTAAAGAGCGTGGGAGTATCGGGGGTAGAGGATGATGAGGACGGCACGCTCACCGCTGCACAAAATAAGTACACCTCAAATTAATTAGCCTCCACCGTGCAAATGAATGATTTAAATCAAAGGAAGGATATCCGCGCGGATGACTTACATGGGATGATAAGGCACGAGAATCACCTCCTTGTCCTTATTGTCGAGCATGAAATTAAGGATGTATTCCCTCGCGTATTCAGAGTACTTTGCGCAGACTCCCAAGAAGGCCTCGTGCATGAAGTACGGGTCAGCGACACAGATATGAGGTATCTGCTCAACCCCGATGAGGTAGTTCATGTGCAAAGCATAAAGGCGGACAACGCAAAATCCAGCTTCTTCAAGTGAAACATGTCGAAGATGTAATCGAATCGAAGGAAGAACTTCTCCTCGGGGAATGTGTCGACGTACGACAAACCCCGTGACACGTTAACGACATAGAGTGGGTATCCTGGATTTTTTGAGGTGATGAGGCCTTTCTCTATCCGCAACACATCATCATGAAGTCTCCTTAAATCAGTGAATCTGGCCCCTAGCGCTGCTTCAGGTAGGATTGGTTGACCGGGGATATGCCATTTTGCCGCACCGGGGATATCTATACGGTCTTGAACTCGAGGCTGTTGAGGCGGCTGGATCATAGAAGCAGCTTTTTTGCCTTTCCTCGGTCTCTTCCTAGACTTCTTTACTACCGGAAGGTTGTCCATAATACCTTCAAACTCTGGAGGCGGCAATTCAGGCACCGACTCATGAGGCTCAAACCCTAATAGGCGCCAGTATTGACATACTGTTGAGTGTCATCCTCATCCTCATCCTAATCTATGGCGACGTCACCAGCGACTAATGGAGTAGGTGAGGTGTTGATGTTCATACCTATCTGCGAGCTCGTGGGTGTGCTCCCGGCCGCCTCCAGACGAAGCAGACTCTTTGGCCACAACAGGACCCGCCCATTGCAACAATCACCAAGCCGCCGCGGGGTCTCGTCGTCATCCCCCACTAGTACTAGAGGAGGCAAATTCTCGTGACCCGGTTTCACACTGGCCACAGAAACCTTGAAGACGTTCGGGGGGATCGGCCGGCTATGGAACAATGGTTCCTTCGGCGTCAATATCGTCGCCTTCCCCACGTCCACCTTCTGGTCGCCGATGGTGTACAATATGGTGCATGGGGTTTCGTCAGCCTGCAAAGAAAAGTCTGCGACGTGAGACATCCGAAAGGCAACGAAAATGGGAGATTATACATTTATTGAAGGGGGCCAGTGTGACAGATACCGTGAGGGCGTCGAGCTCAGCCAAAGACGAAGCACCGCCGAACACGTCCGGTGTGGGAGCAGGTGCAGCAACCGGTGCGGGAGAAGGTGCAGGAGCAGGTGCGGGAGCAGGTGCACGAGCCGGTACGGGAGCAGGTGCAGGTGCTGGTGCAATGCTAGTCGAGCTGCTCCTGAGGAAGTCAGCAAGGGGAAAGTCTGCTGCATTTTTTCTGGATTTTGCCTGCTCCAATTGAAAACGGCCGGAACCAAGGTAGTAGACATATCTACAAGCACCTGTTTTGCGGCAGCTACTGCTGTTGCAACTGTCTCAGATGATTTCTTTTCAACCGCAATGTCAACCTTCTTGCCGATATTTTCTTCAGTTAACCTCTGTCTTTCCTTTCTCTCCTCCGTGGTCTCACGGTAGTACTTCTTCCACGTGGTGTCGTCTCCGACATCGTGCACACGTCCATACGATGGTCGAGTCTCCACCGGGAATCCTTTCAATATGTTCAACTCCCGGTTGAATGGAGTGTCCCACTTGGGCCTCGCCAATGCCTCAGACGGCGAGTCGCTTTCGGCCGCAATCCTGTGTTGCCAATATATATTGCATATCATGAAAATATGAATGCATAAACATAAAGAATGTAATTTTAATTAGAAAATAAAGTATCAATACATCATGTATATATTATTATATAATGCAAATTATGATTATAAGATATATGCACACAACTATAAATAACAACTAAGTAAATACAATGTGATGAAATGCGCCGGGAGGGGGAGGGGGCAAATGCCCCCTATCCACCATATAATAATGTTGATATGTTTTAGAAATCACATTTTTTGAAATTTATTTAGATCTTGGAATTTAGGGCGTGGCTATTCCAGGAAGATCAAGGAATACAAAATATTACGCTGTGAATGTCGCAACATATTCGATGGTGGCTCTCAACAGTGGTTTGATGGTAATTATTTACCCCTTCAGTCTTTAGCTAGTTAGCTAGTAGACTCGTCTACTATCAAAACTAGCTACCAACATTAGCTACCAACATAACTCAACACTAGCTACCAACATGATCAATTAATTCTTTTGCTACAGTATTGTGCAGGTTTGTGTTGGCGCCACTGGTTGTATTTGTCTTCTTTGCCCACAAGTACTGGAAAAACAAGGATCACCATTGACATTGTCGAGAAGTTCCTTTGGATGCAGCAGACTATTGACCCGATGAGGTATGCCTGCACAAATATCGCTGCAACCACAAACCGGTTTTCAGACAAGCTGGGACATGGAGGTTTCAGCGCCGTGTTTAAGGGCGTGCTGCTTGATGATGTTCATGCAGCCGTCAAGATGTTGAACTCTGGCTCCAGCTGCAACGGAGATGACTTCATCAGTGAGGTTTCCATCAGCAGCACGATCACGTCAATGTGGTGCGTCTAGTTGGGTTTTGTTCTGAGGAAACTGGAAGAGTATTGGTTTACGGTTACATGCCACGAGGTTCCCTCGACAAGTACATATTCTCAGTTGAGAAGAGTTTCTCTTGGGACAAGCTCAACGACATCTCTTTGGATATTGTTAGGGGTATCAACTACCTGCATCATGGCTATGACAACAGATTCTCCACTTTGACATCAAGTCGCACAACATCATGCTCGACAATAATTTCATCCCCAAAGTTGTTGATTTCGGCCTTGCTAAACTGTACCCAAGGGACAACAACTTTGTGCCCTCCAACGCCTTATGGGGAACGGTTGGGTACATAGCTCCTGAGATGATATCTTGGGGCTTCGATGTTGTCGACCAAGTCTGATGTGCTAGGAGCGCGTATGCTGTTAGGCACACTGCTAGTGCTAACTTGTACTCTAAAAAGCAACCGTGCACATCTAGTTTGGTGTTTCTGATGTAATTAATTGCAAAGTACAAACACTGACAATCTTACATATTTCTAGGATAATCCAAATACTTAAAGGTGTACTAGCTATAGCTTTAAAAACATGATGTGCTTAATTAAAGAAGGACAATCCAAAAACAAAGTACTTATCAAAGTTTACTCGTCCACAATGTACTTAACAAGAAGAGTTTGACATCAACAAAGTAGACTTAATAACAACACATCAAAAACATGAAGCCTACTTGTCAACCTCCCAGTTATAGATGGCACACATGAAGAGGACTGGCTCAGCATCCTGTCCCATGTGGAGCACGACGATCAACTTATCACCTTCCTCTCGCTAATGTAGATGTCATGAATCTCATTCCACCCATTGAATGACGACGAGGCGTTCATCTTCTGGCAACATGGAGTAGGTGGTTGCCATGTCCACCTATCAGAGATGACAATTCACAAGTCACCACTATGCTAAACTTGCATTTGCTCAGGCACCACATATTGGCTGAGAGGTCGTCGCCCGCGCCACTTCCCGGTGCAGTCAACTACCGCGCGTTCAAACGACATGACAGTCGCCCGTCTGTCCGTCTACCTCCCACATTGATGGCACGCGGTAGCCGAGGCATCTCCTCCGGCGCCACCCATCTGTCCCTCTGCCACCCACCGGTGCTATATAAACCGTTGCTCCGACCATAGTGATACGTCTCCAACGTATCTATAATTTTTGATTGTTCCACGCTATATTACATCCTGTTTTGGACATTATTGGGCTTTATTATACACTTTTATATTATTTTTGGGACTAACCTATTAACCGGAGGCCCAGCCCAGAATTGTTGTTTTTTGCCTATTTCGGAGTTTCGCGGAAAAAGAATATCAAACAGAGTCCAAACGGAATGAAACCTTCGGGAACGTGATTTTCGGAACGAACATGATCCAGAGGACTTGGTGTTGGGGAACGTAGTAATTTCAAAAAATTTCCTACGCACACGCAAGATCATGTGATGTATAGCAACAAGGGGGGAGTGTGATCTACGTACCTTGTAGATCGACAACGGAAGCGTTTGGTTGATGTAGTCGTACGTCTTCACGGCCCGACCGATCAAGCACCGAAACTACGGCACCTCTGAGTTCTAGCACACATTCAGCTCGATGACGATCCCCGGACTCCGATCCAGCAAAGTGTCGGGGAAGAGTTCCGTCAGCATGATGGCGTGGTGACGATCTTGATGTACTACTGCTGCAGGGCTTCGCCTAAGCACCGCTACAATATAATCGAGGACTATGGTGGCTGGGGGCGCCGCACACGGCTAAGAATAAGATCACGTGGATCAACTTGTGTCTTTCTGGGGCGCCCCTGCCTCCGTATATAAAGGACTAAAGGGGGGGTGCGGCCGGCCTAGGAGAGGCGCGCCAGGAGAGTCCTACTTCCTCTGGGAGTAGGATTCCCCCCCCCCCAATCCTAGTTGGAATAGGATTCGCGGAGGGGGGAAAGGACAGAGAGGGGCCGGCCCCCTCTCCTTGTACTATTCGGACCAAGGGAGGGGAGGGGCGCGCGGCCCATGTTGGGCTGCCTCTTCTCTTCTCCACTAAGGCCCACTATGGCCTATATAGCTCCCGGGGGGTTCCGGTAACCTCCCGGTACTCCGGTAAAATCCCGATTTCACCCGGAACAATTCCGATATCCAAACATAGGCTTCCAATATATCAATCTTTATGTCTCAACCATTTCGAGACTCCTCGTCATGTCCGTGATCACATCCGGGACTCCGAACAAACTTTGGTACATCAAAATGCGTAAACTTATAATATAACTGTCATCGTAACCTTAAGCGTGCGGACCCTACGGGTTCGAGAACAATGTAGACATGACCGAGACATGTCTCTGGTCAATAACCAATAGCGGGACCTGGATGCCCATATTGGCTCCTACATATTCTACGAAGATCTTTGTTGGTCAGACCGCATAACAACATATGTTGTTCCCTTTGCCATCGGTATGTTACTTGCCCGAGATTCGATCATTGGTATTCCAATACCTAGTTCAATCTCGTTATCGGCAAGTCTCTTTACTCGTTCTGTAATACATCATCCCGCAACAAACTTATTAGTTGCAATGCTTGCAAGGCTTAAGTGATGTGCATTACCGAGAGGGCCCAGAGATACCTCTCCGACAATCGGAGTGACAAATCCTAATCTCGAAATACGCCAACTCAACATGTACCTTTGGAGACACCTGTAGATCTCCTTTATAATCACCCAGTTACGTTGTGACGTTTGGTAGCACACAAAGTGTTCCTCTGGCAAACGGGAGTTGCATAACCTCATAGTCATAGGAACATGTATAAGTCATGAAGAAAGCAATAGCAACATACTAAACGATCGAGTGCTAAGCTAATGGAATGGGTCATGTCAATCAGATCATTCAACTAATGATGTGATCCCGTTAATCAAATAACAACTCTTTGTCCATGGTTAGGAAACATAACCATCTTTGATTAACGAGCTAGTCAAGTAGAGGCATACTAGTGACACTCTGTTTGTCTGTGTATTCACACATGTATTATGTTTCCGGTTAATACAATTCTAGCATGAATAATAAACTTTTATCATGATATAAGGAAATAAATAATAACTTTATTATTGCCTCTAGGGCATTTTTCCTTCAGTCTCCCACTTGCACTAGAGTCAATGATCATTACACAGTAATGATTCTAACACCCATGGAGCTTTGGTGCTGATCATGTTTTGCTCGTGGAAGAGGCTTAGTCAATGGGTCTGCAGCATTCAGATCCATATGTATCTTGCAAATCTCTATATCTCCCACCTGGACTAGATCCTGGATGGAATTGAAGCATCTCTTGATGTGCTTGGTTCTCTTGTGAAATCTGGATTCCTTTGCCAAGGCAATTGCACCAGTATTGTCACAAAAGATTTTCATTGGACCCGATGCACTAGGTATGACACCTAGATCAGATATGAACTCCTTCATCCAGACTCCTTCATTTGCTGCTTCCGAAGCAGCTATGTATTTTGCTTCACATGTAGATCCCGCCACGACGCTTTGTTTAGAACTGCACCAACTGACAGCTCCACCGTTTAATGTAAAAACGTATCTGGTTTGCGATTTAGAATCGTCCGGATCAGTGTCAAAGCTTGCATCAACGTAACCGTTTATGATGAGCTCTTTGTCACCTCCATATACGAGAAACATATCCTTAGTCCTTTTCAGGTACTTCAGGATGTTCTTGACCGCTGTCCAGTGATCCACTCCTGGATTACTTTGGTACCTCCCTGCTAGACTTATAGCAAGGCACACATTAGGTCTGGTACATAGCATTGCATACATGATAGAGCCTATGGCTGAAGCATAGGGAACATCTTTCATATTCTCTCTATCTTCTGCAGTGGTCGGGCATTGAGTCTTACTCAACTTCACACCTTGTAACACAGGCAAGAACCCTTTCTTTGCTTGATCCATTTTGAACTTCTTCAAAACATTGTCAAGGTATGTGCTTTGTGAAAGTCCAATTAAGTGTCTTGATCTATCTCTATAGATCTTAATGCCTAATATGTAAGCAGCTTCACCGAGGTCTTTCATTGAAAAACTCTTATTCAAGTATCCCTTTATGCTATCCAGAAATTCTGTATCATTTCCAATTAGTAATATGTCATCTACATATAATATCAGAAATGCTATAGAGCTCCCACTCACTTTCTTGTAAAAACAGGCTTCTCCAAAAGTCTGTATAAAACCAAATGCTTTGATCACACTATCAAAACGTTTATTCCAACTCCGAGAGGCTTGCACCAGTCCATAAATGGATCGCTGGAGCTTGCACACTTTGTTAGCTCCCTTTGGATCGACAAAACCTTCTGGTTGCATCATATACAACTCTTCTTCCAGAAATCCATTCAGGAATGCAGTTTTGACATCCATCTGCCAAATTTCATAATCATAAAATGCGGCAATTGCTAACATGATTCGGACAGACTTAAGCATCGCTACGGGTGAGAAGGTCTCATCGTAGTCAATCCCTTGAACTTGCCGAAAACCTTTTGCGACAAGTCGAGCTTTGTAGACAGTAATATTACCGTCAGCGTCAGTCTTCTTCTTGAAGATCCATTTATTCTCAATTGCTTGCCGATCATCGGGCAAGTCAACCAAAGTCCATACTTTGTTCTCATACATGGATCCCATCTCAGATTTCATGGCTTCAAGCCACTTTGCGGAATCTGGGCTCACCATCACTTCTTCATAGTTCGTAGGTTCATCATGATCTAGTAGCATGACTTGCAGAACAGGATTACCGTACCACTCTGGCACGGATCTTACTCTGGTTGATCTACGAGGTTCAGTAGCGTCTTGTTCTGAAGTTTCATGATCATCATCATTAGCTTCCTCACTAATTGGTGTAGGTGTCATAGAAACAGTTTTCTGTGATGTACTACTTTCCAATAAGGGAGCAGGTACAGTTACCTCGCCAAGTTCTACTTTCCTCCCACTCACTTCTTTCGAGAGAAACTCTTTTTCTAGAAAGTTTCCGAACTTAGCAACAAAAATCTTGCCTTCGGATCTATGATAGAAGGTGTATCCAATAGTCTCCTTTGGATATCCTATGAAGACACATTTCTCCGATTTGGGTTCGAGCTTATCAGGTTGAAGCTTTTTCACATAACCATCGCAGCCCCAAACTTTCAGAAATGACAACTTTGGTTTCTTGCCAAACCACAGTTCATAAGGCGTCGTCTCAACGGATTTTGATGGTGCCCTATTTAACGTGAATGCGGCCGTCTCTAGAGCGTATCCCCAAAACGATAGCGGTAAATCAGTAAGAGACATCATAGATTGCACCATATCTAGTAAAGTACGATTACGACGTTCGGACACACCATTACGCTGTGGTGTTCCGGGTGGCGTGAGTTGCGAAACTATTCCACAATTTTTCAAATGTAAACCAAACTCGTAACTCAAATATTCTCCTCCACGATCAGATCGTAGAAACTTTATTTTCTTGTTACAATGATTTTCAACTTCACTCTGAAATTCTTTGAACTTTTCAAATGTTTCAGACTTATGTTTCATTAAGTAGATATACCCATATCTACTTAAGTCATCTGTGAAGGTGAGAAAATAATGATATCCGCCACGAGCCTCAACATTCATCGGACCACATACATCTGTATGTATGATTTCCAACAAATTTGTTGCTCTCTCCATAGTACCGGAGAACGGTGTTTTGGTCATCTTGCCCATGAGGCACGGTTCGCAAGTACCAAGTGATTCATAATCAAGTGGTTCCAAAAGTCCATCAGTATGGAGTTTCTTCATGCGCTTTACACCGATATGACCTAAATGGCAGTGCCATAAATATGTTGCACTGTCATTATTAACTCTGCATCTTTTGGCTTCAACATTATGAATATGTGTGTTACTACTATCGAGATTCAATAAGAATAGACCACTCTTCAAGGGTGCATGACCATAAAAGATATTACTCATATAAATAGAACAACCATTATTCTCTGATTTAAATGAATAACCGTCTCGCATCAAACAAGCTCCAGATATAATGTTCATGCTTAACGCTGGCACCAAATAACAATTATTTAGGTCTAATATTAATCCCGAAGGTAGATGTAGAGGTAGCGTGCCGACTGCGATCACATCGACTTTGGAACCGTTTCCCACGCGCATCGTCACCTCGTCCTTTGCCAATCTTCGCTCAATCTGTAGTCCTTGTTTCGAGTTGCAAATATTAGCAACAGAACCAGTATCAAATACCCAGGTGCTACTGCGAGCATTAGTAAGGTACACATCACTAATATGTATATCACATATACCTTTGTTCACCTTGCCATCCTTCTTATCCGCCAAATACTTGGGGCAATTCCGCTTCTAGTGACCAGTCTGCTTGCAGTAAAAGCACTCAGTTTCAGGCTTAGGTCCAGACTTGGGTTTCTTCTCTTGAGCAGCAACTTGTTTGCTGTTCTTTTTGAAGTTCCCCTTCTTCTTCCCTTTGCCCTTTTTCTTGAAACTAGTGGTCTTGTTGACCATCAACACTTGATGCTCCTTCTTGATTTCTACCTCCGCAGCTTTCAGCATTGCGAAGAGCTCGGGAATAGTCTTATTCATCCCTTGCATATTATAGTTCATCACGAAGCTCTTGTAGCTTGGTGGCAGTGATTGGAGAATTCTATCAATGACGCAATCATCTGGAAGATTAACTCCCAATTGAATCAAGTGATTATTATACCCAGACATTTTGAGTATATGCTCACTGACAGAACTGTTCTCCTCCATCTTGCAGCTATAGAATTTATTGGAGACTTCATATCTCTCAATCCGGGCATTTGCTTGAAATATTAACTTCAACTCCTGAAACATCTCATATGCTCCATGACGTTCAAAACGTCGTTGAAGTCCGGATTCTAAGCCGTAAAGCATGGCACACTGAACTATTGAGTAGTCATCAGCTTTGCTCTGCCAGACGTTCATAACATCCGGCGTTGCTCCTGCAGCAGGCCTGGCACCCAGCGGTGCTTCCAGGACGTAATTCTTCTGTGCAGCAATGAGGATAATCCTCAAGTTACGGACCCAGTCTGTGTAATTGCTATCATCATCTTTCAACTTTGCTTTCTCAAGGAACACATTAAAATTCAACGGAACAACAGCACGAGCCATCTATCTACAAACAAGCATAAACAAGCAAGATACTTATCAGGTACTAAGTTTCATGATAAATTTAAGTTCAGTTAATTTACTTAAAGAACTCCCACTTAGATAGACATCCCTCTAATCCTCTAAGTGATTACGTGATCCAAATCAACTAAGCCATGTCCGATCATCACGTGAGATGGAGTAGTTTCATTGGTGAACATCACTATGTTGATCATATCTACTATATGATTCACGCTCGACCTTTCGGTCTCCGTGTTCCGAGGCCATATCTGTATATGCTTGGCTCGTCAAGTATAACCTGAGTATTCCGCGTGTGCAACTGTTTTGCACCCGTTGTATTTTAACATAGAGCCTATCACACCCGATCATCACGTGGTGTCTCAGCACGAAGAACTTTCGCAACGGTGCATACTCAGGGAGAACACTTCTTGATAGTTAGTGAGAGATCATCTTATAATGCTACCGTCAATCAAAGCAAGATAAGATGCATAAAAAGATAAACATCACATGCAATCAATATAAGTGATATGATATGGCCATCATCATCTTGTGCTTGTGATCTCCATCTCCGAAGCACCGTCGTGATCACCATCGTCATCGGCGTGACACCATGATCTCCATCGTAGCATCGTTGTCGTCTCGCCAAGCTTGTGCTTCCATGACTATCGCTACCGCTTAGTGATAAAGTAAAGCATTACATCGTGATTGCATTGCATACAATAAAGCGACAACCATATGGCTCCTGCCAGTTGCCGATAACTCGGTTACAAAACATGATCATCTCATACAATAAAATCAGCATCATGTCTTGACCATATCACATCACAACATGCCCTGCAAAAACAAGTTAGACGTCCTCTACTTTGTTTTTGCAAGTTTTACGTGGCTGCTACAGGCTTAAGCAAGAACCAATCTTACCTACGCATCAAAACCACAACGATAGTTTGTCAAGTTGGTGCTGTTTTAACCTTCGCAAGGACCGGGCGTAGCCACACTCGATTCAACTAAAGTTGGAGAAACTATCACCCGCAAGCCACCTATGTGCAAAGCACGTCGGGAGAACCGGTCTCGCGTAAGCGTACGCGTAATGTCGGTCCGGGCCGCTTCGTCCAACAATACTGCCGAACCAAAGTATGACATGCTGGTAAGCAGTATGACTTATATCGCCCACAACTCACTTGTGTTCTACTCGTGCATATAACATCAACATATAAAACCTAGGCTCGGATGCCACTGTTGGGGAACGTAGTAATTTCAAAAAAATTCCTACGCACACGCAAGATCATGTGATGTATAGCAACGAGGGGGGAGTGTGATCTACGTACCTTGTAGATCGACAACGGAAGCGTTTGGTTGATGTAGTCGTACGTCTTCACGGCCCGACCGATCAAGCACCGAAACTACGGCACCTCCGAGTTCTAGCACACGTTCAGCTCGATGACGATCCCCGGACTCCGATCCAGCAAAGTGTCGGGGAAGAGTTCCGTCAGCACAACGGCGTGGTGACGATCTTGATGTACTACTGCTGCAGGGCTTCGCCTAAGCACCGCTACAATATAATCGAGGACTATGGTGGCTGGGGGCGCCGCACACGGCTAAGAATAAGATCACGTGGATCAACTTGTGTCTTTCTGGGGTGCCCCTGCCTCCGTATATAAAGGACTAAAGGGGGGGTGCGGCCGGCCTAGGAGAGGCGCGCCAAGAGAGTCCTACTCCCTCTGGGAGTAGGATTCCCCCCCCCCCCAATCCTAGTTGGAATAGGATTCGCGGAGGGGGGAAAGGAGAGAGAGGGGCCGGCCCCCTCTCCTTGTCCTATTCGGACCAAGGGAGGGGAGGGGCGCGCGGCCCATGTTGGGCTGCCTCTTCTCTTTTCCACTAAGGCCCACTAGGGCCTATATAGCTCCCGGGGGGTTCCGGTAACCTCCCGATACTCCGGTAAAATCCCGATTTCACCCAGAACAATTCCGATATCCAAACATAGGCTTCCAATATATCAATCTTTATGTCTCGACCATTTCGAGACTCCTCGTCATGTCCGTGATCACATCCGGGACTCCGAACAAACTTCGGTACATCAAAATGCATAAACTCATAATATAACTGTCATCATAACCTTAAGTGTGCGGACCCTACGGGTTCGAGAACAATGTAGACATGTCTCTGGTCAAAAACCAATAGCGGGACCTGGATGCCCATATTGGCTCCTACATATTCTACGAAGATCTTTATCGGTCAGACCGCATAACAACATACGTTGTTCCCTTTGTCATCGGTATGTTACTTGCCCGAGATTCGATCGTTGGTATTCCAATACCTAGTTCAATCTCGTTACCGGCAAGTCTCTTAACTCGTTCTATAATACATCATCTCGCAACTAACTTATTAGTTGCAATGCTTGCAAGGCTTAAGTGATGTGCATTACCGAGAGGGCCCAGAGATACCTCTCCAACAATCGGAGTGACAAATCCTAATCTCAAAATACGCTAACACAACATGTACCTTTGGAGACACCTGTAGAGCTCCTTTATAATCACCCAGTTACGTTGTGACATTTGGTAGCACACAAAGTGTTCCTCTGGCAAACGGGAGTTGCATAATCTCATAGTCATAGGAACATGTATAAGTCATGAAGAAAGCAATAGCAACATACTAAATGATCGAAAGCTAAGCTAATGGAATGGGTCATGTCAATCAGATCATTCAACTAATGATGTGATCCCGTTAATCAAATAACAACTCTTTGTCCATGGTTAGGAAACATAACCATCTTTCATTAACGAGCTAGTCAAGTAGAGGCATACTAGTGACACTCTGTTTGTCTATGTATTCACACATGTATTATGTTTCTGGTTAATACAATTCTAGCATGAATAATAAACTTTTATCATGATATAAGGAAATAAATAATAACTTTATTATTGCCTCTAGGGCATTTTTCCTTCACTTGGACCCTACGTCAAGAAAGCAACCAGGAGTGCATGAGGTAGGGGGCGTGCCTCCCCCCCCCCCCAGGCGCGCCCTCCACCCTCCTAGGGCCCATGTTGCTCCACCGACGTACTTCTTCCTCCTATATATACCTACGTACCCCAAACTACCAGATACGGAGCCAAAACCCTAATTCCACTGCCGTAACTTTTTGTACCCATGAGATCCCATCTTGGGGCGTTTTCCGGAGCTCCGCCGGAGGGGGAATCGATCACGGAGGGCTTCTACATCAACACCATAGCCTCTCCGATGAAGTGTGAGTAGTTTACTTCAGACTTTCGGGTCCATGGTTATTAGCTAGATGGCTTCTTCTCTCTTTTTGGATCTCAATACAAAGTTCTCCCCCTCTCTTGTGGAGATCTATTCAATGTAATCTTCTTTTGCGGTGTGTTTGTTGAGACCAATGAATTGTGGGTTTATGATCAAGTGTATCTATGAACAATATTTGAATCTTCTCTGAAATCTTTTATGTATGATTGGTTATCTCGAATTATCAGTTTGGTTTGGCCGACTAGATTGATCTTTATTGCAATGGGAGAAGTACTTAGCTTTGGGTTCAATCTTGCGGTATCCTTTCCCAGTGACAGTAGGGGCAGCAAGGCACATATTGTATTGTTGCCATCGAGGATAACAAGATGGGGTTTATATCATATTGCATGAGTTTATCCCTCTACATCATGTCATCTTGCTTACAGTGTTACTCTGTTCTTTTGAACTTAATACTCTAGATGCATGCTGGATATTAGTCGATATGTGGAGTAATAGTAATAGATGCAGGCAGGAGTCGGTCTACTTGTCTCGGACGTGATGCCTATATACATGATCATACCTAGATATTCTCATAACTATGCTCAATTCTGTCAATTGCTCAACAGTAATTTGTTTACCCACCGTAATACTTATGCTCTCGAGAGAAGCCACTCGTGAAACCTATGGCCCCCGGGTCTATTTTCCATCATATTAATCTTCCGTCAACAAGCTATTTCCTTTTTCGTTTATTTTGCTTTCTTTACTTTGCATCTTTATCATAAAAATACCAAAAATATTATCTAATCATATCTATCAGATCTCACTTTCGTAAGTGACCGTGAAGGGATTGACAACCCCTTTATTGTGTTGGTTGCGAGGATTTTATTTGTTTGTGTAGGTGCGAGGGACTCGTGCGTGGCCTCCTACTGGATTGATACATTGGTTCTCAAAAACTGAGGGAAATACTTACGCTACTTTGCTGCATCACCCGTTCCTCTTCAAGGGAAAACCAACGCAGTGCTCAAGAGGTAGCAAGAAGGATTTCTGGTGCCGTTGCCGGGGAGTCTACGCAAAAGTCAACATACCAAGTATCGATCACAAACCCTTATCGCCCGCATTACATTATGTGCCATTTGCCTCTCGTTTTCCTCTCCCCCACTTCACCCTTACTGTTTTATTCGCCCTCTCTCTCTCTCTCTTTGTCCTCCTTCTCTTTCTCTATTTTCCTCTTTTTGCGTGTCTCTTGTTTTCTTGTGTGTTGGATTGCTTGCTCGTCACGATGGCTCTACCTAGATTTGGTGATCATCACCTTAAAAGTTTAGAAGAGATCGAAAGCAACGTCTGGAGTTTTATGGTCTTACAATTTGAGCATAATAATTTCTTTAGAAACGAGCTTAAGGAACAAAAAAGGTTTATGGGTTTTATGAATAAAGAGCTCGATGATATGACTAATGAATTTGATGGTTTGAAATCTCAGATTGCTCACCTTGAGAAGTTAATAGCTAAAGTCTCAGATAAGCAGGCCACCTTAGTTATTAAGATGGCCGCTAAGCCAGAAAATGTTGGGGATAATAAAGATGAAGATCTAAAAGTTATTGATGTGTCCCCTATTAAATCTTCGTTTTTCAATATGAATCTTGATAATGATGGGACTGAATATGATCCACCTTTACCTAGAAGACGTTCCAAAAATTCGGAGTCTTTAGATCTTGAAGCTAAAATTGTTAAAAGTGGGATTGAAGAAGTCAAAACTTTAAATATCAATGAACCCACTATTTTGGATCTCAAGGAATTTAATTATGATAATTGCTCTTTGATAGATTGCATTTCCTTGTTTCAATCCGTGCTAAATTCTCCTCATGCTTATAGTCAAAATAAAGCCTTTACCAAACATATCGTTGATGCTTTGATGAAATCTTATGAAGAAAAATTTGAGTTGGAAGTTTCTATCCCTAGAAAACTTTATGATGAGTGGGAACCTAATATTAAAATTAAAATTAAAGATCATGAATGCTAGGCTTTGTGTGATTTGGGTGCTAGTGTTTCCACGATTCCAAAAACTTTGTGTGATTTGCTAGGTTTCCGTGATTTTGATGATTGCTCTTTAAACTTGCACCTTGCGGATTCAACTATTAATAAACCTATGGGAAGAATTAATGATGTTCTTATTGTCGCAAATAGGAATTATGTGCCTGTAGATTTTATTGTTCTTGACGTAGATTGCAATCCTTCATGCCCTATTATTCTTGGTAGACCTTTCCTTAGAACGATTGGTGCAAATATTGATATGAAGGAAGGGAATATTAGATTTTAATTTCTGTTAAGGAAAGGCATGGAACACTTCCCTAGAAATAAAATAAAATTACCATATGAATCTATTATGAGAGCCAGTTATGGATTGCCTACCAAAGATGGCAATACCTAGATCTATCCTTGCTTTTATGCCTAGCTAGGGGCGTTAAACGATAGCGCTTGTTGGGATGCAACCCAATTTTATTTTTCTTCCTTAATTTTTGCTCCTGTTTAGTAATAAATAATTTACCTAGACTCTTTTTTGGTTGTGTTTTTGTGTTTAATCAGTGTTTGTGCCAAGTAAACCGTTGGGAAGACTTGGGGAAAGTCTTTTCAATCTTGCTGTAAAAAACAGAAACTTTAGCGCTCACGAGAATTGCTGCCATTTTTATTTGGAAAGTGATATTTAGTTAATTCTTTTTGCAGATGATTAATAGATAAATTCCTCACGTCCAGAAATTTATTTTAAAATTTTTGGGTTCCAGAACTTGCGTTAGCTACAGATTACTACAGACTGTCCTGTTTTTGACAGATTCTGTTTTTCGTGTGTTGTTTGCTTATTTTGATGAATCTATGGCCAATAAAATAGTTTATAAACCATAGAGAAGTTGGAATACAGTAGGTTTAATACCAATATAAATAAAGAGTGAGTTCATTACAGTACCTTGAAGTGGTGTTTTGTTTTCTTTCGCTAACGGAGCTCACGAGATTTTCTACTTTAAGTTTTGTGTTGTGAAGTTTTCAAGTTTTGGGTGAAAGATTTGATGGATTATGGAAAAAGGAGTGGTAAGAGCCTAAGCTTGGGGATGCCCATGGCACCCCAATATAATCTAAGGACACCTAAAATCCCAAGCTTGGGGATGCCCCAGAAGGCATCCCGTCTTTCGTCTACTTCCATCGGTAACTTTACATGGAGCTATATTTTTATTTACCACATGATATGTGTTTTGTTTGGAGCGCCTTGTATTATTTGAGTCTTTGTTTGTTAGTTTTCCACAATCATCCTTGCTGTACACACCTTTTGAGAGAGACACACATGATTCAGAAATTGTTAGCATACTCTATGTGCTTCACTTATATCTTTTGAGTTATATAGTTTTTGCTCTAGTGCTTCACTTATATCTTTTAGGGCACGGTGGTGGATTTGTTTTATAGAAACTATTGTTCTCTCATGCTTCACTTAGATTATTTTGAGAGTCCTACAAAACAGCGTGCTAATTTGCTTTAATTATGTTAGGCATTCAAGATTAATAAAAAAATTCTTATGAGTGTGTTGAATACTATGAGAAGTTTGATACTTGATAATTGTTTTGAGATATGGAGATGGTGATATTAGAGTCGTGCTAGTTGAGTAGTTGTGAATTTGAGAAATGCTTGTGTTGAAGTTTGTGATTCCCGTAGCATGCACGTGTGGTGAACCGTTATGTGAAGAAGTTGGATCATGATTTATTTATTGATTGTCTTCCTTATGAGTGGCGGTCGGGGACGAGCGATGGTATTTTCCTACCAATCTATTCCCCTAGGAGCATGCGCGTAGTACTTTGCTTCGATAACTAATAGATTTTTGCAATAAGTATGTGAGTTCTTTATGACTAATGTTGAGTCCATGGATTATACACACTCTCACCCTTCCACCATTGCTAGCCTCTCTAATACCGCGCACCTTTCGCCGGTATCATACACCCACCATATACCTTCCTCAAAACATCCACCATACCTACCTATCATGGCATTTCCATAGCCATTCCGAGATATATTGCCATGCCACTTTCCACTGTTCCGTTTACTATGACACGCTCCATCATTGTCATATTGCTTTGCATGATCATGTAGTTGACATTTTAGCTGTGGCAAAGCCACCGTTCATAATTCTTTCGTACAAGTCACTCATGCATCATTGCTATCCCGGTATAACGCCGGAGGCATTCATATAGAGTCATACTTTGTTCTAGTATCGAGTTGTAATCATTGAGTTGTAAATAAATAGAAGTGTGATGATCATCATTCATAGAGTATTGTCCCAAAAAAAAAGGAGAAAGGCAAAAAAGGGAAGGCCCAAAAATATATATAAGGGACAATACTACTTTCCTTTTTCCACACTTGTGCTTCAAAGTAGCACCATGATCTTCATGATAGAGAGTCTCCTATGTTATCACTTTCATATACTAGTGGGAATTTTTCATTATAGAACTTGGCTTGTATATTCCAATGATGGGCTTCCTCAAAATGCCCTAGGTCTTCGTGAGCAAGCGAGTGGGATGCACACCCACTTAGTTCTTTTTGTTGAGATTTCATATACTTATAGCTCTAGTGCATCCGTTGCATGGAAATCCCTACTCACTCACATTGATATCTATTAATGGGCATCTCCATAGCCCGTTGATACGCCTAGTTGATGTGAGACTATCTTCTCCCTTCTTGTCTTCTCCACAACCACCATTCTACTCCACATATAGTGCTATGTCCATGGCTCACGCTCATGTATTGCGTGAATATTGAAAAAGTTTGAGAACACCAAAAGTATGAAACAATTGCTTGGCTTGTCATCGGGGTTGTGCATGATTTAAATACTTTGTGTGGTGAAGATGGAGCATAGCCAGACTATATGATTTTGTAGGGATAACTTTCTTTGGCCATGTTATTTTGAAGAGACATAATTGCTTAGTTAGTATGCTTGAAGTATTATTATTTCTATGTCAATATTGAACTTTTGTCTAGAATCTTTTGGATATGAATATTCATACCACAATTAAGAGAATTACATTGAAATTATGCCAAGTAGCATTCCACATCAAAAATTCTGTTTTTATCATTTACCTACTAGAGGACGAGCAGGAATTAAGCTTCGGGATGCTTGATACGTCTCCAACGTATCTATAAATTTTTATTGTTCCATGCTATATTATATCCTGTTTTGGACATTATTGGGCTTTATTATACACTTTTATATTATTTTTGGGACTAACATATTAACCGGAGGCCCAGCCCAGAATTGCTATTTTTTGCCTATTTCAGAGTTTCGCAGAAAAAGAATATCAAACGAAGTCCAAACGGAATGAAACCTTCGGGAACGTGATTTTCGGAACGAACATGATCCAGAGGACTTGGACCCTACGTCAAGAAAGCAACCAGGAGGGCATGAGGTAGGGGGCGCGCCTACCCCCCCCCCCCAGGCGCGCCCTCCACCCTCGTGGGGCCCATGTTGCTCCACCAACGTACTTCTTCCTCCTATATATACCTACATACCCCCAAACTACCAGATACGGAGCCAAAACCCTAATTCCACCGCCGTAACTTTCTGTACCCGTGAGATCCCATCTTGGGGCCTTTTTCGGAGCTCCACCGGAGGGGGCATCGATCACGGCGGGCTTCTACATCAACATCATAGCCTCTCCGATGAAGTGTGCGTAGTTTACTTCAGACCTTCGGGTCCATAGTTATTAGCTAGATGGCTTCTTCTCTCTTTTTGGATCTCAATACAAAGTTCTCCCCCTCTCTTGTGGAGATCTATTCGATGTAATCTTCTTTTGCGGTGTGTTTTGTTGAGACCGATGAATTGTGGGTTTATGATCAAGTTTATCTATGAACAATATTTGAATCTTCTCTGAATTCTTTTATGTATGATTGGTTATCTTTGCAAGTCACTTTGAATTATCAATTTGGTTTGGCCTACTAGATTGATCTTTTTTGCAATGGGAGAATTGCTTAGCTTTGGGTTCAATCTTGCGGTGTCCTTTCCCAGTGACAGTAGGGGCAGCAAGGCACGTATTGTATTGTTGCCATCGAGGATAACAAGATGGGGTTTATATCATATTGCATGAGTTTATCCCTCTACATCATGTCATCTTGCTTAAAGCGTTACTCTGTTCTTTTGAACTTAATACTCTAGATGCATGCTGGATAGCGGTCGATGTGTGGAGTAATAGTAATAGATGCAGGCAGGAGTCGGTCTACTTGTCTCGGACGTGATGCCTATATACATGATCATACCTAGATATTCTCATAACTATGCTCAATTCTGTCAATTGCTCAACAGTAATTTGTTTACCCACCGTAATACTTATGCTCTCAAGAGAAGCCACTAGTGAAACCTATGGTCCCCGGGTCTATTTTCCATCATATTAATCTTCCGTCAACAAGCTATTTCCTTTTCTGTTTATTTTGCTTTCTTTACTTTGCATCTTTATCATAAAAATACCAAAAATATTACCTTATCATATCTATCAGATCTCACTTTCGTAAGTGACCGTGAAGGGATTGACAACCCCTTTATTGCATTGGTTGCGAGGATTTTATTTGTTTGTGTAGGTGCGAGGGACTCGTGCGTAGCCTCCTACTGGATTGATACCTTGGTTCTCAAAAACTGAGGGAAATACTTATGCTACTTTGCTGCACCACCATTTCCTCTTCAAGGAAAACCAACGCAGTGCTCAAGAGGTAGCACATAGCCACAGTCATCCCTCTCCGCACCACTCCCCGCCAAGATCCCTCCACCGCCAAAGCTCTCTGGGACGGGCTAATGTCGGAGCAGAAGAAGGAGATGGCCACCATTGTTGTCGACTGGCAGGCCGACAGGCAGTAGGAGGACGCCTCTGACGACAGCGTGCAAATTTTGGACGCCTCCACCAACGAGCCAGCTCCACCCTCCTCTTCCTCCGCTGCACCCTCCTCCTTTGCTCCACCCTCACCGGTGCATTGCACCATGACCATCGGCGAGGCTCGTGCCCATTATATGTACATGGTGTTGAAGGAAATATGCCCTAGAGGCAATAATAAAGTTATTATTTATTTCCTTATTTCATGATAAATGTTTATTATTCATGCTAGAATTGTATTAACTGGAAACATAATACATGTGTGAATACATAGACAAACAGAGTGTCACTAGTATGCCTCTACTTGACTAGCTCGTTGATCAAAGATGGTTATGTTTCCTAACCATAGACATGAGTTGTCATTTGATAAATGGGATCACATCATTAGGAGAATGATGTGATTGACTTGACCCATTCCGTTAGCTTAGCACTTGACTATTTTAGTTTACTGCTATTGCTTTCTTCATGACTTATACATGTTCTATGACTATGAGATTATGCAACTCCCGATTACCGGAGGAACACTTTGTGTGCTACCAAACGTCAAAACTTAACTGGGTGATTATAAAGGTGCTCTACAGGTGTCTCCGATGGTACTTGTTGAGTTGGCATAGATCGAGATTAGGATTTGGCACTCCGATTGTCGGAGAGGTATCTCTGGGCCCTCTCGGTAATGCACATCACTATAAGCCTTGCAAGCAATGTGACTAATGAGTTAGTTGCGGGATGACGCATTATGGAACGAGTAAAGAGACTTACTGGTAACGAGATTGAACTAGGTATTGAGATACCGACGATCGAATCTTGGGCAAGTAACATACCGATGACAAAGGGAACAACGTATATTGTTATGCGGTTCGACCGATAAAGATCTTTGTAGAATATGTAGGAGCCAATATGGGCATCCAGGTTCCGCTATTGGTTATTGACCAGAGAAGTGTCTCGGTCATGTCTACATAGTTCTCGAATCCGTAGGGTCCGCACGCTTAACGTTCGTTGACAATATAGTATTTATGAGTTATGTATGTTGGTAACCGAATGTTGTTCGGAGTTCCGGATAAGATCACGGACATGACGAGGAACTCCGGAATGGTCCAGAGATAAAGTTTGATATATGGGATAATAGTGTCTGGTCACCGGAAGGGTTCCGGAATTCACCGAAAGGGGTTCCGGATGTTTTTCGAAATGTTTGGGTATGGGAACACTTTATTTGGGCCAAAGGGGAAAGCCCACAAGGTTTTTGGAATGCGCAAAAGGAAGTTGTGCGGAGTCCAGGGGCTAGACGCCGGGAACCCTAGCGTCTGGCCCTGGAGTCCGAGAAGGACTCTTGCCTTTCAGGTGAAACCGACTTTGTGTAGGCTTTTACTCCAAGTTTCGACCCCAAGGCTCAACATATAAATAGAGGGGTAGGGCTAGCACCCAAGATACATCAAGAAACACCAAGTCGTGTGCCGGCAACCCCGTCCCCTCTAGTTTATCCTCCGTAATAGTTTTCGTAGTGCTTAGGCGAAGCCCTGCGGAGATTGTTCTTCACCAACACCGTCACCACGCCGTCGTGCTTCCAGAACTCATCTACTACTTCGCCCCCCTTGCTGGATCAAGAAGGCGAGGACGTCATCGAGCTGAACGTGTGCTGAACGCGGAGGTGCCGTACGTTCGGTACTTGATCGGGACGGATCGTGTAGGTGTACAACTACATCAACCGCGTTGATAAACGCTTCCACTTTCGGTCTACGAGGGTACGTAGACATACTCTCCCCTCTTGTTGCTATGCATCACCATGATCTTGCGTGTGCGTAGGAATTTTTTTGAAATTACTACATTCCCCAACAGGTGTGGGAGGAGCAGTTCCGGGAGGCGCATGCCGACGCTAACTAGAACCACAACCTCCTATAGGAGCATCTGCAGGTGGAGGAACAGGTCGCCGGCGGCAGGGCGGTCTCGCTAGACGCAGACCTGGCGGAGCAGGAGGCACTGCTCGAGTCCTACCACTCTGCCCCGAGATCCGCCTCGCCCATTGGCAGTACCGCCAGCGGGTGGCGGAGGTGGTGGCCGCCGGTAAGGAGTGTGACGAAGAGGTGGGTGAGGCGTTGTTCGGCGAGACCGACGAGGAGGACAACTCCGAGGCCGCACCCCGACGCCACGACCACGAAGAAGCCGGCATGTACGCGGGAGCCGCCGGCAGCGAGGAAGAGTAGTGCATAGTAGATCGCCGCTCGTATCCCAGGAAGGCCACCGTTCCTCCCCTTTCATCGACGCCAAGCGGGGACGTGGAGGTGGACAGCTTCAATTCACGGGGCTCTGAAGGAGGAGGTTACGGAGGTGGGGCTGGAGAGCGCCGAGGCGGGGCTGGAGAGCACCGAGGCGGAACTGAAGACGGTGAAGCTTCAGTTCTCGGGCTGATGGCCAGACATGGGACCGGACGCCGGCGATCATTTAGATTAGGTATTAATTATACTCCAGAGCCTGACTAGCACCTTTTTGATGTAATTGTAATGAAACCTGTCATGTTCATATGAAATCTAGTATGTTTATATGAAATCCGGTCGTGTTTATATGAAATTCAGACTTATTTGAACAAATTTCGTTCAATTGATTTGAGTTGTTGTATGCGGCTACGGTTTGGATGACTGTCTCCCGCATTCGTGCCGTGGACTGGCCCCCTGTCTATAGACGAATACGGGAGGATTTTTACTGGTTGCGCTAAGATTGGTGGTCATTTTTGCATGGTCAAGCTGAGCTGGTGCGTGCGTATTTGGTTCCAGCGTAGAATGCTACTTCGTCCTTTAGTGGTTAAAGAATTTTCACACGGATGGACCATAGTGCTCATGGCTTGTGATTAGTCCAGGCTGTAGACTAGGCGCAAGAACTCGGACGTCTATCACAAGCTAACCACATTGCATGCACTAAATATTTTTATCTTTTACATTATTAACCGAATCAGGCTAATCACTCTTCTCGAGACAATCAGGCTAGGCACACATTTAGAGTCAGTTTGGTTTGCGTCCACGACACGTAACGCCTGGCTTGGGTGTCCCCCCGAGTGTTGTCTGGTCTTTGTGTTTGGTGCATGTTCTCGGTCTGATGGTATTGGCCTACTTAGAACATGTATAACCAGACCTATCATACCTGCTTCATACGTCGGGGGACTGTCCGGTCACGAAAATCTGACCCAGATGAATATCTTAAACGGACCTCAAATGTCGGGGCTAACCGGCATCCCTCATATCCAATCCAAATATGATGCAGATATGGGGCGTCCGGGCAAGCCCGCCGATCCCCGTTGCAGGTCGTCGCAGTCCCACCTGTAGCGACCGAAACTCTGCCATCTCTTATCGGTGCAACCAAATTTTAGTCCGAGATTGTCCGGCGAGGCAGACGCCGCCCAGTTTAAATAGCCGGGCTAGCGTATGGCGGCAAGCTTGGTTGTTCTTGTGTGATCGAGATATATTTGACACTAGATTGCATTTCATTGATTGATAATTGTTCATCGAGTGTCAAGTTTGTCTCGATCATGTACGTTGATACCTCTACTACAATGACAGTAGATTTTATTTTGTTTTGATGCATGGATACATAGTAATTCAAAAGAAAGCCGACACCAATGTTTCATATCCTTAACAAAGGATGCAATGATGTCAGAAGCGTATCTTTTCTGGACGGCCCGGATGTTTAAGCTGGTCAACTAGCTCATCAGTCGGTGAGGTGGGACTAATACGAGTGTGAAAATGTTAAGTATGAGTAATTTTCGGTACCCAGCCGGCCTAAGATGGACATGATGATCAACGTGCATGGCCCTGTAACAAATGTTTTGAAAATAGGACACGTGGTTGTAAATTGTAAAATTTGAGGGCCACCCGGTCACTGTTCACGAACACGTCCGCGGATGTTTGAGGGTCAAAATTTGCCACCATTGTACATGCCCTTATTTTCCCACGACACCAATCCGACACATGTGAGGTGTAGTTCAGGCCAGCCAGCGTGAACCTGTCATGAGAACATGGTTAATAGTATAGCTGGGCGCTGGCTATATGATCTTGTCACATCATCTATAGCTTACCTTATAGCCCACAAGTACAATAGTCACATATAAATAAGTACTACTTTGTTGAAATATGACCTACCTTTCTCTCTCACATAGTTTGTACGAGCGCGTGTTATAGCCGGCTATTAATCGGTAGCCCGCTTCTTTTCTCTCTCTTCTTCTTTCATCCAAGTCATTAAAAATATAATATTTAAAGCCTTACAGCCTGGCTACATCATCCTATTGTATTTTCCCTGATAGCAAGCAAACATGTCCTTATAATACATTTAATTTAAGAAAGTTCCCACAACAATGCACGATATATTGTCTAGTCTATTTTAATTTTATCCAATTATTCTCGGCCGTCCTGATCCTCCTTTTTATTAGCACAGATAGGCCGGTTTGGCTTGTCAAGAACGATCGTCTCATATAGAGTCCCGCTTGGTGTTGGTCCACTTTTACCACTCTGAAAGACAATAATGCAAGCCGACTTGACTTAGGCGGACCAATCTGTGGTTGGATGGTTAGAGGGATCGTGGTATCTCTAGTTCACCAGGGTTCAAGTCCTGATGCTCGCATTTATTTCTGGATTTATTTCAGGATTTTCGGCGATGCGCATTTAGTAAAAGGAGACGTTTCCGTCGATGACGAGGTACTTACGATGACTTTGTAAATTTTAAGATGATATGCCGGCTCAGTCTTTCAGAGATGTTCATAAGAATAGGATGTGCGTGTGTGCGTTCATAAGGGTAAGTGTATACGCGTGTATGTGAGCGCTTACGTTTGTACTGTGTTAAAGAAAAAGCTAACTTGACTTAGAAATATCTCAAGCGGTGTCGCGTCCAAGTAAAATAATGAACCCGCGCTGGGTGCTCTGCTGGCCGCATGCAATTTTTCTTCCGCCCACTAACGAATACAAACAACTCTTTTGCCGAAAAAAAAAGAATACAAACAACTCTTTAAACAACTTTTGTAGTGTGTTTGCTTCCACTACCATTCCGTGTCGTGCTATAGAAAGCATACAATGCTCCCAAATGCTACAAACAAACTTTGATGACACGTATGTTGTCAAAATATTATTTTGACCTAGTGGGGGCTTCCAAAAGAAGTGTTAGTTCCAAGCTATATATTTGTCGCATACTCACTTCAGTACTCCAATGCGAACTGAGCATAGCTTAAATTGTTAGGTTTTCTTGTGGTGAAACCAACTCAATAGAATTCAAGTTCTAGATTTTGTATTGGTGGTTGTATTTTTCTCAATTTATTTCATGTCTTCTAACGATGTATATTCAGTGGGAGGAGACTTTTGCGTCGACTACGAAGACATCTGTGGCGACTTTGTCAATCTCAAGGTGTAGTGTCGGCTCGGTTTCACAAAGGTGCTCATATGGTTAGGGTGTGTGCGTGCATTCATATCAATGAGTGTATATGCGTATGTTTAAGCATTGGTGTTTGTACTGTGTTAAAAAAACTTCAATACTCAAATATTACTTATTGCATACTAAAAAAAGGAATTTCAAAACAAAACAAAACATCAATAAAAGGTTGATAGTTAAACATGACATCGTGAACTTGACAGTAGTTGAGAGTTGAAGATAAAAGAACTTATAATTGTAGTTTCAATTTGTTGAAACAGAAACTGATTTTGGTTTGAATGTTCAATTTCTTTTTATAATTCTTGTAAGATTGATAATTAAAAAGCCAATTATTTGTTTCTTGTTGTTTTATGTAGTGTTGACCTGGTAGATATGGATGTTAAAAAAACCTCATGGCCATGGTCGAAACACATTTGGAATATCCTCCTAATTATGCTCTATCTAGGAAAATGTAGTGTATGTTAGATAATAACGAGAATAAACGAGACAGAGAGACACGGATTTTTACGTGAAAACCCTTGCGGGAGAAAACCACGGATGCACGAAGGCGCGATCACTATGAGGAGGAGTATTACAAGCACGAGACGACAGGCCGTCTGAGGTGCGACTACATGGGGTATATAAGAGGGCAATACATGAGAGTCCTTGAAGGACAAGTAAACGAGTTGTACTCGTACGCGTCGGTACCAACGCAAAAGGCCCACACCGTATGTACTACATCTAGTCCAATACGGTACTAGAATTTGAATCACAATTTAACAATCTCCACCTTGAGCCAAATTCCCTCCAGTAGTCTAAGAAAATGAATAACTCCGTCCAAATCAGCTTAAACACCTTGTGCGTCAAAGTCCATAAGACTAGTGAGAAATACCAACTAAGCCTGAGCAAAGCTCAAACTTATTGGTCGGAACTGGCTTTGTCATCATATCAGCTGGATTATCATGAGTACTTATCTTGCATAACTTCAAATCGCCTTCAGCAACAACATCTCGAATATAATGAAATCTGATATCAATGTGCTTTGTCCTCTCATGATACATTGGATTCTTTGTAAGATATATAGCACTTTGACTGTCACTAAATACGGTAGGGCAACATGAGTCTCCACAAAGCTCAGTGTACAAACCTCTCAACCAGATAGCTTCTTTGCATGCCTCAGAAATAGCCATATACTCAGCATCAGTAGTGGAACAAGCCACAATAGACTGCAAAGTTGCTCTCCAACTCACAGCACAACCACCAATGGTAAAAACATAACCAGTGAGTGATCTTCTCTTATCCAAATCACCAAAAAAATCAGAATCAACAAAACCAACAAGTCCATCTCTAGTTTTCCCAAACTGTAAATAAGCATTAGAAGTACCTCGCAGGTATCTGAAAATCCACTGAACTGCTCTCCAATGCTCTGTTCCAGGATTAGCCATGTATCTACTGACAACACTCAATGCATATGATAAGTCAGGACGAGAACAAACCATGGTATACATAAGTGAACCAACTGCACTCGAATAGGGAACTCTAGACATATACTCAATATCTGCATCTAACTTAGGACATAAAGCTGATGATAATTTGAAGTGTGCAGCTAACGGAGTACTCATCGGTTGGCATTATGCATATTAAAACGATAAAGAACTTTATCAATATATCCCTTCTGACTGAGATACACTTTTCCAGACGGTCTATCTCTGGATATTTCCATACCAGGTATTTTCTTTGCTGCACCCAAATCCTTCATCTCAAATTCATTACTCAATTGCTTCTTTAGTTCATCGATCTCTGACATACTCTTTGCAGCAATAAGCATATCATCAACATAAAGGAGCAAATAAATAGTTGAACCTTTGATAGTTTTCAAATAAACACAACTATCATAATTAGACCTTTTGAAACCTTGAGAGAGCATAAAGGTGTCAAATCTCTTGTACCACTGTCTTGGAGATTGCTTCAATCCATAAAGAGATTTCTTTAACTTACAGACAAGCTTTTCTTTTCCAGGAATAACAAAACCTTCAGGTTGTTCCATATAAATATCCTCTTCTAATTCTCCATGTAAAAATGCAGTTTTAACATCCAATTGTTCAAGCTCAAGATCATGCATGGCAACAATATTGAGTAAAGTGCGAATAGAGCTATGCTTCACAACAGGAGAAAAGACTTCGTTATAGTCAATACCTGGAATCTGACTGTAACCTTTAGCAACTAACCTTGCTTTATATCTTGTCTCATCATTAGAAGAAACACCTTCTTTCCTCTTAAAACCCACTTGCAACGAATAGGTTTCTTCTCTCTAGGTAATTTTACTAAATTCCAAGTGCCATTCTTTTCAAGTGATTCCATCTCATCATGCGTAGTGGTCATCCACTTATTACTATCACCAGAAATAATAGCCTCGGAATATGAAGAAGGCTCAGAATTACCTTCAATTTCTTCTGCAACAGATAAAGCAAAAGAAACAATATTGCACTCTTCAATTAACCTGTCTGGTTTATTAATACCCCGTCTAACTCTGTCACGTGCAAGATTCCAATTGGGCGGAACAATAGGCTGATTTGGAGTGGGAGTGACATGATCATCATTAACGAAGGATTCATCATGTGCATCAACAATTTAATTACTAGATGTATCACCTGAGTCAATAACATGCTCCACCTTAACATTAGGTTGCTGGATAGGAGGCTGCCGTTCACTCTCAACAGAAACATTAGTAGATGAAACATCATGTAACATAGCAGATTCATTAAAGATAACATTTCTGCTAATAATAATCTTCTGGGTTTCAGGATTCCACAATTTAAAACCTTTAACACCAGACTTATAACCAAGAAAGATGCACTTAACAGCCCTAGGCTCCAACTTTCCATTATCAACATGAGCATAAGCAGTGCAACCAAAAACTCTCAACTGTGAATAATCAGCAGGTGAACCAGACCATACCTCAATTGGAGTTTTCTTATTAAGAGCAATAGGTGGTGAGCGATTAATGAGATAACAAGCAGTGGAAGCGGCCTCAGCCCAAAAACGCCTATGCAAACCTGCATTAGACAACATGCAACGGGCTCTAAAAATAATGGTCTTGTTCATGCGCTCAACAACACCGTTTTGTTGAGGAGTATAAGGAACGGTGTAGTGTCTGACAATGCCTTCAGACTTGCAATAATTCTTAAATTGCTTAGAACAGAATTCCATACCATTATCAGTGCGAAGTATTTTTACCTTCTTTTCAGTTTGTCTTTCAATCATAATCTTCCACTCCTTAAATGCTGAGAATGCTTCATATTTATGCTTCAAGAAATAAGGCCAAACTTTTCTCGAATAATCATCAATTATAGTCAGCATGTACCTAGCACCACCTAGTGACTTCTTGCGAGATGGTCCCCATAAATCAGAATGCACATAATCAAGAATACCTTCGGTTGTATGAGTCAAAGTGTTGAACTTCACCCTCTTGTGCTTGCCGAAGATACAATGCTCACAAAATTTTAATTTACCAGGTTCATATCCATCAAGAAGACCTCTCTTATTTAACTCTGCTAAACCAAGTTCACTCATATGTCCAAGACGCATATGCCAAAGGTTAGCAGCATCACAATCAAAATTCTTTAAAACAACCGGAGTAGCGTTACCTGAAACGGTAGAACCTCGAAGGTAATAAAGACCATTGGTCGAACTTAAGTCACCTTTCATCACAACAAGGGAGCCTTTGGTGACTTTCAAAACACTATCTTCACCTGAATACTTGTATCCCTTTGCATCAAGGGCACTCATAGAAATAAGATTTCTCTTCATCTTCGGAATATACCGAACATCTGTCAAAGTTTTGATTATGCCATCAAACATCTTCATTCGAATAGAACCTATGCCTTCAATCTTGCATGGTGAATTATCAAAACCCAAAACGGAACCAGCAGAAGTAGTGGAATCAAAAGTATTAAACCAATCTCTGTGCGGGCACATATGAAAAGTGCATGCAGTGTCAAGTACCGACTCATCATTGGTCTCAGCACATCCAGCAATAACGACAAGAGCATCATCGGAACTATCATCACGAGCAACGTTAGCAGAATTGTCACCTTGTTTGTTACCTTTTCTCTTTTCCTTGTTCTGCAACTTGAAACACTCTGAGATGTTATGCCCGTCTCTCTTGCAATACCTGCAATATTTCTTGTCTCTGGATTGCGACCGACCCCTGTGGCCGTTCTTACTTTTGCCTCTGTTTCCATTGTGTGAGTTCTTCTCCTTTGTCCTGCCACGAACAGATAATCCCTCGGCTTGGGATGAACTTGAACCATCATGAGGCACCATTAGTTTCATCTTCTCCTTAGAGTTCAAAGCTTCATAAACTTCATTAAGTGTGAGAGTATCACGACTATATAATATGGTGTCTCTAAAATTGGTATAAGAACTTGGCAATGAACAAAGTAACATTAAAGCAATATCTTCCTCTTCATACTTAACCTCCATTGCAGCTAGATCGGGTATAATCTCCTTAAATTCTGAAATATGATTCAAAACATTACCTCCCTCGGGTAACCTGTGCAGGAATAATTTTTGCTTCAGATGCATCTTGCTGATGAGATCTTTAGTCATGCAAATCCCTTCCAGCTTTAACCATAGAGCGGCGGCAGTTTTCTCGCTCAAAACTTCCTGCAAAATATTATTATGCAAATGGAGTTGGATTTTTGACAAAGCCTTACAATCAATTCTTTTCTCCTCAGCAGTCCAGTCCTGAATTCTATTCTTTCCAAAACTATCCAGTGCTTCATCATAGTCGGACTGTGCCAACAATGCTCTCATCTTGACTTACCATAGGGTAAACCTTGTGTCACGGTCCAGCAGCGGAAAATCGTACTTCATGAAAGCCATGAGTAAATAAATCTGTGTACACAAAATAGTACAAGCCGGTGGAAAAATTCTTAACATAATTAATATGCGGACAAAGAACCAGAGAAAATAGCACCTGGTAGTTGCTGATGGCCGTAGCAATTAAAGATGGAAAAGGTAGATGAACTAGTAAGCAACTAGCAGTACTAGTTTGAGTACTAGTACTTGCTTACGTCTTCACGTGTAGCACGGCAACTCGGTGGATGAGGTGATGCCTCGGAACTTGAGTCTTGCACGTGCAGCAACGACGGCAACTCGGCGGATCAGACAACAGGTGCAGCCTTGGGGAATATGCACGCGTACGAACGAAACACTTCGGAACCGACTTGGGATTGGACCGATCGCCGCGGCGGACGGCACGCAGGAAAAGAAACTCTTGACTCCTGTTGGTCTCGCCTTCCCGGGCGACTGCTCCAGAATCGATCTGGCTTCAGATCGCCAAGTCGCATCGGCGGCGGCGCAAAGGACGCCGCAACCCTAACCTCTGGTTTCAAATCTCGTTTCTGAAACCTTAGCTCTGTATACCATTTGTTAGATAATAACGAGAATAAACGAGATAAAGAGACATGGATTTTTACGTGAAAACCCTTGTGAAAGAAAACTACGGACGCACGAAGGCGCGATCACTATGAGAAGAAGTATTACAAGCACGAGACGACAAGCCGTCTGAGATGCGACTACATGGGGTATATAAGAGGGCAATACATGAGAGTTCTTAAAAGACAAGTAAACAAGTTGTACTTGTACGCGTCGGTACCAACGCAAAAGGCCCACACCATATGTATTATGTCTAGTTCAATACGATACTAGAATTTGGATCGCAATTTAACAGTGTATCTAGTTTTGTAAGCTTATCGTTTGCTTGAGTTTAGACTTCAGGCTTGTAACGTGCACAGGTGCACTTCAACATTAAGAATCTGAAAAATCATATTTTAGCCATCGCAACACAAGGCTGAGTTCTACTCCCTCCGTTCCTAAATACTTGTCTTTCTAGTCATTTCAACAACTGTCTACATACGGAGCAAAATGAGTGAATCTACACTCTAAAATATGTCTACATACATCCATATGTAGTAGTCATTTGAAATGTCTAGAAAGACAAATATTTAGGAACGGAGGAAGTACGAACCTATACGCACATTGTGTGCATATATACACACACACACATCGATCAGAGGCTTGCTTCATTAGGGGCTTGCTTAGCTAACTAGCAAAATGGCTCCCAACTTACACAGACGGTCTATGCCGCTCCTCCTCATCCTCCTCCTGGCACTGTCATGCGCCACGCACGGCGCCAACGCCGCGGGGTGCGACCCCACCACCGGCTTCATCACCGTGCCACTCACTGATGCGCAGCTCCCGGTGCAGAGTCCATACGACGTGCCGCTGGATCAGCGATACGAGCTCGTGAATGGCATGCGGCGGATGTGGGTGTACTGTACTGACAAGCCTCATAGCCCAGCCAGCCACACCCGGCCACGAACAGAGATCCGCCACGTCCCCATGGCGGTGGGAAGGGCAATCGAGGTGCAGCTCACCGTCCCCGAACACATGCTGCGAGTCACAGCCCACCACCCAGAGCACTACCTCGTCATCTTCAGCTAGCCGGCGCATCAAGTCAACGCCGTCCCGAGGGGCTTCGTTCGTGTCGACGGCGCCACCTTCAACATTGCGCCGTGGCACGAGCACGACCACACCATCTTCGACACGATGAACCTGCACGTCCACGTCGTCATCGAGAAGGTCCCCATGCAGTACTGGTCGGTTGAGGGGGCGAAGGAGATCCTGGGCAAGCGTGTGCGCGTCGACCGCCTCGACAGCCGGACCCATGAGCGCGGCCACACCAAAACCTTTGCGTGTTGGGTCTGGACCGGCGATGTCGCCAACATCCCCACCAAGCATACGCTGGGGGTGCTGTCGCGCGGTGCCGGTCGGGTGGAGGAGATGGAGGGATTCTCTCCCCCCAACAGGCGTGTGGCTCCCCCGCCGGCCACAGCCGACTACACCATGCTCATCCACGTCGATCGTGTAGAAGATTGGACGCCGCCCTCGCCGCGCTCTTCCCACTCTGGGCAGAGCGGGCTGCCATCCTCTGACTCTGACAACGACGACCGCCCCTTCCCCGAGGTCCTCTCCGGCACGTGGACGATGGAGGTCGAGGATGGCCAGCGCGGCGATCGCCAGCAACGCCTGGGTCGAGCACCAGTTGCTGACTTAGGCTGCCGCGGCATGCCCAGTGGTGGCCACGGGCGCGACCGTGACGAAGACGACGGCGCCGGGCGCGGCGGCCGTCGCTCCTGGAAGGATGCCCTCCTGCGGCGTGGACGTACGCCTGCCCCCCAGCCACCGGCCCCCGCTCTGCATCAGCGTAGCCGCTCTCTGGCGCCACTCCAGGGGCGCGCGCACCCATTGCCACGATGTGAAGAAATCTGCGACTGGTGCGGCATGCCCCCCCTCCCCCAGCGCCGCTGCTCGATCCCCCTACCACCGCCCCAGGATGGTGGGGATGACGCCGCCGTCAGCAACAGGGGCAAGGACCCGGTCGACGAGTTCTTCAAGGCGGCCAAGCGGCCAACAGTTGCCTCCGTGATCGTCGACAACATGGCAGCTGATGTGCAAGCCGCCACCGACGCCATGGTGGCCGCCGCCCTCGACTTCGACAACACCCAGCAGCGTGACACCGCGCCGCTGGACCCGCAGCTTGACGCGTTCAGCCCCACGCTAGCTGCGACCCCCTCTGCCAGTGGCCAGTTCAACCGCTCCACCCCCACGGCCGCCTGTACACTGGAAGTGCAGCTGGGAGCGGTGACCAGCCGCGTCTGCCAGCTTGAGATCGCCGAAGAAGGAGACCAAGCTCAGCCGCGACGCCTCTTTCGCAGCAACACCCCTCCTTTGGTGGCTGCCTCACCTGCCCGCCGGCCGTCCCTCGCCACAGCGCCCGTCAGGCTGCCAACTCCTCCACCGTGTCGGTGGCCCAACGCGCGTCCCTCCGCATCGTCAAGGAACTGGGGCTGCTGGGGCCAAAGGAGAAGATGACGACCGAGGTAGCCGAGGCCCTCCTGCGGCGGTTTGACGAGCCACTCTCCGAGGTTGACATTGCGGTCATTACCAAGCTGACACGTCTGGACGCCGACGCCCTGAAGATCGCGACTAGCATGGCCGGACCTGATGGAGCTGCTGAGGAGGCCGTAGTTTAGTTATGTTAGTTCCATTCATGTTCCTACTCCGGTGGCGGCCGACAAGATGTTGGCTTGAATTAGGTTTGCTTACAATCTGTAGTGCTAGTCCAATGTGGTTAGTTCGGCGCCGGTGTGTTCTGGGGCCTATTGGTGGTCGCCGGCGTGCCCCTGCTAGAGAGGTGGTGTATTGTTTGGGCCTGAGGCCAATTAGTGATTTTCAGCTATCGGAGAAATATCAGTTTCCCCATGAATGACAAACTCCCTCTGATCATGTGCTGGAACGTGCGCGGGTTGAACCACCCCGCTAAGCGCGCCTCTGTCTGTGAAGTCGCAGTAGCGAATCGAATAACGATCCTATGCTGCTGGCCTGAAGGAGATAAAGTGCAAGAATCGCCGCTACACTTGGAGCAACGAGCGTCAAGATCCCACCCTTGTCAGCATTGACAAGTTCTTCTGCAACCAAGCCTGGGAATCCCTTTTCCACAGTTTTGCAGTGATGGCGGCTTCTACGGCTACTTCAGACCACTGCCCTTTGATCATAGCTGACACAAGTGCCCCGCCACGCCGTGCGAATTTTAAATTTGAGAGCTTCTGGCCTCGCTTCCCCCGTTCCAGTGAAACAGTGGCAGCTGCCTGGAACAGACCGGTGCAATCCTCCTGCGCTTTCCAGCGCCTACACACCAAGATGGAGCGCACAGCGCGTGACCTGAAAATCTGGAGCAAGACACACTTCAGCGATGCGAGGCTTCAATTTCATATAGCAGCAGAAATTGTGCTCCGATTAGATGTGGCTCAGGAGACCCGGCATTTGTCTGACGCCGAATTCAACCTCAGAAAACTCCTAAAGCTGCGGCTTTTGGGTCTGGCGGCGATCGACCGCGCCAGAAAGCGCCAAGCTTCCCGCCTGACCTGGCTCCGGGTGGGAGATGGGGGAACAAAGTTTTTCCATGTGAAGATGAGATCTCGCAGACGGAAAAACCACATCCATAGCCTGAAGGTGGGCGATTCGCTTGTCACAACACACGAGGAAAAAGAAGCGGCCATCTACAGTCATTTCCACGACAACATCGGGACCAAGACGGCGAGAACGACTGGCATCAACCGGCACTTACTCAAGATGCCAACGCTCCAAGCGGGCGGCCTCGACAACCCTTTCTCCGAAGAAGAAATCTGGGAGGCGATCAAAGCTTCACCCCTAGAGAAGGCGCCTGGGCCCGACGGATTCACGGGAATTTTCTTTAGAACCTGATGGCCACTGATCAAGGCAGATATTCTACAAGCTTTCAACAAGTTCTACCACCTTGTGGGGGGAGGTCTCAACAATTTGAACACTGCCATAGTAGCTCTCATCCCAAAAAAAGATGGTGCAGAGAGGATTCAAGACTTCAGAACAATCAGCCTGATACACTTAGTTGCAAAACTTATTGCTAAAGTGCTCTCAATAAGGCTATCAGCAGTAATCCATCACATAATCTCGCCGGCCCAATCGGCCTTCTTGAAGTCCAAAAGCACGCAAGACAGTTTTCTGTTTGTTCAGAATGCCATCAGATCGCTCCATAGGAAGAGAACTCCGACGCTCCTGTTCAAGCTAGATATAGCGCGGGCTTTTCACAATGTGTCGTGGGAGTATTTGCTAGAACTACTGCAAGTGCTAGGCTTCTCTGCACGCTGGCGCGATTGGATTGCGCTACTCCTCGCATCGGCATCATCATCCTTCCTGCTAAATGGCACTGTAGGGCATAACATTCGTCACCACAAGGGGTTTCGGCAGGGAGACCCGCTTTCACCCCTCCTTTTCATCATCGCCATCGACCCCCTCCACAGACTGCTACAACAAGCAACTGAGTTAGAGCTAATCGCCCATCTGCCTGGCAGAGACATCTCTCTTCGGGTTAGCCTCTACGCTGATGACGCTGTAATCTTCGCCAACCCAAAGAAAGCAGAGGTCGACTCCCTGCTCGACATTCTTCGCGACTTCGGTCAAGCAACCGGGCTGCAAATAAACCCTGCAAAGTCGACCGTCACCCCCATCCACTGTGAGGAGATCAATCTCCCACACACCCTGTGCAATTTTGGTGGGGCAACAGTGGGTTTCCCCTTAAGATACCTAGGCCTCCCGCTAACTGTTTCTAGACTGCGCCTAGTCCACATCCAGTTCATCCTTGATCGGATTAGGGCAAGACTCACGGGATGGAAGGGCAAGCTCATGACCATCGCGGGCAGAAAGGTTTTGGTATGCAGCGTGCTTACAGCGCTGCCTACCTTTGCTCTGTCTGTACTCCGTGCGCCAAAGAAATTTCTTACTGAGGTTGACAAAGTACGTAGGAAATTCCTTTGGGCACAAGAAGAAGAACTCAGTGGAGGAAAATGCAAGGTAGCATGGCCTGTAGTGTGCTCTCCTATTGACAATGGCGGGTTGGGAGTTTTGGACCTCAACCGCTTCAGTAGAGCGCTAAGGCTGCGATGGCTTTGGCTGTCCTGGACCAGCACCGACAGACCATGGATTGGCCTGCAGCTGCCTTGCGACGAGGGAGACCGAGCTCTTTTCTCTGCCTCCACCTTGATCACGCTGGGCAACGGTGAGAAGGTCTCCTTCTGGCACTGCCCATGGACAGGCTCGGGCAACCTGAAGACGGCCTTTCCTGCTCTCTTCAGCCACTCTAGAAGAAAGAACCGTTCGGTCAAGCAAGCTCTGACAAATGGCACATGGATTCAAGACCTCGCCCATGGAGATACTCAGCACCTTTGGTCGGAAACAATTAGGTTGCACAGATGGTTACAAGCTGCTGGTATTCGCCTCCAAGATCACGTCAGCGACACCATCAAATGGAAGCATGAAGCATAGGAATCTATACTGCTAGTTCTGCCTATAAGGCGCAATTTCAAGGCCACATCAAATCCGATTTCAAGAACCTGATTTGGACCACCTGGGCACCGGCTAAGATGAAGATCTTCACATGGCTGCTACTTAAAAACAAATTATGGTGCAACGACCGTCTCCAACGGAGAGGATGGCCAAATGAGTACTTCTGCCAGCTATGCGTCCGGAACTTGGAATCCTCCATGCACTTGTTCTGGCAATGCCCGTTATCGCTTGAAGTATGGACGATGGCAGCAGCCAGAGGTGGATGCAGCTCACTCCACCCTTTGCAATGGCAAAACAAGACTAAGCCGACGGCCATCATTGCTGCAATGCTCGGTGCAGCGCGGCCCGAGCACAAAAAAGCCCTCAAGGCAACCATCATCCTCATCCTCTCTGAGATTTGGAAGGCTAGAAACGAGAGCACCTTCAGAGGCAAGATGGTGACGCAAGCTAGCATCACAACAGCCATCCAACGAACGTTAGAATTTTGGCGACAAGCAGGAGCAGCATTTTTCGAGCACCCCTTCTGGGAGCCGCCCTGAGAGAATAGCCATAGCACCTTACATGTTCTCTTTCGTTTTTTCTTCTTTTACCTCCTTTGATCCTCGGATCACTACTCGCACTTGATGTTTTGTCACCTGCTCCCTGCTTTCAATCAATACAAGCCAGCAATCAGCTGGATCTTACAAAAAAAAATTATAATCAACCTCAGTCTACTAGTCCATTATCCATGTGCGGTATTAATTTGTCAATTAACCCGTGGCGCAGCAAAACTACAGCTCCGGCGTGTGGCAGTTCAAGGGGTACACCTACGTGCCCTCGGGCACGACGGGGGTGTCCATCATGAAGGTGTTCGGCGCGGCGAAGCACGCGACGACGCTCATGCTGCACGTCTACGGCGGCGCGCTGGTGTACTACGACGACTGGACGCGGGTGGTAGACCGCAGCATCTACGACCGGTGGTTCAGGCTCAACGTGATTCACGACGTCGGCGGCGCAGGGACGCTCACCATGTTCATCGACGGCCAGGAGCGGCTGCGTGTAGCGGGGCGCGGCGGCGACATACACTACTTCAAGTTCGGGGTGTACACTCAGACGGCCCCCTCGCACCTCCTGGAGTCGCGGTGGAGAGACGTCAGGCTCTTCACCAAGGAAGCTTATTGATGAAAACAAGCAAGAGCCGTGAACAAGGATTGGCTAGAACTCGTCTAGCTGAGACATGGGCTAGCCTAATGCGTTTTCTTGTCTTTTCTTAGCCTAGTAACTTTTCGTGTTGTGCGGCAAGAGGCTTGAGCAGAACCACTAGCGTTATTGCGATGTTGAATAGGAGCAGAACTACTAGTTGTTGTAGCAATGATGAAGCTAGGTGAAAACTTGTAAGAAAAAATGTTTTATATAATTAGCGCCACAAACTAATTAACCATGACTTTGTGTCAATTTCCTTTTGTTCCATTTTGCTATAATGTGTTGGCAAAATGGCGCTGCAAGTATAATAATAGAGCTATGTCAATTTCCTGTTGCTCCATTTCCACAAAAACCATGTGATTTTTTATTTTAAAATTATTTGCCGATTTTGAAATGTTCGCTTACTTGAAAAATATTTGTCAAATATGAAAAATATTCATGAATGTTAAAAAATGATCACGAATTAAAAAAAAGTTGGTGAACTTTAAAAATCATAAATGTTACAAAAATATCACAATTTTAAGAAAACCATGAATTAAAGCCGGCAGTTGCGGTCCCCCCTAAAAATGCATGCAGTTGCGACATGCCTTAAAAACATACAGTTGATATCCCATTTAAAAACTTACTTTTGGACCCATCTTGAAAAACATGCAGTTGCGACCCCTCTTTAAACATGCAGTTGTGACCTCATCTTAACAACATTTAGTTGTGATCTCTCTTGAAAATATGCATTTGCGACCCACCTTAAAAACATTTAGTTTTGACCAGCCTTGAAAAAGATGCCGTTGCAACCCCCTCCTGAAAACCTGCAATTGTGACCCTTTTGAAAAACAAGCAGTTGCGACCTACCTTGAAAACATGTAGTTGCGGCCCCTCTTGGAAAACATGAAGTTGCGACCTCATCTTGAAAATATGCCGTTGCGACCCCTCTTGAAAACATGCAGTTGCGGCCTCATTTTGAAAACATGTATTTGTGACCCACCTTAAAAAACATGCAGTTTTGACCAGCCTTGAAAAAGATGCAGTTGCGACCCCTCTTGAAAAACAATCAGTTGCAACCCCACCTTAAAAACATGCAGTTGCAACCTACCTTGAAAACATGTAGTTGCCGCCCCTCTTGGAAAACATGTAGTTACGACCCTATCTTGAAAATATGCAGTTGTGACACCTCTTGAAAACATGCAGTTGCGGCCTCATTGTAAAAACATGCAGTTACGACCCACCTTAAAAAACACGCAGTTTCGACCAGCCTTGGAAAAGATGCAGTTGTGACCCCCTCTTGAGAAACAAACAGTTACGACCCCATCTTAAAAATATGCAGTTGCGACCTATATTGAAAACATGTAGTTGCGAAAACATGCAGTTGCAACCCTTCTTGTAAAAATGCAGCCGCGGCCTCATTTTAAAAACATGCAGTTACGACCCACCTTAAAAACATGTTGTTGTGGTCCCTCTTTAAAACATGCAGTTGCGACCTCTCTTGAAAAACATGTAGTTACGATCCCTCTTAAAAACATGCAGTTGCGGTCGACTTTTCAAAACATGCAGTTGTGGCCTCTCTTGAAAAACATGCATTTGCGACCCTGCCTTACAAACATGCAGTTGCAACCTCTCTTGAAAACATGCAGTTGCGGCCATGTTATAACGCTTGCAGTTGCATGTCTAGTGGTGGACATGCAAGTGGCCCCGACAACTCCCCCTCCAGACCACAGTTGCGACCCCTTTTTTTTCAATCTCAACTTCATTATTGTGTTGACACGGTGAATTTCAAAATTAATAATTATAAGAGACAAATTTTGTAAAACTAAACCCTAAGCAATCATTTTGAAATTTGTAAAATGAACATTAAGCTAAGATAAAATAAATATACTAATGTTAAGAAAAGAGAAAATAGTGAAACAGTATTCTACTATGTACAGTGAAATAAGAAAAAAAATTGGAAGCAAAAAAAACACAACATTCAATCATGAGAAAAAAGGTAAAGAAAAATTAAGTCATTACAAAGAGATTATCGCTAGAAGCTATAGTGAACAAATAACAACACATGCAAAAGGCTAAGGTAAAAGAAGAAGGAGGCCCACATTGCTCAGGTTGTGCAAACAAGCAAAAGTAACCCGTCGCTCGTCCGTGGAATCGTAAAAAAGTGATGGGTAGAACACACGCACAAGGGTTGCACTTCGTACGGACGAGCCGCGCATGCGTCGCTCCCGCGATAACGAACAAAAGCCATCCCGAATCTTAGTGTGATGATCGGAGGGCTACAAAATTGGCTCAGCAAAACCGATAAATAAAGTTAATAAAATAAAATGAAAAAAGGAAAAAGGTTTAATGAAAAAGAATACTTTCAGGTTTGAGGGAGTGAGGCTAAAAATTTAATTCAAATTTGAGAGTGAGTGGGAAATGGGAGAAAAAAGCTCACATATTTGCCTTGAATCTCTCGTTATGCACAGTGTAGCAACGAAACAAGACCCATCCAGTCAGGACAGCTATCATCCTAAAAAGAGGTAAATACACCCGTGGTGCTTGAACTTACTGTGGATGTTCACTTTAGTATATAAACTTAAAAATTACGCTAAACTGGTTCTAAAACTTGACACGAACATGCAAATACGGTGCTAATCCTCTCCGTAGACATAAAGTACGTCGACATGGATTCGTATGTGGCTGACATGGCACTGACATTGCAAGGGGCCCACTTGTAGCTATGAAACAGGATAACTTAGTAATCTATGACTCTATGATTAGTGGGCCCGCCTGTCTGTAATTAGAAAAATAACATAAAAATGCTCTAGACAGAAATTGAACATGCAACATGACGCTTGGTCCATGCTTGCGCTAGCCAACAAAACCAGAATTGTATTGACAATAATGATGGCCCTTCTGGCTTAATGTGGTTGAACCAAAAACTATCATGTACATCAACGGGCTGCAGGTAGTGGCCCATTTTGCACAGGCTATTTTTTAATGTATAAATTATATAAATAATGATCATAATAATTAAAGTTAGATTCAAATATTCACGTGTAATAAATAATTACCTCATGCTACACAAATATCCGTGTGCAGACCAAATAAATATAAAGCAGTTTGCAATAAAAATAATAATAATCAATGGGTATTAAAAAATGTTGTAAATACAAACATTTAAAATACACGGTCATGGATTATATTTAACAATTATATGAATAATTAAAATATATAGTAATGAAATAATATATGAATAATAACAATGTTTGTATAATATAAATAATATATTGCTTTTATATTACAGTTTTGTACATATTCTTTCAATTATTCAAACATTTTAATATTTATATGCATATTTTTAAATGTTTGTATTTGCAAACATTTTTAAATACTCATGGGTTATATTTACAATATTAACTAGCAATGTGTCCGTGCATTGCAACGGATCTAAAGTAAAATAATACTTGTTCACAAACTTGAAAAAAATACTCTAGTTTTGAACTTTTGATACACATATATCACTAAAAATATATTATGTTGCACTCAAAAAAATTTCTCGGGCTGCTTTGATGAGGTGAGGGAGAGATGTGGTTGCTTTCAAGATACTAAGGTGTTTTCTAGACATTGGAGCAGAGAAGTGAGCTATTTTTACAAAAAGGTTACAACTTACCTCACAGTTTTTAGATGTAGATCTAATAGTCAAAAATGACGAATGGCAGACACACCATCATCACCAACTGAATATTTTATAGATGTAGAGATTTCTAAACTATAAGTTAATATTTCTAAAAATTACAGTTTTAATAAGCTATTTTATTGTATACCTCTAGATATTTATATTTTGTGTACACTGATGTTTGTGTGGCATGAGATAATTATTAATAACACATGAATATTTGAATCTAACTTTTCTTATTATGATTATTATGTACTTTTTAGAAAATAACGTGTGTAAAATGAGCCACTGGCTGCAGCCCATTTATGGACAGAAGAGTTTTAGTTAAAATACATTAAGTATGAGAGGCCATCTTAGTTATCAAATCATATTCTATGTTGTGGCTAGTGCGACCAGCTCACAAGCAGCAGGTTGCTGGCTCAAGTCCTTTCCGGCGCATTTTTCATATTATTTTTGCTAACGTACTGACAGGCAGGCTCAGTAATCATAGAGACAGATAGTATTCAAGTAATTATGTTTTGTAGATATAAATGGGTCTCATGCCATGTCAGTGCCACATAAGCCATATATTGTGCCATGTCGATGCACTTTACGTCTATAGACCGGATTAGCACCGTATTTACACGTTCATGTCAAGTTTTACAACTAATTCGGCGTCTTTTTCAAGTTCAGGCACTAAAGTGAACGTCCATGGCAAGTTAAAGCATCACTGGTGTATTTACCTCTTTTTAGAAGAAAGCGTACCCTTAATTAGCATCTCGCTCTCTGTCATGTTTCATGCCAGGTCCATGCCGGGCCGAAAATCCATATCCATGGGCCGGCCCGCGAGGCATGGCCCATATGGCGAGCTTTACTCCGGCCCATCCCTCAGAAAAGAAAACATCGTCCGGCCTATCCAAGTCCCAACCCGTGCCTCCCAATCCCTCTCTTATCCCCTCGCCCCCTCCATCCATCCACTCCCCTCGTCCTCGTCCCATGGCCATGGCCTCCCCGTTCTCCCAGGCGTCGGCCGCCGCCGCCTCGCCGGCCCTCCCCTTCTCCGTCTCCACCTCCCGCCCTCTCTCCCTCACCACCGCCGCAACCGCCGCCGTCTCAGGTATCGCCTCTTCCCCCCTCCCTCTAATTTGAAATCCAGGAATGCGGAATCTCCAAAGGCCCCCTCCCAGTTCACTCACCCGAGCTCTCTCCCACCACGCGCAGCCCGGGCTCCGTGCAGGGGCAGCAGAGGATTCCGCCGCGGCCGCTTCGCCGTCTGCAATGTCGCTGCCCCCTCCGCCGCCGAGCTGGTACTGATGCGCCCCCAAACCCTCAAATCTGTCCTGCCTACAATGCGGTACTGTTTACTCTCATGTTCGTAGGAGACCAAGCCGGCGGCGGCCGCGAAGGAGAGCCAGCGGCCGGTGTACCCGTTCCCGGCGATCGTGGGGCAGGACGAGATGAAGCTCTGCCTGCTGCTCAACGTCATCGACCCCAAGATCGGCGGCGTCATGATAATGGGCGACCGGGGCACCGGCAAGTCCACCACCGTCCGCTCCCTCGTCGACCTGCTCCCGGACATCAGCGTCGTGGTCGGCGACCCGTTCAACTCCGACCCCTTCGACCCCGAGGTCATGGGCCCCGAGGTCCGCGACCGCCTCCTCAAGGGCGAGGACCTTCCCGTCACCACCACCAAGATCACCATGGTCGACCTGCCCCTCGGCGCCACCGAGGACAGGGTGTGCGGCACCATCGACATTGAGAAGGCGCTCACCGAAGGTGTCAAGGCGTTCGAGCCAGGCCTGCTCGCCAAGGCCAACAGGGGGATACTGTATGTGGACGAGGTCAATCTGCTGGACGACCATCTGGTGGATGTTCTGCTGGATTCCGCGGCTTCCGGGTGGAACACGGTGGAGAGGGAGGGCATCTCCATCTCCCACCCTGCGCGGTTCATCCTCATTGGGTCCGGTAACCCGGAGGAAGGCGAGCTCCGGCCGCAGCTGCTGGACCGGTTCGGGATGCACGCGCAGGTCGGCACGGTCAGGGACGCGGAGCTGAGGGTGAAGATTGTGGAGGAGAGGGCTCGGTTCGACAAGGACCCGAAAACGTTCCGGCAGTCCTACTTGGAGGAGCAAGGGAAGCTCCAGGACCAGATCACATCCGCTCGGAGCAACCTCGGTTCTGTGCAGCTCGACCATGATCTCCGGGTTAAGATATCCCAGGTGTGTTCTGAGCTGAATGTGGATGGGCTGAGAGGAGACATTGTCACTAACAGGGCTGCCAAGGCGTTGGCTGCCCTAAAGGGAAGGGACATCGTGACAGTGGAGGACATTGCCACCGTGATTCCCAACTGTTTGAGGCATCGGCTCCGTAAAGACCCACTCGAATCGATCGACTCGGGCTTGCTTGTAGTTGAGAAGTTTTATGAAGTCTTTGGCTAGATTGCTCTCGAGGTAAATGTTTCTCTGTCACAATGTAAGGCAGAAGGCTTTTTGTTCGGCTGTAAACTTTTATAGCACCTTTCGTAAATCATCTTTTATCGAACTATATTCTGCATTGTATAGAAAACAGTGGTACCGAGCGTTAATTATGGTGAACTTTGTTATGTTGTTCTGAGCTTGGGCTCATATTAGCACTTTCCCCGACCTGTCTTCGTGCCCCTGCTCAGACCAAATATGCACTTGTGCAGCCGTCGGAATAGTACCCTGTTTTCTCAAGGAGCTGAATCGAAAGAAAGCCCCAGGCCCAAGCATCAGCCATGTGATCATGTAAGATGCAGTTCTAGAGAAGAACAGATTCAGTTTTGCCTTGGAGGCTTGTACTATTTACAGCAAGTCTGAATCTGAATGTATCCATTACATCATTTGCTTGACAGCCACTACTTATTTTCGTGCATCAGAAATAGAAATTTATTAGTAGTAACGCTGTCAAGTTGCATTGAACTAGTGGTGTGCGTGTGCAGTTTGCTGCCATGGAAAGTGCCGAACATTTGGTTAATTCAATCTCTGTTAAGCTAACTATTTGAACAAATAAAGAGGATGTCTTCCCAGTCTTTTGAGCAGTTTTGTGTTAAAACTTGTCGAACAAAAGAATGAACACTCCATCCACAAGCACAGCTCGGTGAAGTTCTGTTATTGGCATTATTACCTACTTTAAAACATGACATACTCCCTCCATCCGGTGAAGAGTGTACATCTAGCTTCCAAATTTGTCCACAAAAGAGTGTACTTCTATCTTCCCAATGCATTTTGAAATAGAAAAAAAAACTTCTGTCTCATCACACGGTAATCAAGATCAATAGCAATCTACACATGTTCCTCTTAATTTCTACATGCGCTTAGCTCATTGGAGGTTGGGTAATTAAAGAGGAGACAGATGGTGGCTTGCGCATTTTCAATGCATTTTTTACTTAACTCCATAATTTGTCCTAAAATTTCTAGATGTACACTCTTCACCGGACGGAGGAAGTAAGTAATTAGCACCAAAGGAAGCGATGATATATTAAACGCAAGTCTGCTGTGAAGTAAAATGATTACACAAATAATACAAAGCAGAATTTCACTTATTATATTCTAAACAGAGAAGAGATAGTAATTCAATATGCCTAGGTCATGATTGAAGCTCGTTAATAGTTCGTGTTCATGACCTCGTGACCTCATGCATTTGATGGATTGGGAAGTTGATCATGGTTTATGCTATGAATGATTTTTTTTCTTGAACTCTTGGTAACCTTGCATTTAATGCAATACTCTTGTAGTCTCAGCTGTAAAACTATCATCTCATCTCATCTGAACCACATCAGTGTTCACACCAGATGGGGAAAAGTGTATTAGTTTATTATCTTTTGTGTGCTTTAGGGCCATCCATAATAAAATTTGTTTCATGGGATCTGTTAGCCATTTGAGAATTATTTGATGTCTTCTACAGGAGCTCCTTTAAATGCTAAATCCTATCAGCACTTGTGAATCATCTATATATGTGAAACCGGCTGTTCACTTTCCCATATCTATATGCTGATGTAGATATCTTTAGGAATATATAAAATCCATGTCTTGACTAATGTATTTACAAGAATTGTCTTGTTTTTGTTTTTGTTGGTTTCTCGTATCTATATGCTGATGTAGATATCTTTAGGAATATATAAAATCCATGTCCTGACCGATGTATTTACAAGAATTGTCTTGTTTCGCCCATGCATGTAATCACTCTTTAAGACTGTATGATTAATTGTTTTATTCTAATCAAATTACAATAGTAGACAGGGCCACGGGGGCATATACGCCTATATTTGTCCTTAGAAGCATGAGGAGGTCATTGCTGATTATAAATTTGATTTGTACATACCTGGCCCGTTGCTTTTGCTATCAGCGGTGATACAGCAGCAAAGATCATGATAAGAAGGATCGACGAAAGACTCGAGATATACTCCCTCCGTCCGAAAAAATTGTCCCAAGTTTGTTTTTTAAATGGATGTATCTAGCAGCACTAACTTAGTGCTAGATACATCCATTTGAGGGACAAACTTTTTCGGACGAAGGGAGTATTGGATTAAGGGGATTGTATATATATATTTATAGCAGCAATTGTATCTATCAAATAGGACCTCGAGTCTGTAACCAGTAGGAGTCGGACTTGCACTTTTGAAATTGGACGGAGTTGGTTTCTTTCCCAGTTTTATTTGAACCTAAGTGCAACGTTTGGTTTCCCTTTTTTCACGATCGAATGGAACGTTTTTTTCTTTAGAATCCATCGAGCAGAACGTGGGAGGGTGGGAGCAAGGAAAGGGAATCTCCTATTTAACGCGTTCTACATCAATTTGTTGGAGCGCCGCACAGGTATCGACCGAGGCGGGCCAGCCCAATTAACAGACAGGCGTGCGTTTCATTGATCCTGGTTTTGGGAACGTTCTGGAAAGTTCTAGCCGGTTTTCCTGGTTTTGGGATGAACCGGATTTTTTTCTGTTTCTTTTTTTTCCTGTTTCCTTTTCTTTTCCATCCATTTTAGTTTTACATTTTGATTTTCCTTTCCTTTTGTCATTTTTATTCTTTTTTGTTTCACTTTTATTTTCTTTTAGCTCCTTTTTATTTTATTTTAGTTTTTCAAGTTTATTTTTCTTTTTCAACCTATTTTCAGATATTTAAAAATGTATTGATTTTTAGATTTTGTACATATTTTAAAAATGTTCCTATTTTGAAATTTTGTTAAGAAATTCCAGAAGAATTAGGATTTCAAATATTTGTTCTTTTCTTATAGAAAATGTTCCAGAAATTTCTACATAAAATTTGTAATTTTTAAATGTTCACGTTTTGTAATAATAGAAAATGTTCCCACTTTCAATATTTGTTCACGAATTTTAAAAATGTTCATGTTTTGAAAATATATTTGCAAATTCATAAAATGTTCGGGAATTTCAATAAATGTTCCCACTTTCAAAAAAATCAAAATGTTTGGAAATGTTCATGTTTTGATAATATATTTTCAAATTCAAAAAATGTTCGGGAATTTCAATAAATGTTCCCACTTTCAAATTTTGCTCAACAATTTTAAATTTTTTCATGTTTTGAAAATATTTTGAACCCACTTTCAGAATTTGTTCACAAAGTTAAAAAATATACATATTCCCGCACAATTTTTGAAAGTGTGCTCGCATTCAAATTTTGTGCACAAAGAAACATGAACATTTGTCGCTTTTTCAAAAAATGTTCCGCGCTTTTCGAAATTTGTAAAAAATGTTCTTTTTTTCAATTTTTGTTCGCAAATTAAAAAAATCATATTTTGGAAAATTTGTTCATAATTTCGAAAAACGTTCATGATTTGTAGAAAATGTTTCCATCTTTTTTAAAAATTGTTCGTAATTTTAAAGAATGTACTATTTTTAAATTTTGTTTCTTTTTCATTTCTTTTGAGAATCCCAAAATATGTTGCTTGTTCATAAAATGTTTGTGTTTTTAAATTTTGTTCGGAATTTTGAAAATTCACACTTCAAAATATATTTAACTTTTAAAAAAAGGAGATTCATGTTCAAAATTTCAATTAAATTTAAATATGCTGCTGCTTATAGAACATACTGATGGGGCTACGATTTGAGACGTATATACGCTAGAGTTACAGTGGCTAGTGAGCATGATCAGTAGCAGCAGGAGAGCGAATGTTCAAATTTTGGCCGCTGTTGTCCGTTTCTTCGTGTGTTGGGCTGTATGTCCAGCGGCTGCCACAACGCGTAGAATACTAGGAAGTCGGGGGTTCGAATCGCAGCGGTAGCGCTCTCAGTTTGTGGCGTTTTTCCATTTTCCAGCTCGCGAACGTCAAATGGGCTCGCTGAAGGAAAATTATTAAGCGCAGGCAACTGGGCCGGCCCATTCACTAACGCTAAAATTATAATAAGCCAAGAAAAACGGAGCTAACAGGGAATTCGATCCCTGGTCTCACCAGTGGTAGGCGAGAGATTGCCCGATTGGTGTGCCGTGTGCGGCAACTTGGGGCATTTGTTTAAGGAATGTGGTGATCGGGATTCATCCTGCGAAGGCGTTGGTGTTCAAGGATCTTAGGGCGAGCTGGTTCAGGGGACCGGGCAGCGGTCCGGGAGAAGGCAGTGGATCAAGGGGAGGCCGTGGCAGGGCTACTCTAATGAATGATCAACATCCCCCAAGTCAAGTGGTACTGCCTAAAACAATGCTCTTGCTCCCTGCACCAACTGTTCCAGCAAGTCCCTCGTCCAAGCAGGAACCGAAGAGAAACAAACTTAGTTCATCTACCAGTGAAGTTGCTGCGAGTAAGGCTCCAGCTCTCAACAAATCACCGATGCACGATTGGCGGGCCTCCCAGGGGGGTCGCGCCCAGCGCAATGAGTCTGCTAAGTTGGAACTGCCGCGGAATTGGCAAAGCCGCGACAGTCCGTGAGCTTCGCGACTTAGCGAGGAAATTTGCCCCCTCTATCCTTTGAATTGTAGAAACACAAATAGAGGGATCGAGAGTTGAAAGTTTAGCAGATACTTTAGGTTACAATAAAAGCTTTGCTGTTAGTAGTTCTGGACGAAGTGGTCGTCTTGGAATTTTTTGGAATGATGAAATAAAAGTTGAAATTATTGGTTACTCGAAGTACCATATTGATACTCTTGTTGATGGTGTGGCGGATTTGCAGGTCAGGGCGACCTTTGTGTACGGGGAAGCCCAAGTACTGGAACGATATCATACGTGGAATACCCTACGAGGGATAGCTGAAACACAGAACAGGCCATGGGCGGTAATAGGTGACTTTAATGAAGTTTTACATACCTGTGAACACGACAGAGTTGGCACCCGGAGTCAAGCTCAAGTGGAAGCATTCAAAGAAGTGATGGATTTATGCGTCCCGACGGACATTGGGTATACTGGAACAGATTGGACGTTCGAAAAGAAGGTCGTGGGAGGCACGTATACAAGGGTGAGGGTTGATAGGTGTTTGGTAAACACTGAGTGGCTCTTGGCATTACCATCTACTGCCCTAACACATAAAAATACAGCTGGATCAGACCATATTCCAATCCTTCTCACGCTATGTGAGTTGCATGCATGCACTGCGGGCCCCAGACCTTTTATGTATGAAACGATGTGGGAAAGGGAGGATTCTTTATTCACCACTGTCAGCCACCGATGGAACATGCAGCCAATGGAAACCGCGGCCTCGCTGCATGAGAAGCTCGGGAATCTGGCAAGGGACTTGTCGGCTTGGGATCACACCCACTTTGGCTCTGTCAAAAAAGAAATCAACCAATTAAAGGCCCACCTGGAGTACCTGCGCTCTGCCCCAGGAAGATCTGGCCCGTCACACGATGAGACAAAGGTTGCAGACACGCTGATTGAACTGTTCCACCGCGAGGAAATGTTGTGGCGCTAGAGGGCACGTCTTGATTGGTTAACTCATGGGGACAAAAATACTTATTTTTTCCATTTGAGAGCGAGCAGACGGCGCCGGAAAAACCAGATAAAATCGCTTCAACATGCCGATGGTACCTTGACGGAGGACAATGTAGAGATGGAAGCGCTGACCACGGAGTTTTACAAAAACTTGTACACTTCGGAAGGGGTACAAAACATGGACAGAGTCCTTGACACAGTCCCAACAAAGGTTACTCCAGCGATGAATGAGATCCTTAATGCACCATACACTCAGCAGGAGGTCAAACAAGCACTGTTCCAAATGTTCCCCATCAAGGCGCCGGGCCCGGACGGATTCCCTGCACATTTCTTCCAGTGGCATTGGGAGGTCTGTGGGGAAGATGTGACGAAGGTAGTGCTCAAGATTGTCGAGGGAACTGAATTGGCAGCATGCATTAATGATACTGTGTTGGTCCTCATACCAAAGGTAAAAAACCCCACTTTACTCTCACAATTTCGTCCAATTAGCCTTTGTAACGTGTTGTACAAGATCGCTTCCAAGGTTATATCCAACAGACTCAAGCAAATCCTCCCAGATATAATTTCAGATGAGCAATCAACATTTGTTCCAGGCAGGTTAATCACGGATAATATAATAACCGCATATGAATGCTTGCATTTCATGAAGAGAAACAAGGCAAATAAAAACCAGTCTTGTGCTCTGAAGTTGGATATGATGAAGGCACATGACAGGGTAGAATGGGACTATCTACGTGCCATAATGCTCAAGTTGGGATTCACAAGTAACTGGGTTGAGATTGTTACGAGTCTTGTTACTTCAGTAAACTTCTCAGTCATGTTTAATGGGAAGAAGCTCGAGGAGTTCAAACCATCAAGAGGGATCCGACAAAGTGACCCGATATCTCCATATTTGTTCTTGATAGCAGCAGAGGGCCTGTTGTGCCTTTTAAAATCAAGAGGGGAGTCATCCAATTTGAGAGGGGTGCAGGTGGCAGCTACAGCGCCACCAGTTAACCACCTTCTTTTCGCTGATGACAGCCTGCTGTTCTTCAAGGCAAATGTTGTGGGTTCTACCGAGGTGAACCAAGTGTTGGAAACCTACCGTCAAGCAACAGGCCAGAGAGTAAATTATACTAAATCATCCATATTCTTTAGCAAGGGTGTTCCGGAGAGTGTCCGTAATGAGATAAAAAGACTTTTGAACGTCCCAAATGAAACGTTGAATGAGAAATATTTGGGTATGCCGTCGGATGTCGGGACCTCGAAGAATGGTGCTTTCAAATATCTCAAAGATAGGCCGTGGAGAAAAATTCAAGGTTGGATCGAGCGGACAATGTCTATGGCAGGGAAGGAAGTGTTAGTCAAAGCAGTTGTGCAAGCACTACTTGTCTTCTCAATGTCGTGTTTTAAGCTTCCAAGAGGACTTTGCGAGCATTTGAACATGTTGATTACGAAGTTTTGGTGGGGAAGCACTAATGGGCAGCGAAAACCTCATTGGGAATCGTGGAAGGCAATGACGCAACCTAAGAGTATTGGAGGACTGGGTTTCAAAGACTTTGAGTTGTTTAACCTAGCGATGCTGGCAAGACAAGCGTGGCGCTTGTTACAGGACCCAGAGTCTCTTAGTGCTCGGGTGCTTAAGAGCATCTACTACCCCCACACGTCGATCCTGCATGCAATGTTGGGAAGCCAGCCTAGTCAGATATGGAGGGCCATTGTTGAGGGCCGGGACATCTTGAAACAAGGCCTGATCAAGCGTATAGGCAATGGAGAGAGTACATACATTGGGGAGGACAACTGGTTACCCCGCGAGGAAATGATGAGACCCTACGGGTGTATCTCAGCCAACCCTCCTTTGCGGGTCTCCGATCTTATTGACGCCACTAATGCCACATGGAACAAACAGCTGCTAGATGCCACCTTCATGCCTTTTGATGTCAGTGTGATAACAAACATACCAATATGCACTATGAATATGCCGGATTTCTGGAGCTGGGCTCATGACAGGAGTGGTCAATTTTCAGTTCAGTCGGCCTATAACATGCTCGTCATGACGAGGAACCGAAGGGAAGCATGGTTGGAGGGTTCGGCTGGATCTTCATCAGCTCAAACTAAGGAGGGGTCCTGGAAATCGTTATGGAAGACAGAGGTCCTGGCAAAAGTACGCATGTTCTTGTGGAGATTGTCAAAATAGTCTCTACCGATGGAGGATGTCAGAGCGCATCGCCATATGACAAACTCGAGCACTTGCAGTTTCTGTGGTGCAGTGGATTCATGGCGGCATTCACTTTTGGAGTGTACCGTTTCGAGATGCATATGGGCCCTGGTGGATGAGGAACTAGGGAGTACACTCGTTGCCACAACAGAAATGAGGGCGAAGAGCTGGCTGTTTAGTCGTCTTGCTGCGCTTCCTCATGAAAAGTTTGTTCTCCTCTCGGTAACACTTTGGGCAATCTGGTCATCGAGAAGAAAGGCTATCCATGAGGCAATTTTTCAAACCCCCCATGCAACACACGCTTTCATTACCTGCTTCATATCAGATTTGGAAGCAGTGAGAGTTCAAAAGCCTGTCCGCCAAAGTACAGCAAGCACTAGCATGGTCAGGCAGAGACCGAAGGCGCCTCCAGCAAATTATGCCAAGATCCATTTCGATGCAGCTGTACGGACACATAGAGGGGGGACGGCTGTAGCTATTTGCAAGGACAGCAATGGTGTTTTCTTGGGGAGCTCAGCTTTGGTCATTGCGGGGATTTGGGACCCAGCGACACTGGAGGCTATTGCATGCCGGGAGGCTATTGCCCTAGCAGAAGATCTTCATATTCAGCAAATGGTGGTTGCTTCAGATTGCAAGCAGGTTATTGGAGACATAACAAGAGGACACAAGGGCTCGTATGGTTCGATCATCTCTGAAATTAAGTCCAGATCATTACCGTTCCAATGTAATTTCTCTTTTGAGGGCCGTCATGTTAATTTAGAAGCTCATAAGTTAGCTAGATTTGCTTTAAGGTTAGCTTTTGGTCGTCATGTTTGGCTTGGCCAGCCTCATGACGTCACTTGTATCCCACTGAATGTGGTCTTTGAATGAATAAATGCTATTTCCCTAAAAAAACCAGCGGTAGGCTGCTCTACTAGCTAGCATCCAATTGTGAAAAAGTACTAGGGTGCGAACTACTTGAGGTAAAACAAGCGAGATTTTCACTAGTTTTTCTCGGCTTCACAGTTTTTCTGATCTTTTTCTCTTTTCTTTTTTTGCTTCATTTTTATTCGGTTTTCTCTAGGTTATTTCTCAATTTTTTGTTTGGTTTTTTTCATCTCCATTTTTTGTTTTTCTTTTTTTTCTTACGTTTGTTTTCGTTTTTAGTCCATATTTTCGAATATGCCAAAAATATGTTTTTAATAAATGATCAACATTTTTGTGTATACACGTTGAACATTGTCCGAAAGCTTATTCACCAATTTTCAAATATCTTTTTAACATTTTAATACTTATTCAACATTTTTCAAATACTCGACATTTTTACTACTTACTCAACATTTTCTCAAATACTTGTTCAACATTTTTAATACTTATTCAATATTTTCAAATACTTTATTCAACATTTTGTAATACTTATTCAACATTTTTAGTACTTGTTCAACATTTTTTAAATCCATGTTCAACATTTTTCTAATAATTATTCAACCTTTGAAAACTTATTCAACATTTTTCAAACACCTGTTCACATTTTTTTAAAATTCCTGTTCAACATTTTTTAATACTTACTCAAAAAAATTCAAATACTTGCTTAACATTTTTCAAATGTGTTTTTGAAGAGTGTTTCTTGTAATATATATATATATATATAGAAATAAAGAAAAAAATGAGAACAGAAAAAAACAGCCCATGGCCTCCTGCGCGGCTGGGCTGGCCCATTTTGGCCTCCCTTGACACGAGAGCTCCCACCCATCTCACTTAAGGCGAGAAATAGGGGTGCTCGATGATTTTCCAGTTAGGAACGCTAGTTGGGTTTGGGCCGGTTGGTCGAACCGAGTTAGCGAGGGCCAACCAAAGATCCATCATCAGGTATTCCTAAAGTTGTCTCAAAAAAAATTCAGGTATTCCTAAAGAAATCAATCGCTATACCCGCTAGGGGCAGGTTGAGCTAGCCAGATGAGATCGGCCGAGAACTCTTTTTTGATAGGAAGAAACATAGATATACTTTTAAATCTTATCTGCTAAACTTTATGATTAACATAAAATCAACGGATATAAAAGGGTGACATATGAAGAACTATGAAAGCCTCTTCTCTTTAATATTGAGTAAAGATATACTCCAAAAGATGTTACCCGAGGAATAACAACAAAAAGAGGTGTGCAAGCGCGGTGAAGTTCCGCAAAGCCTACTATGTAGGCACAAAATAACGACCAAAATTATGACATAATTGTGACTCTCAAAGCACACTACCCATGGATAGTACGAACAAGCTACACATGAATAGTATGAACAAGCACTACACATTTTTTTTCGAAACAGATACAAATGCGTCATCGATTAATTAAGCAGAAGAGAATTGTTCGGTTAATTAAAGGAAAATCGGGCGAAAATCGATACAAACTCACCACATGTGGACTACTCACAGAGCATGCAACCCCATAACCACACGATCAATCCGACAACCAAACCGCACACACAAGGTCCATCAACCCTCACACTGTTACATCGCAAAGAAGACCCCAGCAAGAGTACCTTGCTAAAGACCATGCTCATCACCAAAATCCACTGAATCATCAAGCTGTTGCGGACGCCTTTCCTGTGGCGTCACTCTTCTTTGCTCTGCTCCTGAGAGCCTCCTCCATAATCATCTTGCCAGATCTGGGGCTAGTCGTCTCCAAACGTTTGAGCGAACTGTGAATCTCTATCTCAAAGTGAATCTCATCAACCTTTTCACGCACAGACTCCTCGTGCCTCACGGTCACATGCGAGTCGGTGACCTTAACGTTGGAACCTCCACGGTCCACAACGGCGAGCAGCTGGCTGGGCGCTGAAGGATCAGGCGCCAACATACTGACGTGTCAACATCATCAGCCACAGGTACCACTGACACAATGGATTCAGACGCCACCGACACAATGGACTCGGGCGCCTCCAGTTGCTCACATGACAAAGGAGAATCATGTCCCTCACATGAGGTCGCCGGCGCATCGACATCCATATGCTCCACAGACGGAGGCGAAGCTGGTCTCACACATAGCTGTTGGAGCTCAGGCATGACCTGCAACACAGGGGTGACGACCCAGCAATGGCCTCACCCTCAACAATAGCTAACACAAGGGGCAAGACAGACACTGGCGAAGAACTGACCCCAGTACGAGGGGAGAAACAACCAAAGAGCTCCGTCCCCTTGTCTCCCACGGAACCAACACCAGAAACAACATGAGGTCATGACGTCGAAGCAGTCGGCAGCGTAGCCGGCACGAGGGAGAGCTTAGTCAGAGTAGCCTCCGCCCGCTCCAGAAAGCTCTCAACACGTGTCATCAAGCCTTGCAGCATCTTGGACTGATGTGCCAGAGTGGACTGTAGCTCCACATCAGATGGGGTAGCCGAGCCAGTAGTCCCAGAGATGACAGACGCACATGACCCACGACGAAGCGCCTCGGAGGGAAGCACGAGCTTCATCGAACCTTCACAGGAAGCAGGAGCTTGACGATGCTCGATGCCGAGGCACGACATGACAAGGCATGCTAGCGAGCTGAGAGGACGCCAGGTGTTGTGGCACTCGCGCGCAAGGTGACCATTCTGCAAACATCGGGAGCACCGAAGTGGATCTCTGCAAACAACTGCATGGTGCCCAGGAGCAAGGCATTTGCAGCATCTGCCATACAGCCAAGCAGGAATGGGCGAGCAGCCAAAGTCAGGGCCGGTGATGACGGGTGCCGCGGACCTCGCCGCAGCAGCACCTCTTGCCAACCCCCTCTTGTGTTCGGCCCGTGCCCCATGCACACATTGGAGGAGTCGGAGTCGATGGCCTTGGCAGCAGCCGGTGGAGTCCTGGGGGCCAGATCCTCACTGTCATCCTCGTCGCCGTCTTCATCAGCAACGGAAGCCCACAACACAGAATGCGGCCGGCGGGTCAGCTGGTCTGCACTGGCCGAGGCCAGCGACGTCTGCAACGCCATCTCCACAACTACATCCTCATCGGAGCTCACATTATTGCAGTCAAGACCATGCGATGCCGTGACAGAAGCGGTCGGCAGAGCCGGAGCAGCAGACTTTCCTGGTGGCACCTTCATGGAAACAGCGCCAATTAGGACGAGCCGGCCCAGCGTAGCTTGCTCCTGATCCAAATCGGGCCGAGCATCAGATGAGGATTTCTGCAGGACGGGGAGGTGGCCAGCTTGGGAGAAATGGCCACCGACGGTTAGGGCGGCCTTGCGGGAGGCAAGGGCAGCCGCAGCGAGCGCATCGGTGGCGAGAGGCGGCGGCAGCGCTGGGGGCGTGGAGCCGGTACCTGGCACGGAGGTGGTGATAGCCGCTGCCGGTGTCGCCGCAGACACAGGACGGGTGCACTGTAGGATCCCCATGGCGCCAAAGCTTTTGCGGGGAGGGGAGAGAGGAGGCTGAGGGGGTCTCGGATCTGTAATCGGTGGGCGCAAGGGAGGACGGAGCTGGCAGATCAAGACGGCGCCGCCGCGGGCGCTCACCCGCCGCGAGAGCTACACATACCGACCTAGGATACAAGCACTACACATGAACAATGTGCAAGAGCACCGCATTATGAACGAGCATAACATATGGACAATATGAACGAGCACTACAAATGGACAGTAAGCATAGTATGCACGAATCATCTAGTTCAAATACAACACCATATGACCGTTCTTCAAACCAAAGCATACCATGGAGTTCAACACACCACCACACTAGCATACTACACATCAACTAGCATGTTACCAACCCTAAACCACTAGCTACCACAACATCACATTCTCATAGATCAACAGTGTACAATGCTAGGCATGGTCACATATCTAATCCTATCACATGCTCACATATCTAGCTAGAACGAGTACAAAAGGAGGGAGTGATCGAACTCACAGTCATCAGAGCCGCGGAAAGGTAGCACATAACATGTCGAAGAAGAGGAGGACACGAATTGCCGCCATCGTGTGCCGCCGGCCGGAGAAGAAGCGTCGTTTACCTGCTCGTCGATGTCTATCTACGTGGGAGGGAAGTCTCGAAGGGGGTGAATGGTCGCGGGAGTTTGGGAGGGGGGAGGGTGAGGTGGGGGTGCCTATATAGGGCGACCGAGTCGGCGGGAGGTGACACCAATTCCTCCCACCATTTTTCCGGGAACACGCGTGAGCTCGCACCATCTTCGCGGTCGCATGAGCTCGGTGTCGTGTCCCCATCCCCTGCATCCCCCAAGCCTGGCTGAGGGAAAACGACCGAATCGATCCTTCCTAACAGGCCTGGATGGAAGGTGCTTTAAAGTTCGTTCTATGCAGGCCAAACAATGAATGCAGGCCTTAGTGCAAACCACGACACTTATTTTGGATTGGAGGGAGTACTAGATAATACCACCGTTTGGACCAAAAACTTGGCTTTAAGATCCAAAAGAAAAATTACTCTCCCAAATTCTGAATATCAATTCTGAAAATCATTTGCCTGCCCCTGAATCACCATGTCTATCTTTTTGTTACATGTCCATCAGTAACAGTGCATATTACCCTAATATAGCTGTTTCTTTTGGCAGAAATCAGGAAAAACTACTTCTGATGAGGCCATCAGAAGTGGCTGCCATGGTGGTGGTGTTGCTCCTGGCCACGGCGGCTGCAGCAGCTAACCAGGTGATGGTGCTGGAGCGGGTGGTGCCGCTCAAGGGGGTCCCACTGGGGGATCCCAGGGAGCTGGACAGGGCGAGGCAGGCGAGGATGGGTGTGGTAAATGTCCCTGTGCAGGGCAACGCCAACCCATTCGCTGATGAGTGCGTTAGCTTCTAAGATTCATTCCGTTCGTTTTCGATTATTGTATTTAAAAATTAAAACTTGAATTTGCAGGATTTATTATACTAATGTGAAATTAGGAAACCCTCCAAAAGAACATACTTTCCAAATTGACACTGGAAGTGACATCTCGTGGGTTGCTTGCAAGGGCTGCAGGGGTTGCTCGACAAGAAGTCCTCTCAAGGTGAATCTCTTATCTCATATCCATCTCAATTCGAGATATGCACGGGTTAACATTGTACTTCTTTGTTTTTCAGATCCCAATAGAGTTATACAATCCCAACTCTTCATCGACATCGTCCAGAATACTATGCTCGGATAGTAGCTGTACACTTGCCGACAATTCAGGATCAAAAGTCTGCCATACCTCAGATTCCACAAGCAGTCTATGTGGTTATAATCTAACATATGGTGATGGAACTGGAGTGTCGGGTTATTACGTGTCTGACACTATGCATCTCGACACTATCATGGGAAATCAACATTTTGCCAATGCTTCTGCATCTGTTGTTTTTGGGTAAATCATATATCTTTGTCGATACTGTCATTTTATTTATTTATTCATTACTTTTAGAGTGAAGTTTGCTGCCTAGCAAGGTCCATAGAATTTTTTCATCATTGCTCCCTGACATGTTTCAAATATTCTTTTAAACAGATGTACCGAATCGCTATCAGGATTCATATATATAGATGGGATTCTGGCATTTGGACAGCAGCAACTTTCTATCATTTCACAACTGAACTCTTTGGGTGTATCCCCTAAAAAGTTCTCACATTGCTTGAAAGGTTCCGAAGAAGGTGGTGGCATTTTTCTTCTTGGTGAAATCGTGGAGCCAAGATTAGTATTTACTCCACTTGCAGGGTAAGTATTTTTTTTCTTGAATTACTTCGAGCATATAACATGGAGTTCAAAACTCTGTATCGCTCGATTTTATTTAATTACCATGCTGGATACCTCTGTTAGAGGTGATGCTAATTGTTATGGAGGTCATTCTTCTTTCAATCCTTATCATTATAAGGTAAAATATGCTTATTAGGTTAATTAATTTGAGATCTACAATGTAGCCCAGTTGTAGGTGTACAGTCTTACAACCCTGCCCATCACAATCGGAATTTCTTCCTACAAATCTTGGACTCTTTCCATGGGTTGTGTTTTTTTTATTTTGTGTTTTACTTTCCTTTTTCTTTCTCTTTGTTTTCTTTCCTAAAGAAACATGCGTTCAGTTATTTGAAAAGCCAAGAGTAATACACAATATAGCTATGGTCTTTAATCTGTGAAATGTGGGCTCTATCATTTAGAACTTTCTGAATTCTTTATACTAACCACTTTTTATGTGTTAATATTGTGGATGAAATATAGGCCTCATTACAACTTGAATCAGGAGGGCATTGCTATCAATGGCCAAAACCTGCCCATTGATTCTTCCTTGTTTGCAACATCAAATAAACAAGGACCAATAGTAGACTCAGGAACAACCCTAACATACCTTCTAGACGAAGTCTATGATGGATTTGTTAGTGCGGTGAGTTCATAGGATCATATCTCACTATGCGACCAGCCTATATTACTTCAATTGATTTAGTATGCAACTCTCTAGTATGTAGATCCTAATGATTCATATTTAGCTATTTGCAGATAGTTGCAGGGGTCTCTCCATCTGTACGTCCTCTTGGCACCGAGCGGGTTGAGAAGAGGGACAAGTGTTTCCTTTCTTCTAGCAGGTCTCCTTTTCATCATAATGAAATTAAGAGTTCATGTCTATATGAGTGTTGAATTACTAATAACAGAAATACTTTGTACTGTACCAGCATTGACTTGTTATTTCCAACCGTCACACTATATTTTAAGGGAGGTGCTGCAATGACAATGAAGCCACGAAACTATCTTTTGCTGCAGGGTTATGTGGTAAATCCAGCAGCCTTTTGATGCTGCCTTCAATGTATCTTTTCACAATGACATATCAGGTTAATGTTTTGGGAAACTTATCTCAAATACAATGATATCGTATCATGGTTTGCAGGGCAATGATACTGTGTGGTGCATTGGCTGGCAAAGTACCAAGGAAATCCAGAATGGCCATGGAATCACTGTACTCGGAGGTTAGTTATCTTGACTGAATGAGCCAGTATAAGCTGCACAGCTTACCTATTAGACCTTAAGAATGCAATCCTGTTGTAGATATCCAAAAAGAAATAAGCATTTCAACAAACATCTCAATAATTATACAAGCAGCAAATTGTAAGTCATCCAGTTACTATACTCAGGAGAGAATATCATACGGAAACCAACGTTCAAAGAAAACTTCATGGTACTTCATGGAAACCACATTTGAAAGTTTCGAAAAAATCTGAAAAAATACACGATGTTAAGAGGGTGATGTTTTTATTGCCACGCCAAATTTCGTGTTGGAACACATTAAGAAATGTGAGCTATGAAAAAAAACATAATCAGCCCTGAATAGTGATGTTACTGTTCAGCACTATTCAATGCTCATTTTGTTATTTTCATAGCTCACATTCCGTAATGTGTTTGAACTTGGGAATTTTGCATAGCAATAGACATCACCCTAATAACATCCTGTATTTGTCGAAACTTCAAACATCTTTTTTGTGTGGTTTTCACCGGTTTCCACCGAATGTTGGTTTCGGTATGATATGCTCCCCTATAATCAGGTGGCATGGGAGAATGATCATGGCTTTTCACTCCATACCATTCTTGAAACCCTATTATTGTTCCTATTGGACTGGACTGTATATCCTAGTACATTCTTGCTTCATGTGGATAATTAACTAAAATATTACAATAAAATGGTCAAGTCATGTATGACGACCTTTTAACCTTTTTTTAGAAATTTCTTCTCACTACCTAATTGGTCTCTTTGGCTGGTTACAGATCTTGCTTTACATGATAAGATATTTGTGTATGACTTAGAGAAGATGCGCTTCGGCTGGATGGACTACAATTGTAAGCTCACAATTCCTCTGTCTTGGTATTTCAACCAAAGTTTTAAATAGCGCGCTAAGCATCTTAGCGTCAGACCTCTTTCAAATGCTATAGCGTGCTATAGCGGAGCTATAGCGCGCTATTTAAAATGTTTGTTTATTTGTTTGGACCAAAGTCTCTTAGCGCAAGACCTTTTGTAAACGCTATAGCGTGCTATAGCGGGCTATTTGAAACAGTGATTTCAACCATCAACTCCGGTTTGGAGCATTGGAATTCTTTCCCTAATGCCTAACTGTTCCATATGAGGTCCCTGTAGAATTCATATGTTCCAATCGGATCATAGTACTTCTAATTGCTGGTGGCGACTAACAGGGCCTTTTCTTCTGCCAGGCTCCTTAATCAATAGGAACACCCGGTTTGGTGTGAGTGGCGCATCATCATACTGCAGCCGCTTGATACCTATTGGAGTGGCTGTTGTATGGTTGGTCAGCCTTCTCACGTAGCATGAGAGCAAAATCAGAGTAGAAAAATTGAGGACAATGCCAGTAGGAGAGTTACTTTGGGGACTGATTGTACCATAACTCTGCATTTTGTAAGGGTTATTAGAAGTACATTTGAATTAACTATTAGACTTGTTTATTACTGGAGTAAAATGCATTTTAATCTAAAGTTGTAGAGGCCCAACATAAATTGTGAGCCACTGGATGAGAATTGTAGATACTAGTGAGGAAACTCCCGCCTTGGCGCCTTGGGCGCAAACCTTAAGATACCATGGTTAATTAATCATGTTTATGTCATTTATTTTGCCTTGGTTTGCGCTGAAGTGTCATAGGTTTGTTTTGCAAACTTTTGGATTCACCTAGGTTTTGCGAACTTTTGGATTCATAACAGTATTGTGAAAAGGAAATAACAATAAAATTACTCCCCCATAGTTATGTAACACACGTCTAAGAAACCATAGAACCTCTAAATTTAGCTGTACCATGTTAATACCAAAATCCAAGTAAAACATATCCTCTCCATGGATACTTAACATTAGAATCACATAGTTGGTGGACTGGAAAAATAAACAGAAAATACTTGGGATTGTTCTTGACTGTACATTAGGAGAGAACTTGTCATATGTGAGAATCTGCTTCCCTTTAACCGGATCGGAAGCTAAGTCCACCTTCACGCCAAAGATCGAATCCAGGTAGCTCATAAGGAAATGCTTAGATGCTTCCATGGGTGGTGGCGGATTTTGATGGACAACCTCGTTGCGGATATACCAGGCCTGCCATAGCGTAAAGAGCACCATCGTACGCTCCACATCTGGAAGTGGTTCTAAAACATGCAGCAGCCACTCTCGCCCAGTATTCTGAACTGATGAGAGGATCGGCAGGTGCCACACTTTTGACATAGTATCCCATAGTAGACGAGACTGAGGACAGCGGCAAAAAACATGAAAATTATCCTTAGGTTCGCATGCACACCTAGGGCAGAGATCAACCGAAGCCTTATATTTTGGGAAGGAGAGAGTAACATTTCGACATTTGGAAGTAGTCAAAGTAGTTATCACTTCATTCAATTGGATGTCAGTTCTGTTAAGCCTGAAGATATAGGGGATCATGAGAACATGGCTTTGAAAAATATCGCTAAGTTCACCTTGTTCAGCAGGAGTTAGGTTAATATTTTTCAGCATATAAATGACGGTCCTGCTCAGCTGGTGAATACAAACATTTTTAAAAGCACTTTAAAAGACATTGGCTGACATGATTTTTACTATGAAATCAAGATAAAATATTTACCATTGTATACATGGATATAATCCTCCTCAATGGAATCAAAGCTATACTCCGATTGAGTTGTAGTCATGTATAAGCAATGATGCAACATTGGAAGATCATGTTGAATAAATAGCAGAGTTTGTAAATTGACAGTTTGTACTTTCTGCTAACATGTCTGAGATTTCATCTGGTGAAATGTTATAGACTGCAGTAACAACCTATCGAAACCCTCCATTTACATTTTGACTGATCAAACAAGATGATAAGGGCATCTCCAACGCTGACATGCAAATTTGCTCCGGCATCCGGCTGCGAACAGGGGGACTAGTCCGTGGACACTTGTGCGGGAGCTGGCCATCCAACGCTGCCCGCATACATTTCAACCACTGTTTGAACTAACCGGACGAAATTCATACAAATACGGCGAATTTCATATAAACTGAAAGAAATTCATTACATTTCAGACATACTTCAACTACAAGCGGAGCTCGTCCGGCTCTGGAGGTCTAATTTCAAACATACTTCAACTAATCACCTAGCCTAATGTCAGCGCGGAGGATCTCCATTCCCACGACATGGCTACCCTACGTTTGTCTCCGGCGCTCATCGGACTGTCGTGAGCCCTGGACGTAGTCGGAAGGGCGCCTCCGTGGCCTCCACATTTGCCATATCTTCCCTATGTCTGGCTGAGCCACTCATTGGAGTGGTCATGCTTCATCCGGAGGGGAAGAGTGGCTCCTCTGCTTCCGTGAAGACGAGGCGGGGGTCGACGATGGTCTGCCCGGAACCAGGCAAGGCACCGGCTATGTATGCCCGTGATGTGGTGGCGCTGGACATTGTGGGACCCAAGTAGCGCCGGTCTCCCATTGTCTACTTTTCCTTGGTGTTGGCGGCGGCCGTGGACGTGCTGGCCGCCTCCGCCTGCAGGGCATGGTTTCGACAACTTTTGCAGCGGATGGCGCGACCGTAGGCGCGGGAGGAGCGTGACGAGACGGCGGTGTCCACGACAGCCAGGTGCCCGTACCACCGTGCTCCCACGCGTGCCGGTGTGGAGCATTTGGCCACTCCTCTGCGAGCTGGTTTGGAGCGGCGAGTTGCTGCACTAGGGCGCAGCTTGGACCGACGGCTTGCTCTTGCGGTCTAGCAGCCTCGCCCATGGCACTGACGGCCTGGGGATGGATGTGGAGCAGCGAGTTGCCTAGCTCGTATCAGGTAGGCTCGGCGGGCCACCCAGTTGGCTTTTATGTTAAAGAATCCCTCTTCTTGCTCGCCGGGATGCCATGCAGAGTGTGCAGAATATGGTGCAAAAAGAAGATTGTGAGCCGAGTGTGGTATGGTTCTTGCCCGACGTCTGGCCTCGTTTAAATAGCGGGCGGACGCGAGGAGCCAACCGACATTGTGTTTAATGCCGGCCGGCTCGTGGACGGAGGTGTGGCCGGAGTAGGTTTTTGGCACACACACGGGTTCAATTGACGTAGGCGGGGCAGTCTGAAGCTGGTTGAATGCGGTGAGAAGCCGTGTTCGACCAGGCGTGCAGCCGCTGGCCTTCTCTTGATCGACCCATTGCTTCAATGCGGAGCGGCGCTGTACAGCGGCATGAATGCGGACAGCTGGCACCGGGCGAGAATGCACGCGAACAAGGGAGGTAGGTTTTTGGTGGGCCAGGGTACTCAGGAGCGGGCATGGCAGCGGGCCAAACGTCCGCAAAGCCCATCCACTTTGTCTTCAGTTTACGGAAAAAAAAGATCCGAACCGTTTGGCCGACCAATATAGACCCGCGTTGAATGACACAACACATCCGAACCACGCGGCCCAAACATACGCGGATAGTTTAATGGTAGACGTTGAAGATGTCCTTAGTGGTAGTACTAGTACATAGTTTTAGTAGTACAAACGGGATAAACGGTTGGTCCTTAGAGCATCTTCAACAAGCACGCAACCTCGTGGCACACTAAAATAAGTTTACAGCGGCGAACAAAGCACTTGCTTCAATGCTAAAATACAGCGCGATACACATAGATAGTTCATAGCATATGTAGATAAAAAAACGATACATAAGGATAGCATAGATAGTTCATAGCATAGATAGATAAAAAAGACAGTCATATTTTAACTACTCGTCGTCCTCCTCCTCCTCTGACTTGGTGATGTCCCCCTTCTCCTCCGACGTCGTAATGAAGGCGTCAATCCACCGTTCATCGTTGGAGTCCAAGGTCGACACTTCTTTGAGCTCGATGTTGAAGAGCGCGACCGCCTTCCGCGTATGCCTATCCTCGCGATAGGCGGCCCGCTCCTCCCTCCTCTCCGCCCTCCTTTGCACGTAGAGTCCTCCGGGAAGCGTTGGCGCCACAACGCCATGGCCTCCTCGTCCATCCCAGCGATGCCGAGATGGCGCTCCCCCTCCGGTTGTCGCAATTGTCCTGGTCGGTGACAAGCCGCGGGGGAGGCGCGAGCTCATGCGCCCGCTCCCTCGTCGCCACCTCGGGGAAGTTCATCTTCCTACGAGGCCACTAGAGGCGCCACGCCGCCGCGTCGTACGCGCGCGTGGCCTCCTGGGCGGTATCGAATGTGCCGAGGTCGAGGCGCATGTCACTGGACCGGATCTTGGCGGAGAAGAAGCCGGAGGGTCGCGCGCGCGGACGCCGCCGTAGCCCGAACTTCCCCGGCGGCGCGGCGGTGGCGAGGCGAGAAAGAGCGGCGGAGAGAGCGGCAGAGGGCGCACGGCGAGGCACAGAGCGGTGGGAGGGAGCATAGAGGATGCTGGATTTATAAAGCGCGCCGGACGCCGCGCGCCGCGCCGCTTTTTCACATCCGCGCGTGATTTTTTCCCGCGCGCCGGAATCTCCCGCGCCCGCTGGAGCATGCGAAACCGCTCCGCGCACGCTAAAACCCACGTCTCTCCGCGCGCGCGTTTTTTACCGCCGCTGTTGGAGAAGCTCTTATCAGATTTTCCATTTTTCGCAGCAAATCAACCTGCGAGCTCGCAATCCCTAAAAAAAAAGGGAAAAACATGTGAGCTCGCAACGCTCTCCCAGGCACGCTAAAAAAACAAAACTGGTCTGAAGATCTGCACGCCCGTCCCTCCTTGGCCCCTCTTGAGCCGCATCTCTCCACACCCGCCACCCAGCCTTAACGCCACCATCCTCCTCCACCCATCGCCGCCGCAGCACCTATGCCACTACCAGCCACTTGAAGCCGGCTCCTCCGATGGGCCTCTTCTTTTCTCTCCGTATCTTTTGCTGAGGTTCAGTAGAGGACCTCGATGTCTCCACGCTGGAGAACGCCCGCGATGGCCTCGGAGCCCTCGAGGAACGCCGGCAGTGTCCTACTTCAAATCCATCACCGCATCGTGCTGTCGATCCCCTCCGTGAGCAAACCCGAGCCTCAATCCCCCATCCCTTCCTGGACCCTGACCTGCCCGATGCAGGAGAAAGAATTGCACGGGAGGACACATTCGATAATTGCGGTGGTGATGCAGACCTGGGTGATTTACGTGAAGAACCGGCGGTCTAGGTTTTCAGAGAGGGCGGCGCGCTGAGGCGGGCGAGGGAGGATGCTGCAATAGCCAACAAGGAGGCGCAGGCGGGCAGCCGTGCGAACGGACGGAGAAGACAACGCTCTCTGCCTCTCTGGTCCTCCTCCAAGCCCGCTGGCGATTTGCTGCTCTTCCCTCACAAAGGACGAGATTCTGCTCCCGCAGTCGCGCACAAGCGGTACTTGATTTGGTTGACGAAATTATCCTATGGTTTGATTAAGGGAAATTTTACGGTGCATTATAATACACCAGAGCACATGTATTATATGGCCGATCTAACGGATAAAAATAATTGGGCCTTTTTAAGCCCAAGGGTATTTTCAATCTAATTTTTTACCTTTAATCGGCCCAATTTGGTTCAGGGGTATTATCTTCCTAAATTTTTTGATTAAATTAATTGCATTAATAAAGCACTTCATTATAGAGGTCCCATCATCGTGCGTACTCTTTTGAATTTCGGTTCGAGCGGTTCGTCCTCTCTCTTCCTCTCGAGCCCTAACTGTGACACTCCAAAAATTTTGATTTGATTTATCAAATATTTTGTTCTCTAAATTGGAAGGGGGTTATTTAAATTTTTCTTAAAACCTCTCCTTCTCAAAAATTTTATGGCAAATATTTTTGGTGTTCTTCTCAACCTTGATTTTTGGTCCTGAAGGATTTTTCATCTTGTGTTGGCTCAACACCAATAACATTGGAAGGTTTTTGCAATACTTTTTATTAAAAAGAATTCCATTAAAACTTTTGGATTTATTCTTCCTCTTTCAAAAAAGTGTCCTCTTGCCATGGCCTTTGAAGAAAATTTTCTTCCAAACTCATCTCCCTACTTTGAGTCAAGCCTAGCACCCTATTCCAGCAAGTCTCAACCCCTTTTAAATTTTATTTCTATTTATTTTGCCCTCAAAATCATTTTCTGTCATTTATTTGGACTTCGGTGGTTTACAAAGGAGCTGCCACTTTCCCTTTGAGTTTTCACTCCAATTAAACTCCTCTGACTAGTCCTTAGCACCCTCAACCAAGATCCATCAAGATCCATTGGTCCACAGTTCAAATTTTTCAAAATTTGCCCACTGCAAGTTTGGACCAGATTTGCCATTTTTGATGAAATTCATCTGTTTTCTCTTCCTAAAAATCTGAGATAATCCAGGCAGCCTCCAGATACATCAAGAGACCACCTCACCAAATATCAGCTCCAGAAAATTTTCTCACATGCCCAAATCATTTCATCGAACAGTTGGCATGCACTGTTGCTGTTCAAATTTAGAAAATTCAGAGTTTCAGTGTTGGGTTCAGTCGACGGCGTCGTTTTCTTCAGAGCACAACGTCGATCTCGCCAGTAACTGCAGTGGCGCCTTGCTCCCTGTTCCCCCTCCTTATCCAGAGCGCCGCACGGTCGTTTGGACGGGCACAAGCGTCGGTGGCGACGTGTCCCGCCAACGCCTGCATCTTCCACGGTGGCAGAGCCACCCGTGGCGGCCAACAGGGGCCAGCCCTGCAGTGCAGCGCCGTCCGGCACCGCCCACACCACCAGAGGCCTCCGCGTGGCCGTCTCCTTCCCTGTGCATGCTGCAGCACCATCGCCGTGGCCAGAGAAGCGCAGAGCGCGCTCTCTGCCGCCAACGTGCCCGTGAGCCGTTCCGTCGAGAACGTGGAGTGTCGTCCAGGTCTTGCCCAGTTTAGCCTCTGGATGGAACCAGAAGACCATCACGTTGATGCCCAATCGCCTAAAACCCCCGTTCGACCACTGCCTCGCCGTAATCGCCACCGGAGTTATCCCGTTCACGGCAACCGCCTCGGATCGGCTATAAAAGGAGCCCTCGAGCTCACCTTCGACGCTGCACCACACCTCCACCTCACCAGAGCCCCGCCTAGCTACTAGGAAGACCTCGGGGAGGCCTTCTTCCCCGACTCCGGCCGCCACGATCCGCTTCGGGCTCCGACACGATTCCCTCTAGTGAGACCACCCCCGCCTCTCAGACCGTGCCAATCGCCTCCTAGTGCACCCACTCCTCTAACCCGAGCCTCAATTTGACAGCTGCAGCCCTCCCCGATGAGATCCACCACCGCCCGAACCACCGTCCGCCGGAGTAGGAGCCGCCGTCGACGTGGTGCTCGCCGTCAACCAACTCCATCGTCCTCAGGTGCGGAAGAGCCCCTGAACCCGTATGTACCCTCCTTTCCACCTACCTCACCGTGCATCGATGCCGGCGACCACCGCGGCCTTCGGGCGCCGGCGGGCTCTGCTTCAAATTTTAAACCTGACAGGTGGGACCCCCTCATCAGCCTCTCTTTTTCCATTCGAACCGTTTTCCTGGAAAAATGCCTTCGGGCAAAGTACACTTTCCCGTTGGGTTGGCGTATTGCTAACCGAAACGTTTTTTGTTTTTACAAACTAACCTCTAGAAACTTTCTGTTTCATTACAGATGAGTCCCTGGAATAAAACCCTTATAACTTTTTAACAAAAGATGATTTTGAATTGATTCTTTTTCCGCCATCTTTATTTTTCTGTCTAGTTTTTCATCATATTTATTTGAAGTTTTTTTGGAACAATTTTTAAGCACACACGGTATTTACGTTAGTATGCGATTTCTTTATATTGTAGATACCGGAGGAGGTGACGGAACCGCGAACTTCGCCGAGCTAGACTCCAACTACTCCGAACCAGGCAAGCATGTTTGAACCTTTGATATGATGAGTGTTTTGCATGTTTGCTCGAGTATTTTTTCTCATGGCATGGTTATATGAGCATATTGTGAATGTTATATTGCATGCAAGGCAAGCTACAGGTGAGCTTCGAAGTTGATATGTTCATATGATGATAAGATAACCTGATCATGTGGTGGCATGATAGGTTGTAAGCTGGTATTTTTGAAGCATGCCAGTCTTACGTCAACCGCGTAACTCCAGTGTTAACGTGGAACAAGTTCTGTTCCCGTTCGTCCCCGTCCGTGCTACCACATGCTTTCTGCAAAGAATGCGGTTTAGTAAGTTGCAAACCTCTCTCCTTGTACACACCAAATAGAGGGGCCGTGATGAGGGTTCCATGGCCCTGGATTAAAGCCCGTCATCCGTTCAGGGGGCATGGGTGTTTCCTGTTGGGACCGAGAGGGGGGCACCCCTTAGAGCGCGCGAATATAAATTTGATCCCATGCTATTCGAGGTTGTAGCCTCCCCGTCTCAAAGTTTTTCTTGAACGTTGCCTAGGGTGACCCCTGGCAGCAGAATGTGGAATGGGTGTGTACTGGTCAGATGTGTTTCTTCTAAAATACCGTAAACGGAACTAGTCCTTCGTGACTACTGAAATCCGTTGGCTGTGGAATAACAGTGCAAACTCTGCAGAGTCATAACCATCCGAGTAACCGTGTCCATGGTCAAGGACTTTGATCAACATATCAGTGTCAGTCTCCGTGTCTGTCTCAGTATCCATCTCAGTGACAGTCTCCGGAGAATAAGCATGAAACTGAGAGTGGTAAACTCGGCTGAACGTTATTCCTGTGAACGGACTAACCAGTTTATTATTATACGTTGAGTATTTCCTTGTGATGGTTTAAATTCATGAACTACTTGAATTCGAATGATGAACTATAAGCCCCTTTATGTGATGTCGCTCAGACGTCCGACTGTGGCATTCTTGTTATTTACTTTCGATATAAGCCCTTTATGTGATGTCCCTCAGACGTCCGACTGTGGCATTCTTGTTATTTACTTTCAGTATAAGCCCTTTATGTGATGTCGCTCAGACGTTCGACTGTGGCATTCTTGTTATTTACTTTCGATATAAGCCTTTTATGTAATGTCTCTCAGACGTCCGACTGTGGCACTCTTGCTATTTACTTTTGATATAAGCCCTTTATGTGATGTCGCTTAGACGTCCGACTGTGGCACTCTTGCTATTTACTTTCGATATAAGCCCCTTAGGTGATGTCGCTCAGACGTCCGACTGTGGCATCCTTGTTATTTACTTTCATTATAAGCCCTTTTCGAGATGTCGCTTAGACGTCCGACTGTGGCCCGCACTGTTATTTACTTTTCAATATAAGCCCTTTTTGTGGTGTCGCCCCGACGCCCGACTGCGGCATGTTAATTTATTTTTCTTTTACCTTTCGAGGCGTCGCTTGAGACACCCGATCGGTCTTCAGTTATTTCATCAGGATTTCGGGAGGACTACCGCCTGACTTCCTTTTATTTATCGTGCAGTGCACATTTATTATCAGAATGTGCATTACTAATCTGCTCATGTGCATCATGTTTGCATTTGTTATATCTTATGTCCAAACTGTCTTGCGAGTACATTCAAAGTACTCACCTGGCTTGTTGATTTGGCCAGATGTTGACGAAGGCGACCTTATGGATGAAGAGTTCGATAGCGAGTCCGACGCCTAGAGGAGTCCCAGTCAGTCCCGTGCGATCCTGGAGTTGATCACTTGCATTATATATACGCTTCCGCTACCCAAATAAAATCATCAAGCCTCACTCCGACGCTTGATGAGCTGTAAGATTTAGGAGTCTTGTCACCCACTTCACAGTGACATACCCACCACCACTTTTATTATGAGTCAGTAGTTATGCCACCATACCTTTGTGTCATATCCGCCTTTATGTGTAATATCGACGCATTTGTAATAAATTGTTGAGCAGCCTCAGCTCAACCTTGTATAATATTTAGTAATTCTGGATTTCTGTATCAACGATTTGTCTACCGGTAAGAAGGATTCTTCTGTACTGGTCAATACAAGGGTCGGCTTTTCAATAAATGTTTTATTGGAAAACCGGTCGTGACACTAACCTCAGGCCCCCTCGATCGCCTCCGGCGCCCTCGATCGCCGCCGATCGCCCCCGACGCCCTCGATCGCCACCGATCGCACCCGTCGTGTCTACCCCTCCTGCTCCTACTCCTCCCCTCCCCCTCCATTGCAAGTCACCCCACTCGGGTCGCGGCGCCAGATCTTCCGACGAGCCGCTAATCCACTCCTTCCCCGAGCGGACGCCACCTTCCCCGACCCAAGAGGCCACATCATCCTCATCGACGTGCATCAACTTTTTCACGCCGGATCTTCGCTGTAAGTGCCTAGCCATCTCAAATCTTTTCTGGTCCCTGCTGCATATAGAACCAATAGGGGTCGGATTTGATTCGGGTTTAGGATATGTCATGTGAGGTTTAGGGTTTATCGTTTCAGAAAGTTGTGAGGAGATTTCGGTCGGATTTGGTTAGGGTTTAGGATATGTCATCTGAGGATCAGTGTTTATGTTTTCAGAAAGTTGTGATGAGATTACAATTGAAAGGAAGTGTAAGTCGGATGTAGCTAGGACATATTGAAGGACTTAGTTAGGATTATGTGGCATGAGAAAGTTGTTAGCAGATTTGGATTCAAAGAAAGTTATTTTGGATTTAGTTAGAAGATACTTTTGAATTGAGTTTCAAGATATTTTGGATTTAGTTAGGAGATAATTATTTTGTATGGAGTTTGGACTTATTTTGGATTTAGTTAGGAGATAATTTGGATTTAGTTAGGACATACTTTTGGATTTTGTGAGGAGATAATTTGGATTTAGTTAGGAGATAATTTTGAATGGAGTTTGGAGATAATTGATCTACCAGGGTGGATCTATCAAGGCATTTGAAGGACTCGTGGACTTTGGATTTAGTTAGGAGATCATCAGTTAGAGCTAGTACAATCAATTACAAATTTCTGGATTTAGTCAGGGCATATTTACTTACAGCTTTTGAAGGACTGAGTTAGGTACATGAATCCGATATGAAAAATTAAATCAATTATTTAAGCAGAGTAGTGCATAATTTTGGTAACGTATGCTATCCATCCGTAACATTGACTATCTGTTTTCGCTGGCAGCATAACGACATGGATGATAAAGGCAACGATGGCAAAAACTTGGGTGATACATGCAAGGATGACAAGGACATAGGTCATAGAGGCAACGAAGGCAAATGCATGGACCACAAAGGAATGGATGGTATGTGCATGGATGATAAGGATAATGAGGATGCAGGCAAGGATGGCATAGACATGGATGATGTACAAATGCAAGGTAAAGGAGTTGATAATAAAGGCATGGCTGGTTTAGACCTGAATGAGTGTATGGAATACTTAGAGATTGTGAAGAAGATGTTCAGGACCGAGGAAGAAGCCTACATGTTCTACATAGGCTATGCGAGAAAAAAAAGGATTTGGTGTTAGAAAGGATGATCTGAAGTACAGGGGTCCGGGTCTGAAACAAAATGCATACAGAAGGACATACAAGTGCTGCAAACAAGGATGGCGGGCCCTTAAGCACTTTAACAGAGGTGAAAGAAAAAGAACACCGAGGGGTCTTGTCAGGCCCCCGACTCGATGTCACATCGATCTAGCTGGTAACACCTCATATCACTTTGCGGCCTCACGCACGGTATCCCCACGGGTGTCGTCTTACCTTTTCCCGGGACCGTTTGCGCCTTTTGGCTCACGTATATGATAGTGTCGCTAGCATCCATATGATAAAGAGCCCGGGCTGACATGACTAGTCGTAAACCCAAAGTGGCACAGACTTACAGGGACAGGCATCCATGACCCAGCTTCAAACGTGTCGGTCATCAGCAAGTGGGTCCGGGCTGTAGCACTGGGCTAGCAGGACTCCGGTAAACCGGGCTGTAGCGGGCTAACAGGACTCCGGTACTCAAAGCGTGACATTTCCCCGAAGGGACAGACACAGGAACGAAGAAGGACACATGCCAGCCAGCCTAAGTGTTCCAGAGCAGTAGCAAGCTACCATGGCTCAGCGGTAACACTAGGAGACATTTCCCGGTAAGAGAGGCTACTAAAGATAAACAACTAGATAGTCAGATCCCACACATACCAAGCATTTCAATCATACACACAATATGCTCGATATGTGCAAATACAACGAAGCATCACAACATGACTCTATGACACAAGTACTTTATTTAAGGCTCAGGGAGCCATACATATCATACACACAGGTACGGGTCTCACGACCCAACATACAAGTCATACAGTCATACAAGCCAACAGCGGAAGTAACTTGTCTGAGTACAGACAACTAGTAAAATAGAAGAGGCTTGGAAAGCCTAGCTATACTACGTGGTCCATCACAAGCTCAGGGTCACCACCTGGGTCTTTAGCCTACTCGTTGATGTCAACGTCTACATAGAACCCATCAGAAGGGGTTGCAGCGTCTTCTGTAAAAAATGTAGATTATAGCAACATGAGTACAAAGGTACTCAGCAAGACTTACATCTGATCCTACATACATGCAGAGTATCAAGAAGGGTTGGTGGAGTTATTGCAGCAAGCTAGCTTTGACTCTTGGCTAGACTATCCTACGATACTCCAACTTGAAATGTTTTGCGCACACGAGTCCACTACTCACCACTTCAATACACTACCGAGGATCCACCTCCGTCTTCCTACGGAAGAGCCATCCTCGGCACTCACACTTATCTTGAGGCTTTTAGTAGTTTCCATTTACTTGTCTATGAACTGTATAGGCAACCAAGTAGTCCTTTACCGCGGACGCGGCTATTCGAATAGATCATGTTAACCCTGCAGGGGTGTACTCCTTCATACACACTCTCACCACTTATCGTCGTTTACACGACATGTACTCGGCAACCTTCAAGCGGAAGCCCAACGTGGGTGTCGGCCACGACCTACCTAATCACCTAAGCCTCCAGTCCAGGTTTATCGCCTATTCAGGTTCCATCCGCAGGGAGTCCGGCCGAGGTTTCCCATACGGCCCCGAACGATGTGAACAGGGTTCCCGGGATACCTAACGGGTATTCGGTACACCGTGCCACGTACCTACCGCATCACAGCCCACCCCTACGGTCAGCGCTGTCCACGGCCTCCAGTAGGCTACAAACACCAGAAACTACTTGCAACTCCTGGACGGAGAACTAGGGTGAATAAGAAGTCGAGAGGGTCCATTGGTTTCGGGCCCAATGCATGGTAGTAGCTGATTCTTAAATCACACATACAGATCTCAGTGCTTAAGGTCGGCTTCAATGAAACAACCCACCATGTACTCCTACATGGCCTCTCATCGATACCTTTACCAAATCGTGTTCACCACACCACTCTCATTACCGACATAATCATTTCACTCTAGCCCATCACCCAGATGAACCAGACCTGAGCTGTGGCAATGACAGGTCATGCAGAGGAAATGGGTTCAACTACCGTAGCACACAGCAGTTTGAATCGCGTTGTCTTAATGCAGTAAAAGAGAGCAGGAGCGAGAACATGGGATTGTATCGATATGATCAAATGGTTGGTTGCTTGCCTGAATCTCAGTACCAAATCGTCACATGCCAGCCAGCCTAAGTGTTCCAGAGCAGTAGCAAGCTACCATGGCTCAGCGGTAACACTAGGAGACATTTCCCGGTAAGAGAGGCTACTAAAGATAAACAACTAGATAGTCAGATCCCACACATACCAAGCATTTCAATCATACACACAATATGCTCGATATGTGCAAATACAACGAAGCATCACAACATGACTCTATGACACAAGTACTTTATTTAAGGCTCAGGGAGCCATACATATCATACACACAGGTACGGGTCTCACGACCCAACATACAAGTCATACAGTCATACAAGCCAACAGCGGAAGTAACTTGTCTGAGTACAGACAACTAGTAAAATAGAAGAGGCTTGGAAAGCCTAGCTATACTACGTGGTCCATCACAAGCTCAGGGTCACCACCTGGGTCTTTAGCCTACTCGTTGATGTCAACGTCTACATAGAACCCATCAGAAGGGGTTGCAGCGTCTTCTGTAAAAAATGTAGATTATAGCAACATGAGTACAAAGGTACTCAGCAAGACTTACATCTGATCCTACATACATGCAGAGTATCAAGAAGGGTTGGTGGAGTTATTGCAGCAAGCTAGCTTTGACTCTTGGCTAGACTATCCTACGATACTCCAACTTGAAATGTTTTGCGCACACGAGTCCACTACTCACCACTTCAATACACTACCGAGGATCCACCTCCGTCTTCCTACGGAAGAGCCATCCTCGGCACTCACACTTATCTTGAGGCTTTTAGTAGTTTCCATTTACTTGTCTATGAACTGTATAGGCAACCAAGTAGTCCTTTACCGCGGACGCGGCTATTCGAATAGATCATGTTAACCCTGCAGGGGTGTACTCCTTCATACACACTCTCACCACTTATCGTCGTTTACACGACATGTACTCGGCAACCTTCAAGCGGAAGCCCAACGTGGGTGTCGGCCACGACCTACCTAATCACCTAAGCCTCCAGTCCAGGTTTATCGCCTATTCAGGTTCCATCCGCAGGGAGTCCGGCCGAGGTTTCCCATACGGCCCCGAACGATGTGAACAGGGTTCCCGGGATACCTAACGGGTATTCGGTACACCGTGCCACGTACCTACCGCATCACAGCCCACCCCTACGGTCAGCGCTGTCCACGGCCTCTAGTAGGCTACAAACACCAGAAACTACTTGCAACTCCTGGACGGAGAACTAGGGTGAATAAGAAGTCGAGAGGGTCCATTGGTTTCGGGCCCAATGCATGGTAGTAGCTGATTCTTAAATCACACATACAGATCTCAGTGCTTAAGGTCGGCTTCAATGAAACAACCCACCAGATCTCAGTACCAAATCGTCTTCACCACACCACTCTCATTACCGACATAATCATTTCACTCTAGCCCATCACCCAGATGAACCAGACCTGACACGACTCTAAGCATAGCAGGCATAGCAAGGTAGGAACAACACATACATATGGCTCAATCAACTCCTACACATGCTAGTGGGTTTCATCTAGTTACTGTGGCAATGACAGGTCATGCAGAGGAAATGGGTTCAACTACCGTAGCACACAACAGTTTGAATCGCGTTGTCTTAATGCAGTAAAAGAGAGCAGGAGCGAGAACATGGGATTGTATCGATATGATCAAATGGTTGGTTGCTTGCCTGATGGTTCGATGCTCGGATATGATTCTTCGTTAGGGTAATCACGGTACTCCTCGGAGACAGAACCTGTCGCAAAGGACATCGGTACACAAGCATCACCAAACAATGTGCAACAATATGATGCATGCATGAAACATGGCAATATGAGTGTGTTGGGCTAATGCAACTAAAACCAGAGGGGTTTGAACAAATTTGAATCAAAGATTCAAATTTCAAACTCAAACATGGCCTTTTAAAGTGCTTTTTCTTCTTCTTCTTAAAACATCAATTTAACTTGTTTGATCATGCATGAAAATAGTACAGATGGATAGATTGGATTTTTCTGATCATTTTTCATATATAATTTGTCCAATTTGGAGTTACAGAATAAAAGTTATGAATTTTTGAAGTTTAATTAATATTCTAGAATTTCCTGATTAAATTTAAGTCCAGAAAATCGATTACTGCGTCAGCCTGACGTCAGCATGACGTCAGTGGTCAACTGTGGCTGGCTAAGGTCAAACCTGACGTGTGGGGCCCACACGTCAGTGACAGGGGGGGTTAACCAGGTTTAAATTAATCCTAATTACTAATTAGTGGCGCTGGGGCCCACTGTCAGTGTCAGGGGGGGTTGAAGCAAGGTAGGAACAACACATACATATGGCTCAATCAACTCCTACACATGCTAGTGGGTTTCATCTAGTTACTGTGGCAATGACAGGTCATGCAGAGGAAATGGGTTCAACTACCGTAGCACACAGCAGTTTGAATCGCGTTGTCTTAATGCAGTAAAAGAGAGCAGGAGCGAGAACATGGGATTGTATCGATATGATCAAATGGTTGGTTGCTTGCCTGATGGTTCGATGCTCGGATATGATTCTTCGTTAGGGTAATCACGGTACTCCTCGGAGACAGAACCTGTCGCAAAGGACATCGGTACACAAGCATCACCAAACAATGTGCAACAATATGATGCATGCATGAAACATGGCAATATGAGTGTGTTGGGCTAATGCAACTAAAACCAGAGGGGTTTGAACAAATTTGAATCAAAGATTCAAATTTCAAACTCAAACATGGCCTTTTAAAGTGCTTTTTCTTCTTCTCCTTAAAACATCAATTTAACTTGTTTGATCATGCATGAAAATAGTACAGATGGATAGATTGGATTTTTCTGATCATTTTTCATATATAATTTGTCCAATTTGGAGTTACAGAATAAAAGTTATGAATTTTTGAAGTTTAATTAATATTCTGGAATTTCCTGATTAAATTTAAGTCCAGAAAATCGATTACTGCGTCAGCCTGACGTCAGCATGACGTCAGTGGTCAACTGTGGCTGGCTGAGGTCAAACCTGACGTGTGGGGCCCACACGTCAGTGACAGGGGGGGTTAACCAGGTTTAAATTAATCCTAATTACTAATTAGTGGCGCTGGGGCCCACTGTCAGTGTCAGGGGGGGTTGACTAACAGTAGCTAGCGCTAACCTAACCACCTGGCCGACAGGGCCCACGCGTCAGTGACCCTGGGGGGGTCAAACCCCAGGTCGGACAAGTCAAACCCCACCGGCGACATGACGCCGGCGAGGTCCGAGACGGCGGCGAGAGTGCTTTTTGCCATTCCGGCAACCAAATGGATGGCGGAAGGCATCTACGTGTTGCTGAGGTTGAGCCGCGGCTATTGGTGGTGGTGGTTGGGCTCGGGGTGGCCGGAGTTGACGGCGGCGAGCTCGGCTGCGGCGGCCGGAGTTCGGGTGCGGTCGGGATCAGTGTTGTAGGGCGTTAGGGGAAGTGTTGGTGCGTGCTACGTGCTCCTGGTGATGTGTGGAGCACGATGGTGTGCTCGGTTGGGCGCTACGGCGACCGTGGCCACGACGGCGACATCGTCGGCGGCGTGGAGCTCTCGGCCGAGGTGGGGCTAGGGCCTAGAGGTCGGGAGAGACCAGGGGAGAAGGGGGGAAACGACTCGGGGGCTCACCGCGGTTGCAGTGGGCGTCGAAGCGGGCTCGGGGACGCGCTGGAGACGGCGAATTCGACGGCGACGGTGGTCGGAGCCCGAAGAGGGGAACGGCGACGTGGCGGCGATGCAGGGCTTCCGGGGACCCGTGGAGCGGTGGGGAGGAAGAGGGAGTTGTGGCGGAGCTTCTGAGCTAGTCGGGGGAGCGAGGGGTGGCCGGAGACGACTGCTACGGCAAACGGTGGCGACGGTGGTGTTCGACCATGTGAGAGAGAGAGCGAGGGAGAGGAAGGACAGAGCCGGGGAGAGTGAGAGAGAGCAGGGGGAGAGGCGTGGCGTCGTCCAGGGCATCGAGCGAGGAGGGGAGGCCAGGCAAGCAGGCGAGCAGGTGGCGTGGCGCGGTGGCGCGCGCGCGCGCCGGCCACACTCCCCTCCCTCTGTCTGGACGAAGACGACAGAGGAGGGAGGTGGGCTGGGCTGGCTGGGCCGCACAGTGGAGGAGCCCAGGTAGGTTTTCCCCCTTTTCTTTCTGTTTTCTGTTTTATTTAATATATCTGCAACTTTGTTGAATTAAATAAAATACCTAGGCAACTTCAAAAATCACCAAACTATTTCTGGCCCATAGTTGGATTATTTCCAACATGAAACATTTTAGTTTGGAGATATTTGAGCATTTAAATATTTTATATTATTTTAAATGCCCAAATTCAAATATCTATGATTTAATTCAAAAACCCTAGGATGGCCTAGGAAAATGTGCACCATTTTTGGCAGAGGTTCTGAACCAAGACAAAAATGATGGGCATTTTAGAAGGGCATTTCAGGTTCATTGAAAAATTATTTTAGTAACCCTAGTTGGTTTCAGAGGGGACTGGGGGTTCTGTCATCCCCATTTCAAGTTTCTGATGAATGAGTAAACATGATGCAACACTCTAATGCATGACTAGCTAGGGTGTGACAACTCACCCCCACTCAAAAGAATCTCGTCCCGAGATTTGGGTTCCTCCGGGAAGAAGGCGGGATACTCGAGTCGAAGACGATCCTCCCTTTCCCAAGTTGCTTCATCCTCAGAATGATGCGACCATTGAACCTTGAGAAACTTGATATTATGACGTCGCGTGGTACGTTCGGCTTGATCGAGGATACGAATGGGGTACTCTCGATATGTAAGATCATCTTGGAGATCAAGCGTTTTGTGGTCCACTTCACGGATAGGATCCGAGAAGCAACGCCTGAGTTGAGAAACGTGGAAGACATCGTGAACTCTGGAGAGATGCGGAGGTAGTTCCAACTGGTAGGCAACTTCTCCTCGTTTGGCAAGAATGCGAAAAGGTCCAATGTAACGAGGAGCCAATTTGCCTTTGATACCGAAACGATGGGTTCCCTTCAGAGGGGTGACCCGAAGATAAGCCTTCTCGTCAACCTCGAAAGTCATAGCCCTATGTTTTCGGTCATATTGACTCTTTTGACGAGATTGGGCTGTTTTCAACTTTTCACGAACGATATGAACTTGATCTTCTGCTTCCTGAATCATGTCCGGGCCAAAGAATTGTCTTTCCCCGGTCTCTGACCAGTTAAGGGGTGTTCGACATCGTCGTCCATAGAGAACTTCAAAAGGGGCTTTACCCAAGCTAGATTGATAGCTGTTGTTGTAAGCGAATTCGGCAAATGGAAGGCACTTCTCCCAGTCCATTCCGAATGAAATGACAGAGGCTCGAAGCATGTCTTGTAGAATTTGGTTGACGCGTTCCACTTGACCACTTGACTGAGGGTGGAAAGCGGTGCTAAAGGAGAGACGGGTTCCCATAGCATTTTGGAAACTTTCCCAAAATCGAGAGGTGAAAAGACTTCCTCGATCCGAATTGATTTCCAAAGGAACACCATGGAGGGACACTATTCGGGAGATGTATAAGTCTGCCAGCTGACTAGCGGTTATACTCTCTCGAACAGGTAAGAAATGAGCTACTTTGGAAAGACGATCGACCACGACGAAAATAGCATTATTCCCTCTCTTGGTCCTGGGAAAACCGGTAATAAAATCCATACTAATTTTATCCCATTTCCATTCAGGAATAGCTAAGGGTTGAAGGGTGCCAGCAGGCCGTTGATGCTCTGCTTTTACACGACGACAAACGTCGCAATTAGCAATATACTGAGCGATTTCTCTCTTCATCCTAGTCCACCAGAACCTCTGGCGTAGGTCCTGATACATTTTAGTACTACCGGGATGAATGGTGAGAGGAGATTCATGAGCTTCCTTAAGGATTAAACGCCTTAGGTTGCGCACTTTGGGAACCACTAGTCGATCCCCGAAGTATACTACCCCTTGATCATCAATGGAGAAACAATTCACAATTCCTTTCTGAATGTTTCTCTTGATGCGGGAGATTCCCGGATCTACCTTCTGTGCTTTGATAATTTGATCCGTAAGGGTAGGTTTTGCCACCAAGGTGGAAAGAGAATCTTGAGGTAAAATGTGAAGGTTAAGCTTCCGAAATTCCTCATGGAGAAGCGGTTGACTTTGTTGTAACATCAGGTTGTTACAATAGGATTTACGACTTAGCGCATCAGCCATGACGTTGGCTTTCCCTGGGGTGTAGGTTATTCCTAAGTCGAAGTCTGTGATCAATTCAATCCAACGTCTCTGCCTGAGATTCAAATCCGGTTGGGTGAAAATGTACTTCAGGCTTTGGTGATCAGTGAATATTTCGCAACGATTACCGAGGAGGTAATGTCGCCAGGTCTTAAGTGCATAGACTACGGCTGCAAGCTCTAGATCATGAGTAGGATAATTCTCCTCATGTGGGTGTAATTGCCGTGAAGCGTAAGCAATTACGTGTCGATCTTGCATGAGAATGCAACCTAGCCCTTGTCGCGAGGCGTCGCAGTAGATGACAAAGTCCTTGGAGAAGTCTGGCGGTACTAGCACGGGAGCAGAGGTCAGGCGTCTTTTCAGTTCCTGAAAGCTGTGCTCACATTGTGGAGTCCATTCGAACTTCTTATCTTTCTTGAGGAGTTCAGTTAGAGGTTTAGCAACCTTGGAGAAGTTCTCGACAAAGCGACGGCAATAGCTCGCTAAGCCTAGAAAACTCCGAACTTGCTTGACCGATTCGGGTGGAGTCCAATTAAGGACGGCTTGAACTCGCTCAGGGTTGACAGCAATACCTTTACCAGATATTACATGACCCAGATAGGTCACTTCTGGCAACCAGAATTCACATTTAGAAAATTTGGCATAAAGGCGATGCTCTCGAAGTTTCTTCAACACTAGCCTTAAATGTTCGGCATGTTCTTCCTCGTTCTTGGAGTAGATGAGTATATCATCGAGATAAACTACGACGAATTTATCCAAATACTCCATGAAGATTGAGTTCATTAACCGAGAAAAGGTGGCTGGAGCGTTGGTTAATCCGAAGGACATGACGGTGTACTCGTATTGGCCATAACGAGTAACAAAGGCCATTTTAGGAATGTCCCCGTTTCTGATTTTGATTTGATGGTAACCCAACCTCAAATCCATCTTGGAGAAGACTGAGGATCCAGCGAGCTGATCATACAGATCGTTGATCCTGGGAAGTGGATATTTGTTCTTGATTGTGACCAAATTGACCGGTCGGTAATCTACAACCATCCGGTCCGTACCATCCTTCTTCTTGACGAATAGGACGGGGCAAGCCCACGGAGATGAGCTAGGTCAGATGAAACCCTTTTTCAAGGACTCATCAAGTTGTTTCTTAAGCTCGGCTAGTTCTAGGGGTGCCATCTTATAGGGTCTTCTAGCAATCGGAACGGTTCCTGGAATGAGGTCTATTACGAACTCAACATCCGTGTCAGGTGGAACACCTGGCAATTCCTCTGGAAAGACATCCGGGAAGTCACGGACTACCGGAACGTCCTCAAGGTCTGGCAACGGGCTGGCGTTAAGGGAATATAATTGTCGCTTGGCTATTCGGGTCAAGACATTGACTATCTTCCCCGAAGGATGGGTGAGTTGAACAGTCCTAGAGAAACAATCAATTTTGGCTTGATGAGCTGACATCCAGTCCATACCCAAAATGACATTAATATCTGAAGATTTAAGGGCTATCAAAGATGCAAGGAAAACAAGTCTGTCGACTTGGATTTCATTTCCATGGCTTACTCTAGAGGTTTGCCATTTGGATCCCGGAGTTTGAATTATCATAGAGGTTGGCATATCACCGAATGCGACGTTATGCAAGCGAGCATAGTTTTCAGATATAAAAGAATGAGAGGCTCCTGTATCGAAAAGAACAGATGCCGGGTGGCAATTAACAAGAAGCGTACCGAGAACGACGTTGGGGTCCTCTTGAGCTTCCTCGGCAGAGATACAGTTGACATGGCCACGTGAAGCGGTGACCGGTTTAGCATGAAACACTTTCCCTGTCGGCTTGCCACGGCCAACAGCTTTAGCAGATTGATTGGGGTTGGTCTGGGGACACTCACGCATATAGTGACCAGATTCCCCACACTTGAAACAAGTCACGGAACTGGTACGTGGAGGAGCATTATTGGTTGGACCTCCATAGGGCTTGGCTGGAGCAGACTGTTGAACAGGGCGAGGCGCCTGGAAGGATGGCCTCGGTGTGAACCTGGGTGGCAGGGCGGTGTTGGGTACCCACACGCGGCGCTTTTGAGGACCAGCACCGGATGAGGAACCCATGTCACGTCCATGCTTGCGTGTTGCGTCATAGTCAGTCTGACCAGTTTCAGCACTGATGGCCTTGTTGACAAGTTTCGAAAAAGATGTGCACTCATGCAGACGGAGGTCGCGGCGAAGCTCAGGACTAAGGCCCTTACGGAACCTTGCTTGCTTCTTGGCGTCAGTAGACACTTCCTCAGTTGCATATCGTGCGAGATTACCAAACTCCCTGCTATAGACATCCACAGAAAGTCGGCCTTGGGTGAAATTGCAAAATTCTTCACATTTACGGTCCATGAGACCCTCCGGAATGTGATGTTCACGGAAAGCCTCGCTGAACTCAGCCCAAGTAGTGACATGGCCCGCTGGGCGCATGGCTCCATAATTCTCCCACCATAGACTGGCAGGGCCTTCAAGATGATATGCAGCAAAGGTGACCTTGTCAGCCTCCGCTACCAGCGCGGAACGCAGCTTGTGAGAGATACTGCGAAGCCAGTCATCAGCGTCGAGAGGCTCGACGGAGTGGTGGAACGTGGGTGGATGCAATTTGATAAAATCACTGAGTGACACCACGTTAGCCCTCTGATGGTGTGCTGTATTCTGTTCAATACGCTCCAACAAACGGTTTGTCTCCCGCTTGTTTCTCTCAGCTTCCATCATAACTTCGGCTAGTGAAGGAGGATGAGGCAGATTTTCATTCCTGCCTTCACTTCCCTCGGCCTGCTCTTGGGAAGCAGGGTTAGCGCGCGTGTTGACCATCCTAGGTAAACAAGACAATGATTTAGTCAGAATGATAAAATTCCGACATAGGATACATAATGTAAGGAATAACTCGGAATGCAAGATGATCATCCGTATGACATGGTAGATACAGAAACTGCTTCTTTATTCCATCGTCATACACACCATACAGGGTTTAGTACAAGACCAAACAAAGTACTATTACGGTGAAAAGAGGATTACATCTCATCGGAGGCATTCCAAGCTCCTATACATCATTTTTCTACATCTCCGGAAAGAGTACAAACTAGGTCATATCCCACGAGTCACGCAGGACGATAGACGACACGGCTAGTGCGAACTAGTGATACTACCCCTAATTCAGACCGATCCGTAGTAGTCCTCATAGAAGTCACCTCCATAGCCTGGAAGTTCAACATGATCATCCGGAAACAGACGGTCTCGCGGAGCTTGTGGACCATAGGGGCTAGGATGAGGCCTTGGACCAACAAACGGTTGCCTGTGGGGACCGTGAGGTGGGGTGATGCCTCCTACATCACGCCAAACCATCACGTCTGGCAGAGCAGATCTCACAGGATAGAGATCGCGCATATCTGAGAATCCAGCTTGCACTGCCGGTGCGAACCGAGTCAAAGTGGCCCAGTGGTCAGCACGGGTATTGAAGAGCTCTAACCTTAAGGCCCGATTTTCACGGTCCTTATCCTCGAGCATCTCAGCAGTGGTGCGAGTCCGTGAATCCTCCTGAGTGGAGTCAGCATAGATAGCCTGGAGATATCCTTGTGCTCCCGGAAGTGATCCTGGCATATACCGGAAGTCAGAGTCCCGAAATAGACCAGATCTGACTCGCATAATGGTCATCATAGAGTAGGCGGCGTCCTGCACAGCCATCTCAATAGTAACCCCGAGTCCATAGGAGCAGTGAAGAGGCTCGGTGGATCCAGGATAAGATGGAAATATCCTGACAGTGCAGAGATACTGGCTTTGATTGAAGTCCCGGAATTGCTCTTCGACCGTGTACTCGGGATACCAGCGATATCCAGCCTCAGTCATTACCCTGACCAACTTGGCAGTATGGCCGGGTACATCTAGGCATCGAGTCAGGCGAACCACTTGATTTAGGTCACGAGTGGCCATCTGAAAGCACAATCATAATGCAAGGGCATTAGAATTTCTAGCAAAATTTCGGCAGCATAACAGCTGTAAATGCTCAAAAAGGATTTTGAGACATTTGACAAAGGATTTCGTACACACTCAACATCATCATCTCAAAGTTATGAAACCATTCTGGCAACATAATGTGGTAATAGAACTGAACTAGGCTTGTATCCATCAAACTTATAAGGTACTACTGATTAGTAACTCGTGATCCTGATAGAGAGAACAGATGCTAATTCCTTAACCCCCGGTGGAAGAATGGACTGACTCAGATCAGAATGTCATAAGATATAAGGAGTAAAAAGAGCCTTACGTTCCAACCCACAAACAATTCCCCTACATATAGCTAAAGAATTTCTAGACTCAACATCGACCAGTTTGGCTTGGAGAACCTACAGGCAGTCCGGCTCTGATGCCAACGCTGTCAGGCCCCCGACTCGATGTCACATCGATCTAGCTGGTAACACCTCATATCACTTTGCGGCCTCACGCACGGTATCCCCACGGGTGTCGTCTTACCTTTTCCCGGGACCGTTTGCGCCTTTTGGCTCACGTATATGATAGTGTCGCTAGCATCCATATGATAAAGAGCCCGGGCTGACATGACTAGTCGTAAACCCAAAGTGGCACAGACTTACAGGGACAGGCATCCATGACCCAGCTTCGAACGTGTCGGTCATCAGCAAGTGGGTCTGGGCTGTAGCACTGGGCTAGCAGGACTCCGGTAAACCGGGCTGTAGCGGGCTAACAGGACTCCGGTACTCAAAGCGTGACATTTCCCCGAAGGGACAGACACAGGAACGAAGAAGGACACATGCCGGCCAGCCTAAGTGTTCCAGAGCAGTAGCAAGCTACCATGGCTCAGCGGTAACACTAGGAGACATTTCCCGGTAAGAGAGGCTACTAAAGATAAACAACTAGATAGTCAGATCCCACACATACCAAGCATTTCAATCATACACACAATATGCTCGATATGTGCAAATACAACGAAGCATCACAACATGACTCTATGACACAAGTACTTTATTTAAGGCTCAGGGAGCCATACATATCATACACACAGGTACGGGTCTCACGACCCAACATACAAGTCATACAGTCATACAAGCCAACAACGGAAGTAACTTGTCTGAGTACAGACAACTAGTAAAATAGAAGAGGCTTGGAAAGCCTAGCTATACTACGTGGTCCATCACAAGCTCAGGGTCACCACCTGGGTCTTTAGCCTACTCGTTGATGTCAACGTCTACATAGAACCCATCAGAAGGGGTTGCAGCGTCTTCTGTAAAAAATGTAGATTATAGCAACATGAGTACAAAGGTACTCAGCAAGACTTACATCGGATCCTACATACATGCAGAGTATCAAGAAGGGTTGGTGGAGTTATTGCAGCAAGCTAGCTTTGACTCTTGGCTAGACTATCCTACGATACTCCAACTTGAAATGTTTTGCGCACACGAGTCCACTACTCACCACTTCAATACACTACCGAGGATCCACCTCCGTCTTCCTACGGAAGAGCCATCCTCGGCACTCACACTTATCTTGAGGCTTTTAGTAGTTTCCATTTACTTGTCTATGAACTGTATAGGCAACCAAGTAGTCCTTTACCGCGGACGCGGCTATTCGAATAGATCATGTTAACCCTGCAGGGGTGTACTCCTTCATACACACTCTCACCACTTATCGTCGTTTACACGACATGTACTCGGCAACCTTCAAGCGGAAGCCCAACGTGGGTGTCGGCCACGACCTACCTAATCACCTAAGCCTCCAGTCCAGGTTTATCGCCTATTCAGGTTCCATCCGCAGGGAGTCCGGCCGAGGTTTCCCATACGGCCCCGAACGATGTGAACAGGGTTCCCGGGATACCTAACGGGTATTCGGTACACCGTGCCACGTACCTACCGCATCACAGCCCACCCCTACGGTCAGCGCTGTCCACGGCCTCTAGTAGGCTACAAACACCAGAAACTACTTGCAACTCCTGGACGGAGAACTAGGGTGAATAAGAAGTCGAGAGGGTCCATTGGTTTCGGGCCCAATGCATGGTAGTAGCTGATTCTTAAATCACACATACAGATCTCAGTGCTTAAGGTCGGCTTCAATGAAACAACCCACCAGATCTCAGTACCAAATCGTCTTCACCACACCACTCTCATTACCGACATAATCATTTCACTCTAGCCCATCACCCAGATGAACCAGACCTGACACGACTCTAAGCATAGCAGGCATAGCAAGGTAGGAACAACACATACATATGGCTCAATCAACTCCTACACATGCTAGTGGGTTTCATCTAGTTACTGTGGCAATGACAGGTCATGCAGAGGAAATGGGTTCAACTACCGTAGCACACAACAGTTTGAATCGCGTTGTCTTAATGCAGTAAAAGAGAGCAGGAGCGAGAACATGGGATTGTATCGATATGATCAAATGGTTGGTTGCTTGCCTGATGGTTCGATGCTCGGATATGATTCTTCGTTAGGGTAATCACGGTACTCCTCGGAGACAGAACCTGTCGCAAAGGACATCGGTACACAAGCATCACCAAACAATGTGCAACAATATGATGCATGCATGAAACATGGCAATATGAGTGTGTTGGGCTAATGCAACTAAAACCAGAGGGGTTTGAACAAATTTGAATCAAAGATTCAAATTTCAAACTCAAACATGGCCTTTTAAAGTGCTTTTTCTTCTTCTTCTTAAAACATCAATTTAACTTGTTTGATCATGCATGAAAATAGTACAGATGGATAGATTGGATTTTTCTGATCATTTTTCATATATAATTTGTCCAATTTGGAGTTACAGAATAAAAGTTATGAATTTTTGAAGTTTAATTAATATTCTAGAATTTCCTGATTAAATTTAAGTCCAGAAAATCGATTACTGCGTCAGCCTGACGTCAGCATGACGTCAGTGGTCAACTGTGGCTGGCTAAGGTCAAACCTGACGTGTGGGGCCCACACGTCAGTGACAGGGGGGGTTAACCAGGTTTAAATTAATCCTAATTACTAATTAGTGGCGCTGGGGCCCACTGTCAGTGTCAGGGGGGGTTGACTAACAGTAGCTAGCGCTAACCTAACCACCTGGCCGACAGGGCCCACGCGTCAGTGACCCTGGGGGGGTCAAACCCCAGGTCGGACAAGTCAAACCCCACCGGCGACATGACGCCGGCGAGGTCCGAGACGGCGGCGAGAGTGCTTTTTGCCATTCCGGCAACCAAATGGACGGCGGAAGGCATCTACGTGTTGCTGAGGTTGAGCCGCGGCTATTGGTGGTGGTGGTTGGGCTCGGGGTGGCCGGAGTTGACGGCGGCGAGCTTGGCTGCGGCGGCCGGAGTTCGGGTGCGGTCGGGATCAGTGTTGTAGGGCGTTAGGGGAAGTGTTGGTGCGTGCTACGTGCTCCTGGTGATGTGTGGAGCACGATGGTGTGCTCGGTTGGGCGCTACGGCGACCGTGGCCACGACGGCGACATCGTCGGCGGCGTGGAGCTCTCGGCCGAGGTGGGGCTAGGGCCTAGAGGTCGGGAGAGACCAGGGGAGAAGGGGGGAAACGACTCGGGGGCTCACCGCGGTTGCAGTGGGCGTCGAAGCGGGCTCGGGGACGCGCTGGAGACGGCGAATTCGACGGCAACGGTGGTCGGAGCCCGAAGAGGGGAACGGCGACGTGGCGGCGATGCAGGGCTTCCGGGGACCCGTGGAGCGGTGGGGAGGAAGAGGGAGTTGTGGCGGAGCTTCTGAGCTAGTCGGGGGAGCGAGGGGTGGCCGGAGACGACTGCTACGGCGAACGGTGGCGACGGTGGTGTTCGGCCATGTGAGAGAGAGAGCGAGGGAGAGGAAGGAGAGAGCCGGGGAGAGTGAGAGAGAGCAGGGGGAGAGGCGTGGCGTCGTCCAGGGCATCGAGCGAGGAGGGGAGGCCAGGCAAGCAGGCGAGCAGGTGGCGTGGCGCGGTGGCGCGCGCGCGCGCCGGCCACACTCCCCTCCCTCTGTCTGGATGAAGACGACAGAGGAGGGAGGTGGGCTGGGCTGGCTGGGCCAGCCAGCTGGCTAGGCCGCACAGTGGAGGAGCCCAGGTAGGTTTTCCCCCTTTTCTTTCTGTTTTCTGTTTTATTTAATATATCTGCAACTTTGTTGAATTAAATAAAATACCTAGGCAACTTCAAAAATCACCAAACTATTTCTGGCCCATAGTTGGATTATTTCCAACATGAAACATTTTAGTTTGGAGATATTTGAGCATTTAAATATTTTATATTATTTTAAATGCCCAAATTCAAATATCTATGATTTAATTCAAAAACCCTAGGATGTTCTAGGAAAATGTGCACCATTTTTGGCAGAGGTTCTGAACCAAGACAAAAATGATGGGCATTTTAGAAGGGCATTTCAGGTTCATTGAAAAATTATTTTAGTAACCCTAGTTGGTTTCAGAGCGGACTGGGGGTTCTGTCATCCCCATTTCAAGTTTCTGATGAATGAGTAAACATGATGCAACACTCTAATGCATGACTAGCTAGGGTGTGACAGGTCTTTCTCGGTGTGGGTGTCCCACTCTTTTTCAGGTTGAGCTACAAGATAGCAGTGGCCTCTGGTTCATCAAGAATTTTGTGGACAAGCATAACCATCTGTTTGTCCCTGCCGACCTGACTCCGTACTTGTCGGCTCATCGTAGAATGACTGACGCACAAAAGGCCGATGTCATCGAGTATGCTGTCGGTGGACTTTGAACACATTAGATTATGAATGTAATGGAGAAGAATGCCGGAGGTCCCGACAAGCTTGGATTTATAGATCGAGACCTATACAATCATGTTTTAGTCCAGAAGAAGCGCAAGATAGAAGGCAGTGACGCTAGATATTTGCTCACCTATATGATTGCACAGAAAAAAGCAGGCCCGGAATTCTTTTTCAAATACACAAAAGACAGCGAAGGCCATTTGAGGAACATATTCTGGGCTGACTCACAATCCCGCATTGACTATGTTGCCTTTGGTGGTGTCGTGGTGTTCGACAGTACATATAGGTCTAACAAGTACAAGCTTCCGTTTGTTCCATTTGTTGGTCTGAACCATCACTGCAACACAGTTTTGTTTGGGGTCGGTCTAGTATCAGACGAGACAGTTGCATCATACCAGTGGCTTCTTCATGTATTTTTGGAGGCAATGTCCCAGACGGCACCAATTTCAGCAATCACCAATGGGGACGGTGCAATGGCTAAAGCAATAGCTACTGTCTGGACCGGAACAGATCATCATTTGTGCACGTGGCATATCGAGGAGAATATGGTGATGCACCTCCGCGAGGAAAAGCTGGAGCAATTTAGGGAATTCATTTACCATCGTTGGGATGTTGATGAGTTTGAGAAAAGATGAGAGGCTTATAAGGTTCGGTTCAAAATAAAACCAACGGGCAAGAGGTCGTCATGGGTTAACAAGATGTACGAGCTGCGACACAAATGGGCTGCTGCGTACACAAAGGGTAGATATTTCCTAGGCATGATGAGTAATCAGAGGAGTGAGTCTCTCAACTCAAGGCTTCATGTGCACCTGAACAGGAAGATGCAACTTGTTGATTTGTTGCAGCATGTTGAGCACTGTGTATCCAAAATGCGTAAGACTGAAGCAGCATTAGACGCAGTAGCAACACATACGATACCCTTCACTAAGCTGAATGCACACTCTTTGGAGATTGCTGCCTCTTATATTTATACAACTGTGATGTTTCCAAAGGTAAAGCGTCAGATTGTCGAAGGGACAAATTGGTAGGTCACGGACCGGGTAGCATGTGATGGTTTGGTCGTGTTTGGAGTTTTGCGCAAAGCCCCATATGATAAAGTCCAATATGGCAGAGATGCTAGAGAATTGCAAGGTAAGGAAGGTAAGTATGCTGAGAACTTGCATGCAAAAAATTGGATGCTGAGGATCCCAATGACTTGGAAGGTAAGGATGCTAAGGACTTGCATGCAAAAAACTTGGATGCTGAGGATCCCAATGACTTGGAAGGTAAGGATGCTGAGGACTTGCATGCAAAAAACTTGGATGCTGAGGATCCCAGTGACTTGGAAGGCAAGGATGGTGTGGACTTGCATGCCAAAAACCTGGATGCTAAGGATCCCAATCACTTGGAAGGTAAGGACAGTGAGGAGTTGGAGGGAAAAAAGTTGGATGCACAAGGCGTGGAGGCTAAGCCTGTGGATTTTATATATCACGTGACTTGCCTGTTTATAGGAGCAAGACTGGATGATGCAGCTTGTAAATGTAAAAAGTTGGAAAGTCAGGATTACCCATGCGCACATATATTCTGCATTCTGGATCATCTTGGTGTACGCACATTTCCAAAAAAAATTGTCAAGAAAAGATGGACAATGCATGCCAAGCCAGCGTTCCCTTCTTTGAGGACTGCGAATACGCATGTATGGTCTGATCACATGAATACATATCATCAACTACGCAACATGGCTAGTGACGCTTTATTCACAGCCGCAGCTAGCGATTCACAGTCGGAACAGGTGATGGAGTTCCTCCGGAGTATATTGGTTGATGGAGAAAAAACTGATTTGGATGAAGGCCATAAATCGTTTGTTCCTTTGCCGGCATAGTTCTCTGCTACTCGCGAATGCTGCACTGATGATATGGAAAATCCAATCAAAATAGTTCCAAAAGGGAGACCAACTACCGGAGAATCGAACAGGAGGATTAAATCCAGACGCGAGCGGATGGGAGGGAAAAAAGCAATGAAGTTAGTGCACATGTTTATCTCATTGTTCATTTCCATACATGCTTACAATGTTAATATGTTCTGTCTTTTTCTTCAATTTACTCAGGAACAAATCGGGGAAATCAAAGGTCACAAGGAGGAAGAAGCGAAAAGAGAAAGACTCAGAGACAGAAGAAGACACAGATTCAGATATAGAAGAAGAGAAAGATTCAAAAAAAGCAACAAAGTTAGTGCACATGTTAATCTCATTGTTCATTTCCATACATGCTTACAGTGTTAATATGTTCTCCCGGAGAGTGTTCACATGTTTTTCTTCAATTTACGCAGGAAAAAATCGGCGAAATCAAATAGCACAAGGAGGAAGAAGCAAAAAGAAGAGATAGAGTTAGATACAGAAGAAGAGACAGAGGCAGATACATAAGAAGAGACAGAGGCAGATACAGAAGAAGAGGAAGATTCAGGTACAGAAGAAGAGGAAGATTCAGGTACAGAAGAAGAGGAAGATTCAGATGCAGAAGAAGAGGGAGATTCAGATGCATAAGAAGAGGGAGATTCAGATGAGGAAGAAGAGGAAGATTCAGATGCAGAAGATGGTGGGCTGAGGAGGGCTAGAAAGAGACCATTGGAGGTTGCAGAAGAGGATTACGCAAAACCAAACAAGTGGGCATTAGCACAATTGTGCATACTTAAACATGTTTTCGAATGCTGGCTGCAGATTCATCTATTTCATTTTTTGCATGAAACGCAAGGGCGCTCCAAATGTCAATGCTGGAAGGACGAAAAAGAACGATGACAAGGGTGCACGAGGAAAACCAGTGAAGTTAGTGTCTGTACTTACATGTCCGCTCTAGAAGTCGGGTATTTGCTAGTACTGTGTTGACGTTTCTTAACTTTTCTAGGAAAGACTCTAGTAAGGGTGGTAAAGAACAGGCCAAAGGGGTGATGAAGACAAAAAGGCCTGATAGGAATGTACCACATGTTGAGCAAATAAGAGATGTCAAGTTAGCTTCTGTAGCTATGAAGAGAAAACAGTGAAGTTAGTGTTTTTTCTGTTATAGTGTACTGTACATGTTCAAATCTTCTTTGCTATCCTATTAACAAACGTTGTTTCATGCAGGAAAGCTAAAGTGAAGTCGAGACATGATGTTTAGATGCACATGGTCAAGCAGAGAAAACAAAAGGATTTCTGGGGTCAAAAAATTGAGAACAAACTAAAGTAGACAATTTTCCATGCCGTGATCCACCTTGTTTCTCATGTATTAGACCTATTTGATGGACTGCCACTATTTTTCTGAATTCCTCGTTTGATTGGTACATCCTCATTTTATTATGGACGGGTCGACATGGTAGGCTAGTTATGATTTATCAACATGGATGAAACAATGCATTTTTAGTGCAGTTGATTTTCTGTATTTTTTTCATTTTTTACATAATATATTGCTGAAATTTGTTCAAAGTGTAGTCAAATTTCATACTTGAAATATAAAACAGAAACCAAAAATTTATATATATAAGAAAATAGAACGTTAATAGAAACCTCGTTTTCAAATAACATTTAAAATCGTTTATTTTCAAATAGAAAATAAGCTTACTAATATTTTAAAAATAGCATGCTCATTTAAAAAAACATGTTCAATTGAAAATAAAATATAATGAATATGCTGATTTAAAAATAGCATGCTGATAAAAATGTCATGCTGTTTTTAAAAATAGCATGCTACCTTTAAAATTGTGCTACTTTTAAAATAACATGCTAATTTAAAAAATATCATGCTAATTTTAAAAATAGCATGCTTATTTTAAAACTATAATGCTCTTTTCAATATGCAACTTTTTAAATAGCATGCTGATTAAAAAAATCATGTTCTTTTGCATATGTTGTTTTTAAAAATAGCATGCTAATTTCAAAATAACAGCCTCATTCTAAAAATACAATGCTGTTTTTAAAAATATAACACTGTTTTTAAAAATATAACGCTGTTTTTAAATTGATTTCAGAAAATACATGTTTTTTTAAATATGCTGTTTTGAAAGCAGCGTGTTGATTTTGAAAAATACATTTTTTTAATTACGCTTTTTAAAAGATAGCATGTTTTTTTAGTATATACTGTTTTTCAAATTAAAAAAAAACATCATTTTGAAAATAGCATGCCATCTTGAAAGTAACAGAAACATTATTTTTTGCATTGCATTTCAACCCGCAAGTTTTTGTTTTGCATTTCATTTTTTTGTGCGATACACATACAAACCGAATTTTCGAAATAACTCATACTAGCCAACACAAAAACCTCGTTCAAAAATGAAAGTAGTGTCTAATCCATTTGAAACCCGGTTAGATTTGATTCTAAAAATACTAGCATCACTGTGGCAAAAAAAGGAAATATAATTGCAGTCCATAAAGGTAATTATATCAAGGAGGGTACCGGGGTGCGTTATATATATATATATATATATATATATATATATATATATATATATATAGACTTGCATAGCAAGTACATTACGCCACATAGGGTTCATACTATCACCAAGTTACTGCCAAGTTCCACTTACTGGACGATCTTCATATCCAGTCGGACCCAAAAGTTATACCACCAAAGTACCAGTTACTACGAAGTACCAATTACTACTAAGTTGTACTTACTAGACCCTAAAGCTGATACTACCAACTTGCAGTTACTGGCTAGTACATATAGATTATAAAACTAGCGTCAAACTACTACGGCGGGTCAACGAATCCTCATGCCATTAACCATGTTCACCCTAAGCCCACCTCCACTCCTTTCCATGAACCTAAAGATAGCCATTTGATCTTCTTTCATTCTGGCGCCCTCAACGACTTCTCTCCAGTTCTTCGTCATGATCGGTCGCCCGTCCTTCTTGGCCATCTTGAACAAGACCTTTTTATTACCTTCAAAATGTTCCTTGGTGACACATACAACCATGGGCTTTCGCAGATAATCTTTGAGGTAGGCCTGACTGTACTCCTTTGAGAAGCACTGATTGCACATGGAAATAAATAATGTTACATAAAAATGAAGTATGATTTGCACAAAAAAAGTAAGTATGATTTGCACAACCACGCCCGTCCTCCTCTCTGTCTCTACATCATGGCATTTTCACTAGTGAAGTATGATTGGCAAAAAGAAAAGTCCAAGTGTTTACCATCTTGATCTTCCCTCTGATGACTGCCGAGCGAGTGACGGTGCTGACATAGTATGGTATGGGAGGTTCTAACTGCTTTACTATGGATTTGAGACAGTCCCACCGATCCTCGTTTAGCAATACATGGTTGCCGTAGAAGATGTGATCCTCAAAAGTTCCTTTTCTCACATGGTATCCCGGACCAGTATTAAAAAAATTAAGATGACAGAGTAGTAAATAATTTCATATGTAAGATCTAGAACATCAGCACCGGGTTAATGATCAATGCCTACTCCAATGATCAAGAAATGAAGGACATAGATAACCCAATCACATCCACCCAGCAATATCTCGTAGAAACATGGGCAAATTGAATATTTGATTTATTTAAACTAACAACTAAACACTGCTCTATGCAAGGTCTAGTTCAGTCAATGTTGATTTGGAAGGTCATTTAGAACCCAAACAGAGTAATGTGTGGTAATCAAGTGTCACTCAAACATCAACTTTCGATATTTCACGGTTCATTTAATATCTGACCAGCCAAATAGAACTTTACCCCGTAGTGCCAAGATAGGATCGTGGTCCACATCTCCATCTCCATCAGAACTATCATCAGTGTCATAGTCGCTAGAGGTGTCGTCATCACCGTTATAGCCGTCACTCCCACGTGAAGTGCCATCTGAAGCATCATCTGAGGTGGTCCGGTGATCATTCTCTTCACTGCTGACGAGGATGGTTTCCCTTGCCATTCAAACCTGTTGCACGCATTGCAATGAACAAATGTTAGTTATTGATATATGAAATAAGTCTTCCATTAGGACTTGTTAGCACCATATACAATGTGAATAATCTTTTCACATACTTCTTGATAAGTACGTAGTTCATGTATAAACATCTACACGAAAAAGCTAGTCGACAACTATTCACACGACTAGTCAAGACTAGTGGTTAGACTCATAATCATTGGGCAGACATAACCAATTAGGATATTTCAAGGTTACACTTTTGTGAGCTGGACAAGAAAACTTGGTAACCAACCAATTAGTAGCCATGTAAAAATGAACCATGATTGACTGCTCTCATCGAGCAACACGTGAAACTATAACTGATCTGCCTTTGATCACTGCAAATTCCCTGATGGGCTGTTGTGTGGTACCATCAGGTAATAAATATAAAGTCTTTAAATTGTCCAAACAAAACAAATAATGCATTTGCTGCTATACATAACATTTTTAGAGGTAGCTGTGGAGGTTAATTTTCCAATTTCCAGTGAGAATAAGGACATGATAGAATCTCTCAAGCAAGATGACATCATAGTGAAGGCTATGAGAACGATCAAGGTATGCTGACCAATAGTCACCCTTTTATATACTTGCTATTTATTTACTCATTACTACCCATACCAACAAGTAAAAGCATGATTATGAAGTATGATGTCAGAAAATCCAACAGTGAGGAATTTGTTGCAATGTGTACTACTAGCTCACAGGAAATTTTCATTGACCCCAACAAGCCCATACCATATCTTGGAGATAGGCTGACATAATTCAAGTAAGCAGTAACAACAATCAGCAAAAATATGCACCAACCAAAAATATTACATGTGTGCACATATCATCAAAAACTTGCACCAATCAAGAGCAGTCTATACTTGACAAATCCTTCAAAATATGCACTAATCATCATACTACCATCGAGTAATACATGAAACCATAACTGATCCTCATTCCATCATTACAAATTTCCTCATGGACTGCTTCTGTGCTCGCCTTTTTAGTTTTTAATAACTAAGCATCAGCAAATACATATACATAGTCTTCAAACTATCCCAACAAACCAAAACATGTGTATGCTCCTGTGAATATACTTTTTCTATATCTAGCAGTGGGGGGCCATTTTCCAGGGGAAAAAAGTACTTGATAGCATCTGTCAAGGAAGATGGTAGCATAGTGAAGCCTATGTGGACGAGCCAGGTATGCTGGCCAAGACCCACCTTTTTCTCTTACTTGCATGAAAGTGTTTACCCATTACTACCCATACGAACAAGTAAAACCATGATTACGCAGTACATTGTCAGATTATCTTGCTGTAAAATTACTTGTTGCAATATGACCTACTAGTTGACAGTAAATCAGCGAATACCCGAAACATGCACACAAGCAAGTGTCAAATTTTAACTTGGCGGTGCTGCTAGATCACAAAATTAAGGTCAGATCGACATTAGAAGGGCAGGGAAGATCAATCTTACCTGCGAAGTGGTACCAGATGGGGCTGGAGTAGACTTGTTCGAAGCTGGCACCACCGGAGCTTCGGGCGACGCGACCAGGATTGGGGAGAAGAGGTGTCGTTGTCGGACCTTGCTGTCGACGAAGCAGTGGAGAATCATGGCTGGAGCAGGGGGAGTGGGTGGCCTCGCGGATTCGGCCGATTTGACGACAACGGGGGCGGCCAAGGAGATGGCTTGGCAAACCCTAGCCGTCGCCCTCCGCATCCCTCTCTGTCTCTGCAAAGAACGAAGTGTGGTGGGATTGGGAATGGGGGTGGGGTTGGGGTTGGGGCCATCGCCCGCTTTTCTCTCTGCCTCCCACTTGTGCAGGCCCACAAAAGGAACAAAGTGTTGGGCCAGATCAGATGCAGATTTGGCAGCTTTACCAATTCTGGCCAAACAGAAAAGATCAGCATGACCACATGTGTTATTTTAAAGAAACCCTAAAAATACACTGCTGTTCATATTGCATGTGGATGAGTCTTTCAGTAGCAATTGATCTTGAATAATTTTAAGCATATATATATATATATATATATATATATATATATATATGAAAATAATGGTTAACCAATAAAATGGTAAACTATTAGATGCAAGGTTGCAAATATTTGAAAAAACCAACAATTGAATTGTATGCATTTTTATGATTAAATTTAATAAATGTAACATTTTTGCAAAAACTATGATAAATTAAAATATTCATTGGTATTTAAAAAAAACCCACGAATGACTACTTATGCAAACCAGAACTTCTTCATGGTTTCGTTTATTCATCTATTCTTTGGCATGCTGGTTCTCATAACGCCTTCTTCGGACCTTCTCTTTGTCTGACGAATTCCTGAGATATTGGGCTAGCACCTTGTGTTTCTCCCTCACACCATGCTTCATTTGGTATCCTTTGGCAACTCCTTTGTCGTGCTCAAGAATACTAACGAAAGCCGGGTCCAGATATTTTCCACAGAACGCGCAACGATATGCCATACGCTTAAGCACGTTGCACTATCCATTCTGCAATTCTTCAAGGGTTTTCTGAGTGTGTGCATCCATCTCTCCTTCGGAAATGTCCGCATAATCATGAGAATACACCTGCAAGTTTAAATTATGTATGATATAAGTTGTACCATTGTTTACAGTACCTAATATTCCCTAAGTTTCATACTATAGTGCCTATAAATTATTTTTAAAGTAAATATTTATTAACTTTGAAAATTGAAGGAGAAAAAAGCAATATCAAATCCATATGAAATCATACATCATATGATGTACTTTTAAAAAATTGTCAATAAACATGCACAACCTTTATGATGTCTAACTTTTAGCATAAAACCAAAACGCACTAAATTGTGGAGTGGATGAACCATTAATTTCTCAAAGATTGATTGAATAAATAATGATCATTACGTACTGACGATCAACATTATATTTAGAGCTAGATTCCATTATGCCAATTCAACAATGTATTGATGGTTTAATGATTAACCTCTAACCTTAAACTTGAAGACAGATCTAGGGTTAAAAAATTAAAATTACCATAACGGAATTCCAGTCCATGCCGTGCATGTGCTGCTGCTTGTGATTGATGACGGAGTACTGCACCTCGTTGACACGATGCTTCTCTAGGTCTGACACCGAGCAGTCCAAAGCTTTCTCGTGGGGATCCTGATCCATGCGATGGACGACGACGTCGGTGGTTAGCTCCGCAAGTCCACGACCTGTCACGATGGCGTCCATGACAGGCCCCCACGTCCATGGCCCCGCTTTGTCACGATGGCCAATCGACCTCCACGAGTGGATTTCATATCCGGCGGCAGGGAGGCGGGCATGTGAGCAGCGGCGATGGTTTTAGAGTGTGCCCTAGGGGGAGAGATGCGGGGAGTAATTGGTAGTTACCTACTATAGCAGAAATACTTCGATGTTGGGCACCTACAATGCAGCCGGCTTATTTAGGCGCTTAATTAGGATCCTGGAAAAAAATCACAATCGTAGGTGCTTGGGGCAGGTGCTAGGAACTGGATTTTGTACATCTATGTGATGCAATCCAAAGTTCGTGTCCGGGGTGGATGGGTTGGGGATTGAAAATTTAGTATATAAACCCTGGTGCTGTGAAACATCAGATCAAATTGTCATCAATTGATATAGAAATTTCAAACTGAGAAATAAATGTACACAGAGGCCACTATAGTATTACTTGGATCGAGACTTTGTGATCATCATGTAGCCACGCCACAACCAATACGATGGTCTCCGTGGCCATGTAGACATCACACCATGCACCGTTGGCCGCCTAGAACCTCTAGCCATGCATCGATAGTCGTCACGTATCGCATGCATTTGTGATGCTAGCAATGTCATCACGTGATGTCATAAAATAAAAGGCGTGTGACAATAATTTGAAAAAACAACAAGAAAATACTCCGTCCCAAAATTTTGACTAAAACATGATTTGATACGTCGGTATTTACACAAATCGAAGACAAGAATTTTGGGACGGATGGAGTACTAAAGCATCATTATTCCAATCCTAGGTTGCTATAAGAGAAGGTTGGATTTCCATCTACCAAGCTGAATGCAGCTCAAGGCTACAATTCCATTGCACTGGTACGTTAGATATGTAGTCGGCACAAGACTTGTGAAAACATCAGATCAAATTGTCATCAAGTGATCTAGTATTACTTGGATCGAGACTTTGTGATCATCATGTAGCCACGCCACAAACACGATGGTTCTAGTATTACTTGGATCAACACCTTAGGCAGCAAACTAGTGCATTTCCTTTTTGAGTCACCATCTTCCTTCTTTAAAACCACATGTACACACTCATCATGTATACCATAACACATCAGAATCTGTTAACGAGCGCTCACAAGCTTAACTAGCTTCAAACGAACCTAGCCAATCAGGGTTTTATGCTTCTTAATCTAAATGAGCCGATGATTAATGAGCACGAGTTTAACAAGTAGAGATGCCAAACCACACACCAATTAACATAGTTCTACCTTAGTTCAACCCTTCCATATATACAAAAGCAAGCACCACTTAGTAGTACTGGTGCACATAGTTCGACCATAAAATTTCACCAACAAAGTATAACATAGGGTAGTACTTAGCATAGTTAAAACCAAAAGAGCATCAGTTCTAGCCGCGAGGGTGCGCACTTCCCTAAAGCCTCAAAGAAGCCTCATCAAGTACTCGGCATACGCAGCGTGCTTCACCCTGAAAGCGTAGCCGTTCTTGATGCTGCCTTGGGATGTTTCGACTAATGGTTGATGGTACTTCTCAGGTCGCCTTTCATCAGCTTGTTTCAGTAAGGGCATCCGTAGCCCCCCTTCCGATTCTTGGCCTGACACATTTCTCGAGCACACCACTGTCTAGTTCCCTCACCTTCTGCCTCCTGTAGATCCTCTGGGTTTCTTGGTCACTGTCGACGTCGTCACTTAGGACCTACATGTAGTACCAAATGTTGCGTAAGTATATCTAATATGAGAATTCAGCAGGCACATAGTCTATGAAACATAATGTAATTGATGACAGCGTAAAATATCTTCAAATGATGTTGAAAAAAATAAATGCATAACTTATTAGTTGGTACATAAGCAACTAAATGGGATAGTACCATATAGTAAAAAAATGAAGGATCAACCATACATGTCGAAGAGAGCACTAGCATTGCCACATTTGGCCACACATTTTTCCCAAGCTTGCCTAAGGTTAGTTCATCAAAATGATAGCCACAAGTTGGCAAGCCTAAGGGAACCTTGCCACACTTTTTGTGTGTATGCCATGTGGGACCCAAGTGTGGCTTGCCTAAGGTGTGGCTGGAACCAAACACTCAATTAAGTTGGTCAAACTTGCCTAACCTTAGGTATGGAAATCTTTGGCAAAGTCACTAACCAAACAACCTTTAGTGCAACAAAATTCACTTGTTACATAAAAATGCATGAACTGATGATGTAACATGGCAGAGCATCATACAGATGTACTAATGCAAAAAAGACTTATAACTTACATGCATGACTAGATAAAATAGCTCGTGAGCTGTATCTATTTAGGGTTAGAATTTTGTGTGTTAATGATGATGGATATTGAAAGTCCACATGTTATCGTCGTGGAAGTTTCCCCTGTTGAACGATACCCCACCCATCAATGTTCCTGAACCATTCAACGTTCTAGGTAAAGTAGTTAATTATTATGAATTCTGACAATAAGTGATCCCAAATGTTGTACTTACAAAAAGGTTTTTTTATCATTTATGCCACCAGTTGTGTCCCACAACTAAGTATCACCACTAGGAATTTCTACTGCTAAACAAAGCCATCGCTTCTTTAGACACATGCTCAAAAATGCCACTGCACATCATTATTGTGATATCAAATCTATTTTGACATGCTATAATGGCATCAATACCTATGGACCAACATGCCAGCTCCCCCTCTATCTCACTACAATAAAGTGTGGGCCCACTTTATCCCAACAACATTCTTATTTTCCTGTAAAATTATTCGCTTACTTACTCCTCACAAGTGGGGCCACACTTATCATTGTGAGATAGAGAGAACTGAAATGTGGGCCTGGGATTTTTTTGTCATATTGGATGGTCAACAAGTTTTAAATGAAAATAACAATGCCTAATGGCATTATTGAGCAAACATCTAACAGAACAATGGCATTTTTTATACATCTAATGGCATTTTGAGTAAGCATCTCACGAATCGATGACATTTTTGAGCAGCTGTATCTTCTAAGGGAAAAACTGAGTAGTGGGATACAACTGGTGGCATAAATGATAAAAACCCTACAAAAGAACTAATTAAAACAACTCAGGTAAAACATTGATGATATCCAATTTCTTTCTAAAATAGCCATTGCTTAGAGATAATCAATGTTTAAAATCATTGCCACAGCCACTTATGGAACATTTAATCCAAAGATCGATCAAGTGCAACCAAACATGACTCAACATTTTAATACCTTATTTGCCTTGTACTGACCAGAGAAAACCTAGGATATTACAAAATAAATAAATAAATAAATAAAGGGGATAGATGACTAACCTCTTCTTCATTCTCGTCGGCCATGACCATAGGTGGGGGCAGAGGAGGCAAAAACCGCGGAAGATGAACACCCGACTGAGGCAGAGGAGCCACCACCTGCTCCGGCAGAGGAGCCAGAGGAGCTACCTGTTCTGGATTATTAGCAGAATAATTTATATAGGTCAAAAACTGACATATACATGCCTCAATAAATGTAATCTAGCTACACAGCTGCGGATCCAGGATTTCATACTTGGGTGTTCAAAAATTTCTATTGCAAACTAAAACCACAACAATATTTTTCAAATGGAGGGAGTAATATCTAAAATTTTCATGTGAAAAGATTCTTAGTCCATCGTAATGACAGTACTGACATGAATGACAGAAAATGAAGATTATTTACTTCATGACCATACAATATGACATTTTCATAAACAAGGCATGGTGTTGTTATCCTTAAGTTGCAGAAAATATTCTCACAATCACCTACGTAGGCAATTCAATTCCAAGGTCAAGCTACATATTTGTATTAGCACAGTCACCAAACCTAGGTGGATTTATTAGCAGAATAATTTATCCACATCAAAATATTGCCTATACAGGTCTCAACACATGTAACCTAGATAGTTACCTAACACATCTATAGAATATTGATATGGAGTCCATCGATCAAAGATAAAAAGAAACCCTGGCCTTCCCCAAAAATAGAGAAAAGGACTGACCAGAGCACACCTAGGATTTTACAAAAAACTAAAGGAGATAGATGACTAACGTTGTCTTTGTTGACGTTGCCGGCGACCACAGGCTCGGGCACCGGAGGCGTCACCCGCGGCAGAGGAGACACCTGCTCCGTCTGAGGTGCCAGAGCAGCTACCAGGGCCCACATAAATGGGTGTGCAAGGACAGTTTCATGCCGGTCAAGTACCATATATAAGAAATTTCGGCCAAAAAAAATCGGGTGCAGTACTGTACGTCTGTACCGGTGCTGCTGCTATCAAAATTTGGCATCAACACATTTTGGATGCACGAGAACCATGAGATCTGAGTGGTTGGTAGATCTTAAAAACAAGATAACCTATACAATGAGGAGCTGACCCCCACACCCATGCACCCATGTGGACCCGTCCTTGAAACCTACCGGATCTAACGAATCTAGGTACATATTTCATAGATGGAAGAAGAGCAGAAACCCTAGCCATGCCCAAAAATAGACAAGGGACTGAACAAGGAAACCTAGGATATTTCCTAAAATAGGACTGACCTCTTCTTCGTTGTCATCGCCGTCGATGTTGACCACGGGCTGCGGAAGAGGAGGCAGATGGCGTGGAAGAGGAGTCACCTGCTCCAGCGAAGGAGTCACCTTCTCTGGCGTAGGTGACACCTGCACCGGAGCCTGGACGTGGTCGACAACGTCACGGCCGCCCTGCTGCCGGCTGGACCCCTCGTCGGCAGGGAGGGGTTTCTCCATGTGCAGCTTCGCACGGCGCTTGGATGCTTCGTGCGCCATGGCGTCGGCCCCGACGTCGGCCCTCCCTCCCATGGTGCGCTTGGGCATCTCGACAGCGGGAAGGGAGCAGCGGCGGGGTGGGCAGGCGAGTGGTGAGGCGTGGGAGGCGAAAACTCTCGAATTTGTGGATGGGGAAGAGGACGGGAAGAGGGGGGCAGCAATGAGATAAATGCTAATGGGGAAGGGGAGCGTGCTATGGGGAAGCGGAGCCACCGATTTAGTCCTGGGCAGTCAAAAGGAGTTGTTGCCATGTTCACACCTCCCCGTGCATTGTTCAAACCACCACGTCTTGCCATGTCAAAACGTAACTTCTCACTTCTCACTAAAATGAATAGCCCGATCATGCACAACCATGATTTAAGAGTAATGCAACTTCCCTTCAAAAAATTGTGTAATGTAGCTGCTCCCTCATTACACAGAACAAAGTCATACAGTGGGACAACTGAATTTGTAGGCTTGTTTTGTCTGCACATGTCATGTTTTATATTTTTCCTAAAATATGTTGTAAAACTTTACAAACAATGGAATGGAAAATGGATGTGACAAAACTTCGTCAGCAACCGCGCGGATTCATCTGCCATATATCCGATGTCCGGTACCGAGGAGGGGAATGTTGATCCACGCGATGCCATGTGTTTCGTCTGGACCCATATCATGCACCCCGAGCCAACCGGGTCAAAACATGCGCCGCTAGCCTTCTCGATCCAAACAACAAGCTAGTGTCCACCATGCGCAGAGATGCTCATGCAGACAGGTTTGCTAGCACTAGTGAATGACGTCGGATCTCGGTGTGCAATATGTGTAGCCGCGTGTCTCTTTGGCGTGCCTGGCATACCGAAGGGACTCGTCGAAGGTCCAACGAACCGCGGTGGGGTCAATGCCGCATGTATGGTGTGGGTCAACCTGGCTAACGGTGCATGGTTTGAGTTTAGGTGGCTAGGTTTGCATGGCTGGGGGGCTAGATGGCTAATGAGTGCGCATGCGTCATCTGTACATTGTCAAGGTTGAATGGTGGTTGTCTACGTGGCCATGCGTGCATGCATGGTGTGGGTTTAGTTTGCGTTCGGTGCACGGGATGTGCCTTGGTGGGTAGGGCCCACAACTTGCGGCACAGAGTTCTGAAGCAGATGAAGGGGCGGGCCTCGGTCTTCGTCCACAAGCAGGACTTGTTCCCTCTCGATGGCTAGCTTCGGGATGCGTTTTGGTCTCGTTTACACACAACCTATGTGAAGGCTTATGCGTGCCGCTCTCGTTGTTCGACCACACCCACACCGTGAAAGGTCCCAAGAAATTTGGATCCCTCATGAATTTGCACGGATTATAGCGGCGGCAGACGAGACTCGGCATTTTTTGCCCTTAACAATGGCTCTGAGGCGGCCCTGCCCGTTGGTCGCACATGGCACATATATGGACCAGAGCTTAGCATGGAACTGTCACCCCCAATCCAAGCTGTGATTTCATGTGGCCACGGTATAGATCCTGAATTTCCGAGGATACTGCGCTCGAAATGCGGCAAATGTCCCGAATATGGCAAGCGCGGGCTCCGAGAAAGGCCGGGACCTTGCATGCTCTTTTGGATTGTTCTCCGTTGACCCGAGAGAGAGCATCGACGAAAATGGAGGAATGGGCCTGCATTCATTGTGCAAATCAGACACGTTACCTCAAGGTAGCTAGATCCAAACCATGCACCCCCGCCTTCTAGACCCACGTGGTGCACCACTTAGATACTAGACCCACATCACTTACGCCACCCCGAAGCCAACCATTCCCCGTGTAGACTCATATGTCGCACCCCGCAAAATAGCTCAGCACAAGACTTCCACCCCGATTTCCACAACATGCACCACTACACGTAAGTGTCCAAAAAATGGACTATCGCATTATCAACATTTTTTTGCCAAAACAAGTAAGTTGTTTTTAAATTACTTGAAAATAGCAAGGTTTCTGTTAAATTATAATTTCATTAATTACACATTATAACGTGCATTTTTTGTCCCTCAAAAAGGGGTGCATTCCTTATTGTAAACCCACAAAATTACTTCCTTTCCCTCGAAAAAACGAATCCTTCTTCACCCTCTCACGATCACGTTCACGGTGGCCTCGCCCTATAATCTAGGAGTGGTCGATCCAATCTCCCCATGAGGGACAACTTCCACGCACTATCTATCTTGGTTGGTTGCAACCATCTCGCCATCACGATTTTTTATGGGAAAATCACATTCTTTTGTTTTTCCTTCCAAAGATATGTGGCGAAAAAACATGGAACAAAAATTGTAGAAGGCATGGTGGGATACGGGCACATGTTGTCTTTTTGTACTACAAGTGCACTTGTTGGCAAGTTGCATGTGCACGTGTCATGTCTCATTTTTTTTATTGAAAATTATGTTGTACACCTTTACATAGACGCTTGAATTATTGTTTTTGTATGTTAATAATTCCTAAATATTGAAATTTAGCATGCACATAACACATGGTTTCCAAGCTTCGTCAGCGACCGCTTTGATTCGTCTGGTATATGCCCGCTGTATGGTATTGGGTTGGGGAATGTGGATCCATGCGATGCCATGCGTTTCATCTGGACCCATGTCATGCACCCCCAACCAATCGGGACGACATCATGTGCTGCTAGGCTTGTCGATCCTAACCATGCGCTAGTGTCCACCATGGGTAGAGATGCTCAGGTGCACAGTTTTGGCTGGCACTAGTGAATGATGTCGTATCTCGGTGTGCAATATGTGTAGTCGCGTGTTGCTTTGACATAACCGAAATGCCGAGGGAAGGGACTCGTGTCGGAGGTCCAACAAACTGAGGTGGGGTGAATAATGGATGGATGGTGTGGGTGAACCTGGCAAATGGTGCACAGTTTGAGTGAAGTTGGCTAGGTGTGCATGGCTGGGTGCTAGATGGCTAATGAGTGCGCATGCGTCTTGTGTACATTGTCAAGGTTGACCGGTGAGTGTCTACTTGGCCACGCGTGCATGCATGGTGTGGGTCCAGTTGGTGTGCGGCGCACGGGACGAGCCTTGGTTGCTAGGGTCCACATCTTGCGGCACGGAGTTCTGAAGCAGATGAAGGGGCAGGCCCTGCACACCGTTCATAGGCCAGACTCGTTTCCTCTCAATGGACAATGGCTTCGAGGCGGCCCTTCTCTTTGGTGGCACATAGCCCATATATATGGACCAAAGAGCTTAGCATGTGATTGTTACCCCATTGCCTGCTATGATTTCATGTGGCCGCGGTATAGATCATGAATTCCCGATGATACTACCCTAGAAATGCGGCAACTGTCCCGAATATGGCACGCGGGACCCAAGAAAGGCCGGGACCTAGCATGCACATTTGGATTGTTCTCCGTTGACCCGAGAGAAAGCACTGGTGAAAACGGAGGAATGGGCCCGCACTCTGTGCGCAAACCGGATGCGTTACCTCAAGGTAGCTAGATCCAAACCATGCACCCCGCCGTCTAGACTCACGTGGCGCACCCACTAGTAGAAAAGGGGGCTTTAGTCCAGGCCGGGTAAGCCCATTAGTCCTGCTTCAGTCCAGAACCGGGACCAATGGGTGCATTTATCCCGGTTCGTGCGGCTAAGGCATTAGTCCTGGTTCACCTGGGCCCTTTAGTCCTGGTTCGTGCCACGAACCGGGACTAAAGGGTGTGATGCCCATTAGTCCCGGTTGGTGGCAACAACCGGTACTAAAGGTTAGACCTTTAGTCCCGGTTGGTGCCACCAACCGGGACTAATGGGCTTTCAGGCATTAGTACGTGTTCATGGCACGAACCGGTACTAAAGGTCCCATTTTCAAACTCTCCCCCCCGGTGGACCGCCTTTTCAGTTTTAGAAAAAACAAAAGAAAATGATGGAAATGTCAAAAAAATAAAATAAAATAAGTTTCCCATGTGATATGTGGTCTAGTTGTTGGGAAAATTTACAAATATGAATTTCGACTTTATTTACAAAATCTCTCTGGAATTTGTAAAATGGGCATAACTTTTGCATACGAACTCGGATTAAAAAGTTTTTTATATGAAAAATCATCTACTCGAAAAGTTACTCGAAAAGTAGACAATTTTCCATGTCGTGATCCACCTTGTTTCTCATGTATTAGACATATTTGTTGGACTGCCACTATTTTTCTGAATTCCTCGTTTGATTGGTACATCCTCATTTTATTATGGACGGGTCGACATGGTAGGCTAGTTATGATTTATCAACATCGATGAAACCATGCATTTTTAGTGTAGTTGATTTTCTGTATTTTTTTCATTTTTACATAATATATTGCTAAAATTTGTTCAAAGTGTAGTCAAATTTCATACTTGAAATATAAAATAGAAACTGAAAATTTATATATATAAGAAAATAGAACGTTAATAGAAACCTCGTTTTCAAATAACATTTAAAATCTTTTATTTTCAAATAGAAAATAAGCATACTAATATTTTAAAAATAGCATGCTCATTTGAAAAAAACATGTTCAATTGAAAATAAAATATAATGAATATGGTGATTTAAAAATAACATGCTGATAAATATATCATGCTGTTTTTAAAAATAGCATGCTACCTTTAAAATTGTGCTACTTTTAAAATAACATGCTAATTTAAAAAGTATCATGCTAATTTTAAAAATAGCATGGTACTTTTAAAAATATAATGCTCTTTTCAATATGCTACTTTTAAAATAGCATGCTGTTTTCAAAAATATCATGCTAATTTTAAAAATAGCATGCTTATTTTAAAAATATAATGCTCTTTTCAATATGCTACCTTTAAAATAGCATGCTGATTAAAAAAATCATGTTCTTTTGAATATGTTGTTTTTAAAAATAGCATGCTAATTTCAAAATAGCAGCCTCATTCTAAAAATGCAACGCTGTTTTTAAAAATATAACACTGTTTTTAAAAATATAACACTGTTTTTAAACTGATTTCAAAAAATACATGCTTTTTTAAATATGCTGTTTTGAAAGCAGTGTGCTGATTTTGAAAACAACATTTTTTAATTACGCTTTTTAAAAGATAGCATGTTTTTTTAGTATATACTGTTTTTCAAATTTTAAAAAACATCATTTTGAAAATAGCATGCCATCTCGAAAGTAACAGAAACATTATTTTTTGCATCGCATTTCAACCCGCAAGTTTTTGTTTTGCATTTCATTTTTTTGTGCGATACACATACAAACCGCATTTTCGAAATAACTCATACTAGCCAACACAAAAACCTCGTTCAAAAATGAAAGTAGTGTCTAATCCATTTGAAACCCGGTTAGATTTGATTGTAAAAATACTAACATCACTGTGGCAAAAAACGGAAATATAATTGCAGTCCATAAAGGTAATTATATCAAGGAGGGTACCGGGGTGCGTTATATATATATATATATATATATATATATATATATATATATATATATATATATATATATATATATATATAGACTTGCATAGAAAGTACATTACGCCACATAGGGTTCATACTACCACCAAGTTACTGCCAAGTTCCACTTACTGGATGATCTTCATATCCAGTCGGACCCAAAAGTTATACCACCAAAGTACCAGTTACTACCAAGTACCAATTACTACTAAGTTGTACTTACTGGACCCTAAAGCTGATACTACCAACTTGCAGTTACTGGCTAGTACATACAGATTATAAAACTAGCGTCAAACTACTGCCGCGGGTCAACGAATCCTCATGCCATTAACCATGTTCACCCTAAGCCCACCTCCACTCCTTTCCATGAACCTAAAGATAGCCATTTGATCTTCTTTCATTCTGGCGCCCTCAACGACTTCTCTCCAGTTCTTTGTCATGATCGGTCGCCCGTCCTTCTTGGCCATCTTGAACAAGACCTTTTTATTACCTTCAAATGTTCCTTGGTGACACATACAACCATGGGCTTTCGCAGATAATCTTTGAGGTAGGCCTGACTGTACTCCTTTGAGAAGCACTGATTGCACATGGAAATAAATAATGTTACATAAAAATGAAGTATGATTTGCACAAAAAAAGTAAGTATGATTTGCACAACCACGCCCGTCCTCCTCTCTATCTCTACATCATGGCATTTTCACTAGTGAAGTATGATTGGCAAAAAGAAAAGTCCAAGTGCTTACCATCTTGCTCTTCCCTCTAATGACTGCCGAGCGAGTGACGTGCTGACATAGTATGGTATGTGAGGTTCTAACTGCTTTACTATGGATTTGAGATAGTCCCACCGATCCTCGTTTAGCAATACATGGTTGCCGTAGAAGATGCGATCCTTGAAAGTTCCTTTTCTCACATGGTATCCCGGACCTGTATTAAAAAAATTAAGATGACAGAGTAGTAAATAATTTCATATGTAAGATCTAGAACATCAGCACTGGGTTAATGATCAATGCCTACTCCAATGATCAAGAAATGAAGGACATAGATAACCCAATCACATCCACCCAGCAATATCTCGTAGAAACATGGGCAAATTGAATATTTGATTTATTTAAACTAACAACTAAACACTTCTCTATGTAAGCTCTAGTTCAGTCAATGTTGATTTGGAAGGTCATTTAGAACCCAAACAGAGTAATGTGTGGTAATCAAGTGTCACTCAAACATCAACTTTCGATATTTCACGGTTTATTTAATATCTGACCAGCCAAATAGAACTTTACCCCGTAGTGCCAAGATAGGATCGTGGTCCACATCTCGATCTCCATCAGAACTATCATCAATGTCATAGTCGCTAGAGGTGTCGTCAACACCGCTATAGCCGTCACTCCCACGTGAAGTGCCATCTGAAGCATCATCTGAGGTGGTCCGGTGATCACTCTCTTCACTGCTGATGAGGATGGTTTCCCTTGCCATTCAAACCTGTTGCACGCATTGCAATGAACAAATGTTAGTTATTGATATATGAAATCAGTCTTCCATTAGGACTTGTTAGCACCATATAAAATGTGAATAATCTTTTCACATACTTCTTGATAAGTACGTAGTTCATGTATAAACATCTACATGAAAAAGCTAGTCGACAACTATTCACACAACTAGTCAAGACTAGTGGTTAGACTCATAATCATTGGGCAGACATAACCAATTAGGATATTTCAAGGTTACACTTTTGTGAGCTGGACAAGAAAACTTGGTAACCCACCAATTAGTAGCCATGTAAAAATGAACCATGATTGACTGCTCTCATAGAGCAACACGTGAAACTATAACTGATCTGCCTTTGATCACTGCAAATTTCCTGATGGGCTGTTGTGTGGTACCATCAGGTAATAAATATAAAGTCTTTAAATTGTCCCAACAAAACAAATAATGCATTTGCTGCTGTACATAACATTTTTAGAGGTAGCTGTGGAGGTTAATTTTCCAATTTCCAGTGAGAATAAGGACATGATAGTATCTCTCAAGCAAGAAGACATCATAGTGAAGGCTATGAGAACGAGCAAGGTATGCTGACCAATAGTCACCCTTTTGTATACTTGCTATTTATTTACTCATTACTACCCATACCAACAAGTAAAATCATGATTATGAAGTATGATGTCAGAAAATCCAATAGTGAGGAATTTGTTGCAATGTGTACTACTAGCTCACAGGAAATTTTCATTGACCCCAACAAGCCCATACCATATCTTGGAGATAGGCTGACATAATTCAAGTAAGCAGTAACAACAATCAGCAAAAATATGCACCAACCAAAAATATTACATGTGTGCACATATCATCATAAACATGCACCAATCAAGAGCAGTCTATACTTGACAAATCCTTCAAAATATGCACTAATCATCATACTACCATCGAGTAATACATGAAACTATAACTGATCCTCATCCCATCATTACAAATTTCCTCATGGACTGCTTCTGTGCTCGCCTTTTTAGTTTTTAATAACTAAGCATCAGCAAATACATATACACAATCTTCAAACTATCCCAACAAACCAAAACATGTGTATGCTCATGTGAATATACTTTTTCTATATCTAGCAGTGGGGGGCCATTTTCCAGGGGGAAAAAGTACTTGATAGCATCTGTCAAGGAAGATGATAGCATAGTGAAGGCTATGTGGACGAGCCAGGTATGCTGGCCAACACCCACCTTTTTCTCTTACTTGCATGAAAGTCTTTACCCATTACTACCCATACGAACAAGTAAAACCATGATTACGCAGTACATTGTCAGATTATCTTGCTGTAAAATTACTTGTTGCAATATGACCTACTAGTTGACAGTAAATCAACGAATACCCGAAACATGCACACAAGCAAGTGTCAAATTTTAACTTGGCGGTGCTGCTAGATCGCAAAAGTAAGGTCAGATCGACATTAGAAGGGCAGGGAAGATCAATCTTACCTGCGAAGTGGTACCAGATGGGGCTGGAGTAGACTTGTTCGAAGCTGGCACCACCGGAGCTTCGGGCGGCGCGACCAGGATTGGGGAGCAGAGGTGTCGTTGTCGGACCTTGCTGTCGACGAAGCAGTGGAGAATCATGGCCGGAGCAGGGGGGAGTGGGTGGCCTCGCGGATCCGGCCGATTTGACGACGACGGGGGCAGCCAAGGAGACGGCTTGGCAAACCCTAGCCGTCGCCCTCCGCATCCCTCTTTGTCTCTGCAAAGAACGAAGTGTGGTCGGATTAGGAATGGGGGTGGGGTTGGGGTTGGGGCCATCGCTCGCTTTTCTCTCTGCCTCCCACTTGTGCAGGCCCACAAAAGGAACAAAGTGTTGGGCCGGATCAGATGCAGATTTGGCAGCTTTACCAATTCTGGCCAAACAGAAAAGATCAGCATGACCACATGCGTTATTTTAAAGAAACCCTAAAAATACACTGCTGTTCATATTGCATGTGGATGAGTCTTTCAGTAGCAATTGATCTTGAATAATTTTAAGCATATATATATATGAAAATAATGGTTAACCAATAAAATGGTAAACTATTAGATGCAAGGTTGCAAATATTTGAAAAAATCAACAATTGAATTGTATGCATTTTTATGATTAAATTTAATAAATGTAACATTTTTGCAAAAACTATGATAAATTAAAATATTCATTGGTATTTAAAAAAAACCACGAATGACTACTTATGCCAACCAAAACTTCTTCATGGTTTCGTTTATTCATCTATTCTTGGGCATGCTGGTTCTCATAACGCCTTCTTCGGACCTTCTCTTTGTTTGACAAATTCCTGAGATATTGGGCTAGCGCCTTGTGTTTCACCCTCACACCATGCTTCATTTGGTATCCTTTCGCAACTCCTTCGGCGTGCTCAAGAATACTAACGAAAGCCGGGTCCAGATATTTTCCACAGAACGCGCAATGATATGCCATACGCTTAAGCACGTTGCACTGTCCATTATGCAATTCTTCAAGGGTTTTCTGAGTGTGTGCATCCATCTCTCCTTCAAAAATGTCCGCATAATCATGAGAATACGACTGCAAATTTAAATTATGTATGATATAAGTTGTACCATTGTTTACAGTACCTAATATTCCCTAAGTTTCATACTGTAGTGCCTCTAAATTATTTTTAAAGTAAATATTTATTAACTTTGAAAATTTAAGGAGAAAAAAGCAATATCAAATCCATATGAAATCATACATCATATGATGTACTTTTAAAAAAATTGTCAATAAACATGCACAACCTTTATGATGTCTAACTTTTAGCATAAAACCAAAACGCACTAAATTGTGTAGTGGATGAACCATTAATTTCTCAAAGATTGATTGAATAAATAATGATCATTACGTACTGATGATCAACATTATATTTAGAGCTAGATTCCATTATGCCAATTCAACAATGTATTGATGGTTTAATGATTAACCTCTAACCTTAAACTTGAAGACAGATCTAGGGTTAAAAAATTAAAATTACCATAACGGAATTCCAGTCCATGCCGTGCATGTGCTGCTGCTTGTGATTGACGATCGAGTACTGCACCTTGTTGACACGATGCTTCTCTAGGTCGGACACCGAGCAGTCCAAAGCTTTCTCGTGGGGATCCTGATCCATGCGATGGACGACGACGTCGGTGGTTAGCTCCGCAAGTCCACGATCTGTCACGACGGCGTCCATGACAGGCCCCCACATCCATGGCCCCGCTCTGTCACGACGGCCAATCGACCTCCACGAGTGGATTTCATATCCGGCGGTAGGGAGGCGGGCGTGTGAGCGGCGGCGATGGTTTTAGAGTGTGCCCTAGGGGGAGAGATGCGGGGAGGAATTGGTAGTTACCTACTATAGCGGAAATACTTCGACGTTGGGCACCTACAATGCAGCCGGCTTATTTAGGCGCTTAATTAGGATCCTGGAAAAAATTCACAATCGTAGGCGCTTGGGGCAGGTGCTAGGAACTGGATTTTGTACATCTATGTGATGCAATCCAAAGTTCGTGTCCGGGGTGGATGGGTTGGGGATTGAAAATTTTGTATATAAACCCTGGTGCTGTGAAACATCAGATCAAATTGTCATCAATTGATATAGAAATTTCAAACTGAGAAATAAATGTACGCAGAGGCCACTATAGTATTACTTGGATCGAGACTTTGTGATCATCATGTAGCCACGCCACAACCAACATGATGGTCTCCGTGGCCATGTAGACATCACACCATGCACCGTTGGCCGCCTAGAACCTCTAGCCATGCATCAATAGTCGTCACGTATCGCATGCATTTGTGATGCTAGCAATGTCATCACGTGATGTCATAAAAAAAAGGCGTGTGACAATAATTTGAAAAAACAACAAGAAAATACTCCGTCCCAAAATTTTGACTAAAACATGATTTGATACATCGGTATCTACACAAATCGAAGACAAGAATTTTGGGACGGATGGAGTACTAAAGCATCATTATTCCAATCCTAGGTTGCTATAAGAGAAGGTTGGATTTCCATCTACCAAGCTGAATGCAGCTCAAGGCTACAATTCCATTGCACTGGTACGTTAGATATGTAGTCGGCACAAGACTTGTGAAAACATCAGATCAAATTGTCATCAAGTGATCTAGTATTACTTGGATCGAGACTTTGTGATCATCATGTAGCCACGCCACAAACACGATGGTTCTAGTATTACTTGGATCAACACCTTAGGCAGCAAACTAGTGCATTTCCTTTTTGAGTCACCATCTTCCTTCTTGAAAACCACATGTACACACTCATCATGTATACCATATTTTTCAAATGGAGGGAGTAATATCTAAATGGAGGGAGTAATATCTAAAATTTTCATGTGAAAAGATTCTTAGTCCATCGTAATGATAGTACTGACATGAATGACAGAAAATGAAGATTATTTACTTCATGACCATACAATATGACATTTTCATAAACAAGGCATGGTGTTGTTATCCTTAAGTTGCAGAAAATATTCTCACAATCACCTACGTAGGCAATTCAATTCCAAGGTCAAGCTACATATTTGTATTAGCACAGTCACCAAACCTAGGTGGATTTATTAGCAGAATAATTTATCCACATCAAAATATTGCCTATATAGGGCTCAACACATGTAACCTAGCTAGTTACCTAACACATCTACAGAATATTGATATGGAGTCCATCGATCAAAGATAAAAAGAAACCCTGGACTTCCCCAAAAATAGAGAAAAGGACTGACCAGAGCACACCTAGGATTTTACAAAAAACTAAAGGAGATAGATGACTAACGTCGTCTTTGTTGACGTCGCTGCTGCTGCTATCAAAATTTGGCATCAACACATTTTGGATGCACGAGAACCATGAGATCTGAGTGGTTGGTAGATCTTAAAAACAAGATAACCTATACAATGAGGAGCTGACCCCCACACCCATGCACCCATGTGGACCCGTCCTTGAAACCTACCGGATCTAACGAATCTAGGTATAGATTTCATAGATGGAAGAAAAGCAGAAACCCTAGCCATGCCCAAAAATAGATAAGGGACTAAACAAGGAAACCTAGGATATTTCCAACAATAGGACTGACCTCTTCTTCGTTGTTGTCGCCGTCGATGTTGACCACGGGTTGCGGAAGAGGAGGTAGATGGCGTGGCAAAGGAGTCACCTGCTCCAGCGAAGGAGCCACCTTCTCTGGCGTAGGTGACACCTGCACCGAAGCCTGGACGTGGTCGACGAGGTCATGGCCGCCCTGCTGCCGGCTGGACCCTTGTCGGCGGGGAGGGGTTTCTCCATGTGCAGCTTCGAACGGCGCTTGGATGCTTCGTGCGCCATGGCGTCGGCCTCGGCATCGGCCCTCCCTCCCATGGTGCGCTTGGGCATCTCGACGGCAGGAAGGGAGCAGCGGCGGGGTGGGCAGGCGAGTGGTGAGGCGTCGGAGGAGAAAACCCTCGAATTTGTGGATGGGGAAGAGGACGGGAAGAGGGGGGCGGCGATGAGATAAATGATAATGGGGAAGGGGAGCGTGCTATGGGGAAGCGGAGCCACCGATTTAGTCCTGGGCAGTCAAAAGGAGTTGTTTCCACATTCACACCTCCCCGTGCGTTGTTCACACCACCACTTCTTGCCATGTCAAAACGTAACTTCTCACTTCTCACTAAAATGAATAGCCCGATCGTGCACAACCATGATTTAGGAGTAATGCAACTTCCCTTCAAAAAATTGTGTAATGCAGCTGCTCCCTCATTACACAGAACAAAGTCATACAGTGGGACAACTGAATTTGTAGGCTTGTTTCATCTGCACGTGTCATGTTTTATATTTGTCCTAAAATATGTTGTAAAACTTTACAAACAATGGAATGGAAAATGGATGTGACAAAACTTCGTCAGCAACCGCGCTGATTCATCTGCCATATATCCGATGTCCGGTACCGAGGAGGGGAATGTTGATCCACGCGATGCCATGTGTTTCGTCTGGACCCATATCATGCACCCCGAGCCAACCGGGTCAAAACATGCACCGCTAGCCTTCTCGATCCAAACAACGAGCTAGTGTCCACCATGTGCAGAGATGCTCATGCAGACAGGTTTGCTAGCACTAGTGAATGACGTCGGATCTCGGTGTGCAATATGTGTAGCCGCGTGTCTCTTTGGCGTGCCTAGCATACCGAAGGGACTCGTCGAAGGTCCAACGAGCCACGGTGGGGTCAATGCTGGATTTATGGTGTGGGTCAACCTGGCTAACGGTGCATGGTTTGAGTTTAGGTGGCTAGGTTTGCATGGCTGGGGGGCTAGATGGCTAATGAGTGCGCATGCGTCATCTGTACATTGTCAAGGTTGAATGGTGGTTGTCTATGTGGCCATGCGTTCATGCATGGTGTGGGTTCAGTTTGTGTTCGGTGCACGGGATGTGCCTTGGTGGGTAGGGCCCACAACTTGCGACAGAGAGTTCTGAAGCAGAAGAAGGGGCGGGCCTTGGTCTTCGTCCACAAGCAGGACTTGTTCCCTCTCGATGGCTAGCTCCGGGATGCGTTTTGGTCTCGTTTACACACAACCTATGTGAAGGCTTATGCGTGCCTCTCTCGATGTTCGACCACACCCACACCGCAAAAGGTCCTAAGAAATTTGGATCCCTCATGAATTTGCACGGATTATAGCGGCGGCAGACGAGACCCGGCATTTTTTGCCCTTAACAATGGCTCTGAGGCGGCCCTGCCCGTTGGTCGCACATGGCACATATATGGACCAGAGCTTAGCATGGAACTGTCACCCCCAATCCATGCTGTGATTTCATGTGGCCGCGGTATAGATCCTGAATTTCCGAGGATACTGCCCTAGAAATGCGGCAAATGTCCCGAATATGGCAAGCGCGGGCTCCGAGAGAGGCCAGGACCTTGCATGCGCTTTTGGATTGTTCTCCGTTGACCCGAGAGAGAGCATCGACGAAAATGGAGGAACGGGCCCGCATTCATTGCACAAATCAGACACGTTACCTCAAGGTAGCTAGATCCAAACCATGCACCCCCGCCGTCTAGACCCACGTGGTGCACCACTTAGACACTAGACCCACATCACTTACGCCACCCCCAAGCCAACCATTCCCCGTGTAGACTCATATGCCGCACCCCGCAAAATAGCTTAGCACAAGACTTCCACCCCGATTTCCACAACATGCACCACTACACGTAAGTGTCCAAAAAATGGACTATCGCATTATCAACATTTTTTTGCCAAAACAAGTAAGTTGTTTTTAAATTACTTGAAAATAGCAAGGTTTCTATTAAATTATAATTTCATTAATTACACATTATAACATGCATTTTTTGTCCCTCAAAAAGGGGTGCATTCCTTTTTGTAAACCCACAAAATTACTTCCTTTCCTCGAAAAAACAAATCCTTCTTCACCCTCTCACGATCACGTTCACGGTGGTCTCGCCCTATAATCTAGGAGTGGTCGATCCAATCTCCCCATGGGGGACAACTTCCACGCACTATCTATCTTGGTTGGTTGCAACCATCTCGCCATCATGATTTTTTATGGGAAAATCACATTCTTTTGTTTTTCCTTCCAAAGATATGTGGCGAAAAAACATGGAACAAAAATTGTAGAAGGCATGGTGGGATACGAGCACATGTTGTCTTTTTGAACTACAAGTGCACTTGTTGGCAAGTTGCATGTGCATGTGTCATGTCTCATTTTTTTATTGAAAATTATGTTGTACACCTTTACATAGACGCTTGAATTATTGTTTTCGTATGTTAATAATTCCTAAATATTGAAATTCAGCATGCACATAACACATGGTTTCCAAGCTTCGTCAGCGACCGCTTGGATTCGTCTGGTATATGCCCGCTGTCTGGTATTGTCCAGGGGAATGTGGATCCATGCGATGCCATGCGTTTCATCTGGACCCATGTCATGCACCCCCAACCAATCGGGCCGACATCATGTGCCGTTAGGCTTCTCGATCCTAACCTTGCACTAGTGTCCACCATGGGTAGAGATGCTCAGGTGCACAGTTTTGGCTAGCACTAGTGAATGATGTCGTATCTCGGTGTGCAATATGTGTAGTCACGTGTTGCTTTGACATACCTGAAATGCCGAGGGAAGGGACTCGTGTCGGAGGTCCAACAAACCGAGGTGGGGTGAATAATGGATGGATGGTGTGGGTGAACCTGGCAAACGGTGCACAGTTTGAGTGAAGTTGGCTAGGTGTGCATGGCTGGGTGCTAGATGGCTAATGAGTGCGCATGCATCTTGTGTACATTGTCAAGGTTGACCGGTGAGTGTCTACTTGGCCACGCGTGCATGCATGGTGTGGGTCCAGTTGGTGTGCGGCGCATGGGACGAGCCTTGTTGCTAGGGTCCACATCTTGCAGCACGGAGTTCTGAAGCAGATGAAGGGGCAGGCCCTGCACACCGTTCATAGGCCAGACTCGTTTCCTCTCAATGGACAATGGCTGCGAGGCGGCCCTTCTCTTTGGTGGCACATAGGCCATATATATGGACCAAAGAGCTTCATGTGATTGTTACCCCATTGCCTGCTATGATTTCATGTGGTTGCGGTATAGATCATGAATTCCCAATGATACTACCCTAGAAATGCGGCAACTGTCCCGAATATGGCACGCGGGACCCAAGAAAGGCCGGGACCTAGCATGCACGTTTGGATTGTTCTCCGTTGACCCGAGAGAAAGCACTGATGAAAACGGAGGAACGGGCCCGCATTCACTGCGCAAACCGGATGCGTTACCTCAAGGTAGCTAGATCAAAACCATGCACCCCTGCCGTCTAGACTCACGTGGCGCACCACTTACGCAGTAGACCCACACCACTTACACCGGCCCCAAGCCAAGCATTCCCCCCAGGTAGACTCATATGTTGCACACCACAAAATAGAATTAGCACAAGACTTCAACCCTGATTCACCAGGTTACTACCTTGTGCACCCCTAGCCAGCATGATACACTGAATGCACCCAGAGCCAACTGGGCCCACAGCATGCACCACTACACGTACGTGTCCACAAAACGAACTACACCAAGCCATAATCAACTTTTTTTGCCAAAACAATTTAGTTATTTTTATAATGGCTTGAAAATAGCATGGTTTCTGTTAAATAATAATTTCCTTAATTACAATAAGGTCCATTTTGTAACCACACAAAATTCCTACCTTCCCTCTAAAAAAAGAATTCTTCTCTCACGATCACGATGGCCTCACCCTATAATCTAGGAGTTGATCCAATCTCCCCACGGGGGCCAAGTTGCACACAGTAGATATTTTTGGTTGGTTGCAAATTTCTCTCCAAAACGGTTTATTATGAGAAAATCACCTTATATTTTTTTACTTCCAAAGACATTTGGTGACAAAAGCATGGAACAAAATCGTAGGAGGCATGGTTGGATACGTGCACATGCTGTCTTTTTCTACTACAACTAGACCTGTTGGCAAATTGCATGTGCACGTGTCATGTTTCAATTTATCTTGAAAATTATGTTCTACACATTTACATAGGCGATCGAATTGTTGTTTTCATATGTTAATAATCCCTACATATTGACCACATGACACATGTGGTAAGCAATCCAAACAATTCAAAAAAAATCCCTAAATATTGAATTTAAGCATGCTCCTAGAAATTATCAGTCATAGAACCAACATCTCTATCGTAGAGATTAAGGTACTTCCACATTAAATCTAATACAATAAATTCAAAGGATCAACTTAATACATTAACATCACATAGGGATGTAGCCCATGAATCCAACGAGTAGAGAGAAAAGGAGGAACAAAAGCTGGAAGAGGAAGGATCAGCCAGCAGCAGCGCCATCAGCCTCCTAGCCTCACAACTCCAGGTCTCCAGCCTTGTGAACTCCAGTTTTTTTCCTGCGAAACACGAATGGCAAAGTTGCTGTTACAGGTTAGGACTTAGTGAAAATTACAGTTATGTTGAAACAGTTATAATGACAAACAGTGTTGACATGATGGTTACAACAAGCAAACAAAACCAAGCTCACAAGTGCAACTTACTTTTAACATCAAACAATTATATTAACATGGCCACTTTAGAGCAAGATTTTACCATGCAACATAAACTTGTCATAGCAACAAAAGGCATGTCATGAAAGTATTGACAATATAATGCAAATAAATTTTAGGAAGCATGGCCATAGAAGTTATATTTTTAGTGGCAACCTTCAAGCAAAGTTGCATAGTTTTATAATAGAAATGGCTGCTATTATTGGTAGAGGCACACTGAGGTTGGCTAGCCATCAAGGATAACCAGTGGGCCAGGGGCCACATGACTAGGATCATTTGTGTGTGCGTGACTACCATGGGACCCGGATGTCAGTGGCTTACTTTGAAAACAAAAGGGGGCTTTATAGTTTAGTGGGAACCATCAAGCAAATTCGCAAAGTTTTATAGCTGACAGATTTATACTTGCTGAGATGCACAGAGTAAAATGATGGCATGTTGGAGGAAATAAATAAATATGCTACATGGCTTTTCATGGCATCTAATTGCACAGAATGCTAAGTACAAATCACGGAGAACAAGACATACAACATGAGCATCTCCATAAGAGCTGGTAGCTCTACCAAAAAGCAATCAAAAACTCAAAAAAGGTTCAAATATAGTATCAAGCACTTAATAATAGAAAGACACATAACAAATTTTTTGAGTAGAAGTGCAGGTGAACATCAAATACTACCACTACAATAGTACAAATTTAGCCTAGGGTTCATATACATCATAATCCAGCCCCCAAAAGCATGTACTCAATCACTACCACCACAACTGTAAGCACGAGTAGTAGGAAGATTAGGAGTGGGGAAGCTTACCCTAAACAACGGTACTGCCGCCGTTCAGACGAGGGGAGCAGCGAGGGAAGCATGGAGAACGGCGGTGAAGCGATGTCGCGGCCACTGTCCTCCTCCTCTTGCGCTCCGGAGTCATCTCCGACTCGGTTGGAGGCTCCACAATCTGCAACGGCACCTCGTGCACCGTGGGTTCCTGATCCAGTGGATGCTCTACCCTGGATCTGAATGCCCACCACCTGCGCCTGTCCCACGGGCTGGACGAATTGGCCTGCTCCATCGCCCACATGAGGATCTCGATGTCGTGCCTCGGTTGTGCGGGCAGGGGAAAAAGCTTTTTCTTCTCCCAGGATGTCATTTCCCTCAAATTGGCCATTGCCGTCCAGTTCAACTGCCTTATGTTGTTAAACCAAGAACGGATCTCCATCAACCTGGCCATCTTTACCTGGTCGCCGATGGCGATCTCCACGAAGTCAGCGTTCTTGCGCCGATGATCTGCTCCTCCATCGAGGTTCTTGCATGGATGGAAGAAGGGGGTGGGATGTGGAAGAGGAGACGAGCAAAGTTGCGGCCGCGAGAAGGAGGAGAAGGAGAGGGAGGAGATGTCGCGGTTGTAATGGCGATGGGTGAGGGTAAGGACGATGGTGGCGGCAGTTCTGCATTGGATGAGAGGGGCGGCGCGTGATTGTTTTCTTCCTATGACTTTTTTGAGACAATTTTTTCCTATGACTAAAATGCCAGAGATTAAAACGGTTCCAAAAAAGCCTAACCACTGTAAAACTTTGTATAATAAATATAGATAATTCGGGCCAACCAAAGCCCACAACATGAATGAATAGTACGCTTACAACTTAAATAACACCAAGACAAATATAGATAGATAGATTTTTTGGCTAAAAAGATAGATAGATAGATAGATGGCCGCCGCTTCTCCACCAGGCTCCTCCTCAGGGCACCCTTCACTGCTCCTCCGCGGTGTTGTTGATGGGGTATGGCAGAGTGTGCGTGCGCTCGTCGGTGGGGAAGACATTGTCGTAGTCCGTGAAGATGTTATGGGTGGTGAAAGCTATGAACTCGCAGCCACACCAGAACACGCGACCGAGGAGGTAGAACACCTCAAAGGGGTTAGCGAAGTGGGCAAGGATAGCAACCACAACCCCATTGTAGATGACCTCCTCGACTCGGTACATCCTTGGAGATCCCAGAGGGAGGTGCCCGTAGCCGGCCCGAAGGAAGAAGTCGGTGAGCCCCCTTGCGCCCCTCCACCTTGACATCGCCCACACACGAAGGGTGCTCTCGATGTACACCCCGGCGGGGTAGAGCATCTCCAGCACGATGGGAGGGGGGAAGCGGTAGGTTGGCCCGGTGTATTGCATGGCTGTGGCGGGCTGGTTCTTGGGGCTGTTTGTCATGAAGAAGAAGAAGGGCAGGCGCAAAATGCAGGTGGGAGAGTATGGGAGATGGATGAAGGGTGTGAGAGGAAGAGGAACATGATAGGTGTCTTAAATAGCCACTGTGGTAGTAATGGGGTCAAATGTGAACAAATTTTCCACCCACCGCGGCATCAGGGGTGTACACGCGTGGGAAACTGTAGTGTGACTCAAAATGCGAAGTTTAAGTGTTGGCCTATGTGCCGTCGGTCGGGTCAACTGCGGACGGCTCTGCGACGCGTGCTCCTTCACGTATGTGCACGCATGCAACGTAGGCTGAAGCGGACGCATGCATGCAACCACATGCAACGTAGGCTCGCTCGGGCGCATGCAACAGCAGTGGACATCGCTCGGTCCAACGGGTGGGCTTCTTTACATAGCCCAATGACACGATGCATGGCAGCCCACCCTTGAGCGCAGAAAAAAAACAGTCACAGAAAAAAAATGTAAGTATTAGTATGATTTATCGACGCGAAAGCCCTAGATAATCCTTACAACGTCAAAAAGCTAGGAAACTTGGCAATGATGCTAGTCATGTTGGTACAAGGTTGTTGGTCCACTTTAAGGATGTCGACAAAAACATGCTTCGAGACGGACCCTTCCCGTCCCGAAAGGCCTTCCATGAAGCAGGTTCAGAATGACACCGAATTTTGCCAGGATGTAAGTCCAATGAGATCAACACTTGTTCATGTTCACCAATGTGGGACTGACCGTCGAAGGAGATAAAGATTGATACTTGTTCATGTGGGCCCATATTTTCTTACATTTGGTGTCGATAGAACACAAAAAACAAACATGACTATATGCTTTTAGGTCTTCACCCTCCCCAATTTGTTGGCCAACTCAGCAGGTTTTGCCTTAAGATGACACCTCTTTCTGTAAGCTGCAATTGCTGTAGTTTTGGAATGCTGGTTCTCTTTCCTGCAGAACGAGCATTTATAGAGACCGTTACGCCCATACAGAATCTTTGCAGCAATGAGCCACTTGAAGATTTTCTTTCTGAAAGCTTCCCTCAGCTGTAGGTAGTTCTCCCATTCTTCCAAATCTGCAATCTGGTATTAGAAGAAAAAAAATCTCATGCCAGCGAATTGTACATTATATCAAAGGCAGGTAATAGATTGTTTTTTCTTTGTATTGGTTTCCTAAAACTTTGTTTATATGAAAGACAGGCATAAAATGGAATACAAATGATCCATTCATCTAAATTTGCAAACCCTAGGACTGATAACCGTATGATTAATTAAAAAAAAGGCGAACAGTACGATTGTCTATACGAATAGCAAGGAATAACAAGAGAGCACTTTCTAGGGTTAACCTCGAGAAGGAAAATTCTAGGGTTAATATCTGTAGACACTAACCGATTCATCGTCGTTGGTGCTGTGTTGGACCAGGTGCGGCTGCGAATCGGCGGCGACCAGTTCCTTCATGGGGTCCACATCTGCCGCACGGAGCGCACTAGCCATGCACCCTCTCCCGGCAGGTAGGATCATCCTTGCCGGCAAGAATGTGGGCTTTTTGGCAGCAGCGAGTAGTGGGCGGCGACGAAGACATGGGTGGATAGGCAGAGGCGATCGAACGCTGGAGGCGGGAGCGAGATTTGGGGAGAGAAAATTCAATTTTTTAGGGAGAGAGAGGTCAAGGCCACGCACAATTCGTCACTTTTGAAATTTAGGTACAAACATGCACGTATACGGCATCGTGCACACCCAGAGATTTGCCCGAACCAACCAATCAACCAACCAAGTAAAAGAAAAAGTGCACAATGTCAGTCCACAAACGTGGCAACATAAACCGAACACCAAAACAGTGTGTTAAAAAATAGCAAAATAGGAGGGATGTTTTTTTTGTTTTGCGCAGTACTACTAAATACTAGAAGGGAGAACTACTGAAAAAATACTAGAAGGGACAGTTGGCACATTTAATTTCACATGGCATGTACTAGCTTTTTTGTTCATCGCTAGCTATGTTGTACCGATTAGGTAAAATGAATGGATAATTATTAAACCCTAGCTATTGTCAAGGTTTATCGGTGTGTGTCTACGTGGCCAAGTGTGCTTGCACGGTGTGGGTCCAGGTGAGTGTGATGCACGGGACGGGCCTTTGTGGTTAGGGCCCACATGAAGCGGCACCGAATTTTGAGGAAAGTGAAGGAACGAGCCCCACACACCGTCCGCATGCCGGACTTGTTCCCTCCCATTGGCTATATCCAACATGCGATATGGCCTCGTTTACACTTACCCCGCGTGAGGGTTTATGCATGCCCCTCTTGTTGTTTGACCATACCCTTCATGGGTCATATGATGAGACCACGCCAGGCCCCGTAATGCACCGCCTAGGCACAAACCGGGCGCGTTACCTCTCGGTAGCTAGATCCAAACCATGCACCCCTGCTGTTTAGACCCAAGTGGAGTAGCACCTAGACACATGACCCGCGACACTTGTGCCAGCCCCCGAACCATGCATCCCCGCCGTGTAGACTCATATGTGGCCATGTGTGCATGCATGTTGTGGTTCCAGCTGAGTGCGATGCACGGGACGGTCCTTGATTACTAGGTCTAACCTCACGCGACACCTAGATTTGAGGCAAATGAAGGAACGGGCCCCACATTCCCTTCACAGGACGGACGCATTCCCACTCTATGGCTTGATCCAGCATGGGATATGGCCCCAGTTGCCGACAGCCTATGTGATGGCCTATGCATGCTGCTCTCGATGTTTTAGCACACCCTCTAGGGGTCGTATGATTACACTTGCGCTAGGTCCCGTGAATTTTTGGCCCCTCGATAATCTGCATGGATTATAACGGCAGCCGATGAGCATCATAGCCTAGAGAACGGCGTCGAGGCCACCCCTCCCTTTGGTAGCATATGGTGCATATATGGACCAAAGAGCTTAACATGGGGCTTTCATCCCAATCCTTGCTATGATTTCATGCGGCCGCCGTAGATCTTGAACTTTCGATGTTACAACCCTAGAAATGCGGTAAATGTCGCAAATATGGGAGGGAGGGGGGGGGGGAGAAAGGCCACACAATAAACGATCCCCAAAATTTTATGTTTGTTTTATCTGGCAAGACAAACAAGTTTTTTAAAATAAGGATTTTTAGCATGTTTTAATAAGGATTTTATAATTTCACATTATAAGGTGCTTATTTTTTTCCTAAAACAAATGTGTTGTAAACGCACAAAGCTCCACATTGAGACTATCACCATCATGTTCATTTTGAACTCACCCTAAAATGAAGGAGAGGTAGATCGAATCTCCCCACGGGGGGGGGGGGGGACCTCCAGCTAGTAGCTAAATATGGTTAGTTGAGAATTTCTCCCCAAGTCGTTTTTTGAGGCAAAATCATGCCCAATCTCGGTGTGCAAGACGGGTAGCCATGTGTCGCTTTGACATGCTTGGCTTACGGAGGGAGGGACTAGTTGGAGAACTAACGAACCGAGGCGGGGTCAAGGGTGGATGGATGGTGTGGGTCAACTTGGGTAAAGGGGAACAGTTTGAGGCCATTTGAACAATGGATGCCATGGCTATGGTCATGAGCTACCTCACTTGGGTTACCACGGAATTTTTCATAAGGGGACAGTGTAAAACTAAAAATTTTGAGTTTTATTTTTGGATATCCTGTTTGTTACATTTATGGCATCGTGTACAACAAATTTGGGGTTATTTTGGAGATGGTCAAAAAATCACTTCATTACAGACGGACCGTTTGGTCTCACTTAAGCGAGTTTTTCTAACAAGGTGGTTTTTTCGACCACATCCAAATCACGTGAAATTTTGTACACATGATCTTTTCATAAACATACACGGAATTTGAAAGTTTTCCATTTTTAGAATTTTATATAATTTATAGTGGCTCAGTGAAACTCAGGTACATACCTCTGACTTTACCCTAAGGGGACAGTGTAAACTTCATTATTGCTGAATTTTCTTTGATAATCATGTTTATTACATGGATGTGACTGTGTAAAAAAATGGGTGATTTGGAAAAGAAAAAGCCCACCAACTAATAGGAGATATCAAACCCCATGGCCTACATACGACTAGAAACACAACAACCATATGGGCCAGGATGCAGGCCCGTGGGATTTTGATTTCTCCTGCTAGTAGGCCCCACAGGGCATACACAGAAGTGGACAGGGAACTTGCTATTTCAGTGAGAGAGGCTCATGCAATTGGTGTCTCAGCCACGTATATAAGTAGGTGCGTACGCGTCTCGCTTGGCGAGGTGGGACTAAACTCCCACCACCTGTCAGTTGCGCCCGGTGCGTCTTAGCGTTGGGCCAAATTTTGTTGGGCTGTCCCAGGTGAACCTCACCCGCGTGCTGGACCACGCGTCCCTGTAGATGGTTGGGCTGGCCCATCATGTACGCATATCCTTTTTCTTTTTTGTTTTCACATATTCTCTTTCATTTATTATTATACAGTTCTAAAACAAAGGTTGTTATAAACGCACAAAACTCCTTCTTCAGCCTCTCACCATCACATTCACGTTGAACTCACCCTAAAATCAAGGAGAGGTAGATCGAATCTCCCCACGGGGGACAACCTCCACGGAGTAGCTAAATATGGTTACTTAAGATTTTCTTCCCAAGTCGTTTTTGAGGGGAAAATACATTTTTCTTTTTTCCTCCAATATTTGTGGCGAAATACATGGAACAAAAATCATGGGAGGCACGGGGGCTACCTGTTTTCCCCCCTCCAAAAGTGCACTTGTTTCCAAAATGCATGTGAACATGTCATATTCCACATTTTCCTTAATACATGTTGTACACCTGCACAAACAATTGAATTGTTGTTTTCATTTTGTTATCAATTCCTAAATCTGGAATTTCAGCATGCACCTATCCCATGGCGTCTCATCCAAGCTCCCCATCAACCACGCAGATTCTTCTACCATGCATGTGTGCTGCTCCGGCGTCCGATACAAGAGAGGGGAATCTTGATCCGATGTGATGCGATTCATGTCTACCCATATCATGCACCGCTAGGCAACCGGGCCGACAACATGCACCGCTAGCCGCCTTGATCCAGATAATGGGCAAAGATGCTCAGCTGGACATGTTTGGTGGCACTAGTGCATGATGCGCCAATCTTGGTGTGCAAGACGTGTAGCCGTGTGTCGTTTTAACATGCTTGGCATACTGAGGGAAGGGACTCGTCGGAGATCCAACGAACCGAGGTGGGGTCAAGGGTGGATGGATGGTGTGGGTCAACTTGGCTAAAGGTTTATGGTGGGTGTCTACGTGGCAAGTGTGCATGCATGGTGTGAATCCAGCTGTGTGTGATGCACTAGACGGGCCTTTTTGGATAGGGCCCACATGAAGCGGTAACGAATTTTGAGGAAAATGAAGGAACGGGCCCCACACTCCGTCTGCATGCCGAACTCGTTCCCTCCATTGGCTACATCCAGCATGCGATATGGCATGCCTTCCACATAGCCCGCATTAGGGCTTATGCGTGCCGCTCTCGGTGTTTGACCACACCCTTCATGGGTCATACGACGAGACCATGCCAGGCCCCGTGAAGCACCGCCTAGACACAAACCGGACGCATTACCTCTTGGTAGCTATATCCAAAGCACATGCAGACCCGCCGTCTAGACCCACGTGTGGAGCATCACGTAGATGTTTGGACTCATACGTGGACATGCATCTTCTTGGTAGACGTTTAGACTCATGCGTTACCTCTTGGTAGCTAGATCCAAACTAGACTCACACCACTTACGCCTGTCCCCGAACCATGCATCCCCGCCGTTTAGACTCATACGTGGACATGTGTGCATGCATGTTGTGAGTCTAGTTGAGTGCGATGTACGAGACATGCCTTGGTTACTAGGTCTAACATCATGTGGCATCGAGATTTGAGGCAAATGAAGGAACGGTCCCCGCACTCCTTTCACCGGCTGGACACATTCTCTCTCGATGGCTTGATCCGACATGCGATATGGTCCCGTTTGCACACAGCCTATGTGAGGGCCAATGCATGCTGCTCTCGATGTTTTACCACACCCTCTAGGGGTTGTACGATGAAACCACACCCGGTCCGGTGAATTTTTAGCCCCTCACGAATTTGCATTGATTATAACGACAGCAGACGGGCATCATAGCCGTATAGAACGGCTTCGAGGCCACGCCTCCCGTTGGTAGCATATGGCACATATATGGACCAAAGAGCTTAACATGGGGCACTCATCCCATTCCCTGCTATGATTTCATGGTGGCCGCATAAGATCTTGAACTTTCGAGGTTACAACCATAGAAATGCGGTAAATGGCCTGAATATGCGAGGGCGGGGGGGGGGGGGGGGGGGGGGGGGGGGGCGAGAAAGGCGACGCAATTACCTGCCCCCTTTATTGAAGTTTGTTTTTTCTGGAAAGAAATAATTTTTTATAAATAAGGAATTTTCAGCACTTATTAATAACGATTTTATAATTTAACATTGTAAGGTGCATTTATTTCTCTAAAACAAAGGTGTTGTAAACAGACAAAACTCCTCCTTGAGCCTCTCACCATCACGTTCACGTTGAACTCACCCAAAATGGATTTCCCTCTTTTTTACGATTTTCCTTTGTTTTTGTTTTTTAGAAAAAAGGATTTTGCTTTGTGTTTTTTTATTAGTAACATAGGGTTTTACTTTGTGACTGGTAAGCGGCCTGTGGGCCTGTTTGGTTGTTTCTTTACGAACTGGACCCACGGGCCATTATTTTCTGTGCTTGACACGGATAGGGTCCGTGTCATCACCCCCATTGCCCACACACCCCGCCCCCTTACCCCACCCTCCCCACAAACCACCCCGCTGCCTACTCGCTTGGCCGCTCTCGACGGTTGGAGCAGAAGAGCGCGGAGTGAGATTAGGAGGCCGCCAACAAGCACCTAGAGACTACCGGCGACTAGGTGAAGTGAGAAACCCTAACTTGTAATCTTCGACTTCTTTGTTCCTTGTTGTGTTGCCGTTTCGGGAGTTGGATATGGTTTTCAAAGTCAGAGATTAGATAGTTAGGATTTTTAAATCGGAGGTTAGGTGGAAGGCGATGCAGAGATTGAAGGAAGTTTTCTACATTGGTGGCTAGCTGGGTATTTTCTTCTAGGGCTTCGATATTCCAGGGTTTTCATAACAATGAACAAGTGCAGATGCATAACACAATAGCAGCAAATTTCAGCAAACAGTCCTTTAAAAACTTAAAAAAATATCGGCCTTGTGAAGTGGCGAATCCAGGAAGAAACCAGAGGGTGGGCTCAAAACATATAAGCTGGGCTAGTGGATTAAATTCCTTTTTAGGCCGAAATTATGTTGGGTTTAGTAAGGCAGCCATTAACCTGTAGTCCTAGATTGCAAGTCGACTAAACATTTCTTAGAATAATATTTACTGCAGTGATTTTTTGCAGAATATGAAATTTTGATCCAAATATTTGTATCTTTGTAGGGAAATAACAATAAACTCTTAATTCTGTTGCCCAAATTAGTTCATATTTTAAAGATTATAAATGTGAGGGCGTACAATATATCAGAGTTTTTAGGAATTATTTTAGTCTTTATTTTGTGTGGTTATGTAGTACCAGGAAAAAGTGAAGTAAGTTCATTTTCTCCAACATGACAGACAAGTGGCTAATTGAGTTGGTTACCTTGACGATCCTTCGTTCGTCCAGAACAAATTTTCTTCTCTTTTTCAAGTTACATATTGTTGGATGCGGATGTATGTAGATGGGCTGTATGTTGAAGGTGTGCGTGTGTACATTCGGGTGGGCCGAGTAACAGCAGTAGCAGGATTTATGTTTTCATAGGACTTTTCTCAGAGATTACTACTCAGTGTCAGACACTACCTCAGTTGTGCTGCAGAGGAGGAGGGGCCAATGCCGCGCGTTGATGCTCGGGGTGAGCCCAAGCTGCCGGTCGAGGATGAAGAGAAGGACATGTTCTTTGGCATGCTGGTTCTCATAACGCCTTCTTCAGACCTTCTCTTTGTCTGACAAATTCCTGAGATATTGGGCTAGCGCCTTGTGTTTTGCCCTCACACCATGCTTCATTTGGTATCCTTTGGCAACTCCTTCGGCGTGCTCAAGAATACTAATGAAAGCCGGGTCCAGATATTTTCCACAGAACGTGCAACGATATGCCATACGCTTAAGCACGTTGCACTGTCCATTCTGCAATTCTTCAAGGGTTTTCTGAGTGTGTGCATCCATCTCTCTTTTGGAAATATCCGCATAATCATGAGAATACGGCTGCAAGTTTAAATTATGTATGATATAAGCTGTACTATTGTTTACAGTACCTAATATTCCCTAAGTTTCATAATGTAGTGCCTATAAATTATTTTTAAAGTAAATATTTATTAACTTTGAAAACTTAAGGAGAAAAAAGCAATATCAAATCCATATGAAATCATAAATCATATGATGTACTTTTAAAAAATTGTCAATAAACATGCACAACCTTTATGATGTCTAACTTTTAGCATAAAACCAAAACGCACTAAATTGTGGAGTGGATGAACCATTAATTTCTCAAAGGTTGATTGAATAAATAATGATCATTACGTACTGATGATCAACATTTTATTTAGAGCTAGATTCCATTATGCCAATTCAACAATGTATTGATGGTTTAATGATTAACCTCTAAACTTAAACTCAAAGACAGACCTAGGGTTAAAAAATTAAAATTACCATAACGGAATTCCAGTCCATGCCGTGCATGTGCTGCTGCTTGTGATTGACGACGGAGTACTGCACCTCGTTGACACGATGCTTCTCTAGGTCGGACACCGAGCAGTCCAAAGCTTTCTCGTGGGGATCCTGATCCATGCGATGGACGACGACGTCGGTGGTTAGCTCCGCAAGTCCATGATCTGTCACGACGGCGTCCATGACAGGCCCCCACGTCCATGGCCCCGCTCTGTCACGACGGCCAATCGACCTCCACGAGTGGATTTCATATCCGGCGGTAGGGAGGCGGGCGTGTGAGCGGCGGCGATGGTTTTAGAGTGTGCCCTAGGGGGAGAGATGCGGGTAGTAATTGGTAGTTACCTACTATAGCGGAGATACTTCGACGTTGGGCTCCTATAATGCAGCCGACTTATTTAGGCGCTTAATTAGGATCTTGGAAAAAATTCACAATCGTAGGCGCTTGGGGCAGGCGCTAGGAACTGGATTTTGTACATCTATGTGATGCAATCCAAAGTTCGTGCCTGGGGTGGATGGGTTGGGGATTGAAAATTTTGTATATAAACCCTGGTGCTCAAGACTTGTGAAACATCAGATCAAATTGTCATCAATTGATATAGAAATTTAAAACTGAGAAAGAAATGTACACAGATGCCACTATAGTATTACTTGGATCGAGACTTTGTGATCATCATGTAGCCACGCCACAACCAACACGATGGTCTCCGTGGCCATGTAGACATCACACCATGCACCGTTGGCCGCCTAGAACCTCTAGCCATGCATCGATAGTCATCACGTATCGCATGCATTTGTGATGCTAGCAATGTCATCACGTGATGTCATAAAATAAAAGGCGTGTGACAATAATTTGAAAAAACAACAAGAAAATAATCCGTCCCAAAATTTTGACTAAAACATGATTTGATATGTCGGTATTTACACAAATCAAAGACAAGAATTTTGGGACGGATGGAGTACTAAAGCATAATTATTCCAATCCTAGGTTGCTATAAGAGAAGGTTGGATTTCCATCTACCAAGCTGAATGTAGCTCAAGGCTACAATTCCATTGCACTGGTACGTTAGATATGTAGTCGGCACAAGACTTGTGAAAACATCAGATCAAATTGTCATCAAGTGATCTAGTATTACTTGGATCGAGACTTTGTGATCATCATGTAGCCATGCCACAAACACGATGGTTCTAAGATTACTTGGATGAACACCTTAGGCAGCAAACTAGTGCATTTCCTTTTTGAGTCACCATCTTCCTTCTTTAAAACCACATGTACACACTCATCATGTATACCATAACACATCAGAATCTGTTAACGAGCGCTCACAAGCTTAACTAGCTTCAAACGAACCTAGCCAATCAGGGTTTTATGCTTCTTAATCTAAATGAGCCGATGATTAATGAGCACGAGTTTAACAAGTAGAGATGCCAAACCACACACCAATTAACATAGTTCTACCTTAGTTCAACCTTCCATATATACAAAAGCAAGCACCACTTAGTAGTACTGGTGTACATAGTTCGACCATAAACGTTCACCAACAAAGTATAACATAGGGTAGTACTTAGCATAGTTAAAACCAAAAGAGCATCAGTTCTAGCCGCGAGGGTGCGCACTTCCCTAAAGCCTCAAAGAAGCCTCATCAAGTACTCGACATACGCATCATGCTTCACCCTGAAAGCGTAGCCATTCTTGATGCTGGCTTGGGATGTTCCGACTGCATGGTTGATGGTACTTCTCAGGTCGCCTTTCATCAGCTTGTTTCAGTAAGGGCATCCGTAGCCCCCTTCCGATTCTTGGCCTGACACATTTCTCGACCACACCACTGTCCAGCTCCCTCACCTTCTGCCTCCTGTAGATCCTCTGGGTTTCTTGGTCACTGTCGACATCGTCACTTAGGACCTAAATGTAGTACCAAATGTTGCGTAAGTATATCTAATATGAGAATTCAGCAGGCACATAGTCTATGAAACATAATGTAATTGATGACAGCGTAAAATATCTTCAAATGATGTTGAAAAAATAAATGCATAACTTATTAGTTGGTACATAAGCAACTAAATGGGATAGTACCATATAGTAAAAAAATGAAGGATCAACCATACATGTCGAAGAGAGCACTAGCATTGCCACATTTGGCCACACATTTTTCCCAAGCTTGCCTAAGGTTAGTTCATCAAAATGAGAGCCACAAGTTGGCAAGCCTAAGGGAACCTTGCCACACTTTTTGTGTGTATGCCATGTGGGACCCAAGTGTGGCTTGCCTAAGGTGTTGCTGGAACCAAACACTCAATTAAGTTGGTCAAACTTGCCTAACCTTAGGTATGGAAATCTTTGGAAAATTCACTAACCAAACAACCTTTAGTGCAACAAAATTCACTTGTTACATAAAAATGCATGAACTGATGATGTAACATGGCAGAGCAGCATACAGATGTACTAATGCAAAAAAGACTTATAACTTACATGCATGACGACTAGATAAAATAGCTCGTGAGCTGTATCTATTTAGGGTTAGAATTTTGTGTGTTAATGATGATGGATATTGAAAGTCCACATGTTATCATCGTGGAAGTTTCCCCTGTTGAACGATACCCCACCCATCAATGTTTCTAAACCATTCAATGTTCTAGGTAAAGTAGTTAATTATTATGAATTCTAACAATAAGTGATCGCAAATGTTGTACTTACAAAAAAGGTTATTTTATCATTTATGCCACCAGTTGTGTCCCACAACTAAGTATCACCACTAGGAATTTCTACTGCTAAACAAAGCCATCGCTTCTTTAGACACATGCTCAAAAATGCCACTGCACATCATTATTGTGATATCAAATCTATTTTGACATGCTATAATGGCATCAATACCTATGGACCAACATGCCAGCTCCCCCTCTATCTCACTACAATAAAGTGTGGGCCCACTTGATCCCAACAATGTTCTTATTTTCCTGTAAAATTATTCGCTTACTTACTCCTCACAAGTGGGGCCACACTTATCATTGTGAGATAGAGAGAACTGAAATGTGGGCCTGGGATTTTTTTGTCATATTGGATGGTCAACAAGTTTTAAATGAAAATAACAATGCCTAATGGCATTATTGAGCAAACATCTAATGGAACAATGGCATTTTTTATACATCTAATGGCATTTTGAGTAAGCATATCACGAATCGATGACATTTTTGAGCGACTATAACTTCTAAGGGAAAAAACTGAGTAGTGGGATACAACTGGTGGCATAAATGATAAAAACCCTACAAAAGAACTAATTAAAACAACTCAGGTAAAACATTGATGATATCCAATTTCTTTCTAAAATAGCCATTGCTTAGAGATAATCAATGTTTAAAATCATTGCCACAGCCACTTATGGAACATTTAAACCAAAGATCGATCAAGTGCAACCAAACATGACTCAACATTTTAATACCTTATTTGCCTTGTACTGACCAGAGAAAACCTCGGATATTACAAAATAAATAAATAAATAAATACAAGGGATATATGACTAACCTCTTCTTCATTCTCGTCGGCCACGACCACAGGTGGGGGCAGAGGAGGCAAAAACCGCGGAAGACGAACACCCGACTGAGGCTGAGGAGCCACCACCTGCTCCGGCAAAGGAGCCAGAGGAGCTACCTATTCCGGATTATTAGCGGAATAATTTATATAGGTCAAAAACTGACATATACATGCCTCAATAAATGTAATCTAGCTACACAGCTACGGATCTAGGATTTCATACTTGGGTGTTCAAAAATTTATATTGCAAACTAAAACCACAACAATAATTTTCAAATGGAGGGAGTAATATCTAAAATTTTCATGTGAAAAGATTCTTAGTCCATCGTAATGACAGTACTGACATGAATGACAGAAAATGAAGATTATTTACTTCATGACCATACAATATGACATTTTCATAAACAAGGCATGGTGTTGTTATCCTTAAGTTGCAGAAAATATTCTCACAATCACCTACGTAGGCAATTTAATTCCAAGGTCAAGCTACATATTTGTATTAGCACAGTCACCAAACCTAGGTGGATTTATTAGCAGAATAATTTATCCACATCAAAATATTGCCTATACAGGGCTCAACACATGTAACCTAGCTAGTTACCTAACACATCTACAGAATATTGATACGGAGTCCATCGATCAAAGATAAAAAGAAACCCTGGCCTTCCCCAAAAATAGAGAAAAGGACTGACCAGAGCACACCTAGGATTTAAAAAAAAACTAAAGGAGATAGATGACTAACGTCGTCTTTGTTAACGTCGCCGGCGACCACAGGCTCGGGCACCGGAGGCGTCACCCACGGCAGAGGAGACACCTGCTCCGTCTGAGGTGCCAGAGCAGCTACTAGGGCCCACATAAATTGGTGTGCAAGGATAGTTTCATGCTGGTCAAGTACCATATATAAGAAATTTCGGCCAAAAATATCGGGTGCAGTACTGTACGTCTGTACTGGTGCTGCTGCTATCAGAATTTGGCATCAACACATTTTGGATGCACGAGAACCATGAGATCTGAGTGGTTGGTAGATCTTAAAAACAAGATAACCTATACAATGAGGAGCTGACCCCCACACCCATGCACCCATGTGGACCCGTCCTTGAAACCTACTGGATCTAACGAATCTAGGTACAGATTTCATAGATGGAAGAAAAGCAGAAACGCTAGCCATGCCCAAAAATAGACAAGGGACTGAACAAGGAAACCTAGGATATTTCCTAAAATAGGACTGACCTCTTCTTCGTTGTTGTTGCCGTCGATGTTGACCACGGGCTGCGGAAGAGGAGGCATATGGCGTGGCAGAGGAGTCACCTGCTCCAGCGAATGAGCCACCTTCTCCGGCGTAGGTGACACCTGCACCGGAGCCTGGACATGGTCGACGACGTCACGGCCGCCCTGCTGCCGGCTGGACCCCTCGTCGGCGGGGAGGGGTTTCTCCATGTGCAGCTTCGCACGGCGCTTGGATGCTTCATGCGCCATGGCGTCGGACCCGGCGTCGGCCCTCCCTCCCATGGTGCGCTTGGGCATCTCGACGGCGGTAAGGGAGCAGCGGCGGTGTGGGCAGGCGAGTGGTGAGGCGTGGGAGGAGAAACCCCTCGAATTTGTGGATGGGGAAGAGGACGGGAAGAGGGGGGTGGCGATGAGATAAATTCTAATGGGGAAGGGGAGCGTGCTATGGGGAAGCGGAGCCACCGATTTAGTCCTGGGCAGTCAAAAGGAGTTGTTGCCACATTCACACCTCCCCGTGCGTTGTTCACACCACCACGTCTTGCCATGTCAAAACTTAACTTCTCACTTCTCGCTAAAATGAATAGCCCGATTGTGCACAACCATGATTTAGGAGTAATGCAACTTCCCTTCAAAAAATTGTGTAATGCAGCTGCTCCCTCATTACACAGAACAAAGTCATACAGTGGGACAACTGAATTTGTAGGCTTGTTTCATCTGCACGTGTCATGTTTTATATTTGTCCTAAAATTTGTTGTAAAACTTTACAAACAATGGAATGGAAAATGGATGTGACAAAACTTCGTCAGCAACCGCGCGGATTCATCTGCCATATATCCGATGTCCGGTACCGAGGAGGGGAATGTTGATCCACGCGATGCCATGTGTTTCGTCTGGACCCATATCATGCACCCCGAGCCAACCGGGTCAAAACATGCGCCGCTAGCCTTCTCGATCCAAACAACGAGCTAGTGTCCACCGTGCGCAGAGATGCTCATGCAGACAGGTTTGCTAGCACTAGTGAATGACGTCGGATCTTGGTGTGCAATATGTGTAGCCGCGTGTTTCTTTGGCGTGCCTAGCATATTGAAGGGACTCGTCGAAGGTCCAACGAACCGCGGTGGGGTCAATGCTGGATGTATGGTGTGGGTTAACCTGGCTAACAGTGCATGGTTTGAGTTTAGGTGGCTAGGTTTGCATGGATGGGGGGCTAGATGGCTAATGAGTGCGCATGCGTCATCTGTACATTGTCAAGGTTGAATGGTGGTTGTCTACGTGGCCATACGTGCATGCATGGTGTCGGTTCAGTTTGCGTTCGGTGCACGGGATGTGCCTTGGTGGGTAGGGCCCACAACTTGCAGCACAGAGTTCTGAAGCAGATGAAGGGACGGGCCTCGGTCTTCGTCCACAAGCAGGACTTGTTCCCTCTCGATGGCTAGCTCCGGGATGCGTTTTGGTCTCGTTTACACACAACCTATGTGAAGGCTTATGCGTGCTGCTCTCGATGTTCGACCACACCCACACCGCGAAAGGTCCTAAGAAATTTGGATCCCTCATGAATTTGCACGGATTATAGCGGCGGCAGACGAGACCCGACATTTTTTGCCCTTAACAATGGCTCTGAGGCGGCCCTGCCCGTTGGTCGCACATGGCACATATATGGACCAGAGCTTAGCATGGAACTGTCACCCCCAATCCATGCTGTGATTTCATGTGGCCGCGGTATAGATCCTGAATTTCCGAGGATACTGCTCTAGAAATGTGGCAAATGTCCCGAATATGGCAAGCGCGGGCTCCGAGAAAGGCCGGGACCTTGCATGCGCTTTAGGATTGTTCTCCGTTGACCCGAGAGAGATTATCGACGAAAATGGAGGAATGGGCCCGCATTCATTGCGCAAATCAGACACGTTACCTCAAGGTAGCTAGATCCAAACCATGCACCCCCGCCGTCTAGACCCACGTGGTGCACCACTTAGACACTAGACCCACATCACTTACGCCACCCCCAAGCCAACCATTCCCCGTGTAGACTCATATGCCGCACCCCGCAAAATAGCTTAGCACAAGACTTCCACCCCGATTTCCACAACATGCACCACTACACGTAAGTGTCCAAAAAATGGACTATCGCATTATCAACATTTTTTGCCAAAACAAGTAAGTTGTTTTTAAATTACTTGAAAATAGCAAGGTTTCTTTTAAATTATAATTTCATTAATTACACATTATAACATGCATTTTTTGTCCCTCAAAAAGGGGTGCATTCCTTTTTGTAAACCCACAAAATTACTTCCTTTCCCTCGAAAAAATGAATCCTTCTTCACCCTCTCACGATCACGTTCACGGTGGCCTCGCCCTAATATCTAGGAGTGGTCGATCCATCTCCCCATGGGGGACAACTTCCACGCACTATCTATCTTGGTTGGTTGCAACCATCTCGCCATCATGATTTTTTATGGGAAAATCACATTCTTTTGTTTTTCCTTCCAAAGATATGTGGCGAAAAAACATGGAACAAAAATTGTAGAAGGCTTGGTGGGATACGGGCACATGTTGTCTTTTTGTACTACAAGTGCACTTGTTGGCAAGTTGCATGTGCACGTGTCATGTATCATTTTTTTATTGAAAATTATGTTGTACACCTTTACATAGACGCTTGAATTATTGTTTTCGTATGTTAATAATTCCTAAATATTGAAATTCAGCATGCACATAACACATGGTTTCCAAGCTTCATCAGCGACCGCTTGGATTCGTCTGGTATATGCCCGATGTCTGCTATTGGGCAGGGGAATGTGGATCCATGCGATGCCATGCGTTTCATCTGGACCCATGTCATGCACCCCAACCAATCGGGCCGACATCATGTGCCGCTAGGCTTCTTGATCCTAACCATGCGCTAGTGTCCACCATGGGTAGAGATGCTCAGGTGCACAGTTTTGGCTGACACTAGTGAATGATGTCGTATCTCGGTGTGCAATATGTATAGTCGCATGTTGCTTTGACATACCTGAAATGCCGAGGGAAGGGACTCGTGTCGGAGGTCCAACAAACCGAGGTGGGGTGAATAATGGATGGATGGTGTGGGTGAACCTGGCAAACGGTGCACAGTTTGAGTGAAGTTGGCTAGGTGTGCATGGCTGGGTGCTAGATGGCTAATGAGTGCGCATGCGTCTTGTGTACATTGTCAAGGTTGACCGGTGAGTGTCTACTTGGCCACGCGTGCATGCATGGTGTGGGTCCAGTTGGTGTGCGGCGCACGGGACGAGCCTTGGTTGCTAGGGTCCACATCTTGCGGCACGGAGTTCTGAAGCAGATGAAGGGGCAGGCCCTGCACACCGTTCATAGGCCAGACTCGTTTCCTCTCAATGGACAATGGCTCCGAGGCGGCCCTTCTCTTTGGTGGCACATAGCCCATATATATGGACCAAAGAGCTTAGCATGTGATTGTTACCCCATTGCCTGCTATGATTTCATGTGGCCGCAGTATAGATCATGAATTCCCGATGATACTACCCTAGAAATGCGGCAACTGTCCCGAATATGGCACGCGGGACCCAAGAAAGGCCGGGACCTAGCATGCACGTTTGGATTGTTCTCCGTTGACCCGAGAGAAAGCACTGATGAAAACGGAGGAACGGGCCCGCACTCAGTGCGCAAACCGGATGCGTTACCTCAAGGTAGCTAGATCCAAACCATGCACCCCCGCCGTCTAGACTCACGTGGCGCACCACTTACGCAGTAGACCCACACCACTTACACCGGCCCCAAGCCAAGCATTCCCCCCAGGTAGACTCATATGTCGCACACCACAAAATAGAATTAGCACATGACTTCCACCCCGATTCACCAGGTTACTACCTTGTGCACCCCTAGCCAGCATGATACACTGAATGCACCCAGAGCCAACTGGGCCCACAACATGCACCACTACACGTACGTGTCCACAAAACGAACTACACTAAGCCATAATCAACTTTTTTTGCCAAAACAATTTAGTTATTTTTATAATGGCTTGAAAATAGCATGGTTTCTGTTAAATAATAATTTCCTTAATTACAATAAGGTCCATTTTGTAACCACACAAAATTCCTACCTTCCCTAAAAAAAAAAGAATTCTTCTCTCACGATCACGATGGCCTCACCCTATAATCTAGGAGTTGATCCAATCTCCCCACGGGGGCCAAGTTGCACACAGTAGATATTTTTGGTTGGCTGCAAATTTCTCTCCAAAACGGTTTATTATGAGAAAATCACCTTATATTTTTTTACTTCAAAAGACATGTGGTGACAAAAGCATGGAACAAAATCGTAGTAGGCATGGTTGGATACGTGCACATGCTGTCTTTTTCTACTACAACTGGACTGTTGCCAAATTGCATGTGCACGTGTCATGTTTCAATTTATCTTGAAAATTATGTTGTACACATTTACATAGGCGATCGAATTGTTGTTTTCATATGTTAATAATCCCTACATATTGACCACGTGACACATGTGGTAAGCAATCCAAACAATTCAAAAAAAAAACCTAAATATTGAATTTAAGCATGCTCCTAGAAATTATCAGTCATAGAACCAACATCTCTTTCGTAGAGATTAAGGTACTTCCACATTAAATCTAATACAATAAATTCAAAGGATCAACTTAATACATTAACATCACATAGGGATGTAGCCCAGGAATCCAACGAGTAGAGATAAAAGGAGGAACAAAAGCTGGAAGAGGAAGGACCAGCCAGCAGCAGCGCCTTCAGCCTCCTAGCCTCACAACTCCCGGTCTCCAGCCTTGTGAACTCCAGTTTTTTTCCTGCAAAACACGAATGGCAAAGTGCTGTTACAGGTTAGGACTTAGTGAAAATTACAGTTATGTTGAAACAGTTATAATGACAAATAGTGTTGACATGATGGTTACAACAAGCAAACAAAACCAAGCTCACAAGTGTAACTTACTTTTAACATCAAACAATTATATTAACATGGCCACTTTAGAGCAAGATTTTACCATGCAACATAGACTTGTCATAGCAACAAAAGGCATGGCATGAAAGTATTGACAATATAATGCAAATAATTTTTAGGAAGCATGGCCATAGAAGTTATATTTTTAGTGGCAACCTTCAAGCAAAGTTGCATAGTTTTATAACAGAAAGGGCTGCTATTATTGGTAGAGGCACACTGACGTTGGCTAGCCATCAAGGATGACCAGTGGGCCAGGGGCCACATGACTAGGATCATTTGTGTGTGCGTGACTGCCGTGGGACCCGGATGTCAGTGGCTTACTTTGAAAACAAAAGGGGGGTTTATAGTTTAGTGGGAACCATCAAGCAAATTCACAAAGTTTTATAGCTGACAGATTTATACTTGCTGAGATGCACAGAGTAAAATGATGGCATGTTGGAGGAAATAAATAAATATGCTACATGGCTTTTCATGGCATCTAATTGCAGAGAATGCTAAGTACAAATCACGGAAAACAAGACATACAACATGAGCATCTCCATAAGAGCTGGTAGCTCTACCAAAAAGCAATCAAAAACTCGAAAAAAGGTTCAAATATAGTATCAAGCACTTAATAATAGAAAGACACATAACAAATTTTTGGAGTAGAAGTGCAGGTGAACATCAAATACTACCACTACAATAGTACAAATTTAGCCTAGGGTTCATATACATCATAATCCAGCCCCAAAAAGAATGTACTCAATCACTACCACCACAACTGTAAGCATGAGCAGTAGGAAGATTAGGAGTGGGGAAGCTTACCCTAAACAACGGTACCGCCGCTGTTCAGACGAGGGGAGTAGCGAGGGAAGCGTGAGAACGGTGGTGAAGCGATGTCGCGGCCACTGTCCTCCTCCTCTTGCGCTTTGGAGTCATCTCCGACTCGGTTGGAGGCTCCACAATCTGCAACGGCACCTCGTGCACCGTGGGTTCCTGATCCAGTGGATGCTCTACCCTGGATTTGAACGCCCACCACCTGCGCCTGTCCCACGGGCTGGACAAATTGGCCTGCTCCATCGCCCACAGGAGGATCTCGATGTCGTGCCTCGGTTGTGCAGGCGGGGAAAAAAGCTTTTTCTTCTCCCTGGATGTCATTTCCCTCAAAGTGGCCATTGTCGTCCAGTTCAACTGCCTTATGTTGTTAAACCAAGAACGGATCTCCATCAACCTGGCCATCTTTACCTAGTCGCCGCCGGCGATCTCCACGAAGTCGGCGTTCTCACCGCCGGTGATCTGCTCCTCCATCAAGGTTCTTGCGTGGATGGAAGAAGGGGGTGGGATGTGGAAGAGGAGACGAGCAAAGTTGCGGCCGCGAGAAGGAGGAGAAGGAGAGGGAGGAGATGTCGCGGTTGTAATGGCGATGGGTGAGGGGAAGGACGATGGCGGCGGCAGTTCTGCATTGGATGAGAGGGGCGGCGCGTGATTGTTTTCTTCCTATGACTTTTTTTGAGACAATTTTTTCCTATGACTAAAATGCCAGAGATTAAAACGGTTCCCAAAAAGCCTAACCACTGTAAAACTTTGTATAATAAATATAGATAATTCGGGCCAACCAAAGCCCACAACATGAATGAATAGTACGCTTACAACTTAAATAACACCAAGACAAATATAGATAGATAGATTTTTTAGCTAAAAAAGATAGATAGATAGATAGATGGCCGCCGCTTCTCCACCAGGCTCCTCCTCAGGGCGCCCTTCACTGCTCCTCCGCGGTGTTGTTGATGGGGTACGGCAGAGTGTGCATGCGCTCGTCGGTGGGGAAGACGTTGTCGTAGTCCGTGAAGATGTTATGGGTGGTGAAAGATATGAACTCGCAGCCACACCAGAACACGCGGCCGAGGAGGTAGAACACGTCGAAGGGGTTAGTGAAGTGGGCAAGGATAGCAACCACAACCCCATTGTAGATGACCTCCTCGACTCGGTACATCCTTGGAGATCCCAGAGGGAGGTGCCCGTAGCCAGCACAAAGGAAGAAGTCGGTGAGCCCCCTTGCGCCCCTCCACCTTGACCTCGCCCACACACGATGGGTGCTCTCGACGTACACCCCGGCGGGGTAGAGCATCTCCGGCACGATGGGAGGGGGGAAGCGGTAGGTTGGCCTGGTGTATTGCATGACTGTGGCGGGCTGGTTCTTGGGGCTGTTTGTGGTGAAGAAGAAGAAGGGCAGGCGCAAAATGCAGGTGGGAGAGTATGGGAGATGGATGAAGGGTGTGAGAGGAAGGGGAACATGATAGGTGGCTTAAATAGCCACCGTGGTAGTAATGGGGTCAAATGTGAACAAATTTTCCACCCACCGCGGCATCAGGGGTGTACACGCGTGGGAAACTGTAGTGTGACTCAAAATGCGAAGTTTAAGTGTTGGCCTATGTGCCGTCGGTCGGGTCAACCGCAGACGGCTCTGCGACGCGTGCTCCTTCACGTATGTGCACGCATGCAACGTAGGCTGAAGCGGACGCATGCATGCAACCACATGCAACGTAGGCTCGCTCAGGCGCATGCAACGGCGATGGACATCGCTCGGTCCAACTGGTGGGCTTCTTTACATAGCCCAACGACACGATGCATGGCAGCCCACCCTTCAGCACAGAAAAAAATAGGCGCAGAAAAAAATGTAAGTATTAGTATGATTTATCGACGCGAAAGCCCTAGATAATCCTTACAACGTCAAAAAGCTACGAAACTTGGCAATGATGCTAGTCATGTTGGTACAAGGTTGTTGGTCCACTTCAAGGATGTCGACAAAAACATGCTTCGAGACAGACCCTTCCCGTCCCGAAAGGCCTCCCATGAAGCAGCTTCAGAATGACACCAAATTTTGCCAGGATGTAAGTCCAATGAGATCAACACTTGTTCATGTTCGCCAATGTGGGACTGACCGTCGAAGGAGATAAAGATTGATACTTGTTCATGTGAGCCCATTTTTTTTACATTTGGTGTCGATAGAACACAAAAAACAAACATGACTATATGCTTTTAGGTCTTCACCCTCCCCAATTTGTTGGCCAAATCAGCAAGTTTTGCCTTAAGATGCCACCTCTTTCTGTAAGCTGCAATTGCTATGGTTTTGGAATGCTGGTTGTCTTTCCTACAGAACGAGCATTTATAGAGACCGTTACGCCAGTACAGAATCTTTGCAGCCATGAGCCACTTGAAGATTTTCTTTCTGAAAGCTTCCCTCAGCTGTAGGTAGTTCTCCCATTCTTCCAAATCTGCAATCTGGTATTAGAAGAAAAAAAGTCTCATGCCAGCGAATTGTACATTATATAAAAGGCAGGTAATAGATTGTTTTTTCTTTGTATTGGTTTCCTAAAACTTTGGTTATATGAAAGACATGCATAAAATGGAATACAAATGATCCATTCATCTAAATTTGCAAACCCTAGGACTGATAACCATACGATTAATATAAAAAAGGCAAACAGTACGATTGTCTATACGAATAGCGAGGAATAACAAGAGAGCAATTTCTAGGGTTAACCTTGAGAAGGAAAATTCTAGGGTTAATATCTGTATACACTAACCGATTCATCGTCGTTGGTGCTGTGTTGGACCAGCTGCGGCTGCGAATCAGCGGCGATGACGTCCTTGTCGACCAGTTCCTTCATGGGGTCCACATCCGCTGCATAGAGCGCACTAGCCACGCACCCTCTCCCGGCAGGTAGGATCATCCTCACCGGCAAGAATGTGGGCTTTTTGGCGGCGGCGAGTAGTGGGCGGCGACGAAGACATGGGTGGATAGGCAGAGGCGATCGAACGCTGGAGGCGGGAGCGAGATTTGGGGAGTGAAAATTCAATTTGTTTAGGAGAGAGAGGTCAAGGCCACGCACAATTCGTCACTTTTGAAATTTAGGTACAAACATGCACATATACGGCATCGTGCACACCCAGAGATTTGCCCGAGCCAACCAATCAACCAACCAAGTAAAAGAAAAAGTGCACAATGTCAGTCCACAAACGTGGCAACATAAACTGAACACCAAAACAGTGTGTTAAAAAATAGCAAAATAGGAGGGATGTTTTTTTTTGTTTTGCGCAGTACTACTAAATACTAGAAGGGAGAACTACTGAAAAAAAATACTAGAAGGGACAGTTGGCACATTTAATTTCACATGGCATCTACTAGCTTTTTTGTTCATTGCTAGCTATGTTGTACCGATTAGGTAAAATGAATGGATAATTATTAAACCCTAGCTATTGTCAAGGTTTATCGGTGTGTGTCTACGTGGCCAAGTGTGCTTGCACGGTGTGGGTCCAGGTGAGTGTGATGCACGGGACGGGCCTTTGTGGTTAGGGCCCACATGAAGCGGCACCGAATTTTGAGGAAAGTGAAGGAACGAGCCCCACAAACCGTCCGCATGACGGACTTGTTCCCTCCCATTGGCTATATCCAACATGCGATATGGCCTCATTTACACTTACCCCGCGTGAGGGTTTATGCATGCCCCTCTTGTTGTTTGACCATACCCTTCATGGGTCATATGATGAGACCACGCCAGGCCCCGTAATGCACCACCTAGGCACAAATCGGGCGCGTTACCTCTCGGTAGCTAGATCCAAACCATGCACCCCCGCTGTTTAGACCCAAGTGGACTAGCACCTGGACACATGACCCGCGACACTTGTGCCAGCCCCCGAACCATGCATCCCCGCCGTGTAGACTCATATGTGGCCATGTGTGCATGCATGTTGTGGTTCCAGCTGAGTGCGATGCACGGGACGGTCCTTGGTTACTAGGTCTAACATCACGCGACACCTAGATTTGAGGCAAATGAGGGAACGGGCCCCGCACTCCCTTCACAGGACGGACACATTCCCACTCTATGGCTTGATCCAGCATGGGATATGGCCCCAGTTGCCGACAGCCTACGTGAGGGCCTATGCCGCTCTTGATGTTTTAGCACACCCTCTAGGGGTCGTATGATTACACTTGCACTAGGTCCCGTGAATTTTTGGCCCCTCGATAATTTGCTTGGATTATAACGGCAGCCGATGAGCATCATAGCCTAGAGAACGGCGTCGAGGCCACCCCTCCCTTTGGTAGCATATGGTGCATATATGGACCAAAGAGCTTAACATGGGGCTTTCATCCCAATCCTTGCTATGATTTCATGTGGCCGCCGTAGATCTTGAACTTTCGATGTTACAACCCTAGAAATGCGGTAAATGTCCCGAATATGGGAGGGAGGGGGGGGGGAGAAAGGCCACGCAATAAATGATCCCCATAATTTTATGTTTGTTTTATCTGGCAAGACAAACAAGTTTTTTAAAATAAGGATTTTAAGCATGTTTTAATAAGGATTTTATAATTTCACATTATAAGGTTCTTATTTTTTCTAAAACAAATGTGTTGTAAATGCACAAAGCTCCACATTGAGCCTATCACCATCACGTTCACGTTGAACTCACCCTAAAATGAAGGAGAGGTAGATCGAATCTCCCCACGGGGGGGGGGGGGGGGGCAACCTCCAGCTAGTAGCTAAATATGGTAACTTGAGAATTTCTCCCCAAGTCATTTTTTGAGGCAAAATCACATTCTTTTATTCCTCCAATATTGTGGCGAAATACATGGAAGTATAATCGTGGGAGGCACGGTGGAACGAGTGCACCTGTTTTTCCCCTCCAAAAGTGCACTAATTGCCATATTGCATGTGAACGTGTCACCTGTACAAACAATTGAATTGTCGTTTTTATTTTGTTAACAATTCCTAAATATTGAATTTCAGCATGCACCTACCCCATGTCAGTTAGGTCAAATTTGTTTTATCCAAGGTCCGCCAGCGACCGTGCAGATTCTTGTACCATGCTCCAGGCCTTTGGCGTCTGGTACTGGACAGGGGAATCTAGATGTGATGCAATACAATTCATGTTGACCCATATCATGCACCCTTAGCCAACCAAGCCGACAACATGCACCGCTAGCCACCTCGATCTAGACCATGCGGGAGTGTCCACGATGGGCAAAGATGCTCAGTTGGACATGTTTGCTGGCACTAGTGCATGATGCCCAATCTCGGTGTGCAAGACGGGTAGCCATGTGTCGCTTTGACATGCTTGGCTTACGGAGGGAGGGACTGGTTGGAGAACTAACGAACCGAGGTGGGGTCAAGGGTGGATGGATGGTGTTGGTCAACTTGGGTAAAGGGGAACGGTTTGAGGCCATTTGAACAATGGATGCCATGGCTATGGTCATGAGCTACATCACTTGGGTTACCATGGAATTTTTCATAAGGGGACAGTGTAAAACTAAAAATTTTGAGTTTTATTTTTGGATATCCTGTTTGTTACATTTATGGCATCGTGTACAACAAATTTGGGGTTATTTTGGAGATGGTCAAAAAAATCACTTCATTACAGACGGACCGTTTGATCTCACTTAAGAGAGTTTTTCTAACAAGGTGGTTTTTTCGACCACATCCAAATCACGTGAAATTTTGTACACATGATCTTTTCATAAACATACACGGAATTTGAAAGTTTTCCATTTTTTAGAATTTTATATAATTTATAGTGGCTCAGTGAAACTCAGGTACATACCTTTGACTTTACCCTAAGGGGACAGTGTAAACTTCATTATTGCTGAATTTTCTTTGATAATCATGTTTATTACATGGATGTGACTGTGTAAAAAAATGGGTGATTTGGAAAAGAAAAAGCCCACCAACTAACAGGAGATATCAAACCCCACGGTCTACATACGACTAGAAACACAACAACCATATGGGCCAGGATGCAAGCCCGTGGGATGTTGATTTCTCCTGCTAGTAGGCCCCACAGGGCATACACAGAAGTGGACAGGGAACTTGCTATTTCAGTGAGAGAGGCTCATGCAATTGGTGTCTCAGCCGCGTATATAAGTAGGTGCATACGCGTCTCGCTTGGCGAGGTGGGACTAAACTCCCACCACCCGTCAGTTGCGCCCGGTGCGTCTCAGTGTTGGGCCAAATTTTGTTGGGCTGTCCCAGGTGAACCTCACCTGCGTGCTGGACCACGCGTCCCTGTAGATGGTTGGGCTGGCCCATCATGTACACATATCCTTTTTCCTTTTTGTTTTTCACATATTCTCTTTCATTTATTATTATACAGTTCTAAAACAAAGGTTGTTATAAACGCACAAAACTCCTTCTTCAGCCTCTCACCATCACATTCACGTTGAACTCACCCTAAAATCAAGGAGAGGTAGATCGAATCTCCCCACGGGGGACAACCTCCATGGAGTAGCTAAATATGGTTACTTAAGATTTTCTTCCCAAGTCGTTTTTTGAGGGGAGAATACATTTTTCTTTTTTCCTCCAATATTTGTGGCGAAATACATGGAACAAAAATCATGGGAGGCACGGGGGCTACCTGTTTTTCCCCTCCAAAAGTGCACTTGTTTCCAAAATGCATGTGAACATGTCATATTCCACATTTTCCTTAATACATGTTGTACACCTGCACAAACAATTGAATTGTCGTTTTTATTTTGTTATCAATTCCTAAATCTGGAATTTCAGCATGCACCTATCCCATGGCGTCTCATCCAAGCTCCCACATCAACCACGCAGATTCTTCTACCATGCATGTGTGCTGCTCCGGCGTCCGGTACAAGAGAGGGGAATCTTGATCCAATGTGATGTGATTCATGTCTACCCATAGCATGGACCGCTAGGCAACCGGGCCGACAACATGCACCGCTAGCCGCCTCGATCCAGATAATGGGCAAAGATGCTCAGCTGGACATGTTTGGTGGCACTAGTGCATGATGCGCCAATCTTGGTGTGCAAGACGTGTAGCCGTGTGTTGTTTTAACATGCTTGGCATACCAAGGGAAGGGACTCGTCGGAGACCCAACGAACCGAGGTGGGGTCAAGGGTGGATGGATGGTGTGGGTCAACTTGGCTAAAGGTTTATGGTGGGTGTCTACGTGGCAAGTGTGCATGCATGGTGTGAATCCAGCTGTGTGTGATGCACTAGACGGGCCTTTTTGGATAGGGCCCACATGAAGCGGCAACGAATTTTGAGGAAAATGAAGGAACGGGCCCACACTCTGTCTGCATGCCGAACTCGTTCCCTCCATTGGCTACATCCAGCAAGCGATATGGCATGCCTTCCACATAGCCCGCGTTAGGGCTTATGCGTGCCGCTCTCAGTGTTTGACCACACCCTTCATGGGTCATACGACGAGACCATGCCAGGCCCCGTGAAGCACCGCCTAGACACAAACCGGACACATTACCTCTTGGTAGCTATATCCAAAGCACATGCAGACCCGCCATCTAGACCCACGTGTGGAGCATCACGTAGATGTTTGGACTCATAAGTGGACATGCATCTTCTTGGTAGACGTTTAGACTCATGCGTTACCTCTTGGTAGCGAGATCCAAACTAGACTCACACCACTTACGCCAGTCCCCGAACCATGCATCCCCGCCGTTTAGACTCATACGTGGACATGTGTGCATGCATGTTGTGAGTCCAGTTGAGTGCGATGTACGAGACATGCCTTGGTTACTAGGTCTAACATCACGTGGCATTGAGATTTGAGGCAAATGAAGGAACGGGCCCCGCACTCCTTTCACCGGCTAGACACATTCTCTCTCGATGGCTTGATCCGACATGCGATATGGTCCCGTTTGCACACAGCCTATGTGAGGGCCAATGCATGCTGCTCTCGATGTTTTACCACACCCTCTAGGGGTTGTACGATGAAACCACACCTGGTCCGGTGAATTTTTAGCCCCTCACGAATTTGCATTGATTATAACGACAGCAGACGGGCATCATAGCCGTATAGAACGGCTTCGAGGCCACGCCTCCCGTTGGTAGCATATGGCACATATATGGACCAAAGAGCTTAACATGGGGCACTCATCCCATTCCCTGCTATGATTTCATGGTGGCCGCATAAGATCTTGAACTTTTGAGGTTACAACCATAGAAATGCAGTAAATGGCCCGAATATGCGAGGGGGGGGGGGGCGGGAAAGGCGACGCAATTACCTGCCCCCTTTATTGAAGTTTTTTTTCTGGAAAGAAACAATTTTTTTTAATAAGGAATTTTCAGCACTTATTAATAACGATTTTATAATTTAACATTGTAAGGTGCATTTATTTCTCTAAAACAAAGGTGTTGTAAACGGACAAAACTCCTCCTTGAGCCTCTCACCATCACGTTCACGTTGAACTCACCCAAAATGGATTTCCCTCTTTTTTATGATTTTCCTTTGTTTTTGTTTTTTAGACAAAAGGATTTTGCTTTGTGTTTTTTTATTAGTAACATAGGGTTTTACTTTGTGACTGGTAAGCGGCCTGTGGGCCTGTTTGGTTGTTTCTTTACGAACTGGACCCACAGGCCGTTATTTTCTGTGCTTGACATGGATAGGGTCCGTGTCATCACCCCCATCGCCCACACACCCCCGCCCCCTCACCCCACCCTCCCCACAAACCACCCCGCCGCCTACTCGCCTGGCCGCTCTCGACGGTTGGAGCAGAAGAGCGTGGAGTGAGATTGGGAGGCCGCCAGCAAGCACCTAGCGACCACCAGCGACTAGGTGAAGTGAGAAACCCTAACTTGTAATCTTCGACTTCTTTGTTCCTTGTTGTGTTTCCGTTTCGGGAGTTGGATATGGTTTTCAAAGTCAGAGATTAGATAGTTAGGATTTTTAAATTGGAGGTTAGGTGGAAGGCGATGCAGAGATTGAAGGAAGTTTTCTACATTGGTGGCTAGCTGGGTATTTTTTTCTAGGGCTTCGGTATTCCAGGGTTTTCATAACAATGAACAAGTGTAGATGCGTAACACAATAGTTGCAAATTTCATCAAACAGTCCTTTAAAAACTTTAAAAAATATTGGCCTTGTGAAGTGGCGAATCCAGGAAGAAACCAGAGGGTGGGCTCAAAACATATAAGCTGGGCTAGTGGATTAAATTCCTTTTAGGCCGAAATTATGTTGGGTTTAGTAAGGCAGCCATTAACCTTTAGTCCTAGATTGCAAGTCAACTAAACATTTCTTAGAATAATATTTACTGCAGTGTTTTTTTTGCAGAATATGAAATTTTGATCCAAATATTTGTATCTTTGTAGGGAAATAACAATAAACTCTTAATTCTGTTGCCCAAATTAGTTCATATTTAAAGATTATAAATGTGAGGGCGTACAATATATCAGAGTTTTTAGGAATTATTTTAGTCTTTATTTTGTGTGGTTATGTAGTACCAGGAAAAAGTGAAGTAAGTTCATTTTCTCCAACATGATAGACAAGTGGCTAATTGAGTTGGTTACCTTGACGATCTTTCGTCCGTCCAGAATAGATTTTCTTCTCTTTTTCAAGTTACATTTTGTTGGATGCGGATGTATGTAGATGGGATGTATGTTGAAGATGTGCGTGTGTACATTCGGGTGGGCCGAGTAACAGCAGTAGTAGGATTTATGTTTTCATAGGACTTTTCTCAGAGATTACTGCTCAGTCTCAGACACTACCTCAGTTGTGTTGCAGAGGAGGAGGGGCCAATGCCGCGCGTTGACGCTCGGGGTGAGCCCATGCTGCCGGTCGAGGATGAAGAGAAGGACATGTTTGAAAAAGCTGTGGTGCGGCGGGCACGCGCTGCGTTGCGGGGTTATGAGGAGTGGAGGGCGTGCCACCCGCTCAGTTCAAGTGTATGATTGTTGATTACTGATGTAGTACCTTCGTTGATTATACTGTATGATTATTGCCTAGTGTGTTTACATGCATAAGCCCTTTTCTTAAATTCCCATCCTTTGCTTTTCTTCATTTTATTTTGTTTACACAGGAGGTGTGCATAACCTGTCGATAGGACTGCAACAGGCCCAATGAAGATGAGTTGACATTTACCATCAGGCTAGATGGGGACACTTCAGCTCTGGTATAAATAATCATGTCAATTTTACTTGTATTGTGTTTGTTCCCCTCTACTTTGAAGATTAACAATATGTAGGAAATAAATAGCAATTAAATTCTACATCTACAGATCGTGCCATGCTACGCAAGGCACCAGTTCAGCGCCATCCCAGACAGTTCATTGCTTTTTCAAGCGAGAGGGAGCCGCATGTATGATTTTGGCGTGTGCAAAGGGAATTCAAGGGCGATCATCTGTGGTGAAAACTGGTGCAGGTTTGTTGAATACTTCGACCTACAAGAAGGCGACCTTGTCTCCTTCGATTTGACTGAAGACATTCCTATGGTGTACTGCTGCAACCTGCCAAGGACATGCGATCAAAACGAAGAGCGTAAAGATCCTCTAGAATTAGCTGTCATAATGAAGGGAATTAATCTTATCAAGTAAGAGGAGCGTAACCTACATGACCTTTTGGCGATGAAGAAAGGTTATATAGGTGCATTTTTTGTCCACCGCTTCACCAAGTCGAACATAGCAGGAAAGACGATGGTATGTTTTTGGTGTACCGGTATTTTCTATTTTGTATGCAATTTTCTTTGTTTTTTCATGGAGAGAAAGTTTAATGATATTCTATTGTAGCTGAAACTAGTGAATACACTGATGTGTGTTTTTGCATATCCTTTTGTTTCCCATAACTGAAGATCCTTATGTAATATATGTAGATGTAGCTGAAGATCCTTTTGTTTACTACTCCTTCACATATTTGATAATTTTTCTCCCTATGACGGTGCATACAGAGATTACCGGTGAAAGTTGTCGACGCCCTGAAGACCCCAGGAGATGGGGAGTTACCGGGAGATGGGCTTGCTGGCATTCGGCTGTGCAAGGACAGTTTGATGCCGGTCAAGTACCACAAGTGTGATGATGGCCGCATCATCTTCGGCAAGGGATGGAGTGATTTTGTTGATGGCGAACAGCTTAAGGTTCATAAAGCCATTCTTTTCGGTTTCAAGACCACCACCCGTGAAGATCTTCAGATCGAGGTGGTTATGAACATGCTGACCGAGGAGCCACAAATGTAGCACGACAACGCAAGAGTGTCCTTTACACTAGGTATAGTGCGAAAACTATTTTGATAGGAGTTATGCATCTATGGGTTACATCTTCATTATGTCTTGGGTGATGATGACTATGAGAGGAGGACATGTTGCAGTTAGAGTAAATGCTAGGATTCGGCCCTATTCAGGACTCAAAATAGGTCTTTCACAGGTGGTTGCTTTATTGGCTGCTGTTTCCCTGGCTATAATCATGAACGATGGTAATGCAAATGGAATCGTTAAGGGGGTTTTATTAATATTTTAAATCACGGAGTTAAGATGGTAGAACTACCTATGAGTGTTTGCGTAGGAGATGCGGGAAGGGCATCAGTTGTGTTCTTGACTCCTTGGCAATGCAGGAATAATGTGAGATTGCAAAATAAATGGTATAGTGATCTTATGATTCTTGTTGAGCTAATTTGCTTGTGGATCATGGGATGGTCTATATTGCAGATGAAGGTGGTAAACAAAGAGGTGCTGATGTTGGGAGCAAAGAGGTGAGATGATGGTCTATATGCGCACGCTAGAGCATGTAGCAGGTGAATTGTACAGTTCATCGCAAGTGTGGAGTCACATGGTACTGCGGTGTCGCCTGCGCATCTCTGCCGTAGTTTTATTTTTTTGGACCTTCATGTTAAGTCTGGCTGGGCTTGCTACCATGTATGATTTGTGTTGCTAGTTGATTACTTTAGTTTCTAGCTGTAGTTTGTATCAGGGGATTGAAAGACCATGTGGTTTCTATTAATGGAAAATCAGAGGGGCGGCCCTTCTTTTGATTAAAAAATGAACTTTCTCTATGCAATTAAAAAATAAAATTTCTCTATTCACAGTTGAGAACAATATTCATTATAAATCTGAAATAATCTTTTGGTAAAAATGGCTATCGCATTCTGTATCATATCTAGCGAAACCGAAACAAAATAACTGTCTTAAGTATAATATCTCGTGAAGGTGGATCAAATTAGGCAAGACAACTAGAATAAAGGATGATTCAACTTGCAGGAAATTTGAACTTATGACTTAGTAGCAGTATAATAAAGTTTACAGATTATCAACTAGATAAATAGAAGAAACATTTTAGGTTGATTCATTCTTCCTTCCGGACTTCTTTGGCCGCCTAGATGGTTTGGCGAGATGCTAGCGCTGACTCTCGAACCCCTTCTGGAAGTTCACCAACCACCTGTATACGTCATAGGTGGCATACGCGTCCATGGAAGCATAATAGATGTTCTCAAGGGCAAGGGCGCTTCTGCCCATATATGGTGGTCATCTTCTGTGAGAGTGTCCTTTATCTTGTTGTAGCTGTGGTGGATGATGGAACCAGCATAGTCAGCCAAGCCATACTTTGGCTTAATCGTCACTGGATCAGGCACTCTCCACATATTCTGGATATCCACAAAGTTTTGTACCACCAGGCCAACATGCTTGAGTTTTTTCTCGTCATTGTTGATGTCCACCCCAACAAAGGTGTACTCCTCGTCGAGTAGGAAGGCGGCAAGCAGGCCGCAGTGCTCATCAGCAACGCTTATGTGGTACACGAGGACGTAGATGCCAATGCATAACTGGACCACGAATGCCTTTTGTGTCGGACCACGAGGCCAGGTGTACTCCACATCCAGTGCAACTATCTTCTGGTCGTCGCTCCGCAGCCAGTATTTGAATCTGCTAATGCAGTACTTAACACAACTAGCCTTGTTCATGTACTTCACACAAATTTTGGTATTTCCATCTGCCCTAGTAGCATAATCATCCTCGAACGCCATGCCGAAGGACTGTAATTGATGAAACCAGTATAAGACATGAAGCATGACAATAACATGATAACAATAAGCCGAGATGAGTATGACGGCAGATAGTATAGGAATTCTGGCGCTATTGAAAGTTTATGTAAACAAGTGCATGAACAATTTAAACTAAACAAGTACTCCCTCTGTAAAGAAATCACTAAAGTAGTGAACCAAAAGTTGTTATATTTCCTTGCAGAGGGAGTATATGCGAATTAACAATCAAAATTTACGCTCTTGAAATATTTATCTAAACAACTGCATCAACAATCAAGAATAAACATGTATCTATGAATTTTTCATCGCCCATGCAGATGAAATTATGTGTACAAACTAAAGAAGCAGGAGAAAAACAAGAAATTGACAAGACAACGGACTAGATGTTGCATGCAGATGAATCTGTGTGCAAAATTCTTATAAGGCAACAGACTACATGTTGCAGGCAGATGAATCTGTGTGCACAAAATAAAGAAGCAGGAGAACAAGAAATTGACAAGAAGAAGGCCATCATATGTGCTTCTACTGGAGAACTACTAACAAAATTGACAGGAAGGAGAACTCACCGTTCCAGAAGCCAGATTGCCGGGAGAGTGGGCGACGCGGAGGAAGAGGGAATCGAGAGGACGCAGAGGCAGAGGAACCATTTTTGGAGAATCGTGGCAGTGAGGAGGAAGCACCCTCGTGCATGCCCATCCTAAATAATTGGGAAGGGGCTCGTCCCACCTGTTGGAGTCCTCGCTTCCTTTGTCATGTTCACATTTAAAATGGGCTCACCCATAGGCCCGTATAAGAAAGCACAAGAAGCCCAAACGATTCACGGTTGAGATTAGTGATCTAAACTTGCAAAAAAATTCTGAAAATAAAAAAATAGCTAAAAAAAATTTACGTGATCTAAAACTACCTCTTCGTGAGATCCCAAATTCCCAATATTTCCTTGTGATCGGTTGTTAGAGAATCCCCTATAAATACGAAGCTTTTCACGGCATAGATCGTATACTTCCACCCCACGCCTCCCACCCCACGCCTCCCATACATAGCCTTCCATGACTACACCGAATTACCACCCCACACCGCCCAAAGTAGCTCCCAGGGCGGTGAAGCCGACGGAGCCATCAGCTTCAAATCCTGCATTGGCGAATCCTGAGATGAAAGAGAAGGGCACGTCAGAGAAGCCGACGAAAGAGAAGGGCACATCGGAGAAGCCGACGAATCAAAAGATGAAAGCGAACGGCAATGGAGCCGGTCGCCATCGAGAGAATCCTCCGGTAACGATCGAGAACCTTGTATTTTTTATACACCCTCCTTCCCAAGTCTGCATGCAATCTCATTATTTACGGCGCACTTATTTTTTATCTCGTTTAGTTATAGCCATAACGAACTATCCCTATTTTACCGAAGGGAGATTGGTGTGTCTAGAAAGGCTTGCACGAATCTTAGCATAAAATCAATGACATAGGACTTAGATAAGAAATACTTAGAGCACATCTACATGTGCTTTAGAAAAACTTAAGGGAGATTGTGGATACCTTCATCTCTTAGTTTTTAGTCGTGAATGCCTCTCTCTGTAATGAAACTTGCGCTAATTTTCGCGCTAGAAAGTTCTACGTGGAACGATATGGAAAGGAAGGACTAGTAATTCAACTTTGTTTAAAACCAGCAACCGAATCAACAAAATAATCGTAGTACTCCTAAATGCCTGATCAAATACGCAGTAGACAGAATACAAAGTAGTTTTGTACGTAAGTTGCACGCCTCACTTATTTGGCATTGGGAACATCAAATGTATGTACTATATTAAATTTTAGGTTGACGAGAAAGAAAGGAGAAAACTAAAGAGAAAGATGGACAGTAGGATCACATGTTACATTCCTAATATGGTGATTATCTATAAACTATTGATCTTGTGATCATGTATGCAATTATTTTCGTAAGCGTGACGCCTGAAACTTTAGTAGTGTACAAAGACCAAAGTCTGCTCTTTGTACTAAAAATCTATACTATTATCAGTCAATTTGCCGACAAAGATAGCTTGTTTTTCTATGTCTGGTATTCATTATATGGCCTAGAAGCTCTATAATTTCATGCAGTACTGTAGAGCACAATTTTGATATTGGCATAGATTAGATCTAGTCGGTTCTATGCGTGTTTAAATGAATACCATACAGAATCTAATCACACTATTTGTACATTCAGGGAACTCAGGTTGCTTCATTGCTGCAATACGAGAAGTTCATAAAAGAATTAAACGCACAGCAACTGACGTACATCAAGTTGATTGGACTGGGTGAACTTCTCAAGACTCCTGGCATGAGAATGAGACGTCTACTGTGCCAGGCCATTGCTTATTCATATGATGCAGAGCAGGATGCCTTTATAATTAATGGGAGACCATGTAGGATCACACTAAAAGATGTGGAGCATATAATAGGCCTGCCCTCCATGGGGAAGAATCACGTCTCTTCAAATCACAACGATACTTTGGAGTTGTGGAAGGAACTGAAAGACCCCAATGACACAAAAGTAACTTTGAAAGGATTGCTAGCCAAGATGAAAGGCAACAACACACCTAATTTTGTCAGGCCATTTTTCTTGTACACCATAGGAAAATATGTATGCCCGACAACACAACAGTATGTGGACAAAAGATACCTTGGGATTGTTAGAAATGTTGAGACAATAAAGAGCACCAATTTTGTACAACTTACACTTGACCATCTTATGACTAGCGTCAGGAAATTTGTAAATGGTGGAGCAAATCTGGAGGGTAACCTACCATTGCTGCAAGTAATACAATCATTATTAACATACAATACATTTAATTTTATGGAAAAATTTCTAAGTTGTTTTTGTTGTAATGCAGACGTGGTACTACGAGAAGTGGAGGGTGCACCAATTGGACTCTACGATCTCGTATGCATCAAGATTAAGGCCGCTGATCCAAAACTGGAGTGACGAGAAGGCACAGAAGGTTGACAACATAATCAACAAAAAGTATATAGGGGTTGGAGAGGTAAAGTGTAAGTACTGTGTGCCTGGATTATCTACCATATGTTTTGAATGATACTAACGACACTAACATACAGTATGTCGATGACCTGCTGCGGCCTTTCAATCCGCCACCAGTTGGGACGCCGGTCAAACCAAAGACTGACGATCAGGTAAATGATGAACATCAGACACAAATATATATTGTAACTTTGCAAGTACTATCGAAGTCATATGCTTCTAACTGCTTGTAATTTGCAGGATAAGGCACTCATGGGCCGTGTATTGGCTGATTTGAAAGAAGTTGCCTCCATTGTGCGGGAAGCCAGTGCACAACAATTTGATAGGATGAACACCCTTGAAAAAAATGGACGAGTGCCTTAGGCGTACACTTGCGAACGACAGACGCACAGACGACCTCATCACATAATTCAATGTAAGTATACCATTATGAGTTTCTATAAATATTTTTACCATCAATACTCTCCACACTAACACATTTTTTATAGAACCACCACTTTGGAATATTTGATGCTGATCGCCCAGGAATAGAGGACATACAACTATCTGACCTGGGAGTACCTGCGTACCCAATGGAGGTCCCAGGAGAGAATACTACTCACTAGGAAAAACAAAAAAAGACACGGAGGTCATTGCCAAAGGCATTTCTGCTAAGGGAATACAAAAAGATAACATGGATGCCCCCATGAAGAACATAGCTGAAGACTTGCATCCTGCTCCTAGTTTGCAATCGCGAAAGCTTTCAAATACCACCACAAGCCTTGAAGCTTTCATGGTGATACACATTTCACATCTAACTGATTTTGTTTTAAGTTAATGCAGATTCATAGCTAACATATGATCTTCCACGTTCAGGATGAAGAAGACAGAGCTGTTGCTGCAGCTTGCAAGGAGAGTCTCAAGAATGTTTCACAGCTTTATAAAGAGATGGATGCTTCGCAGGGTGCTCCGAGTTTGGATTCGCAAAAGCATTCCAAAGCCACCACAAGCCTTGAAGCTTTCCTGGTGATGCACATTTTATAGTTAACTGGTTCTATTTTTTTATTTTGCGTAGATTGCAAGCTAACAAGTGCTTTATTTTGAATCACAGGATCCTCTGAATTTGAGGCACAATGAGAATGTGCGAAAGGCTGAAGAAAGAAGAGATCAAGATGATGAAGATGTCAGTGTTGAGGTGGGGGGAGAGGTAGGTACCAAAAGCAAACACCGGTCTGCCAAGGCTAAGGCAATAAGGGCGCCGGAATAGACCGATGTCTTCCCAGTTGATGAGGACAACTATGATGATTCTTTAGCAAAGCAGCGACAAGATAGTGTGGTTGATTCCATGCTACCAACTCGTACGAGCATCCGGAATAGAGTGGCATCTTCATTATTGTGCAATGAAGTTTATGTTCTGTATGATAGTGGTAAGAAGAGAAAGAAAAACAGGACTCCATCAGAGTCTACCAACGATTCCATGTACACAAAGAATACAAAGAGGAAAAACCATGCAAGCATTTTTAAAGATACAAACACAGGTGCTTCGAGGCTGGAGACCGACCTTGAAAAGTTTCGACAGAATCACGTGGCCAAAATTGTCAACACCTCAGATCTTGATAAACAATTGGCGGTAATTGGTGACATTGTTCTGCTACAGAAGCATTTGCAATGCCTCACCATGACAGATGGAGTTTTAGATGACAAATGGTTGGGTGACGAAGTAAGATATTTGCCAAATTATTTTATCAATTTTCTTTTGCAAAGTACAATTAACTTGAATTTTGTTTTAGTTGGTTGATGCTGTGATTCAGATCATGCGTCATGATCATCCTAAGGACATAAGGGATGGGCAACTGGTTTACATTGAGAGGGTGGCTGGAGTCGCTATGCTCGAAAGAGATGGTAAGGTAGAGAACTGCCACGAGGCCGCTTTGGCAGTCAGACATGGAACAACAAAAGGAGACAACTACCTCAGACATGATCTGGTACCATCTAACCATGACATAAACACATTTATTTTTGTAATCATTATGCATGTTGATGTAATCATCTTTGCTGTCCAGGTTTTTCTACCTACGAACATGGCGAACACCCACTGGTTCCTTGTGGTCGTAAGGGAGATTCATATTCTTAATTCACTTTTCAGCTACGTAGTAACACAAGTGGTTCACGTGGTGATATTTTAAACGTCTTTCAATATAACACATCATTTACCATCATACCTAACCTTGAACCGTGAGCAACTTCTCATACCATGGACTTTGGCAGATACGTGGGGTGGAAGCACATCTGAGAGCATCGCTGCAAATCAATGGACCACAAAGCCATGCATGGCAAGACATTAACGTGACCCAATGGACAGTAAAGCATGTTCCTGTGCCAAGACAAGATGACAAGTCAGTCAACAATATTAGCTTAATACGTGAAATGGTGCTAACATAATTAATTATTGTAGTTCTTCTTGTGCACTCTACATGTTGAAGAACATCGAATTCTTTACGGGAGAAGATCTTACGCTGCGTTATGACCAAGTACGTAGAGTAACACCTAAAATTCTGTCAATTTTGTAAACATATGGAACACTACTAACATATCCTCCCATGCAGGCATACATTGACAATTATAGAAGAGAGCTGCCCGTTGTCCTTCTTACTTCGCCCTACAACAAATTAAAGTCCATGAAAAGGCTGAAGACGTACATTGCTAGCCTATCACATGCAGTGCGATTGAAGATCATGAAGATGCAAGCAGTTAATCCAGCAGTGGTTGATTCTTAGATCTGGAGTGTACACTTGGTTATGAAGCGGTTGAGTAGGGTGTGGTTTGGTTTTAGTCCTGAAGAAGGTTTCCTAGCCATGTTCATAGTCCAGTGCGGATTAATCAAGTTGTAATATTTCACAGTACTGGTTCCAAATACTATTCTTGAAATAAATTTGGTCTGCATGGGAGATGCTGAAACATATATTTGCTTTTTACAACCAGAACTTTTGAAGCTTAGGAAGGTTAACTGCATTCTTAAATTTATATTTAAGTGTCGTCGGAGTCTAGACAAGATTTAGAACAATTACATCGCTAGTTAGAAGTTTCAGAATTTTTTAAACATCGCTAGTTAGAAGTTTCAGAATTCTTTTAACATCGCTAGTTAGAAGTTTCAGAAAAATTTCAGCGAGTGGTGAAATATTTTGGCATCGCTAGTTAGAAGGTTCAGATTTTTTTACCATCGCTAGTTAGAAGTTTCAGAAAAATTTCAGCGAGTGCTGAAATATTTTGGCCGAAATTCAGTGAGGCTGAAATATTTTGGCTGAAAGGCAAATATTGCAGTGAGTGCTGAAATGAATGAAGTTCAGTTATTTCATCGAAATCTCACCGAAGTGAAAGCCATGGTGTCGTGCCATCTTGAGCAGCACCAGACATGATTCAGTATTATTAACAAAATTTGGTCTCACATATACGAGGAAAAAAGGTATGAGCATGAGCATGCAAGATCGGATGGGCAATAAAATAGCTTCACAAGAGAGTAAAATACTTCACGTGTGAAGACTCAATCTTAGTTGACTTTAGAACCAGTTTTCATCCTAAAAGAGGTCCAGTGAACTACTTATAAGCAATAATAAAAGCGGTCCAGTTCTTTTGGCTGATTTTCAAAGAAACGGGAACGATATCTTTTTGATGATCGTGATTCTCAGGAGACCTACGTGTTGTTACACAACTTACCTTGGTTTTTTAAACCATAACTTACCTTTGCTAAACTCTCCACGCCCCCCCTAATATTCAACCAGGTGGGTCCCCTCCCTTGATTTCCTCCAACCAAAGAAATCTATACGTAGATATATGCCCAGGTTGTTACGATCCCTATAAATAGGGATCCTTTGAAACCTCGTAGATCATAGTTCGTCCTTCTGCGCCGCCAAAACCAGTAAGACAGAAGGACGGAGCAACCCAGGAATCCAGCAAGACCGAACGACGGAGCCAAACATGAATCCTCTGGTAACTCCCCATGATCTCAGCCGCTGCTATTTTTCGTGCCACGATCTTCCTCCCATGATCTCTTGCTGCGACCCCACTCATTGTTTGCATATTCATGTAACTCAGCACGTTAAAACAAATTAAGTTGGGGGCGTTAGGGGAGGGCGCTAGGATTTGTTTCCTACCAGATTGGCAGTTCATTGATTAATTCCAGGCTAAATCTTAGCGCCTGGTCTTGTCGATGCCAATTAGTGCAACGGGCGCTTGCCTTCTTTTTTTCCTTCCGCACGAGTCATGGAAGGCATCGATGGCCCATGTTTTAATTCCATACTATTGACCATGATTAGCGCCTAGAGTTGAGGAGACCACGATTGGATAGTTTTTTATTTTCCAATCTTTATTTTATTTCAGATAAGTGCCTTGCAATGGAGATTACCTTAGATGACCGTTCAAATGTAACCAAGCTGAATCACACGATAGTATTTGCACATACATGGAACTCAACATGCTTGTACCTCATGCAGTAGCGTAGAGCACAATTTTTATGTTGGTATATATAAGCTGTATTCGTCTGTATGAGTGTTTAAATTGTATACCATGCTGAATCTAATGACACTTGCAAATCCATTGAACCCAGGATGCTTCTTTGCCGCCATATGAGGAGTTCATAAACGGATTAAACACGCAGCAAAGGATGTACATCCAGTTGATAGGACTGGGTGGACTTCTCAAGACACCTAGCATCAAAATTAGACGTGTACTCTACCTGGCCATCGCTAATTCATATGATGCAGAGCAGGATGCCTTTATCATCAATGGGAGACCATGTAGGATCACACTAGAAGATGTAGCGCATATAACAGACATGCCCTGCCATGGGAAGAAGCACGTCCCTTCAAATCTTGATGATAATATGGAGTTGTGGAAGAAACTAAAAGACCGTAATGACACCAAAATAACTTTCAAAGGATTGCTAGCCAAGATGAAAGTTGACAGCACACCAAATTTTGTCAGGCCATTTGTGTTGTACACCATAGGTAAATATGTATGCCGAACAAAAGAGGAGTATGTGGATAACAAATATATTGGGATTGTTAGAAACGTTGAGACGATAAAGGGCACAAATCTTGGACAGCTAACGCTTGACTATCTTATGGATAGCGTGAAGAATTTTGTAAATGGTGAGGCAATTCTGGAGGGGAATCTACCACTGCTGCAGGTAATTCGTAGTAGTACAATTATCCGTTACCTAACATACATTACATAATGTATGGGAATGTTTGTAAACTGCTTTTGTTGTCATGCAGACATGGTACTATGAGAAGTTCAGAGTGCACCAATTGGACTCTAGCATCTCATATGAATCAAGGTTAAGGCCGCTGATCCAGAACTGGAGCGAGGAGAAGGAAAAAAAGGTTGACAATATAATCCAGAATAATTATCTGGGAGTTGGAGAGGTAAAATGTCAGCACATTGCCTGAATTATGTAACATATATATTTTCTAAATCATACTAATGACACTAAACTGCTGTATGTTGAGGACCTGATGAGGCCTTTCATTCCAACACGAGATGGTACGCTGGCCAAACCGAAGACTCGCGCTCAGGTAAATGAGTTACATAAGGCAAAAATATATATTGTAACATTCCAACTAGTATGAAGTTATATGATTCTAACTGTTTCTAAGTCTCAGATTAAGGTACTCGTCGGACGTGTATTGACTGATTTGCAAGAAGTTGCCTCCCTCGTGCGGGGGTCCGGTACAGAACAAAACCATAGGATGTGCACCCTTGAAAAGAAAATGGATGGGTGCCTTAGGCGTACCCGTACAAATGGCAAGCTCACGGAGGACCTCATCAAAGAATTGAAGGTAAGCCTAGAATTATGAGATTAGTATATATAATTGGAAATTTACGTGTACAAGTTTTTTTCTAATTTAGTTTACTATCAAAACACCCCAGACTAACATGTATTTTTAAAAGAAAAAACACGATGGAATATTTCCAAGAGTGGACGACATACATCTATCTGACTTCGGGGCACCTTCACACCCAATGGAGGCCTCTGTTGAGAATGCTGAACAGGCTTCTGACCAGGGGAAACAAAAGGATGTCACGGAGGTCGCTGCTAAGCACGATTGTAAGCAGGGAATAAAAAATGATGACATGGAGCCCCCCATGAAGAACCTTGATGAAGATTTTGACGTACGCATGCTAACTTAATTATGAAACAATCATTGTCGTTTCATAAATAACATTTGATCTTCCATGTACAGGATGAAGCATTTGAAAGAGCTACTGCAAAAGTCAAATAGGATCTCAGTGGTTTCATAAGCTTTTGAAAGAGGTGGATGATATCCATGGAGCTCCTAGTTTTGATAAGAAAATGCATTCCAAAGCCACCACAAGCCTTGAAGATTTCCAGGTGATGCACATTTTACCTATAATTGAGCAAGAATCTGCTAAAGGCTAACACACGGTTTATTTCGTCCGACAGAATCCGTTCAACAGACGGAGTAAGCAGCACTCTATGAAGGCTACGGGATCGCAAGATCCTGAAGAGCCCCGTGCCTTCACAGATGATGACAGCCATGATGAATCCTTTCAAAAGAAGCAACATGTAAGTGTGGTTGAATTGACGCCACCAAATCATGGGGGCAAAAAGAAAAGGGTGGTAATGCAATTATTTAAGAATGACGAGTATGCTTCGTACGACACTGAGAAAAAAAAGGAAAAACAAGACTCCATTAGAGTGTACAAATGATTTCGAGGACACGGACAGTAAAAAGAGGAAAATCGGCTCTAGCAACTCAAAAAAGAGGTCAGAAGTTCCTGAAACCCAGAGGGACCAGCTAGACGTGGTTCGATAGGATTTCGTGGCATCACTGATCAACACTACAAATCGTGAAAAACAAATGGTCTTAGTAGATGACATTGTCGTGCTATCAAAGCATTTGCAATGCCTCACCCATAAAGATGAATCTGAAGATGGCCTATGGTTGGGTGACGAAGTAAGATAGTATTTCACAAATTTGTTTATGAAGTTTCACTTTTGTACAATATAATTAACTTGATTATTGTTGTAGGTGGTTGATGCTACGATTCAGCTCATGCGTCATGATCGACCAATTGACACAAGGGACGGCCAACTGGTTTACATTGAGAGGGTGGCCGGCGTTGCTAAGCTCGAAAGAGACGGTAGGATAGAGGAGTGCTACGAGGACGCTTTGGCAGACATTCCTGGAACAACACAAGGCACCACCTACCTGAAACATGATATGGTATTTTAAGCTGACGTAGAACATATTTTTTTATTTCTATGCACGTTGATCTCATTATCTGTGCACTCCAGGTTTTCCTACCTATGAATAGTTTAAACACCCACTGGTTCCTTGTGGTTGTAAACCCTAGATGTCAGTGTATAAAAAGAGGGGTACACTTTTTTGTACCCCTATAACTGTGCACGGACAGTCTGAGCCACGGGCACCACCACACCAAGCAAGGCAAGGGTGGTGAGCCAGGGTAAGACCGAAGCTCAAGGGAACTAGGATGACGCCAAGGCCAAGACCATGAAGAGCAAAAGGGACGAGGCGGACTCCCCCGGCATGATCCTTGCCGGGAGACAGCTTTGTCAACCCTGCCAAGACCCTTGCCGCGGCGACTCGCCCCATGCCTACGGAGCAAATTACCCTTGAGTCCACTGCCCCAAGGGGCAAGGATTCGGGAGACATCCCAGTGGTGGCATGCAGATCTTTGTGAAGACATTCAAAATCAGATACGCACTAAGAATACGACGACCTTTGGCGAGATACCAGCCAGGGAAGACCACGAGACCCCCGGCAAGCGCCTTGCCGGGGATGACAGCAGGCGCCTCGGCAAGACTCTTGCCGGGGGCCCGGCAAGGCCCTTGCCGAGGACATCCACAGGTCCACCATCAGGCCCACGCCGACTAAACCTCCACCACCGTACGCATGCGGCTGCCGACCCAACCAGCTGGGCAGGCACCTACGTGGCGGCATGCAGATCTTCGTGAAGACCCTCCACTGCGCCACCTCAGCTGCCTACCTACCTACATGGCATCACAGGCATCGCTGGCCAGGGCGCGTGTCGACACAAGAAGGAGCGGCGACGGACGAGACATGTTTCTTCCCCGTCCCCGATAAAGCAAGGACACCTAAGCAAGACGCATTAAATGTGCCTTGTCATGTAATGCGAGGGATAACCTCGCATCACTGGACCCTTTCCATCTCTTGTGTGCCACTGTGGTGACCCCTTTTTCTATAAAAGGAGGCCCGAGGCGACCAGGAGAAGGATTCGGCTTTTTGGAGGTCCTAATGCCCCAGAGCTAGCTCAAGAACAGGAATATACATCCACCAAAGCAGGAGTAGGGTTTTACGCATCCTCGCGGCCCGAACCTGGATAAACAAACTGTGTACTATTTGTTTGATCCGCTCTTCTCACGACCCCGCGCCCTGCTAACCGTAGTAGGGATTCTTGTGATCCCATAGGTGTCGTTCCCACCGACATCTTTGGCGCGCCAGGTAGGGGGCGCAGTTGTGAGAATCGGCTTTAGCAGTTAGTTCGACGCTTCTTCATCATCATGGCGCCCAAGAAGAAGATGACGGTGGCGGTTGGCCAGTCGGAAGCCGGACAGCCCGTCCCGACGCGGGCGAGCAGCGGACCGGTCGCAGAAAGGACCCGGGGCACTGCTCGCGAACACCAACACCATCCCAGCAGCCGGAGTTTGGGAGGCGGCGATGTTTGTGCGCCTGGTAACGGGCCACACATCGCCAAATCCAAAGGCGGAGCCAGGCCCTCCGCGGGTGGAGCGGGGCCCTCCAAGGTCATCGCCGCCCCACCCGAAGGCGACGTAAGGGCCTCCAAGACTCCCACACTGGCGCCAACAGCGCGCTCCTCCCAGGTAGCGCGGGACGAACGGTGTAATCACGCTGAAGATCCCGGGCGTCGCTGCAGGAAGAGCCCCGAGCGTCACTCCTGGGACGTAGAAGACATGCCCGCTCGCAGAAGCGCTGGTGAAAACGGCATGCGACTACGGGGTCGTGATAGAGCTCCTTCTGACGTGGTCATAAGTCGAAGCGCGTCGCGATCCGTGCAGGTTCCGCTGCCACCGACGCCAGCAGAGGCCGTGGCGCGCGCGCAGTTGCTCCTCAACTTTCCTCCCACTATGGAGAAACTCAACGAATGGAGAGCCACTATCCAAAGCCTTGTTGCGGTGGCCAACAAAGACGAACCAAGTCCGGTGGGGCCCCCGGGTTGACGCTCCGATGGAGTCCCGCGCACCAGTGACGAAAAAGCCGGTGGCGCCGCGACCACGGTGCATTCACCTCTTCCCCATCCGGTACCGCGGACGCCGGCTCGTCGCGACGTCACGGGCGACGACATCTCCATAGCATCGTATGACCCACGGACCCACTGTGACCAGCGCCAAGTTCTTCAGGAACGAGCCCATGAAGACGCTCGAACCACTATCGAGCGCCGGCGCGGAGTGCGCCATCAGTCAGACAGGAGAGCAGGGCCTACTGCGAACCACCCGGCCCCGGAGAGCCCTAGAGGCCTACCTTACGAGGTAGGCTGTCCGGCTTTTACCCGTGAGCGGCGGCAGTTCCAGTGGCCCAGTCACCACACCTTCAAACCTGACGTTGGCGAAAAGTACAACGGCAAGACCCACCCGTCTGAGTTCCTCAGCATCTACACCATCGCGATGCAAGCTGCCGGAGCCCGCGACGATAAGGTGCTTGCGAATTACTTTCCATTGGCTCTTAAACCCAATGCCATGTCGTGGTTGATGCACTTGCCGGTAGACTCTATTTCCTCCTGGTCGGATTTGTGCCATGAGTTTGTGGGCGCCTTTGCTGGAGGTCACCAAACCCATGGCCAAGCAAGCGACCTGCACGTCATTCCCCAGAAGGGAGGCGAGAGTCTGTGCAAGTATATACAAAGGTTCAGCCGCGTACAGTACAATATCCCTGATGTTCACTCTGCCGCCATCATCAGCGCGTTCCATCAGAACGTGCGTAACCGCAAGATGCATGAAGAGCTGGCAATGAACAAGGTGAAAGATGTGGCAGAACTCTATGTTCTTGCTGACAGATGTGCCCGAGCTGAAGAGGGAAGGAAGTACCTTGGCGAAGATGCTGGCATGGAAACCGATTCCTCAGATGAGGATACCGCCGCCCCGGCGAAGAAAGGCCGGTGTCGCAACAGGAAGCGCAAAGGTAAAGCCGTGCTTGTCGTCGAGGGATCTGACGACGCCGGCTCCGCCAAGAAAACCAAGGTAGATGACCCCGGCAAGGAAATTGCTAGATGTGTCGCCTGCCGGGCCTTGGCGGCTATCGAGAAGCCAGGAAACTCCGACAAGCAATACTGCAAGATCCATCGCACCAAAGGCCATGATCTCCAGAACTGCCGACAGGTTGAGCTCCTTGCTGAGAAGCAGAGGGCTGAATATAAGAGGCGGGACAAGGAGAAAGGTCGGGACGGTGCTGAGGGGTCCGACAAGAAGCGTGACGGCCAGGCGGGCCGTCGCGGCAAAGATAAACAACAGGAGAGGCCCGCCCGGGGCCGTGACAAAAAGCCAGAAGACGATGATCGCGAAGAAGATGATGAGTCTGGTGACCAAGAATTTCAAAAAGCTATGGAGGCCATGTGCGTCGATGGCGGCGCCTCGCTGCATACCTCTCACCGCCAGCTTAAACAGTGGGCGCGTGAGATTATAGCGGCAGAGCCGTCGTTTGATGCCCATAGGCCGCTGAAGTGGTCCACCACACCTATCATTTTTGACACTGAGGATCACCTTGATCGCACTACTGCAGTCGGGTGCTTGCCATTGTTGGTTTCACCAACAATATGCAACCTCAAGGTGACATAGATTCTAGTCGATGGCGGGGCCGGTCTGAACTTAATCTCGCCTGCCGTGATCGAGAAACTGCAGATTCCTGATGAAGACCTCGAAGAGACGGGCACGTTTCAGGGGGTCAACCCAGGAAGAAGTCTACCAAAGGGAAAGGTCACATTGATCGTGACTTTTGGGAGTGATCTGAACTACATGACAGAAAGGATTGTGTTCGACGTTGCCAAGATCCCCTTGCCTTACAACGGGATCCTTGGCCGCCCAGCGCTGGCCAAGTTCATGGCGGCGTCACATTACGCCTACAACACCCTGAAGATGCCGGGGCCTGTGACGATCATCACCGTCCCATCAGACAAGAAGGATGCACTAATTTGTGCTGACCAACTCTACCAACAAGCAGTTGGAGCAGCCGCCACTGCTAAGGCGCTTGCTCCTGCCGCTGGAGCCCCAGGAAGGAAAAAGAAGAAGACCGGTGGACCTCATGCACCCACTCCACTGAGCGCACCTCTTTGGAGTGTAGCACTCCCATCGAGGACATGCCAGAGAGCTCCACTGACAGAAACAAGAAGTCCAGGGCCACACCGCCGGGAACCAAAAGGTTTCTGTCAAGGAGGACGGCACGGGAGGGGCTTTTACCATAAGCTCTGCCCTTGACGACAAACAGGAAGACACACTCGTCACCTTCCTGCGGGCGAATGTCGATGTGTTTGCATGGCAAGCATCCCACATCCCCGGCGTTCCCAGGGAGGTGATTGAGCACCACCTTGCTGTCTGTCCTCATGCGCGGCCCGTCAAGCAGAAGGTCAGAAAGCAAGCCTTGGAACGACAAGAGTTCATCACAGAGGAGATCCGGAAACTGGAAGCAGCGGGTTTGGTAAGAGGAGTGCTCCATCCAATGTGGTTGGCCAATCCAGTGGTAGTGCGCAAGGCAAATGGGAAGTGGAGGCTGTGTATTGATTACACAGATATCAATAAGGCATGTCCCAAAGACCCCTTCTCGTTGCCGCGCATCGACCAGATTGTTGACTCCACGACTGGGTGTGATCTGTTGTCATTCCTCGATGCCTACTCCGGCTACCACCAGATCTTCATGACAAGAGAAGACAAAGAGAGAACAACATTCATCACCCCATGTGGTACGTATTGTTTCATACGGATGCCCTTCAGGTTGAAGAGTGCTGGTTCAACGTTTGCAAGGGTGGTCCAGATTGGTTTTGAACCCTAGCTCCATAGAAATATGGAAGCTTATATGGATGATATAGTGGTCAAAACCAAGAACAGGGCAACCCTCATACCAGATTTACAAGAAACATTTGCAAACCTACGCAAGATCAATCTCAAGCTGAACCCTGAGAAGTGCGTCTTCGGCGTCTCGTCCGGCAAGCTTCTCGGGTTCTTTGTGTCGCAGCGCGGGATAGAGGCCAATCCGGACAAGATCAAAGCTATAGAACAGATTGAAGCACCCAAGTGAGTCAAGGATGTGCGTCGGCTTGCTGGTTGCGTTGCCGCCATGAGCAGGTTCATTTCCAAGTCCGCCGAGCACGTCTTGAAAAAGGCGGGCCCGATGGAGTGGACACAGAAGCCGAAGTAGCATTGCAAGATTTGAAGAGGCACCTCTCCTCCGCGCCAATACTAGTTGCGCCTAGGCCACGGGAACCGTTGCTGCTATACTTGGCGGCAATGAACCAGGTGGTCAGCGCCGCACTAGTGGCGCAGAGAGAAATTGATGACGAGGTAATGGTAGCGACAGAGCCCGATGCCACCGATGCAGACACAACACAGCCAGTTGGAGTGCTGCCGAAGAAGAAAATGATGTAGCACCCGGTCTACTTTGTTAGTTCCCTCCTGCAGGGGGCTAGATCAAGGTACTCCGGTGTGCAGAAACTGCTCTTCGGCCTTCTTATGGCCTCGAGGAAGCTGCGTCACTACTTCCAGGCGCACGAAATCACTGTCGTCACTCGCCTCCCTCTGCAACGGATATTGCACAATCCAGAAGCAACGGGAAGAATCATAGAGTGGGCACTGGAACTGTCCAGCTTTGGCCTCAAGTTTGAGAGTACCTCGATGATTCAAAGCCGAGTCCTGGCGGAGTTCGTTGCAGAATGGACTGCGACGCCTGACGAAGAAGCCCAAGAGACTGCTCTCCCCGGCAAGGAGGGAAGTTGCGACTGGATCATGTACTTTGATGGAGCTTTCTCCTTACAGGGCGCCGGGGCTGGCATACTGCTTGTCGCGCCCACCGGAGAGCACCTCAAGTACGTGATCCAGATGTACTTCCCCAGTGAGGTGTCAACAAACAATACGGCTGAGTACGAAGGGCTGCTTGCTGGTCTTAGGATCGCGGCGGACCTCGGAATCAAGAAACTCGTCGTCAGAGGCGACTCGCAACTTGTCGTCAAGCAAGTCAACAAGGATTACCAGAGCCCGTTGATGAAGGCCTACGTCGATGAAGTGAGAAAGCTGGAGGAGCGTTTTGATGGTATACAGGCAGAATACGTTCCCCGAGCGGAGAATGACATCACCGATTACCTGTCAAAACGCGCTGCCCTCAAGCTACCTGTGGAACCAGGTACCTTTGTGCTTCGGCTAACTCAGCCATCCGTTGATCCATCAATAGAGCAGAACAAGAGGAGAAAATCAGGGCCCGGCAAGTACTTTCCCGCCGAGCTCCCCAAAGCCGCCGGCAAGGATGTTGCCGGAGACACTGAGCCCGCCACAGGATGGCTAGCTCCGACGGAGTATCAAGCTCTTGCCGTAGAGACAACCGCTCCTATAGCGGAGGAAATGCCTTTAGTCATCGCCGTCGAGCCCCAGGCTCCAGTGTGGGCACAGCATACCGTCCAATTCCTCCAAACAGGGGAACTTCCTGAGGAGTAGGAAGAAGCGGAAAAAGTAGCCCGTCGCTCTACTACATACCAGTTCGTCGATGACGTCCTGTACAGAAAGAGGCCGAACAGTGTGAAATTGAAGTGTATCCCTTGAGAGGAAGGACTTGGGCTGTTGGCGGAGATAGATGGAGGCATAGGTGGATCCCACATAGGGTCGAGGGCCCTTGCCGGCAAAGCGTTTCGGCAAGGCTTCTTCTGGCCCACCGCCCTCCAGGATGCAACGACACTAGTCACCAGGTGTGAAGCGTGTCAGTTCCATTCAAAGAAGCTTCATTAGCCATCTCAAGCCCTTCAAAACATTCCTCTCTCCTGGCCTTTCTCAGTCTGGGGGCTCGACATACTGGGCCCTTTCCCCCGCGCTGTCGGGGGCTTTGAGTACTTGTACGTTGCAATCGACAAGTTCACAAATTGGCCAGAAGTGGAAGCAGTGAGGAAGGTCACAACACAGTCAGCCGTCAAGTTCTTCAAAGGACTGGTGTTCCGTTTTGGTGTACCCAATAGGGTCATCACCGACAACGGCACGCAGTTCACAAGCCACACCTTCATGCAATACATTCAAGACCTCGACAGCAAGGTCTGTTTCGCTTCCGTTGCTCACCCACGAAGCAATGGTCAAGCTGAGACGGCAAATGCTAAAGTACTGCGAGGCCTGAGGACTAAGACCTTTGACAGACTGCACAAGAGTGGAAGATGCTGGATTGATGAATTGCCGGCGGTTCTTTGGTCAATCAGAACGACACCAAATCGAGCCACCGGCTAGACACCCTTTGCCCTGGTATACGGGGCAGAAGCAGTTCTCCCCACAGAACTCATATACGGATCACCTCGAGTACTTTCTTATAACGAGCTTGAGTAAGAGCAATTGCGGCAAGATGACGCAACGCTCCTTGAGGAAGATCGTCTTTGGGCGGCTGTGAGAGCAGCGCGCTACCAGCAAGCCTTGCGCCGCTACCATAGCTTTGAGGAAGGCGACCTTGTTCTTCGGCGCATTCAATCGGCCAAGAATTCCAACAAGTTGACGCCAAAGTGGGAAGGCCCTTATCGGGTAATACGAGTCACCAGGCCCAGCGCAGTCTGCCTGGAGACCGAAGATGCCGTTCCGGTGAGTAATTCCTGGAACATTGAGCATCTTCGCAAGTTTTACCCATGAGGCACAGCTTGCCGGGCCCCCGACAAGCCACGTTTTGTACGAGCCTTGCCGATGACGCATGTAACCCTTTGTACAAAGCCAGGCACAGACCCTGAGCATAAATAAATGAAGCGCTGGTGCCCTAAGTTATAGCATGCATGCTAGGTCGAGTCTCGTCCTTGGTTAGGGTTGATAGTGCTTAGCGGCGACTAACCCCTAGCTTAAATGTCGAGTGTGCATCTCTTTGTCTTTCTTTTGTCTTCTTTGGTTCACAGGACACACAGATATCCTTGCCGAACCACTTGGGGAGGAAAAAAAAGGAACAGACCAGCATCTAGACCCCGGCAAACCAGTATTGTTGGGGGCTGCAAGAGCAAAGATTCACCCACGGAAAACCAGGGTTGCCGGGGGCTGCAGCTTCAGATAAGTTCTTCATCCCTTATCATGCATTCCATTATGGACTGAGGTATGTGAAACCTCATTTTTCCTTAAGCTACCGTGCTCCCCTAACTCTAGGCCCTAGGACTCGTTCCTGGGACCAAGTTTGGTCGTAGTCCCGGCAGCGAAAGGATGAAACAAGGAGCCCGAACCCGCCTCATCCCTGCCTCCGCCAAAGGCGTGAGAAAGGTCGAACAAAGTGGGGAGACGGCAAGGCCTGTTGCCGGGCGAAAAAGTGTTTATCTTAGAGATATCAAGGATTTACTCCTTGTCGTGGGTTCCACCCGCAAACAAATGACCCGGCAAGCATCCCTTTTTCATTAAAAACATTCCACTCAGATACAGTCCATAGGGAATGAAAAACATGAATGAAGAGATTACAAGTTTTAAATTCAACAAAGGCCCGAAGGCTTACAAACTAAAAAGACATAAGGTGCCCGTAATCCCTTTCTTGTCCCTCTCCTCAGGAGGCAGGTCAAGGAGGCGAGAAGGGAAAAAGGAGCACCTAGGCGAGCTACGGGTGGTAGGAGATGCAGAGAGAACATCTTGGTGGTCGTCCAAAGGCTGGATGGTGATGGCGGCACCGAAAGCAGATCTCGAAGACGAGGCGGCAGGACGTCAGCATGCGTCGAAGGCATCGGTGCCCACGTACTCCAACTTGACGGCCTTGCCGCCCGCCCTCTTCCTCTTTCGCAGCCTCCCAACGCCAGCCGCCCAAGGAGACGACCCCGAGAAGTTCAAGGAGCCGGCCACACGGATGATGGGGTCGCCGGTGCCGCACGGAGCGGCACCCGACACCTAGTCGGACCCGTCATCCTGCCGCCTACCACCCTCATCGTCGCTGCCGCTGTCCTCCTCGTCACTCCCACCCGAGGAGGAGTCTTCGCTATCAGAAGAGCTCTCCACGCAGCACCTTGTACGAGTCCCAAAGTGCACGAAGACTTTAACAGAGAGAAGGCCACCCTCCATCAGCTTAAAATGGAGAGTGAGCCCCTCCATCAAGCGGTGGATATGAGAAAACATCTTCCATCCCCGACGAAGATACATCACGTGAGGAGCGGGGAATTCGACGCGGACCCGCATGCCACTGATTCCGTAGCCCCTCATGTGCAGCCGCAATGACTCCGGCGGATCCAGCTCCATCTCCCGCGCAAATGGAGTCGGGAGACGAAGGCGACGGCGCGGCGGCCGGCGCAGCCTGACGAAGAACTCACAAGGGTCATCCCCAACATGGCCCTCCATTGGAGGAGGAGCTGCTGGCGGAGGCGAGGCCGGCGCACCACCCCGTCCTCCTCTTCCCCGAGCGCCCCGGCCTCGCCCACGGCCTCGCCCCTCCCCCTTCCCCTCGCGGCCGGCCCTGCCACCGCAGGCACAGGAGAAGGAGGGACGCGTTGTCAAGCGGCGACCCTCGCCGCCACCGTTGAAGGACCGGGATTTCCTCTCTCCATGACGAATGGAAGAGAGGAGCAGAAGCTGAAAGAGGAAGGAGATGGAAGAATGTGGGATGCCATCCCCCCCTCCCGCTTGTTATAAAGGAATGGTGTTGGGGCTCGGCCCCCCCGCTCGGCCAATCAAAACACGGAAGGCGCAGGGAGCCAGGACCGACCCGCTGCCCCAACCAGCGACGACCCGGTTTCCCGCCTCCGCCGTTTGCCACCCCAAGCGCATAGGAGACACGTGGCGGACATGCAGAACCGAGGGGATGGGTGAGGCGACCTCTCACCACCCCATGATCATGGGGAGTGGACGCCTTGAGGACCGCGCCTCGGCCCCATTCAATAAATGGGCCACGCCTCCACGCCTCCCTCCGTTTATGGGGAAGACGCGACCCGCCCCTTTACTACGACGTGACGCATGCGTGCAGAGACCAACTCCACGCATGCCGCCCACGTTACACGCACCTCCCCACGCCGCACCACGCGCGGGAGTCGTGGGAAGCGCAGCGCGCGAAAAATCTTACCGCGGTAAAAAACCGCCCCGCCTGCCCGTGCACCGTTTTTTTGGGCCGAGCCCAACAACGCGTTGCGCTTATGTGTGGCCCAGGCCCGGGGGCTCCTGTCGGTGTACAAAAAGAGGGGTGCACTTTTTTGTACCCCTATAACTGTGCACGGACAGTCTGAGCCACGGGCACCACCACACCAAGCAAGGCAAGGGAGGTGAGCCAGGGTAAGAACGAAGCTCAAGGGAACTAGGACGACGCCAAGGCCAAGACCACGAAGAGCAAAAGGGACGAAGCGGACTCCCCCGGCAAGATCCTTGCCGGGAGACAGCTTTGGCAACCCCGGCAAGACCCTTGCCGCGGCGACTCGCCCCACGCCTACGGAGCAAATTACCCTTGAGTCCACTACCCCCAAGGGGCAAGGATTTGGGAGACATCCCCGTGGTGGCATGTAGATCTTTGTGAAGACATTCAAAATCAGATACGCACGAAGAAGACGACGACCTTTGGCGAGATACCAGCCAGGGAAGACCACGAGACCCCTGGCAAGCGCCTTGCCGGGGATGACAGCAGGCGCCTCGGATAGACCCTTGCCGGGGCCCCGGCAAGGCCCTTGCCGAGGACATCCGCTGGGCCACCATCAGGCCCACGCCGACTAAACCTCCACCACCGTACGCATGCGGCTGCGACCCAACCAGCTGGGCAGGCACCTACGTGGCGGCATGCAGATCTTCGTGAAGACCCTCCACTGCGCCACCTCAGCTGCCTGCCTACCTACATGGCATCACAGGCATCGCTGTCCAGGGCGCGTGTCAACACAAGAAGGAGCGGCGATGGACGAGACATGTTTCTCCCCCATCCCCAATAAAGCAAGGACACCTAAGCAAGACGCATTAAATGCGCCTTGTCATGTAATGCGAGGGATAACCTCGCATCACTGGACCCTTTCCATCTCTTGTGTGCCACTGTGGCGACCCCTTTTTCTATAAAAGGAGGCCCGAGGCGACCAGGAGAAGGATTCGGCCTTTTGGAGCTCCTAATGCCCCAGAGCTAGCTCAAGAACAGGAATATACATCCACCAAAGCAGGAGTAGGGTTTTACGCATCCTCGCGGCCCGAACCTGGATAAACAAACTGTGTACTATCTGTTTGATCCGCTCTTCTCACGACCCCACGCCCCGCTAACCGTAGTAGGAATTCTTGTGATCCCATAGGTGTCATTCCCACCGACACTAGAAGGAAGGATATTCAAGTTCTTGATTCACTTTTCCACTGTATGATACCCAGAGTAGTAAATAACATGGTGAGAATTTCAACATATTTAATTATAAGAAAGGATTTAACATCGTATGTAAGTATTAGTCGTAGGCAACTTCTCATCCAATTGGTCTTGCAGGTACGTGGGATGGAAGCACATCTGGGAGAAGCGATGCGAGTCAATGGGATTGAAAGCAATGCATGGGAAGACATTAACGTGACGCAATGGCCAGTACAGAATATTAATGTGCCAAAATCAGATGAGACGTCAGTCAACAATATTAGCTTTTGTTTTTGTTTTAGATTGTTAATATCTGAAATGCTGATCTAACAACACAAAATGTTGCAGTTCTTGTTGTGCACTGTACATGCTGAAGAACATCGAATTATTTATGGGAGTAAAACTGAGGTTGCAATATGACGAAGTACGTAGAGTAACACCTAAAATTCTGTCATTTTCTGAAGCATACGGAACGATACTAACATATCCTCGCATGCAGGCCTACATCGACAAATTCAGAAGAGAGCTACCTGTTGTGCTTGTCGATTCACCCTACAACAAAATGAAATACATGACTAGGTTCAAGCAGTACCATGCTAGGCAATCGGATGCAGCTGCGGTTGAAGATGACGAGGATGCAAGCAGTCATTGTGGTTCATTCTTACATGTGGAGTGTACACTTGGCCATAAAGCGATAGAGTAGGCTGTGATTGGGTTTTAGTCCATTGCACATGAGTCAAGTTGTAAAACTTCAATAATATTGGTTACTATATTTTGCTTGAAATAAATTTGGTCTCTATGTGATCTTGTAGAAATCTATATTTGCTTTTTACTTACATGTGACAGTAATGGTGCCTGGGGCAACCCTAGAAGAATAATGGATTATGATATGTCTATTTTCATATGAAAGAAAAAATTATTAAAGCATGAGCATAGCCTCACAACGGAAGTCAAAATACTGCCTGATTCAACACGCAATCCCAAATGTCTCGTAGGCAGGCCGCAAAGCCAAAAAATAGAGCATATGATAACAAGAATAAAAGCACGTACCATAGGGGGCCTCTGCAGGTGCCGCAACGCTGAATTGAAGTGATCACCTTCAGGAGCACAGTGGTGTGGCCATGGTACATCCTTCCCGCCTCAGGGAATCACATAGCATGTTCTGTCATAGCCCTGCAAAACAGAGGAAAAATTACTACTTGTACTAACCTTGTCAGCTGTGTGCATGTAACAAATGTTGGACATAACTAAACACGGAAGAATGAAATGTAACATATGGAAGAATCGAATGCTCATTCCTTTCTCTCTGCTTTTTGCGAGGACCATTACTCTCCCTTTAACAAGGCTAAAACATCATAATAAGACTTAACAGCAATGTCGAAAAGGTGGATATCCCATGTGAATCTAATTTTTCATATAAAGCACATGCCAAGTCTGTTTATTACCAGTCCACCAATTGCACAAGAAGAAGCGAGCATCATAAATATTGAGCAACATAAGCTATGAATTGTTTATAGTACATTCCAAAATTAATAGCTTATCATCTCTATTGATCTCCAAATCTCACCTATTAGCAAAATTGAAAGAATACATGTTGAATACATTCCAAAATTAATAGCTTCATCTAGTCCCGCAGAACATGATCCATACCCAACCACATTGCCATCGAACGAGATGCATGGCCAGATCAAAGCTGTAGCCATGGCTGAGAAATGATATGTAGAGGACGCAAACAACCAATTGGGGTATGGGAAAGAGGTTGCCTATAACGTTGTGGCTATAGGCACCCGCATGGAGGACTGGGAGGTGGGATGGCGCCGACTCTTCGCCGGCGGCCGCCGCGGGGAGGGCAGTGTGCCTCCTCTCGTGTTCGTTGAAAAGGCGGTGCGAGATCGCGAGGGAATTGGGGTGGAGGAGGGGAGGGGCCGCGACGCGCGGCTAGATCCTGCCGGCGACGAGGGAGGGAGGGGCTGCGACGCGCGGCTAGATCCTGCCGGCGACGAGGGAGGGAGGGGCCACGACGAGCGGCTAGATCCTGCCGGCGAGCTTCAAAACCGTAGCGGCGGCGAGGAATAAACCCTAGCGAACGGGATAAATATTGAACCGAAAATAGCCCTGAAATTCATACCGAGAATTCCCTCGAAATATTTGGGAGGAAAAATCAGATCAGTTCGAAATATTTTTTCTCCCGAAAATGCCCCTCGGGGTCTCATATAATACACGTGACATCAGTGTATTGCATCGGATCTGGACCGTCGAATTCGCTCTGACGGACGGTCCATATCATCCGGATGCACTGTAAAATGACTCTTGATTAATTCTATTAGAAAATGGACCATCTGAGGTCAATTTGGTAAATATGTTCCTTTACAAGATCAACTTAGTTCCTGCACGCTGCGATTGAATTAATCAAGTCTGCCTTCGCTTGTGCCCCTAATTTAATTCCCCATCACCCTTTTGTGTTTTGTCACAACACAATATGAAGTTCAAATTCCTTTGGGATAAATACTGCTTGCGCCTCGAGGAAGAACATATAGTCTCAACGAACATGCCACTAGAGAGGCTGGTGCTACTTCGTCAGGATGTATGGTGAGATCACGTGGGCGTAGCAAGTGTCGAGGAGCAGAGTACAACTTGTTGCTCAACTCCATCTCCTAGAAGCTTGACTCTGATGCCTTCACCATTCCAATGGTATTCAGTTACGGAGCCGCTGTTATCCCTAAGTGATTAGAGGATTTGGAACTTGTTCATTTGATATAGGTACGATTGATGTACTTGATAAGGTAGCCTTTCATATCCTTAATGTCATGGAAGCTGCACCAGTGATGCATCACCCCTCATTCTTAAGGTCACTCGTGTGTCAGGCTGGACGGAGCGAGCGGGCTTTTCGGCCCGCTCGTGGCCCGTTCTGGACCGGATCGTCCGGTCCTGGCCCGCTGAAGAATTTGTTCGGTCCGGTTACTCAATTTCGGCCCGAAATTATCTCGGTCCGATCCGGTCTTTTCCCGGTCCGACTAAGCGGACCGAAGGTGCAGGCCATTCTTCTTCATCGCGGCCACCAGCGACGCCCTGGACGTGTCTCACCCGGCGCTGTTCATGGAAACCAAGTACTCACTCACGCAATTGACACAGGGAAGGCGCAAGAGGTAGAAGAAGACCCAGATCACGCGCTGCCTTTTTTTCCTTGTATTCAGTCAAACAGAGAATAGAAAGAACGAGAGTGCCAGCGTTCGATCCGATAATCGCGGCGCCATTCTTGACTAGCCCTTCGCTGCCGTTTCCTTTTACTAGCGACTAACGAGAGAATCCCATAATCATGCGCTCATCCCATGCTTCCATTTCCTTTTATCAAGTCGAACAGAAAACAGAAGGAACATCCTATTCCTACGTGACTTGCTTACCAAATCTATACGTGCTACCTTTGTTTGGATTTGTAATAACTGCCCCATGATTTTATGTAACAGTAGCAATCCAATTCAATTAGTACATAAGTTTACGTAAAAATCATTCTTACGAATATATCACTACTAAAAAGAAAAAGAACGACAGAAACAGGCTCGATCCTATAATCACGGCGCCATCCCACGACTAACTTCACGTCAGATTTGATCCGTTAATCAAGGCAAGGCCCGCACACACAAAATCATGGGCTCATGCACGCCCTACTAGGACGGGACGCTCGAGGGAGCTTTTCAGCTCGGCCCGAAACTCGCTCCAGCTCGGCCCGACTCAGCTCGGCCCGACAAGAAAATAGGCCGAGCCGAGCTAGCAAATGTCGGCCCGTTCGACGACCGAGTCGAGCCGGTTTTCGCTCGGTCCAGCTCGATGACTCGTTTCGCAGCCCAATTAATTTTCTTTGGATAAGTTTCAGCCCATTGCCTGGACATAGCAGCCTACGTACAGAAGCAGCCCAAGCCCACTACAAAGCATCCCGACTCACACGTGCCTCCCCTAGCGAGCGAATGCAGCCGCCCCTGCTTAGGCTTTGCGCCTGGTTGCGCCGCCGCTGTGCAGCCAGTGGCCATCACCCGACGTCGTCCTCCTCGCCGCGCACAACGCTGGATGGCTCGCTGTCGACACCGACGGGGTACGTGCCTGTTCGCCGCTGCGCCGGACGCCGCAGTTCGTCGTTCCGGTGATTCCTCGTCGAGCATGCCACTGTTCCCGACAAGAGCAGGTATGACCTCCAGTCCATGCCCTCCTCTCCTGATGATGACCCCGGCAGCCGGCCATGTGGAGGAGACTTTGCACGCACACACAAGCGCCCACACTTCATCGGCGTCGGCCGGCGGCGCGCACGCACACTGAATATACACACCGGCACTCACTCACACGAGCCGCTCGGGCTGGACCGAGCAAGAGGCAAGACGAGCCGAGCCCCGAGAAGTAGGCTCGTTCACCAACCGAGCCGAGCCGAGCCAGCTCGCTTATGAGGGAGCCAAAGCCTAGCTCGGATCAAACTCGGTTTGGCTCGGCTCGTGTCCAGCCCTACGCCCTACCATACTTGTATGCGACAGAAAAACTGTTAAGGAGGAAACACATGCAGGTTCATGGCTAAGAATGGCACCCCGGCCGGCGCCGCCGCGTCCTATGTCTTCCATGTGTGCACCACCGTCGATCTCGACCATGGAGTGCCCTATACCTCCTCCTGCGCTCTCTGGCAAGCCCTGTTGCGCGTTGTGCCTTCATCTACGCTGACCACGGCCGGTCCTCTCGGTCCAGCCCGGGCTGGAGCGCGGTCAGTCCGAGCCCTGAAATCAGGACCGCCCAGCTGGTCGGTCCGGTCCGGTCGGTCTGCCGGCGGCCGGTCAAAACGGCGGCTCGGTCAGGGACCGGACCGGCCCGGACCAAGTCCACCCTGACTCGTGTGGGACTCCTGATCTGCGAGCTCCTGAGTTGAATATATTTTGCGTGTTGCAGGTTCCTGAGGTCAGGTGAGGAAACCTACGACTCAGGGTGTTGCAGGTTCTTGAGGTCAGGTGAGGAAACCCGCGACTCAGGGTGGAACATCTGTGGTAAGACGTGGCCGGCCGCAGCATCACCCGTATCGACCTCTCACTGGTTGCCATCGAGAGTAACCATAAAGCTTATTTTCACTTCAGAGTACACATGCTTCCGATGCCTTTTGAACTTGCGAATAAGTCACATCCTTTTCAGCATGTGACCATCACGTCCTCAACATTTTTAGTAGTTGAGGCAAGAAACAGTTTGTTGCTGCATTAACCTACGACAAAACCAAGCTTGGTCATAGGGTTTTGGTTACGTTAGCCTTAAGCCCTTAACATCCCATCCTGCATTTTTTTCGCCCATCCTCAGTCTCCCTTGTCTTCACTCTATGTGTGTCTTAATGCCTCAATGAACTCACTCAGTTCAGAGACTGTCTTCACTCTATGTGTGTCTTAATGCCTCAATGAACTCACTCACTTCAGAGACTGGATATCGCGTACTCAAATAGCTTCGAGGGTATTGAGTTGTTGCTGGAATTTTGTCTATTTTGGACCAGCTCAATAGCAGTTTCACAAATTCGTAATAAATCATAGAGGCCCAAGTAGCACACTCGTGCAAGGCAAGAGGTAGAACTAAAGTTTAGTCCCACATTACTAGTTTAGAGGGAGTTGGACCTCTTTATAAGGAATGTTCTTTCCCCACATGTATGAGCATGAGAACAAGAGGGACATCCACGCGCGCTCCTCCTCTGCCGCCCGCCTCGTCACACCGCGCCAATGAGCCGAGCCGATGTCTAAATTTTTTGCCACGCACGAGGGATATACGAAAGGTAACGGCGCGCCTCTTCGGTTGAAGTCCGTTCCCTTCGTGTCACTCTGTTGCTTCATCTCCCGTCACTGGCCTCTCGTCTCCTTCTTTTGCGCCTATAATAGGGAGGTCGCTCCTCTCAGAGAGACGCATGTCGGTGTCAAAATCGGTAGATCTCGGGTAGGGGGTCCCGAACTGTGCGTCCAAGAATCGAAGGTAACAGGAGGCAGGGGACACGATGTTTACCCAGGTTCAGGCCCTTTTGATGCAGGTAATACCCTACTTGCTGCTTGATTGACTTTCATGAGTATAGGGGTTACAAGAGTTGATCTACCACAAGATCGTAATGGCTAAACCCTAGATATCTAGCCTGTATGATTATGATTCGCTCTACGGACTAAACCCCCCGGTTTACATAGACACTAGAGGGGGCTAGGGTTGTACAGAGTCGGTTTACAGAGAAAGGAATCTTCATATCCGCACGCAAAGCTTGCCTTTCATGCCAAGTAGAGTCCCATCCGGACATGGGGGAATGTCTTCCGTATTGTGTCTTCACGGCCCATCAGTCCGGCCCATGTCACATAGCCTGGACGCCTGAGGACCCCCGTAATCCTGGACTCCCTCAGTATCCCCTGAACTAGTCTTTAATGACGATGTGTCCGGCGCATAGTTTGTCTTCGGTATTGCAAGGCGGGTTCCTCCTCTGATCACTTCAATGTAGCTGATCACCAGTACTATATCCGACTCTGTACAATAGTTATAATCCTTAAACACAAAGGTAAAATATCAATTAGAGATAAGCTATGTCCACTGACATCTCTCCTTTTCCTTCTCGGTGAAACGTTACTTCAAGTCTCATCATTATTAACTCGAATCATTTTTTGGGCCTCCCGCCTCACGTATCGAGGCATGGCCGTTATTGACACGTCTCGTCAAGCCAGAGATCGCGTCCTTTATTTGCGGGATCCTTATCAATACGGGTTTGAGTAACCCAACCATGCCGTTTGCACGACCCTTTGGGAATAAGCGAGTTTTAAGACTTGAGAGAGGGGGACGCTCCATATTCGCAGTCCATATAAATGGATAGAATCAAACTCTTTCGCCCCATGCCTCATTCTTTCTCTGCCTCTCCATCCTCGAGCTTCAGCGCCGAAGTTCCAAGCCTTCCTCCCTTCCGCAACTCCTCCGACCATGGCCGGTTCACAAGGCAAGTGGATGGCCTCCTCTGTTACGGAGGAGAACATTAAGGAGCTGCAGGAAGCGCGGTACCTGACCACGGAAATCAAGCACAGACTTCCCGATCCGGAGCAGGTTATCCCCACTCCGGAGCCCGATGAGAGGGTGGTGTTCATCCCCCACTCCCTCTGCGGACTCGGGTTTGCCCTTCACCCCTTTGTAACGGGCCTCATTTTCTATTACACGCTGGATTTTCACGATCCGGCCCCAAATTCATTCCTCCACATCTTGGCATTTATCTTCGTGTGTGAGGCCTTCCTCCGTGTCCCTCCACACTTCAGCCTATGGCTCAAGAATTTTAATGTGAAGCCGAAGGTGGTCGACAGGCAACACGTGGACTATGGTGGAGCCATGGTGAGCAAGCTCCCCAAAGTCAATTGGCTAAAGGGAGTCTTTGTGGACACCATCAAGATATGGCAACAAGAATGGTTCTATATCATAGAACCCCGCGGCTCCAAGTGGGCGACCACCCCGGCCATTAGATCCGGACCCCCGCTAAGACTCACATCCTGGACCGACAAAGGTCCGGACTGGGGGTCGGTCCCTGAGGTGCTGCATTTGCAGAAATGCGTCAAGAGCATGATAGGGAAGAACATTACCCTCGCTAATGTAATCCAAGTGATGCTAATCCGCCGGGCTCTTCCCTGCCAACGGTGGCCCCTTAAAATGTGGGAGTTTAGTCCAGAAGGTCCGCGCACCCTACAACGGTTCTACGGCACAACGCACAACAGGATCTGGAAGCTGCTTTTTAAGAAGCATAAATCATGGCCCAAGTCCTCAGACGACACCGGCATCGATTGAAACAATCCGGCCTCCGAGGTAAATTCCTAAATCTCCAAACACCGATTGATTTTGTCAACCCAACAGGGAAGTATTGAGCAGTCCATCCCCAAACAGGTCTAGACTAAGAAGGCAGAGCAAATCCGATGTCTGACTCCACTTCCTGAAGACCCGACCAGTCCTCTACTAATGAAGATGCTGGTCGCGGCGCCATACCAAGCGTCGGCCAAGAGGGACAAGAAGAAGAGAAAGAAAGAAGAGGGCACTTTGGACATAGTGTTCGGAGAGGTCGATGCCCAGTCCTATCACGAGGATGACAACGACGAGGAGGAGGAGGAGGAAGAAGAAGATCCTCCCCGCAGGGGCAAGAAGAGGGCGACCTCTGAAGACCTAGAAGCCAAAGCGTCCAAGTGGGACAAAATTACCCTCCTCGATGACTCGGAGTCAGACGCCGAGGTCATCCCGAAGCATCGTCGCCAGACTAAGCCCCAGGCTGATTCGTAAGTAGTCCGGGATTTATCACACTCATTCAATCTTTTATGTGGATGTGATAATAACTCTAAGTTCTATCTCTTAGTCCGGCGCACAATCTCCCCCAGCTATCCTCATCCCTGGGGGATCTGCCGCCAAAGATGATGGAGAGCGAGTCGCCTCCACTAGCTTCCCCGTTGGCTAAAGTGGATGACGCCGAGGTGTCGTCCCGTAGGACCTTCCCGGGCCTTGAAGAGACACGGGGGGGGGGGGGGGGCAATGTAACGACACCGGAGGGCAATACCTCGGCTGCCGAAGGCCTGGGGGTACGACCGCTCCAAAAACCGGGGATGGGGGCCCCTTTCAATCCGTCCCCCAGCCGAATACTACTTCGGAGACCCATAAGGCTCCGGAGTCTGACGCACGACCCCCTGCAGGAGAAGAGATTACGGCGACTTCTGATAAACCAAAGGCGCCGGATACCATGGCGGATGTACTTCAAGGTGCATCTGTCCTAGACGAGCGCCGCATCCTGATGGGCACGGTGTCTGAGAAGATTCAATCCGCCAAGATCGGGCTGAAAGAAGACTTTTCTAGCCTGCTAGTAGGCTTCGAGGCATGTAATATAATGTTTCATTTTTCTAATCATTTTTGTGAGAAATATGCCTGTATATAGACAGTAGCCCTTAGGGCTCTATTTGGCTTTTTGAAAAAGGCGAGTAGAGGACCAATAATCAGTTGCCAGGTGGTAACATGCTACTTTATTTGGGTGTGAAACAGGCTTCTTTGTTAGCGGCGACTGCCCAGTCAGCGGTAATTTCCAAACTCAAACCGAAATTGGAGCGAGCCGATGAGGATCTATTCCTTGTGAACATGCGGCTCGACCAGGCGCAAGGTATAATAAACATCTTACTATATGCCTATTTATGTCCGTGTTGTTGTGAAAGTTGAAAGGCTGCCATGTGCATGTTTGTACAGATGATGCCGCCGCGGTGGAGACCCTCAAGGGCGAGCTTGCTCAAGCCAAGGAGCAAGCATGAGTAAGTAAGGCAGCTGCTGATAAGGTGGCTACGGACTTAACGGCCGAACAAGCCGCTTAGTGCCGCTTTGAGGAATAGGTGACCGAGATGGAGCAAACGCTCAAGGATACTACCGCCAAGTGCGAGTCCTTGGAATCGGACAATAAAGCGAATGGGACCGAACTCGCCAAGGCCCTTCACGATGCTTCGGAGGCGCGGTCCGAATCCCGCGCCGCGCGCGAGGAAATCCATCAAGCCGGATAGATAGCGGCTGGTAAGCCCTTTCTTTTATAGGCTAAATTTGGGGATCCGAAGTATGCCTTGCTTAATCGATTGTGGAGTTCTCCAAACGTTTATGCGGATCTCCCGAAGAGTGTCGCAGACGCCACCCAAATCTTCCAAGCCCAGGAGGGGTATGCGACGGAGAAGCTCTTCTGGTCACAGTTTATGGGGCAGGAGCGTCCCGTACTGCTAAATGACCAGATGGCACAATGGGCGGAGCTGCATAAGATGTCCAGCGCGGACATGAAGGACGTCGTAGTCCGTTTGTGGCCTGCCAAAGCCATTCCGGACAACTACTTTGGCCTCGTCGGCGTCTCGCGCTGCCCCGGATTGACGCCGTCAAGAGGTGGTCCTGTATAGAAGGAGCGCGTATGGCCTTCGCCCGTGTCAAGATGCACTGGGTGAAGATGAATGCCGAAAATGCGTCAGTTGAAGGCCCTCCCGAAAGCAAGGCCCACCGCACACCAGAGCGCTATTTTCAAGACATGCTAAAAGGTGCTCGCCTTATAGAGGGCCAATGCTCTAAGGACGTATTGTTTGAGTAAAACAGTCCGAACTGTCCGGGTATTTATATTATGAACTAAGCATTTTGTAATATATTCATTCCTTGATGAAAAGTTTTATCCTCCTGTGCGACCGTTTATTATATCAGAGAGTTCCCAGTTGTCGGCTTTAGCTCCCATGTAGATACTACTGGGGTGTTCAGAATTGCACATGACTACACTTAATCCAATGTCTTGGTCCCTGAAGGAGGTGTCAGTGCGGCGAACCAGGCAATCAGAACTATTCGGTTTTATTGCTCTCACTTAGCCATAGGAGTTTGAAAATAGGTTTATTAGGTAGCCCTTGGTATGTACATGGCTACCCTGATTGATGCGGATGCATTACATTTTTGACCGGGAAATAGTCCTTCGTGTAATACGGAAAAATCGCTAAGGATTGTAATAAATAACCGAGTGGCTGACTAGCTCTTGCCGCATCATGACAGTCAGTTTTTGGCTTTCTCAATTGAGGTGCTTAACCGAACGAACCAGAAACACAATGACAGTAGTTCTCCCTTTACTATCCTAGCCGATCAGACGGAACACAAGGTAGCAAGCACAGGAGCCGGGGAACCCAACTATTGACCAAAGACATGATTCGGAGCCGATGCATATAATGCCGGACTCGGGACTCCAAATTTTGCTGTGAAGCTGTTTGGGATTTTGTTTGATAACACATATGTTGTCTTATAGAGCCCCTGGAAATTTGATGCCGAGGTGTGTGCGTGAAACAACTTAACAGGCGGAATAAGGCCTATAGGTAAAGACGATACCATATAAGATTGTTGGTTCACTGAAATCTGATTGATACGTCAAAATGTGAACTTACAGAAGGTACCATAATCACCAGGGCCATTTTACATGCCGAGGGTCTAGGGCTAAGGGTAAAAGCTCTATACATGTTCTTGAGTAAAGTTGTGGTCTGCAAAATGCTTTGCACCTTCCTGCCGCACGTCCGCGCTGCTTTTGCCCGAATAAGGAAGATTCCTTTAAAGGAATGGTCTTCGGCTATGTATATAGAACCGGGCTCGGAGAGAGTCCTTGTGAGTCCGGAGAACGAGTAGGTTTTGATTCACCTATGGTAAAAAGGAAAAGATAATTAAATAAAGGGGAAGGCCATGTAAGGTGAATCGTGTTATAGGCCTGTCCGTATATTGCCTTCGCCGATGCCCAAGGTATTTTTAGTGCATAATTATGAATGCGGGGTATGAATTTCCCTGATGTACGTAGCGGTCGTCGGAGGCGAAGCTGCTAATCCAGCCCTGAAGTTGCCGGACTGCCGGCATGCAGAACAGACCGGACTTGCATGGTGAAGTCCGGTGGCTTAATAGCCTATGAGATGTGCGGCTTGACAGGGCCGCTTTGTGCTTCGGCCGCAATGGCCGCGATATGCTCCTCAGTACGGAGGGAGCGCTCCATGTTTCCATTGATTGTGATGACGCCACGTGGACCGGGCATCTTAAGCTTCAAATAGGCGTAGTATGGGACCGCATTGAAGCGGGCAAAAGCGGTTCGTCCGAGCAGTGCGTGATAGCTGCTGCGAAACGGGACGATGTCGAAGATCAAGTCTTTGCTTAGGAAGTTGTCCGGCGAGCCGAAGATGACCTCTAGTGTGATTGAGTCTGTACAGCGGGCCTCTACGCCCGGAATTACTCCTTTGATGGTAGTTTTAGCGGGCTTGATTCTTGATGAATCAAATACCATTTTGCGGATAGTGTCATGATATAGTTGATTGAGACTGCTGCCGCCATCCATAAGGACTCGCGTAAGGAGGAATCCGTTGATGATTGGATCGAGGACCAGAGCTGCCGAACCTCCATGACGGATACTGGTTTGGGTGGTACTTTCGATCGAAGGTAATCGGACAAGCCGCCCATTTGTTGAATTTTGGGGCGGCCGGCTCCATGGCGTAGGCGTCCCGTAGTGGGCGCTTGCGCTCCGTCTTAGGGATATGTTTGACATATATCATATTCACTGTTTTTACCTCGGGGGGAAATTGCTTCTGCCCCCCTGTGTTCGGTTGACGAGGCTCTTGGTCATCGTCGTCGCTTGGCGATCCTTTTCCCTTGTGTCCGGCGTTAAGCTTGCCAGCCTTCTTAAAGACCCAACATTTTCTGTTGGTATGATTGGAAGGTTTATCGGGGCTGCCATGAATCTGTTAGGGCCGATCTAGTATTCTGTCTAAGCTGGATGGGCCATCTCTGTTTGCCTTGAATGGCTTCTTCCATTGACCGGGTTTGGAGCCGCTGAATCCGGCGTTAACCGCCGTGTCTTGCGTTCCTTTTTTTGTTGTTTCGAAGCTTGTGCTTGTCACGTCGTGGCTTGACATTGCCGTCCCTGGTTTCGGAGGTACAAGGGTCGCTGGTGCTATTGCTTATGCGAGGAAGCCAACTGTCTTCTTCCGCACAAAAACGGGTCATCAGTGTGGTGAGGGCTGCCATGGACTTCGGCTTTTCTTGGCCGAGGTGTCGGGAAAGCCAGTCATCTCGGACGCTATGTTTGAAGGCCGTGAGGGCTTCTTCTTCCGGACAAATCACAATCTAGTTCTTTTTAATTAGGAACCTTGTCCAAAGCTGTCGGGCCGATTCCCCGGGTTGCTGGATTATGTGGCTAAGGTCATCGGCATCTGGGGGCCGAACATAGGTGCCTTGGAAGTTGTCTCTGAATGCATCCTCCATGTCCTCCCAGCTACCAATAGATTTTTCTGGTAGACTGTTCAGCCAGTGCCGTGCTGGTCCCTTAATTTTGAGGGGAAGGTAACTGATGGCATGTAGATTGTCGCCGCGAGCCATGTGAATGTGGAGAAGAAAGTCTTCAATCCATACTGCGGGATATGTTGTGCCGTCGTATGATTCGATGTTCACGGGTTTAAATCCTTCTGGGAACTGGTGCTCCATTACCTCATCGGTGAAGCATAGGGGGTGTGCGGCGCTGCTACCTCTTGAGCACTGCGTTGGTTTTCCCTTGAAGAGGAAAGGTGATGCAGCAAAGTAGCGTAAGTATCTCTCTCAGTTTTTGAGAACCAAGGTATCAATCCAGTAGGAGGCCACGCACGAGTCCCTCGCACCTACACAAACAAATAAAATCCTCGCAACCAACACAATAAAGGGGTTGTCAATCCCTTCACAGTCACTTACGAAAGTGAGATCTGATAGATATGACAAGATAATATTTTTGGTATTTTTATGATAAAGATGCAAAGTAAATAAAGGAAAATAAAAATGGTGCAAGAAATAGCTTGTTGATGGAAGATTAATATGATAGAAAATAGACCCCGGGGCCATAGGTTTCACTAGTGGCTTCTCCCGAGAGCATAAGTATTACGGTGGGTAAACCAATTACTGTTGAGCTATTGACAGAATTGAGCATAGTTATGAGAATATCTAGGTATGATCATGTATATAGGCATCACGTCCGAGACAAGTAGACCGACTCCTGCCTGCATCTACTACTATTACTCCACACATCGACCGCTATCCAGCATGCATCTAGAGTATTAAGTTCAAAAGAACAGAGTAACACTTTAAGCAAGATGACATGATGTAGAGGGATAAACTCATGCAATATGATATAAACCCCATCTTGTTATCCTCGATGGCAACAATACAATACGTGGCTTGCTGCCCCTACTGTCACTGGGAAAGGACACTGCAAGATTGAACCCAAAGTCAAGCACTTCTCCCATTGCAAGAAAGATCAATCTAGGAGGCCAAACCAAACTGATAATTCGAAGAGACTTTCAAAGATATCCAATCATACATAAAAGAATTCCGAGAAGATTCAAATATTGTTCATAGATAAACTTGATCATAAACCCACAATTCATCGGTCTCAACAAACACACCGCAAAAGAAGATTACATCAGATAGATCTCCACAAGAGAGGGGGAGAACATTGTAGTGAGATCCAAAAAGAGAGATGAAGCCATCTAGCTAATAACTATGGACCCGAAGGTCTGAGGTAAACTACTCACACATCATCGGAGAGGCTATGGTGTTGATGTAGAAGCCCTCCATGATCGACGCCCCCTCCGGCGGAGCTCCAGAAAAGGCCCCAAGATGGGATCTCACAGGTACAGAAGGTTGCGGCGGTGGAATTAGGGTTTTGGCTCCGTATCTGGTAGTTTGGGGGTACGTAGGTATATATATGAGGAAGAAGTACGTCTGTGGAGCAACGTGGCCCCCACGAGGGTGGAGGGCGCGCCTGGGGGGAGGGGGGTAGGCGCCCCCCTACCTCGTGCCTTCCTGGTTTCTTTCTTGACGTAGGGTCCAAGTCCTCTGGATCAGGTTTGTTCCAAAAATCATGTCCCCGAAGGTTTCATTCCGTTTGGACTCCGTTTGATATTCTTTTTCCGCAAAGCTCTGAAATAGGCAAAAAACAACAATTCTGGGCTGGGCCTCCGGCTAATTGGTTAGTCCCAAAAATAATATAAAAGTGTATAATAAAGCCCAGTAATGTCCAAAATAGAATACAATATAGCATGGAACAATCAAAAATTATAGATACGTTGGAGACATATCAGGAGCCCCTATATCGGGCCGTGTCACGGCGTAGTTCGAATGAAGTCCGTATGTGGTTTTCGACCGAGGCATGGTTGTACTTGCCGCGCCAGGGCGAGCCCTCGCGATTCATAGATTGATCTGGTCTGACCTGCTCAATTTTCCAGGTCCTATCGCAGGTCATATGTGTATCCCCGAGCTGTTGTTTCTCTATTTTTTACGGCACAGTGGTGTAGGTTGGTGTTCAGCTTGAGTTGCCGTTCTATCCCGGCCACGTGGTGGTCGATCGGGACCGTCCGCCGCATTACGCGCGGGTGGTATAGGCTCCAATGCCTCATCGTCGAATTGGGGTAGAACCTTACGCTTCGGGCAACTCTTTGTTTGGCATTCGAGGTCGTATTCTTCGGCTGCTAGGACATTGGTCCATCTGTTGTTGAGCAGATCTTGGTCAGCTTGAAGCTGTTGCTGCTTATTTTTTAGGCTTCTTGCCGTGGCTATTAGCCAGCGCTTAAAGCACTCTTGTTCTAGGGGTTCCTTTGGCCCGATAAAATCTTCGTCATCGAGGCTTATGTCGTCCTCAGAGAGTGGTAAATAGTTGATGTCCTGTGAGTCTTTGTTCCCTGCTTGCTCGTCAGGGTCAACCTGCCCGTCCACCCGCTCATGTTGGTCGGATGTTGGTTCGATGGGGTTGTCTTGGTCTTCGGCATTCTCTGGAGCATCATTGTTTCCAGTGCCGGTATTGCTGTCTATTTCATGACGCGATTTAGAACGACACCGTTGACATTGATGTTTCGGTTGTATCTCTGGAGGTTTATCCTCGACTGGGTTCTTCTCCTTATCACCGTCGCCTTCTTTGGGTGTGTCCACCATGTATACGTCATATGAGGAGGTGGCCGTCCAACGTCCGGTGAACGACGGGTTTTGGGTGTGCTCCTCTCCGCCATCGTCGTCCATACCGTCGATGTCTTCGGAGGCGTAGTCAAGCATGCCGGTTAAATCCTCGATAGTGGCTATAAAGTGGGAGGTGGGTGTGAAGTAAAATTCCCTGTTTTTAGCCCCTAGTCCGGGCTGGGCGCAGTTCGGAAGCGGTTCCTCTAAGATGACGAGGGATTGCATTAAGTCGAGAGCCTCCTTTAAGTGCGAGATTTGGACGGGGTCAGAAGTTTTTGGGTCGGGCTCGCATAACGCGAGCCTCCAGGTCCAGGGTTCGGAATTAGTGTCCGGAGATGAGTCTGGCTTTGTAATGATTGTCGGAGACGCTATTCCCTCTGGTTTTTTGGTGTGGAGCTCTAAGGCCGCAGAGAGTCCGGCGGCCTCTAGACTCCCGTCTTCAGACCTGATGACGTGCTCCGGATCTAAGTCCGGAGTGGCGGTTGGGGACACGAACCCTTGGAAGATCAAGTCTCCTCGGATATCAGCGACATAGTTCAGATTTCCCAAACTGATCTGGTGACCAGGGGCATAGATGTTGATCTGCTCCAGGTGGCCAACCGAGTTGGCATGCAGCGCGAAGCGGACGAATACAAAGATCTGTCCGGGGAGAAAATTCTCCTTCGCGACAACATTGTTGTAGATGATTTATGGATCCATCGAGCCTTTCAACGACAACATAGTGGAACTCTCAATGAAAATGTCGGTGTAAAAACCGGCAGATCTCGGGTAGGGGGTCCCGAACTATGCGTCTAAGGATCGAAGGTAACAAGAGGCAGGGGACACGATGTTTACCCAGGTTCGGGCCCTCTTGATGGAGGTAATACCCTAGCTACTTCATGCTTGATTGACTTTGATGAGTATAGGGGTTACAAGAGTTGATCTACCACGAGATCGTAATGGCTAAACCCTAGATGTCTAGCATGTATGATTCTGATTCTTTCTACGGACTAAACCCTCCGGTTTATATAGACACCGGAGGGGGCTAGGGTTGTATAGAGTCCATTTACAGAGAAAGGAATATTTATATCCACACGCCAAGCTTGCCTTCCACGCCACGGAGTGTTCCATCCGGACACGGGGGGAAGTCTTCCGTCTTGTATCTTGACTTCCCATCAGTCCGGCCCATGTGACATAGCCCGGACGCCCGAGGACCCCGTAATATTGGACTCCCTCAATGCACCCGAACTTCTTCTTCCTCTCGCCATCGGTTCCAATCTCTGAGCAGCCGTTGTCTTCCTTTTCTCGGCTTGTGGCATGCACCGCGAGCCGGGATAGTAGGCCTCCTTCTCTCGCACCTCTTTGAGTCCTGTACGGGAGAAGGGTGATAAGGTTTTTGGGGAGTGCTCCACGCGACTACTGACTTCTTCGTCATGGACGTCCCGGACTCCGACCACTACTTCCCCGACAACGACATCTTCCCCGACGTCGACAACCTTCTCGACGACATGGATGGCGAGGACACCGACCCCAAGTCCAGTGCTTCTGCTACTGTCGTCTCGTATATGTTCTTCTTCTTTCTGTTCGAGGTCGTGCCACAGTTCCTTGTTCTAGTGTTTTCCCTAGATATGTTAGGTTCTACTTCATACATGCAACATGCTTTACTATCTACTCTAGATGTGTTTGGCTACAGTTCATATATATATGCAGATACTATTTACCTTCTCTCTATCAGATCGCATGACTCGTTTTATCTCTGCTATATTAGTCATGCTTTCTCTTGTATTTCTGCTAATAAAATCATTCGGTAAATTGCTCATATTTCCAACAATCGAAAAACCTTATTATAGGTAATTTACCCAGAGTGGTTTTTCTGCTTCCGTGAGACCTCCTATGTTTGAGGGTGTCCACTATAAGAGGTGGTGCGTGAGAGCAGTCTTATGGTTTCAAACCATGAGTTGCTATGACTACACTCTTGGCAAACCTGAAGGAGAATATGATGCTCAACAGGAACAAGCTTATCAGAAAATGGATACCCTGTTTAAGGCTGCTCTCTTGAGTGTTCTTGGTGAGAACATAGTTGATGCTTATGCGTCAATTGATAATGGAAAAGATATGTGGGACGCACTCGAGGCCAAGTTTGGGGTCTCGGATGCTGACAGTGAGCTATACATCATGGAGCAATTCTATGATGACATGATGACTGAAGAGCGCTGCGTGGTTGAGCAAGCTCATGATATACAATTATTTGCTAGAGAACTTGAGCACTTCAATTGTATGGTACTGGACAAGTTCATTGCCGGAGGCATTATCACTAAGCTTACTCCCACATGGAGGAACTTTGCTACCTTACTGAAGCATAAGAGGCAGGAGTTTTCCGTTATGGATCTCATTGGTACTCTTTGATGTGGAAGAAAAGGCGAGACCAAAGGATAACCATGATCGAGGTATTGAGGGAGGTTCTAGTGCCAATCTGGTACAAAAGAAAAACTTCCGGCCCCACAAGTTCAAGAACAAGGGCAAGTTTGATGGTAAAGCAAAGTTTGATGGGAAGAACAAGGCTGCACAACACATGAACTTCAAGAAGAAGAATGTCAAGAAGAAAGGTCTTTGTCATGTGTGTGGAGATCCTGATCATTGGGCTCCTAGTTGCGCTAATCGCTATGACAAGCATCATCTTGGAAAAGGCAGCAAGACCGCTAATGTTGTCACTGGAGACAATGGCATGAAGGATGTTGGGTATGGTATATTTCCCACTATTCTTTCAGTATGTCATTCTCCTGATTGGTTGATTGACACGGGTGGTAATGTGCATGTTTGCGGCGATATTTCCATGTTTTCATCTTATCAGACTGCAGGGACCTCCACCATGCTGATGGGCAACGGTTCAAGTGCTTCTGTTCGTGGTGTTGGCATGGTCAATCTGAAGTTTAATTTGGGGAAGATCATGCGGCTGAAGAACGTGCATTATGTCCCCTTCATCAATAAAAATCTTGTTAGCGGAACCCTCCTGTGTAGAGATGGCTATAAGCTTGTCTTTGAGTCCAATAAATTTGTAATATCCAAGTATGGAACCTTTGTTGGTAAAGGCTATGAGTCAGGAGGCCTGTTTCGTTTATCCTTATCAGACGTTTGCAATAAAGTTGTTAATCATGTTTGCAACAATAGTGAATCAAATGTGTGGCATTCACATCTTTGTCATGTTAACTTTGGTTGCATGTCACGACTAGCTAAGTTGAACTTAATCCGTAGTTTCACCACTCTCAAGGGATCTAAGTGTCAAGTGTGTGTGCAAGCTAAGCACCCTCGTAAGTCTCATGTGACCGCGGAAACGAGAAATCTTGCACCACTAGAGCTCATACACTTAGATCTATGTGAAATGAATGGTGTTTTGACAAAAGGTGGAAAGAAGTATTTTATGACCTTGATTGATGACTCCACTCGATACTGCCATGTGTATCTTCTGAAATCTAAGGATGAGGCTTTGAACTATTTCAAGATCTATAAAGCTGAAGCGGAAAACCAACTTGATCGAAAGATCAAGAGGCTTAGGTCCGATCGTGGTGGAAAGGAATCAAATGAATTTGATTCCTTTTGTGCGGAACATGGTATAATCCATGAAAGGACGCCTCCCTATTCACCTCGGTTAAATGGGGTGGCCGGAAGAAAGAACCGTACTCTAACTGATTTGGTTAACGCCATGTTAGACACATCGGGTCTCTTCAAGGCATGGTGGGGGGAGGCGATATTACATCATTTCATGTCCTAAACCGAGTTCCCACAAAGAACAAAGAGATAACTCCATTCGAGGAATGGGAGAAGAAAAGGTTAAAACTCTCTTATCTATGAACCTGGGGTTGTTTGGCAAAAGTCAATGTGCCAATTCCAAAGAAGCGCAAACTTGTACCAAAAACTGTGGATTGTGTTTTCCTGGGTTATGCTTTTCATAGCATTGGTTATATATTCTTGGTTGTAAAATCGGAGGTACCTGACATGCATGTTGGTACGATCACAGAGTCGAATGATGCGACTTTCTTTGAAGATATCTTTCCCATGAAGGATATGGCTACCTCATCTAATCAGGAGATGCCTGGTTCATCGAATTAGGAACCACTTACAATTACTGAACCTGCCATTTCGATGGAACACTTTGAAAATCCTGTGGAGGAAAACAATGAAGTTCCTACTAGGAGCAAGAGACAGAGGATTGCAAAGTCCTTTGGTGATGATTTTCTTGTCTATCTAATAGATGACACTCCCAGTTCTATTTTAGAGGCCTATGCTTCTGAAGATGCTGACTACTGGAAGGAAGCAGTCCGTAGTGAGATGGATTCCATCTTGGAAAATGAAACTTGGGAGATCACTGATTTTCCTTATGGGTGCAAACCTATAGGGTGAAAATGGGTATTCAAGAAGAAACTTAGGCCTGATGGTACTATTGAGAAATACAAGGCATGGCTTGTGCCAAGGGTTATACCCAAAAGGAATGTGAAGACTTCTTTGATATTTACTCACCTATGGCTCGACTGACCACTATTCAAGTACTACTTTCTCCAGCGGCCTCACATGGTCTTCTCGATCATCAAATGGATGTTAAGACTGCTTTCCTAAATGGAGAGTTGGATGAGGAAATTTACATGGAACAACCAGATGGGTTTGTAGTGGATGGTCAGGAAGAAAAAGTATGCAAGTTGCTGAAGTCGTTGTATGGACTTAAGCAAGCACCCAAGCAGTGGCATGAGAAGTTTGAAAGAACTTTAAGAGCTGCATGCTTTATTGTAAACGAAGCTGATAAATGTGTGTACTATCGCCATGGTGGGGCCGAGGGAGTTATCCTTTGCTTGTATTTTGATGACATTCTGATTTTTGGAACAAATCTGAATGTGATTAAAGAGGTCAAGGATTTCCTATCTCATTGTTTTGAGATGAAGGATTTAGGACTGCCTAATGTCATTCTGAACATCAAGTTGTTGAGAGACGATGATGGTGGGATTACATTGCTTCAATCACACTATGTGGAAAAGATCTTGAGTCACTTTGGCTATAGTGACTGCTGGCCCTCTCCAACACCATATGATGCTAGCATGCTGCTTCGAAAAAATTGAAGAATTTCTAGAGATCAATTGAAATATTCTCAGATTATTGGCTCACTTATGTACTTAGCCAGTGCTACCAGACCTGACATCTCTTTTGCTATTAGCAAACTGAGTCAGTTTGTCTCAAAACCAGGAGATGTGCATTCGAAAGCTCTAGAGAGAGCTTTGCGTTATTTGAAAGGCACTGTGAATTATGGAATTCACTACACTAGGCACCCAAAGGTGCTTGAAGGGTATAGTGACTCAAACTGGATCTCAGATGCTGATGAGATAAAGGCCACGAGCGGATATGTATTCACTCATGGAGGTGGCACTGTTTCTCGGAAGTCTTGCAAGCAGACCATCTTAACGAGGTCAACAATGGAAGTAGAACTCACAACACTAGATACAGCTACAGCCGAAGTAGATTGGCTTCGTCGGCTCTTGAATGACTTGCCGGTTGTCGAGAAACCTGTACCGGGTATCCTTATGAACCGCGACAATCAAACTGTGATCACGAAAGTGAGCAGCTCAAAGGATAACATGAAGTCATCAAGACATGTTCAGAGAAGGTTGAAGTCTGTCAGAAAAATGAAAAACTCCGGAGTTATTGCATTAGATTATATCCAAACATCTAAAAATCTGGCAGATCCTTTTACTAAGGGTCTATCACGTAATGCGATAGATAATGCATCGAGGGAGATGGGTATGAGACTCATGATATGAGTTGTACATAGTGGTAACCTAGTCTATGTGATTGGAGATCCCATGAATTAGATGTGGAAGACAAGCTGTTGATCAACTGAGAGGAGAGTATCCTTACTATTAACAATACCACTCCATGAATATGCAATGCTCTCCTAAATCTGCATGGTAGGTTGATGTATATCTTAATGTGTTCTAAATGGCTCATTGAAGCACATATGTTGTCATGCAGAACATCTTTTGAAGAACGCACCTATATGAGTCTGATTGTTAAACGTCGCAATCTATGAGAGTAGGGTTCTCTCTAGTAAACTCATGAAAGGTCTCGGAGTATGATGAATAAGCTCCACCTGCGGGGAAGACCCACAGTAGCCATGTATCGGTCAAGGCTTTGTGCGAAGCTAGATTTGCATAAAACTAGCAGTTCAAGGCTCAGTCCACTATTCAAGTTGCTTACTAGTGTAGCATAGAGTTCTGGGTGGAAGTTCAACTTAACAGTCTCCACTGTAGTACCGGTATATAAAACAGTGGTTTAGAATCGAAGGCAAATTTTGTGTGCCCCTAGGATCTGGTGGGGGATTGCTGGAATTTTGTCTATTTTGGGCCAGCCAATAGCAGTTTCAGAAATTCCTAATAAATCCTAGAAGCCCACGCAACCCATTCATGCAAGGCAATAGGTGGAACTAAAGTTTAGTCCCACATTGCTAGTTTAGAGGGAGTTGGATCCCTCTTTATAAGGGATTATCTTTCCCCACATGTATGAGCATGAGAACAAGAGGGACATCCACGTGCGCTCCTCCTCCGCCGCCCGCCTCGTCACGCCGCGCCGCGCCACGGGTTGCGGGAACGAGCCAATGTCTAAATTTTTGCCATGCATGACGGGTATATGAAAGGTCACGTTGTCTATGCACCAGAACTTCTTCTTCCTCTCGCCATCGGTTCCAATCTTTGAGCAGTTGTTGTCTTCCTCATCTCGGCTTGCGGCGTGCGCCGCGAGTAGGGACAGTAGGCTTCCTTCTCTCGCACCTCTTTGAGTCCTGTACGTGAGAAGGGTGATAAGGTTTTTTGGGAGCGCCCCGCGCGACTACTGACTTCTTTGTCACGAACGCCACGGACTCCGACGACTACTTTCCCAACGACGACTTCTTGCCCGATGTCGACAACCTCCTCGACGACATGGCTGGCGAGGACACCAACCCCAATTCCAGTGCTTCTGCTACTGCTGTCCCGCATGTGTTATTCTTCTTTCTGTTCGAGGTCCTGCCACAGTTCCTTGTTCTAGTGTTTGCCCTGGATATGTTAGGTTCTACTTCATACATGCAACCTGATCTACTATATGCTCTAGATATGTTTGTCTACAGTTCATATATGCAGATGCTATTTACCTTCTCTCTGTCAGATCGCACGTCTTGTTTTATCTCTGCTATATTAGTCATGCTTTATCTAGTATTTTTGTTAATAAAATCATTCGGTAAATTGCTCATATTTCCAACAGTTGTATGTTTGCGATATGCACATTTTCTTCCAAAAAAATGACAAGTTTGTATAGATCATGGTGATAATAAATAATGATTATTATTTCTTAACACTTGATTGACCAATTTTTCCGCGGTGGTGGCTATAACATTAAGGATGGAGCAGGCTGCAGAATTGATTAGATGAAACTGAGGCTCCATGGAAGTATTTGGGGCAGCAAAAGCTTTGGCCCAAATCAAGCCTCTTGGAGCAGATGTACTTCAGTTTCGGTTGTATGAGTAACCTCTTTGTTTTAGTGTATTAGCTATTGATTTCCTTTCTCACATGTCCATTTTACTGTTGACATAATATAATATAAGAATGAGGTATGTTGACAGTGTGAGCGCTTCTATCAGGAAGACAATTGAGGTATGTGTCTCATATGTGCTTTAATAATATGCATACATGGTTGCGCATTAGAGCAACCCATTTTATTAGAGTATTAGTACAATATTAAAACCATGTGACCCATAATATAAGACTTTTCATTTTGAAAACATACATGGGAGAGATACATACTATGACGAGACAATGAGAGAGAGGCGAGAGGAAGGGGTAGAGGGAAGTTTACCATGACGATGCTAAGGAAAAAAATAGAAATATAACACAAGTGCATGGTTAACATGTTTAAAATTTCATGTGTGTGTGGGTGGTCATGAAAGGGACGGTTATGACTTGGATGTGTCATTAATAGAGGTCATCCAATTCTGTGAGGCGGAGATAGTGGATGGAGAATGAAGATGAAGAGAAATTGATTGATACAAGAAGCAATTTAAAGGTATATGTGAAACACGATTAATGTTAACCATCAAAACATATATGGCCCATTGCAACGCACGGGCAATTATTATAATGTAATCTCTACTTCATAAAAGAAACGTAACATTGCCTCCCCCGTCTTATGAGAAACCCCACTTCCTTCCCCTTCCACCGATTTTCTTCCCCCCTTCCACCGGTTTTTCTCTTACTAGTATTTTCATCTGACCGTGAAAATCCATCGTATCTCAAATATGGTAATTACGGTAATCAACCAATTCATGTATGGTAAGCCATAAACTCACGGAGACCATAAATATGGCAATTATGGTAATCAATCAATTCACTTATGGTATGATTATAAAGTCACGTAAACCAAATAATAAATCATTCTCTGGCATAAACTCACTGAATCTCTTGTGTATAAGGCCATAAACTCTCTCTTCTATGGTAATAACGTAGCACGCCATCAGCATCGCACCATCCTCACGAGCACAAGGTTGCCGGAGCCACCACCACAGCCGCTTTGGAGCAGGACGAGAAGCAGACATGCAACCATGCCGTGGTGCTCGTGCATGGCTTCACCAGCGAAGGCATGATGATGTGGGGGTGTGCTCGGGAACAAATTCCCAGGAGAACTATATGCACGTAGCACCAGAGATCCATGTGACACCCACAATCAGAAAGAGATTAGGGCATCGCCACTTGAAGATGATTAATTTTCTCTCATACCAATGTGTGCATCCACCTTGCTTCGATTAACCCAGATGCCTACTCCCTCCATATATATATATATATATATATATATATATATATATATATATATATATATATATATATATATATATAGGGCCTAATGTGTTTTTCGATACTGCTTTGACTATTGATAAGATTAATAGTATATAAGATGTATAATGTCAAAATTATATCATTGGAAGCTCCTTTCACGTACGAATTTAACAGTATGCTTTGTGTAACTTGCATGCGATATACTATTGCTCTAATATGTCGTCAAAGTTAGCCTCGAAAAACACATTAGGAGTTATATATATGGATAGAGGGCGTACAAATGGTAACACCTGCATGTTTTAACTGCTACCAATTCCCTAAATATGTTTTAGTTTTGCATTTGTTGGTGCATTGCTTTGAGTTGCTTTGTGCCTGGGCAGAATTTTATGATTTATATTCATCATAATTTGGAAGCATACAAAAGGGTTAATTATGTGACACTGGTCTATTGCTTGCTTACATTAGAGAATCTATATGTGTACATGGTGGTGAATTAGCTTAATGACTGGCATCTTGCTATAGTGATCTACTCGTCACAACCGCTTATGTTGATGCATGCGAATGTTGAAGAATCATACTCCCTCCATTCCTTTCCTAAACATAAGTCTTTTTAGAGATTCCAATGCGGACTACATATGGAGCAAAATGATGAATGTACACTAAAATATGTCTATATACATCTATATGTAGTTTTTATTGAAATATCTAAAAGGACTTATATTTAGGAACGGATGGAGTATACTAGATTATTCCCAACATGTTGTTTGAAAAAACAAAACATTTCTGAATCTAAACAATTCTCATTTTCGAGTGAACTTTTGTTTTACTGTGATCAACTGCCTCGGCGCAACACTCAGAGTGAGCAGCGCCAATGCAGCCCACCCATGGCAACACGTGCGGAGGGCTGAGCAACGTAGCCGCGGGGCATCCTTCATGTGGATGGTGGAAGTGTCAACAGCAAGAGCGGGCAACGGTGGTGGTAGCATGGAGGAGGATGCGACGATGGGCTTTCATTGCTGCTTCCTGTTCACTGCTCATGGATGGATGGAGATGACGATGGCGTCAGAGGCAAGGCGAATTGAGTGGTAGGTGGATGCTTTATGCTCTGTGAGTACAATATGATTCGTTTGATCCACTTTCATGTAATTTTAGATACTAGAAGGATTATTCGGTTGGACTAGATGACATTACAAATGAATTAACTTACTTCAGGTAATCTTGTGTTTTATTGGCATGTGGTACGTATCTTTGCTCGGAAGAGGTTTTTTTCAACAATATTTGTTATTGGTTTTATCTGTTGTACATATCCTGCAACTTATCTTGTTCTTCTATACAGAGTTCAGTTGATGTTCTAAACATTGACATGTATGTGCCAGTATCTTTAGCAGCCGGGCTCTTCCTAGTAGTCACCTCGGGTCCATCTAGGGAATCCACTCATTCATCTTTTTCTCGAGAGTAACTCATTCATCTTGATGTTCCAGAATTTGGAGCATCTTATACTTGCTAAGATATATATATATATATATATATATATATATATATATATATATATATATATATATATATATATATATATAGTATGAAACTACATTTCACAATGAATCTAGCAATATCGATTTGGATGTGCAACTTTCTCTCTATCCATGGATGTGCAGTTTTCACCAATGGCACCTCGCCCCAAACTACCCACTATCAAGTGAGATGTACAACTTCGTCTGCTGCACTAGCGAATTTCCTAGTAGTTGATGTGCGAATCTAGCGAATTTCCATGGATGTGTCGTTTTCACTATTTACTCCCTCGGTCAACTGACAAGCAGTGGATGTGCAACTTCCAAAATTGTTCCGGCCAACTGCCTAATGGTCGAGATGCAACTTTTCGCCATACCTGTAGATTTGTAGTTCTCATTGCTAGCACCCCTTCCTTCCCACCCCAACAAGTTAGATCTGCATATTTAGGGTCTCACATATAGACAACTTTCTCTACCCTCATGGTCTTATGGATGTGCGGTTTTTCACCATCTAACAAATCCATGTTGGTGAGATGTGTAACTTTATCTGTTGCCCTGACCAACCGCCAAGCAACTTCGTCTATTGGCCCCGCCAACTAAAACTACATATCCACAAGTATGAAGGGGGCGGAGTTTCTCATTGACTACTAGAAAGTTACTCCCTCCTTCCATCTATATAGGGCTTAATGCATTTTTCGAGACTAACTTTGACCAAATGTTAGAGCAATAATATATGACATGCAACTTAAACAAAGCACGCTGTCAAATTCGTATGTGAAAGGAGCTTTCAATGATATAATTTTCACATTATGCATGTCATGTACTATTAATCTTGTCAATAGTCAAGATCGGTCTTGAAAAACGCATTAGGCCCTATATAGATGGAAGGAGGGAGTAGCTGAAACAACAGAGTAGGTTGCACATATAGCTGGTAAGGAAGCTCGGACATGGTATGACAACAGTGAAAAACTATATCATCCACGAATAGAGGAGGGGAGAGTTGCACATTGACTACTATGTAGTTGGCCGGGGTAGTAGACTAGTTGCACATCACTCAAAAATGGTTGTCATGGTTGCTAGGTTACAAATCTCATAAGAATTTCGATCATGCATCTTAAAAATTTGTTTTGAAATAAGTTGCACCATGCTGTACTAAAATTGCACGACAGAGTAATAGAGTTGCACCATATAACATCAAAGTTGGCATAAAAAATCAAAACATATCCATGCCGGATCTAGTAATGATCTCATCACGGGGATTCCAACGGTGAAAACGAATATGAATTCCGACACATGGTTTGAAAGATACGACCTTTTGAAATTTTGACAAACCGAATAAATACACATGCACATCCAACAGACATGGAATTAAATGCGCTGACCTTCGCACGTGACCATCCTATTAGTACATGCGACCTCATGAATATAGACAAAATTTGAACGACGAAACTGCAAGCATCGTGTGTGAGAGCCGGCCGCTTGTTTTTTTCTTCATATAGTGCGTACACACTTTTTAGATTTTAGGAAAAAAAATCTAAGGTTCCATGTTTCACTTTTCTTCTTTCAACCTTCCTCATATAATATTCTAGTACCACCTTAATTTATTTATATTCTGAACCAATTCCACTTCAATTTACTTATCAATCTTCTCATCAAAATATAAGGTAAATCTCGGGCAGGATTTGATAAACATTTATTTACACACTCACATTAAAATCACAAGCTAACGTACATTACATCCCGTTGCAACGCACGGACATTGGCCTAGGAAAGCTAAATACAGGGCAACATAAGTTTTCTCCATAGTGAGATTGACAACAAAGAACATCTACTAGTAATGTCAATAGCTTTAATGATGGATAATCTCTTCTTAGCATCCCTATTAGTACCCTGTACGATAGAACTTGAGATCGTTCCTGGACATCCATTTAAAATTTTGAAGGATTTATGTATACTAGTCGTCAACCCGTGCATTCACATGGACTAGTATAAAATGTAGGAGAAATATATAAATATGCATTCAAAGTATGGAGTTATACTCGATTCTTAGGCCACAATTTCTTTAGTTACATGATGATTGGACGATGTTCGTTTTCTTTGTAACTATTTTTTTGTTGTCTTATTGCTCTGTTGTCCTATAATTCTTTTTGTAATCATTAGTCTCTAACGATTATCACTTGTTCTATGCCAGTTGAGTTCTTAGGCTCTACTTGGGATTGCCACATTGGTTGGAATGTGTGGTTCTTTTGATATAGTTATTTAAAGCGTGGCATATCTTCATCATATTGCATAGAAGAATCATTTTGTAAGCATTACTCATCAAAGGTTAGAATCTAATTGGCATTGCTTCATAATTGATACTAACATGTCATTTTGTAGCACATGTGTCTTCCATTGACATGTCATTTTGTAGCACATGGGTCTTCAATTTTGATGTACACCATCGCACTGTTTGGTCTTGGGTCTCTCTTGCCTAATAATATATTGTTTATTCTTTCTCTTAACTATTTTGTTAGTGTAAATATCGGTAGCAACTATTCGTTTATTTTGTACTCTTGAAGTACATGTATATACAATGTGAAGATCATTTCTCTAACATCCATAAAGTAGAAAACAATTATATCAATGTACATCAAGGAGCTAACATATTTTCACAGATGTACCACTGTGTAATAAATTGTGGAAGTAATGAGAAATTCAAATGTCAAAAAAATCAAGACAGACTTTTTGTCTTTTCTTAGTCACCTACAAAATGCTACGTGCAAATTTTGAGGCAAAAAAGTTAAGAATTTTGTCTTGTGCAAAAAAAAAAACAAATTGAACACGAAATGTTACCCCCAAATGTCACCCCCAATTTTTTTTCACCGACAAAACACTGTTGATCCAATTCGCATGAAAATTGTTAGACATGGTTCTGACACTAACACGACCATCCACAAAAAAATTCAAATTTTTTAAAACATTTACTATTTTTTTGCGTTACCCTTCAGCCGGCAGCATGTGCCCCTGGGAGCCAAAGCGCCCCTCCTGGAAGTAATCGTATTTTGTATTCAAGTAGACAAATGAATAGACAATAGTGTTGTTTAATCATACTTCTACATTGAGCCAGAATGCCTGATATTATGATTTCCAAGTCCTGTATGGTTGGCCGCTGGATGGTGGGGTCATCTACCTTTCTTCCTCTCTCCCTTGTAAATAAAACTAAGCTCAAAGATAGTGTATAGAACTTCATAAAAGGGAAGAAAGGGATCATACTTACAGAAAACTGGCAGCAAAGTACGCCATAGCTGCTTGAGGATGTCAAAGTTAAATATATCATCGAGGGAGTTGAATTTGCTAGCAACATGCAGCAGCATGGGCGTGCCATCGACAAGAAGGTAGTAGCAGGAAGCATGGTATACTTGAGGATACTTTTTTTTTTCTCAATGCACACTGGTAGTATCCATTAAAGCCCAAAAGAAGTAACACCAAAGCATGGAAATCTATGTACTTAGAAAGCATAAGTTTTTCCCCTTCCTTTCTATATTGAATGTCATTGGTAACTGGTCTGAAATAAACATATACATGAACTGTGGAAAAGAATGGAAAATCCAATCAGCCTGTTGCCATGTTGTTTACTTCCTCAAGTTACTTTCCATGCGTACTTGGAATATCAATTAGCTTTCTCCACCAACTAAGCATGTGGCGTTGAGAGAAACCACTTCTCGTTTCTTCTGTTTGTACATGAACCATAAAGAAAAGAAGCTCGTGAAGGGAAGTCTGACTCATCCTTTTCTAGATTATGGGAGTATGTAATTTGTAATACCTTGTTTCCATGTCAATCTGCGTCTCATGTTTCTAGTAAGCGGTAGCCAACATGTAATCCCTAGTCCATAGCGCTTCTTTCTTTGTCCATGGATGGCGTCCACATGGTTTCTAAAGTAGCATTATCAACAGGTAACAATAGTCCACAACATATGTAAGACTTTGTGATGCAACTGTACCCAACAAAAATCTACATGTGTACAAAATAGAGACTAAAGGTTCTTCAAAATCGTTCGAGGATCTGGCTAACAATGTGAAAAAATTGGAGTTTTCACAGTGAAAACAAATAATAGTTGTAACTTCAGTACTGAAAGCAAAATAGACTGGTAAGTACAAGTGTACAACCCATGCCTCTTTCCGTTTTTTAGACTGAGCTAAAGTAAGTCATCAAGACAAATAATTTTGAAGATACGTTCATCACTACAACATTCAGGTTTATAATAGCTCAGCAACCTCTGTTAGGTATTACGACATCATGGACCAATAAGATTAACAATTTCTAAGAGCTTTCTTATAGTTTTGTACCCTGTTTGTGGAGAAGTACCATGTCACTGTCCAATAAGTGTGTCACCGTTCCGATTTATGTTGGTGTTTGATCAACTCAATATAGTAATTCTGACACCGTTCCGATTTATGTCGGTGTTTGATCAACTCAATAGGAAGGAATGGGTAAGAATAGTAATTCTGGCCAAGACAAAATTCAAAAAGATTATGTGAGGTTAAAAACCTGATAGAGTTGTGTATAGGCCAGCGAACCTCTGTAGTTTATAAACAACAATGGGCAGTCAGAGAAATTATTGAAGTAGTCTACGCAGCCAAACTGTCATTTTAGTTGTGACCATCCAGAATTACTATGAACGACATGTCACTTTACTTCTAATTAAGTCTGAAATATTTAAGCAACATAAACATGAGATATGTTTGGTTCATATTACAAATAGTGGGTAGAAAGAAACATGAATCAAGTAGTATCTAGGACGATGCAAATATAATTACAAAGAAAATACAAATTACTTGCTAGCCCATAGCCCTGGCAGCCTCCTCCCCTTGTCGATCCCTCCAACCATCTGATGCCTCTGAGGTATCCTTCCAGCCCATGCCACGTCTTTTGAAACACTGATCCAAATAGTGTTCAGCGCGCCGAGGAAAACCATGGAATTAGAGTGTAGTTTAAAGATAGAGGATTCTTACAGAGATTGCATACATGAGTGAGGATAAGATGCACATTGTGTTACGAAAAGAGATGGGGAATATCAAGAACACTGCTTTATTTTTTACCATCATAAAGAAACTGTGGATTTCAACCATGATTTGCAGAAAATAATATTGTAATTTGGTCGGAACAGGAAGATAAATTTAAGAGCAAGAAACTTATCGAGTGGTGAATCAATTCCTTACCTGTAGAAGTTAGGACTCATGTCAAACTTTCAGTGACAGAATAAGCACCTCATGTGTAATCAATAAGTGACCATATTCGATTTCGCAGTAGAGAAAACCATTTACTGGTTTGAGATAAAGATTGTAAATTATACTTTTCATCTACATACAATGTTAGGCAATTGTGTAAGTTTCCTCATAGAATTTTGTGTTATATGCTAGTGAAAACTGCAGTTTCCTCATAGAATTTTTTGTTATATGCTAGTGAAGATGCATATTCGTCAATATTGTGCCATGCATAATGGGACAACATAAATCTACAAATTTCTTGAGAGCATATTTATCATTATGCAGAACCCTTTGCAATGAACATGAAAATCACTGAGAGCAATCTGAAAGTGTACCTGCAAATTCTTTATCATATTTTCTGTAAGTGTGGCAGAAATGCTATCTGGATACTGTAACTGCAAAGGAAGGATCACACATATATTGAAAACAAACAATGATAATATGGATACCATGATTACAATGCAGGAAAATTTAATAAGATTTATTGTATTAAAAAGATCATCTCTCTAGACTCGTTTTGGAATACAACAAACCAACCAGAAAACAGAAACATGTGTAACTCAATAATCCATACATGAAGATAAAATTTTGCACATCCAAGCAGTACTAAAATCTTACAAATCTACCAAGAAATTATTATACAGTCTGTAAGATATGATTCATAATCATTTTCGATAAAGGGCATTTTTATTGACTCAAAATGTAGCATCAAGCGGATACAAAACAGAATGAGCATCACCCGGCCTCTGCATAACTAAGATGCACATTGACAAAAAAAATTTGAAGAAAAGAAAAAGGCGACATATCAGCAATAGTAGGATCATATAGGACCGACAGTCCGCCTATGTCGAAGGAGTTGGTGCGGCTATCCGTAGATTATGCTGCCATCCATGCTGAGTGAAGACCTCCCTGGCCACCCGCTCCAACCGCATACACACCGTTTTGAATAGCGGTTGAAATTCCATTTGGTGTAGTGTAGACCACGTACGAAGCGAGTGCGTACAACGGAAAATAACCTGCAAAGGAGAGGTGTTTTTGCCCTTGAAAACCAAATCATTCCTACATAGCCAGAGTGCCCATAATAAGGCATATGCTCCCACCCGAATTAGCATGTTGAACCTATTTGAAATGCCGTCCAACCAATGACCAAAAATATTATCAACACTTGTGGGCGGATACAAATTGAACTCTATTTGGATGACTGGCCATGTAGAGAACGCAAATTTTCATTGAAAAAAGAGGTGTTTGATTGTCTCGTCATGAGTACAAAAACTACACTTCTTACTTCCGTGCAAATTGTGACGGGCGAGATTGTCTTTGGTTAGCACAACTCCGTTTCGAAGATACCACATAAAGATTTTAACCTTTATTGGAATCTTCGACATCCAAATTTTCTTGTTATTATCCACTGGGACCACTGAATGCGTGAGCGCATGATACATAGAGTCGACTGTGAAGGACCCAGATGTAGTGAGGTTCCAGTGAAACACATCCCGTCCTTGTGTAAGGTTTATCGAATCCAATTGAGACATTTTTTTTGCCATGACATAAGATGGGGGCCAATCAAATCGCGCCTACAAGAAATATTCGGTGGAAATGAACTGAGCACCTGTGCTAGAGTATCATTCTTATCGCGAACAATGCGGTACAAAGATAGATATTGTTCTCAGAGGCTGGCATTGCCCAACCAGTTATCCTCCCAGAAACGAATCTCCGACCCATATTTTATCGCGAAGGATCCAAACGAAAAAGGTGTTTCTTCACCGCCATTAGACCAGCCCAAAAGTGTGAGTCACCAGGTTTCCAATAGGCCAGTGACACAGCTTTTTGGCCTAGATACTTATTGCACAGCAGGGTTTGCCAAACGCCATCCTCGGTAAGTAGTTTGAACAACCATTTACTAAGTAAGGCATCATTCTTGACCTGAAGGTCATGAATGCCAAGTCCACCTTGGTCTTTCGGCCTACAAACCAAGCTCCATTTGGTTAGCCTGTATTTTTTCTTTTCACTGCCCCCTTGCCAAAAGAATCTGGATCTGAAATAATCCAGCCTTTGCAAGACCCCTCTTGGGACTTGGAAAAAAGAGAGCATATAGAGAACCATATTTGTGAGGACTGAGTTGATTAAGACTAGTCGTCCTCCAATAGAGAGCAACTTGCCTTTTCAACTACTCAACTGTTTCTCTGTAACATCCCAAATTTTCAATTTGGAATTTATACAAATAGATCATTATTGCATATAATATTTTATTGCATTTTGGTTGGTCCTAGAAATTTCACGCAACTCAAGGACCCTCGGAGAGAGTTGGGGATTTCGTTATTTTATATATTTGGGGTTTTCTCAAATTTTGAAAATAGGATCATTTGATTTCATTTATTTTATCTTCAATTATTTCTATTATAAAATATGAGAGAGGGAATAAAATGACATTCCCAAAATAAAGAAATATTGAGGATTCAATAGTAAAATCAAATAAGATTTTATTTTAGTTTTATTTTCTATTTTATTTGAATTTAGGAAAAATGCGCGTTTTTCAAAATTGCATTTAGGCCCCAAATAAATGTTCAACCTGTGCGTCTTGATTTTAGAAGCCGGGGAAAATTTATATCGGGATTTTTGGAGTCCGTTTAGTATTCCTTTTGTTTTTTTCTGAGCGTAATTATTTAAAAAAAAAGAAAAAAATCGAACCGACCTACCGGGCCGTGTCCGACCAGGACACCTGGCCCGGCCGGCCTTTATAAGCTGAGGACCCCAGCCCGAGCCGCCTCAGCCCGAGTCACCCAACCCTAGCCGCCCTAGCGCCGCCGCCCGCCCCCGCCGCCGGACCCGCACGCCGACGACGTTGACCGCCGCCGCCGTTTTTTTAGAAAAACCGTTCGGTTTTCCCGTCGTTTTTTTTTGTTTTTTAGATCCGTTTTTTTTGATAGATCGGTTTTTTCGGTTTAGTTAATTAGCAAGCGTTCGCTCGTTCGTTCATTTTAACGAACGCGTTCATCGTTTAGATCCAGATAACGAACGTTCGTTCGTTAATCTGTTCGTCGTTTTCTTTTTCTCGGATTAAATCCGTGATTTTTTTATTGCAATTTCTGATCCGATTTTCGTTATAGTATAACTTTTCGCTTGTAGTCTACTACACAACCTTCTTCTTGTAGACGTTGTTGGGCCTCCAAGTGCAGAGGTTTGTAGGACAGTAGCAAATTTCCCTCAAGTGGATGACCTAAGGTTTATCAATCCGTAGGAGGCGTAGGATGAAGATGGTCTCTCTCAAGCAACCCTGCAACCAAATAACAAAGAGTCTCTTGTGTCCCCAATACACCCAATACAATGGTAAATTGTATAGGTGCACTAGTTCGGCGAAGAGATGGTGATACACGTGCAATATGGATGGTAGATAAAGGAATTTGTAATCTGAAAATATAAAAACAGCAAGGTAACTAATGATAAAAGTGAGCATAAACAGTATTGCAATGATAGGAAATAAGGCCTAGGGTTCATACTTTCACTAGTGTAAGTCCTCTCAACAATACTAACATAATTGGATCATAAAATTATCCCTCAACATGCAACAAAGAGTCACTCCAAAGTCACTAATAGCGGAGAACGAACGAAGAGATTATGGTAGGGTACGAAACCACCTCAAAGTTATTCTTTCCAATCAATCCGTTGGGCTATTCCTATAAGTGTCACAAACAGCCCTAGAGTTTGTACTAGAATAACACCTTAAGATACAAATCAACCAAAACCCTAATGTCACCTAGATACTTCAATGTCACCTCAAGTATCCGTGGGCATGATTATACGATATGCATCACACAATCTCAATTCATCTATTCAACCAACACAAAGAACCTCAAAGAGTGCCCCAAAGTTTCTACCGGAGAATCACGACGAAAACGTGTGCCAACCCCTATGCATAGGTTCCCAATGTCACGAAACCCGCAAGTTGGTCACCAAAACGTACATCAAGTGGCACGTGGTATCCCATTGTCACCACAGATATCCACGGCAAGACATACATCAAGTGTTCTCAAGTCTTTAAAGACTCAACCCGATAAAATTACTTCAAAGGGGAAACTCGATTCATTACAAGAGAGAAGAGGGGGGAAGAAACATCATAGGATCCAAATATAATAGCAAATCTCGTGATACATCAAGATCGTATCATCTCAAGAACACGAGAGAGAGAGAGAGAGAGAGATCAAACACATAGCTACTGGTACATACCCTCAGCCCCGAGGGAGAGCTACTCCCTCCTCGTCATGGAGAGCACCAGGATGATGAAGATGGCCACCGGAGAAGGATTGCCCCCTCCGGCAGGGTGCCGGAACAGGTCTAGATTGAGTTTCGGTGGCTATGGAGGCTTCTGGCGGTGGAACTCCCGATCTATGTTGCTCCCGGATGTTTTTAGGGTATATGGAGATATATAGGCGGAAGAAGTACGTCGGTGGAGCTCCGAGGGGCCCACGAGGCAGGGGGGCGTGCCCAGGGGGGCCCTCCACCCTCGTGACCTCCCCGGAAACTTCTTGGAGTAGGGTCCAAGTCTCCTGGATCACGTTCAGTGAGAAGATCACGTTCCCGAAGGTTTCATTCCGTTTGGACTCCGTTTGATATTCTGTTTCCTCGAAATACTGAAATAGGCAAAAAACAGCAATTCTGGGCTGGGCCTCCGGTTAATAGGTTAGTCCCAAAAATAATATAAAAGTAGAAAATAAAGCCCAATATAGTCCAAAATAGTAGATAAAGTAGCATGGAGCAATCAAAAATTATAGATACGTTGGAGACGTATCAGGCATCCCCAAGCTTAATTCCTGCTCGTCCTCGAGTAGGTAAATGATAAAAAGAGAATTTTTGATGCGGAGTGATACTTTGGCATAATTTCAATGTAAATCTTCTTAATCATGGTATGAATATTCAGATCCGAAAGGTTCAAGACAAGAGTTCATATTGACATAAAAAATGATAATACTTCAAGCATACTAATCAAACAATTATGTCATCTCAAAATAACATGGCCAAAGGAAGTTCATCCCTACAAAATCATATAGTTAGGCTATGCTTCATTTTCGTCACACAAAGATGTTCCCAACTTCTATACCCCCGATGACAAGCCAAGCAATTGTTTCATACTCAAATAATCTCAAACTTTTTCAACCTTCACGCAATACATGAGCGCGAGCCATGGACATAGCAATATGGGTGGTATAGAATATGATGATGGGGATTGTGTGGAGAAGACAAAAAAGGAGAAAGTCTCACATCAATGAGGCTAATCAATGAGCTATGGAGATGCCCATCAATTGATGTTAATGCAAGGAGTAGGGATTGCCATGCAACGGATGCACTAGAGCTAAGAATGCTCAACAAAAGAAAACTAGTGGGTGTGCATCCAACTTGCTTGCTCATGAGACCTAGGGCATTTTGAGGAAGCCCATTGTTGGAATATACAAGCCAAGTTCTACAATGAAAAATTTCCACTAGTATGAACAAGACAACTTATGAGACTCACTATATGAAAATCATGGTGCTACTTTGAAGCACAATATATGAGACTCACTACATGAAGAACAAGGTGCTACTTTGAAGCACAAGTGTGGAAAAAAGAGATAGTAGCATTGCCCTTTTGATTTTCTCTTTTTTTTTGGGCCTTTCTTTTTTCCTTTCTTTTTGGCCTTTCTCTTTTTTTTGATTGGGCAATGCTCTAATAATGATGATCATCACACTTCTATTGATTACAACATAATGATTACAACTCGATACTAGAACAAGATATGACTCTATATGAATGCCTCCGACGGTGTACCGGGATGGTGCAATGAATCAAGAGTGACAAGTATGAAGAATAATGCATGGTGGCTTTGCCACAAATACGATGTCAACTACAAGATCATGCAATGGCAATATGACAAAAGTAAAGCATGTCATGATGATGATGATGATGATGGTGGTGGTGGAAGTTGCATGGCAATATATCTCGGAATGGCTATGGAAATGCCATGATAGGTAGGTATGGTGGCTGTTTTGAGGAAGATATAGGGAGGTTTATGTGTGAAAGAGCGTATCATATCACGGGGTTTGGATGCACCGGCGAAGTTTGCACCAACTCTCAATGTGAGAAAGGGCAATGCACGGTACCGAAGAGGCTAGCAAATGGCGGAAAGGTAAAAGTGCGTATAATCCATGGACTCAACATTAGTCAAAAGAACTCATATACTTACTGCAAAAATTTAGAAGTCATCAAAAATCAAGTACTACGCGCATGCTCCTAGGGGGATAGATTGGTAGGAAAATACCATCGCTCGTCCCCGACCGCCACTCATAAGGATGCACAAGCCAGGTACACTTCATGCTTCAAATTTGTTACACAACTTTAACCATACGTGCATGCTACAGGACTTGCTAACTTCAACACAAGTATTTCTCAAATTCACAACTACTCAACTAGCACGACTATGATATTATCACCTCCATATCTCAAAACAATTATCAAGCATCAAACTTATCTTAGTATTCAACCCACTAAAAAGAAAGTTTCACATATCTTGAATACCAAGTATATTAACATTAAGCAAATTACCATGCTATTAACGACTCTCAAAATAATCTAAGTGAAGCATGAGAGATCAAGTTTCTTTAAAACAAACCACCACCGTGCTCTAAAAGATCTAAGTGAAGCACTAGAGCAAAAATTATCACGCTCAAAAAGATATAAGTGAAGCACATAGAGTAAACTATCAAGCTCGAAAGATATAAGTGAAGCACATAGAGTATTCTAACAAATTTAAATTCATACATGGCCCTCTCAAAAGGTGTGTGCAACAAGGATGATTGTGTAGACTAACAAGCAAAGACACAAATAATACAAGACGCTCCAAGCAAAACACATATTATGTGGTGAATAAAAATATAGCTCCAAGTAAATTACCGATGGAAGTGGACGAAAGAGGGGATGCCTTCCGGGGCATCCCCAAGCTTTGACTTTTTGGTGTCCTTGGATTATCTTCGGGTGCCTTGGGCATCTCCAAGCTTAGGCTCTTGCCACTCATTATTCCATAATCCATCAAAAGAATTCACCCAAAACTTGAAAACTTCACAACACAAAACTCAATAGAAATCTCGTGAGCTCCGTTAGAGAAAGAAAAGAAAAGACTACTTTAAGGTACTGTAGTGAACTTGTTCTTTATTTTTATTGGTGTTAAAATTACTGTATTCCAACTTCTCTATGGTTTATAAACTATTTTACTAGCCATAGATTCATCAAAATAAGCAAACAACACACGCAAAACAGAATCTGTCAAAAACAGAACAATCTGTAGTAATCTGTTACTAACGCAAACTTCTGGAACCCAAAAAATTCTACCAAAATTAGACGTCCTGGGCAATTTGTTTATTGATCAGCAGCAATTGTAATCACTATTTTATCATGTTCGGTCACTGAGCGCAAATATTCTGGAAATTACAGCAAGATCAAATAACTATCTTCCAAGAAGATCTAATAGGTTTAACTTGGCACAAACACTAATTAAAAGATAAAAACACATCTGAACAGAATCTAGATGGATTATTTATTCCTAAACAGAACCAAAAACAAAAAACACAAAATAAAATTGGGTTGCCTCCCAACAAGCGCTATCGTTTAACGCCCCTAGATAGGCATGATGATTTCAATGATGCTCACATAAAAGATAAGAATTGTAACATAAAGAGAGCATCATGAAGAATATGACTAGCACATTTAAGTCTAACCCACTTCCTTTGCATAGGTATTTTGTGAGAAAACAACTTGTGGGGACAAGAATCAACTTGCATAGGAAGGTAAAACAAGCATAACTTCAAAATTTTAAGCACATAGAGAGGAAACTTGATATTATTGCAATTCCTACAAGCATATGTTACTCCCTCATAATAATTTTCAGTAGCATCATGAATGAATACAACAATATAACCAGTACCTAAAGCATTCTTTTCATGATCTACAAGCATAGAAAATTTATTACTCTCCACATAGGAAAAATTCTTCTCATTCGGAATAGTGGGAGTATCATAGGAAAGTCGAATACTATAAATTGTTTCCATATTAAAAGAGTAATGTTCAGAGAAGGGGTAATCATAATCATGACAAGTTTTATAAATATAACCATCACTACTTTTTATAGCATAAGTTTCATCACAATAATCATCATAAGTAGAAACTTTGTTCTCATCATAATCACTTTGCATATCAAAACATGGAAGGCTAAAAATATCATCATTATTAAACATAGAATCCCCAAGCTTGGGACAGACATTAATTGCAGCAAATATATTCTCAAATATGTCATCCTCATCAAACATAGCTTCCCCAAGCTTGGGCCTTTTCGTATCATAAGCATAATCACTCTCATCATTAATAGCATGGATAGCACCAATAGTATAGCAATTATTATATTCTTCCAAGCATGTGCCAAAAAGATTTTCAAGATCATAAGAAGTATCATTATCTTCCCAATCATAATCATCACAACAAGCAATAGGCATAACGAGATCATCATCAAGTGTATCATCTTCATTTTCATGAGGCACAACAATAATAGGAGCAACTTTATTTGGGAGAGATACCTTTTTACCTCTCTTCCTTTTTCTTTTCTTCTTCTTTACCACATCGTGTGTGGGTTCAATCCTCTTTTTGGAGCTCCTTATTAATGAGATTGGTTGAATAGGAGGCTCCTCCTCGTTGCCTGATTCATCATAAGAGATAATAGGAGGATATTGGGAAGTCTCTTCCCTTTCATTAGTATTCTCTTCATCTTCTATTTGTTTCCTTTTCTTTATGTAGTTGGCAATATATGGATTTTCAATGCAATTCACCGCACAATACATATAAATATTCTCTAGATCAAAATCAAGAACTCTATCAAGATTAAACTTTGGAATACCCTCAGTTATACGTTTCATTTCTTCATAACCCAAAAGAAGGCTAAGCTCTTTATGATGCTCAAGGGTAATCAAATTATCACAATGTTTGGACACGACTTGATCATGAAACAAATAGCATTGGAGCTTTAAATGACCATGTTCATTGCAAAGTTCACAAGGGGCACGAAAAATATTGAATCTTTCAGCACATTCATCTAGACTTTCTTGCAACAATTTAGTTTCTAAGTACTTATGCCTCTTACAATATCTATCTTCCCTATTCGGTGTGTACTTGCAAACCCAATCTACTCCACAAAAATTGACATGTTTATATGAGGTATTTTCATCATAACTAGTGCAATCATCATTAGCATCATGGATATTCAAAGAATTCGTACTAACAACATTGCAATCATGCTCATCATTCAAAGATTTAGTGCCAAACATTTTGTAGATTTCTTCTTCTAGCACTTGAGCACAATTATCCTTTCCATCATACTCACGAAAGATATTAAAAAGGTGAAGCGTATTAGACAAACTCAATTCCATTTTTTTGTAATTTTCTTTTATAAACTAAACTAGTGATAAAACAAGAAACTAAAAGACTCGATTGAAAGATCTAAAGATATACCTTCAAGCACTCACCTCCCCAGCAACGGCGCCAGAAAAGAGCTTGATGTCTACTACACAACCTTCCTCTTGTAGACGTTGTTGGGCCTCCAAGTGCAGAGGTTTGTAGGACAGTAGCAAATTTCCCTCAAGTGGATGACCTAAGGTTTATCAATCCGTAGGAGGCGTAGGATGAAGATGGTCTCTCTCAAGCAACCCTGCAACCAAATAACAAAGAGTCTCTTGTGTCCCCAATACACCCAATACAATGGTAAATTGTATAGGTGCACTAGTTCGGCCAAGAGATGGTGATACACGTGCAATATGGATGGTAGATAAAGGTATTTGTAATCTGAAAATATAAAAACAGCAAGGTAACTAATGATAAAAGTGAGCGTAAACGGTATTGCAATGATAGGAAATAAGGCCTAGGGTTCATACTTTCACTAGTGTAAGTCCTCTCAACAATACTAACATAATTGGATCGTAAAATTATCCCTCAACATGCAACAAAGAGTCACTCCAAAGTCACTAATAGCGGAGAACGAACGAAGAGATTATGGTAGGGTACGAAACCACCTCAAAGTTATTCTTTCCAATCAATCCGTTGGGCTATTCCTATAAGTGTCACAAACAGCCCTAGAGTTTGTACTAGAATAACACCTTAAGATACAAATCAACCAAAACCCTAATGTCACCTAGATACTTCAATGTCACCTCAAGTATCCGTGGGCATGATTATACGATATGCATCACACAATCTCAATTCATCTATTCAACCAACACAAAGAACCTCAAAGAGTGCCCCAAAGTTTCTACCGGAGAATCACGACGAAAAAGTGTGCCAACCCCTATGCATAGGTTCCCAATGTCACGAAACCCGCAAGTTGGTCACCAAAACGTACATCAAGTGACACGTGGTATCCCATTGACACCACAGATATCCATGGCAAGACATACATCAAGTGTTCTCAAGTCTTTAGAGACTCAATACGATAAAATTGCTTCAAAGGGGAAACTCGATTCATTACAAGAGAGAAGAGGGGGGAAGAAACATCATAGGATCGAAATATAATAGCAAAGCTCGCAATACATCAAGATCGTATCATCTCAAGAACACGAGAGAGAGAGAGAGAGAGATCAAACACATAGCTACTGGTACATACCCTCAGCCCCGAGGGAGAACTACTCCCTCCTCGTCATGGAGAGCACTGGGATGATGAAGATGGCCACCAGAGAAGGATTGCCCCCTCCGGTAGGGTGCCGGAACGGGTCTAGATTGAGTTTCGGTGGCTACGGAGGCTTCTGGTGGCGGAACTCCCGATCTATGTTGCTCCCGGATGTTTTTAGGGTATATGGAGATATATAGGCGGAAGAAGTATGTCGGTGGAGCTCCGAGGGGCCCACGAGGCAGGGGGGCGTGCCCAGGGGGGGTGCCCTCCACCCTCGTGACCTCCCCGGAAACTTCTTGTAGTAGGGTCCAAGTCTCCTGGATCACGTTCGGTGAGAAGATCACGTTCCCGAATGTTTCATTCCGTTTGGACTCCGTTTGATATTCTGTTTCCTCGAAATACTGAAATAGGCAAAAAACAGCAATTCTGGGCTGGGCCTCCGGTTAATAGGTTAGTCCCAAAAATAATATAAAAGTGGAAAATAAAGCCCAATATAGTCCAAAATAGTAGATAAAGTAGCATGGAGCAATCAAAAATTATAGATACGTTGGAGACGTATCATGGATTGAGGCACCTGGGTATTCCAGCGATTGCCTGTTTTTCTTTTGGACCGTCACCCAGGCTCAAAGGGATCATGATATTATTTCATACTAGAAACTTCCGTGTGCAGCCACAAGCTACTATGGGCTCTAGCATAGTTGACTAAGTTGTGCGAACTCTTACAGTGGTAGACTAGCAGATGTAGGGGAAAGTAGGTGTAACAGTCTACCCGTTCGTAAGGTGTTAGCGCTTCTGAAAGACTATGTCTCGGTCATCCGTTTCTCAAACACCCTGTAGTGCGAGAATCCCAACGGAGGAGATCGAGTCTTGTGGGGAAAAGTGTGCAAACATCTATAGAGTGTATAAACTAATCATGGTTAGCCGTGTCCCCGGCTATGGACATCTTGAGTATCTAGTACTTGGATTATCATGTGAATCTCATCATGTTACTCTAATTAATCTGTTGGGTTTTTAATGTTGATGTTTAATTGGGATTGAGAGCGTGTCTACACTCCCAATGTTTAACAACCACCATGATAGTTAATATAAAATTTATTCCTTTGCAGTAGGGAAAAATTAGCTTTACGCAAAACTATAACCATAGAGCTTTCCACCAGCCAAATATGCATATAGACTAGCCTTATTCTTTCATTGCTCTCTATGTGTTACATTGCCAGCATATTCCATGTGCTGACCCATTTCGGGCTGCAACGTTCATGTTGCAGTCTTTTCAGACAACGAGTAAGGTGCCTTTAGGTCATGGTTCTATACTCAGTGATGCCGTTGGAGTTGATGGACTCACTTATTTTCCAAGCCTTCCACTGTTATCGTTATTAGATGGCCTTAAGCCATATTTATTGTAAGAAGTTCTCTTTTGAGACACTCGATGTAATAAGTGTGTGATTGCTACTATGTTATAAATCCTTCAAGTACTGTGTGGTCTCAGCATTACTGATCCAGGGATGACACCTGAGCACAGAAATTGGACCGTTTGAGGTCTGGTCGGTACATTCTCTAAGCGCTCCTCTACATGTTTCCACTCCGCATTAGTGAGTCGCCGATAATGAATCGGAATTCCCAAATATTTAATCGGCAATTGGCCTTGTGCACAACCAAACAGGTCGGCATACTCAGCCACTGCCTCACTGGCTTCTCCAAAGCAAAACAGTTCACTTTTATGAAAGTTAATTTTAAGACCTGACATCTGCTCAAACGCCGAAAGTAATAATTTCAGGTTTTGAGCCTTATCCAAATCATGTTCCATCAAAATAATGGTATCATCGGCATATTGCAGAATAGAGAGGCCACTATCCACAAGGTGGGGCACTACTCCTCTAATTTGACCGTCCTGCTTGGCACGATCAATCAGAATAGACAACATGTCAGCCACGATGTTAACTAACATTAGAGACATGGAGTCACCCTGTCGTAGTCCTTTCTTGTTTGAAAGTAATGGCCTATGTCATCAGTGACTTTGACAGCCACACTACCTCGAGTAACAGAATTTTGGATCCACTGGCGCCATTTATCGGAGAATCCTTTCATTCTTAGGGCTTGTTGAAGGAACGGACATTTGACCTTATCATAGGCCTTCTCGAAATCAATCTTGAACACTACTCCACTCATGTGTTTACGGTGCATATCGTGAACGGTCTCATGTTGGATTGCTACTCCATCGAGTATATTTCTACCTTGCATGAAAGCCGTTTGAGATGGTCGGACGACATGGTCAGCAACCGTGTTGCGCCTATTAGTAGCCACTTTGGTGAAAATCTTGAAGCTGACATTAGGGAGACATATGGGTCTATATTGCTGGATTCTCTCAGCCTCCTTAATTTTCGGCAACAAAACAATCTCGCCAAACTTAAGTGTGAATAGATCAAGTTGGACAGCATGAAGACAATTGAACAACTCCAATAGGTCAGTCTTGATGATATCCCAGAAATTTTGATAGAATTCTACGGGAAAGCCATCAGGGCATGGAGCTTTGTTATGTTCCATTTGAAACACCGCCGCTCTCACCACCTCCTCAGAGAAAGGTGCCATGAGGATATCATTCTCTTCTGCTGTGACTTGTGGAATATCATCTGTTCGGGTCTCGTCAAGGGTGAAGTTCCCTTCATCAGGTGCCCCAAACAAAGATTTGTAGTATTTCGAGATATAACTTTTGAGCTCTGCCTGACCTTCAATCCGCCCCTCATCTTGTTGGATACTGAGTATACACTTCTTCCTATGCCGACCATTGGCGACAAGTTGGAAGTATCATGTATTACTGTCTCCCTTCAAGATGAAGTCGGCTTTGGATCTTTGGTAATATTTCATTTCCTCTTCTCGCAAAATACGCGCAATCTTCTCATTGGATTGATTTTTCAATTCAATCTCTTGTTGTGACAAGATGCGAGTTTCTGCAATTTTATCGAGGTCATCAATAATGGTGGCGAGCCATTGCTTTTCTTTTTTGTATATTCCATTGGTGTGTTTCGCCCATCCAGATAGGTATCGCCTTCTGGCTCTTATTTTAAAGTTCCATATCTGAATAGGTGTGCGACCAATTGCGGGTCTCTCCCATATATTCTTGATTATGTATTCAAAGCCATCTCGGTGGAGCCATCCTAATTCAAACTTGAGAGGGCGGCGAGCGGATGGGTTTATAGAATTAGAATCAAGAATGATGGGTGCATGATTCGATAGCGCCTCAATACGCTCTAGGGACCTTACAGTTACCATAGGAAATTTTATCTTCCATGAGTACCATGTCATGCTTTTCGTATGTTGGCACAGAACGGTTATTGGCCCAAGTGAATTGTCGGCCAGACAAACTGGCTTCTCGAAGATTCAAACTGTCAATTACATCATTGAACAGAAAAGGCCAGTGAGTGTCAAAGCGGTCATTATTTTTCTCTTCCTAGTACCTAAGGATATTAAAGTCCCCTCCAATAAGCATTGGATGTGGGTTATCTTTAGCCGGGTTCACCAATTCCCGAAGGAAAGCGGATTTATGCTAATCTTGGGCAGCCCCATAGACTGCAACCAGACTCCATCTAAAATTATCAACTCTATTTCGGAGGTGGAATTTCATGTGAAAGTCACCAGTCGAAAAGGCTAACAACTCCATGGTTGCGGTTTGTAACCCAAGTAAGATTCCTCCGGACCTTCCACGTGCTGGTAGACTATGCCATGTGAAGTCGAAACCACCTGATAAGTGGTCTAGGACATGTGCATGGAAGTCACATTTACCAGCCTTGGAAATTGCCACGAAATCCAACCTATGGTCTCGCACACAATCACCGATGTGTTTATGTTTAGCCAAGTCTGAAAGACCTCTGCTATTCCAAAACATGTCTCTCATGTCGAAACTTGGGTAGGGGTGGATTTCTTCGCCTTCTTGGGCGGGTTTTTTCTCTTTTTTGAGGAATGGGATTTAGCACAGATTGGAAGAAGAACTGTTCATTAAACATGCAGATAATCTGAGAGTTAGCACAGATTGGAAGGAACAACACACAATCTCTAAATCCCTTCCATAAGAAAATATCTATAAAGCTTCTATAAACATCAAATAGAACTGGCTGACAACGGTTGATTTCAATATGTACAAAACACTGCAGTTGGCATCAAATATCATGCAGTTTTAGCTTAGCTGGCCTGTTCTCCTTCACTCCCTACAATTCATAATCAGGTAAGCACTACGATGTGAAACATGTACAATCCCGATTTTCTTTTCTTGATGGAGACCTAAAACACTAATTACCAATGCTCCTGCGATGCAAAGTTTTCCAGATCAAAAGAACACACCGATTTGGCATACTTCTCTAGATCAAGGGGCGCATGAATCTGATGGGATACAACATCACACATAGTTTACCTGAGATCATTGCGGTCCTGGATTTGAATAACTGAGATAGGGGAGGAAGGGGATTGAGAAGATCTAAAGGTAGGGGATTGATGAGAGATTGGACTGTAGCATGGATGAAACGTTGACGTCCCTTGGACAGGAGTCTAGGGCATCTAGAGATCATTGTGGTTCTAGATTTCAAATTTTGAGATTGAGGAGGTAGGGGATTGATGAGAGATTGGACTATAGCATGGATGAGGTCTCTATTGGAACTAAACACGATCGTAGTCTCCGTGTTGGTTTCCTAGATGTCACCTAGTAGGACTTGCATGTATGTAGCTGAATAGGATTAGAAGTAGTAAACCGAGTTGGTTATCTAACTAGTACTAGTTCCTATATATACATGTAAGGACCCCTTGTAAACAGTACCGTGGTTTGTGAATCAATACAGATCAAACAGGGACAATACATTCCTATGGCAATCAGCCAAGTCTTGCATTCGTGCGTTGTTGCCCGACCGTCTGGACGCCGTGTATGTGCGTGTATTATTGACGTTGGTTAGAGTATATTCACATAGATCGATCAGGAGCAGATCGATCAGGAGAAGACTAGCTACAGGAAGCTAGCTTTATGCATGGTGCAGCTCGGCGTAAAAGTAATTCGTCGAGTTCAGCCAGCAAGTTACTTCATCGCCGTTTGTCATCGGTCATCGCGTGTCATCAAAAAGTACTCAATGGCGCATACTGGGCCAACTATTGGTATTAGAGCAATGTTGATCTTCTAGGAATGGAGGATCATGTCGAACGACGAGAAGAACAAGCAGTTGGTGGAGTACTCTGGTGCGGCTAAAGTATTTGCTGCTCCGGCGAGTTCATCGTACCCATGGTTTGATCGTGAGAATTTCAGGGTTTGAAAGGCCCTAATGTAGTGTGGTCTCCGCGCCAACGAGCTATGAAATGCGGTCGATCCAAGAGGTGACGCGTACAAGGAGGAGGGAGCCGAGCACTGGAAGGATCGGCAGGCGGCGGCGGTGATTTATTCGGTGATGCCGATGGATGTCCTCCAGCACCTGATCGCCAAAGCAACGACGAAGGAGGTGTGGGATACGTTGAAGCTCATGTTCGAGGGACACACCCTGAAAGTGCAACTATCCCTGGGTGGTTTTGGTAATTCATAACAACATATAGCTCATTGAGCTAACATTATTCCAAGATTACAATTTCAAGAAAAGCTCAATGAATGGCATGGCATGGATGAGGAAAGTGCACCCCTCAAAATACTAAGGACAAAAAGATTGGCTCAAGCTCAAAGCTCAAGACTCTACATTTTATATTTTAGTGATCCAAGATCACATCGAGTCTATAGGAAAAGCCAATACTATCAAGGAGGGATGAGGTGTTGCTTGATGAGGTTCTTGCTTCATAGTGCTCAGTGATATGCTCCAAAACCCTCAACTACCTTCCCACATCCACATATCACCTAAACCAAAAGTCAAACTCGGCCCCACCGATTCTTTCTATCTGGAGCCACCGAGTTCAGATGTCATAGCCACTGCCACAAACCCTAGGCAAATCGGTCTCACCGATAGGGATCTCGGTCCCACCAAGATGGGGTTGTAATCTCTCTGTTTCCCTTCGTAACGTTTCGGTCCTACCAGGATGAGCGATCGGTCCCACCGAGATTGCAATGTAAACTCTCTGTTTCCCTTGTGTAACAATTCGGTCCCACCGAAATGAGCAAATCGGTCCCACCGAGTTTACCTGACCAACTCTCTGGTTAGCTTATTACCAAAATCGGTCCCACCGAGTTTGTGTAATCGGTCACACCGAGATTACATTATGCCCTAACCCTAACCATATCGGTCCTACCGAGTTGCATCTCAATCCCACCGAAAATCCTAATGGTCACTAGGTTTGCTAAATCGGTTTGACCGAGTTTCTAAATTCGGTCTCACCGAGATTGGTAAATTGTGTGTAATAGTTAGTTTTTGTGTGGAGGCTATATATACCCCTCCACCCACTCTTCATTCGTGGAGAGAGCCATCAGAACATACCTACACTTCCAATACACATTTTCTGAGAGATAACCACCTACTCATGTGTTGAGGTCAAGATATTCCATTCCCACCATATGAATCTTGATCTCTAGCCTTCCCCAAGTTGCTTTCCACTCAAATCTTCTTTCCACCAAATCCAAATCCTGTGAGAGAGAGTTGAGTGTTGGGGAGACTATCATTTGAAGCACAAGAGTAAGGAGTTCATCATCAACACACCATTTGTTACTTCTTGGAGAGTTGTGTCTCCTAGATTGGCTAGGTGTCACCTGGGAGCCTCCGACAAGATTGTGGAGTTGAACAAAGGAGTTTGTAAGGGCAATGAGATCTCCTACTTCGTGAAGATCTAACGCTAGTGAGGCATGTCCTTCATGGGCGATGGCCATGATGGGATAGACAATGTTGCTTCTTCGTGGACCCTTCATGGGTGGAGCCCACCGTGGACTCGCGCAACCATTACCCTTCGTGGGTTGAAGTCTCTATCAACATGGATGTATGATAGGACCACCTATCGGAACCATGACAAAACATCCGTGTCTCCAATTGCGTTTGAATTCTCCAAACCCTTCCCTTTACATTCTTGCAAGTTGCATGGTTTACTTTCCGCTGCTCCTAGACTCTTTGCATGCTTGCTTGAATTGTCTTAAGATTGCTTGACTTGTGCTAAGATAGCTAAATTCTGCCAAAGACTAAAATTGGGAAAAGGATACATTTTTAATTGGTCAAGTAGTCTAATCGCCCCCCTCTAGACATACTTTCGATCCTACAAGTGCTATCAGAGCTTTGGTCTCCATTTGCTTTGATTCCCATAGCTTTTTGGTGGTCATAGCCTTGGTTTCACAATCTAGGAGAGTATGGCGTCTAGCGAGGGAAATTATCACCGTAGAGGTCCTTACTTTGATGGTACTAATTTTGCTAGTTGGAAGCATAAGATGAAAATGCATATTCCTGGACATAACCCCGCCATTTGGGCTATTGTGTGTATTGGCTTGCAAGGTGAATTCTTTGATGGGAGAGAACCGAATCGTGAAGCCACCGTGGAAGAGTTGAAAATGTTGCAATACAGTGCTCAAGCTTGTGATATCCTCTTCAATGGATTGTGCCCCAAAGAATTCAACAAAATCAGCGGTCTTGAGAATGCAAAGGAAATTTGGGATACTTTGATTGACATGCATGAAGGTACCGACTCCGTCCAGGAATCCAAGTTGGACGTGCTTCGAAGTCAACTTGACAAGTTCAAAATGAAGGATGGTGAAGGTGTCGCTGAAATGTACTCTAGGCTTGCTCTTATCACAAATGAGATTGCCGGCTTAGGAAGTGAAGAGATGACTGACAGATTCATCATCAAGAAGATCCTAAGAGCCTTGCATGGAAAATATGATACCGTGTGCACTTTGATTCAAATGATGCCCAATTACAAAGATCTCAAGCCAACGGAAGTCATTGGAAGAATTGTTGCTCATGAGATGTCACTCAAGGATAAGGAGGAACTTGACAACAAATCAAGTGGTGCTTACAAAGCCTCATGTGAAGCCCCCACATCAAGTGAGAAACAAACCTTCAATGAAGAATCGAGCTTAATGGTGAGGAAATTCAACAAATTCTACAAGAGTAGAAGCTAAGAGAGAAGCTCCAAGTCAAGGTCCTACAATGACAAAAGATCTTCTAGTCGAGAGCGAAACTGTTACAATTGTGGAATACCCAGACACTATTCCAATGAGTGTACGGCACCCCACAAAAGAAGAGAAGATTCTCCAAAAAGAAGAAGTGGAAGAGAAGAATCACCACCTAGAGAAAGAAGGAGTAGAGATGATCGTTATGAACGAAGACCCTCACGGAGAAACAAGGATTCGGAAAGAAAGGACAAGTCATCAAGGAGCTACACAAAACGAAGAGATCAAGCTCATGTTGGTGAATGGGTATCCGGCTCTGACTCCGACAATCACTACGAGAGAAGCTATCACTCCGACTCCGAATACACTCAAGATGAAGGTGTTGCCGGTCTAGCACTTGTGTCAACCAACTCCTAAGACATATTTGATTCACAAAATGAAGGAATTGGAAGATGCTTCATGGCCAAAGGTCCAAAGGTATCACACCCCGAGTATGTTGATTTCAATAGTGATGAAGATGACTTGTTAGGTGATGATGATTTACTTGTTGACAACTCTAGTGATGAATACTATGATGAAACGTCAATTAATCATGCTAATCAATATGAAACGAATGACAATGATAAGGATAATATTGAGTCTCTAACTAAAGAACTAAACACTCTTAAGTTAGCTCATGAAACTATCTTAGGAGATCATCGAGAACTTTTAAGGACTCATGAGAAATTACGTTTTGAAAAACTCGACCTTGAGCAAGAGCATGAGTTCTTAAAGGAAATCAATGATGATCTTCGCAAGAAAAGTTCTTCTTACATTGCCAAGCGTTTACTCTTATCCACTTACATGCCTCAATTCAAGTCTAGTAACAAGAACAAGAAATATTCTTCCTCTAGTAGTAACAATAATCATGCTAAATCCAATGTTGTTGCTTCTAATAGTTCTCTTGATTCCACTAATGATTCTCTTAGCCAAGTTACACTTGAGCAAGAAAATAGCTTATTGAAGGGAATTATAGAGAAAGGTGTTTACAAGAGCCTTGCCGGGAGTAAGCAATTCGAGGAAATTATACGCAAGCAAGGAAGGCATCGGAAGAACCAAGGTGTTGGTTTTGAATGAAAGTTCAATGCCAATGGAGTTGAGTGGGAAGAAGATCAATACCCCAAGACGAAGTTTGTTCCTCAACAAGAGAAGTATGATCCTACTTCTTTCAAAGGGACACAAGCTCAAGATGATCTTCCACTACAAGACCACAAGCAAAAAGGCAAGGACAAGGTTCAAGAGGAAATTGATGCATTTGAAGAAGCTCCTAAGGCCTTGGTCAAGTGGGTTCCCAAGACTACATCAAGTTCCACTTAATCAAGTACAACTACAACTCCGAGGATTCCCATCTAGATGGTGTGGATCCCGAAGAAGAAGAACTAGATAGTTCTTGAGGGTGACTCCGCCAACATACTTCACTCTTATCATTTTGGCAAGAACAAGTGCAATCAACTTCCACATCTTGCACTAGTTCAAGGAGTCACAAACCCTCTTGTTGGTCAGACAAGGGACAATGTAACCTAAAGCTTTCATAGACATCATCTTGTGTGTGCATCACTATATGTCTATGGATATCCTTCTTTGTTCCTTGTGGGACTAACCCGTGTAGGTATTGAAAGTGCAACTAACTCCAAAGGATAGCTCCAAATGATCTACATCAACATTGAGCATCCACATCTTCAACATCTACATGAAGTCATCATCGACAAAACCCAAGGTTAGTTCATCCCTCTTAGGGGGGATCTCACATCTAAGGGGAGCTTTACTCTAAGAATTGAGCTAAAGCAACTCTAATGGTGTGAAAACAACAACGCTTTATGTAAAAGTGGTAACCCCACTTGTGCTTAAACGATGAGCATGACCTATGATAAAATGTTCTCATTTGACTCCTAAGTCAATATACTCATATATAGATGACCTAGTCATCGCCAAATGCTTGATAGATGCTAGAATTGGTTGTGCATGCTTTGCCACATATTTCAATTGCCATTTTATTGTGTGAGCATGTTGGTTGCATAATTTACTCATTCAAGGACATCCACTTGTTGTTTTGATTGATTGGTTTCTTTTTCTCTTGCCAAGTGGATGGACAAGAATGCCTAGGAACCTTCTCTAGCTATCTATGCTTTTCTCGTCTCAAACTCTATTCATGCTACTTCACAAAATTTGATCAAGTCAGATTCGAACCACTCTGTGTGAGGAGCACTCGGAGTCCCCGATTCGTCATAGACTTAAACTTCTAAAACTTGTTTGTGCGTTTCGGTCTGACCGACTTACCTATTTCGGTCATACCGAGATCACTAAGTCGATCTAGGTTTTCAATCTCGGTGCAACTGATTTGAACTTTTCGGTCACACCAAGTTGTAGTAACTGCTTGTAGTTATGCATCTCGGTGCCACCGAGTGGTTCCACTCGGTCACACCGACAGGGTCGGGCTATATATACCCACGGGCAAAATTTTGGAAATTTTCTCCGAACTCTTTCGCCCGCGCTTAGCCCGCTCTGCCTCCAGGGTCTTCGGATCGTCCTCCTCGTCGCCAGTTGCCTCCTGCTGCTAGTCTCTGCCGCCGTCAACGGGAATCATCCCCGCTGTTGCCGCCATAGTGAGTTCATCGCCAAACTAGGGTATGAACTTGATCACTATGCTATCCTTATCTGATTCCTAGCACATTGTGTTCGCCATGAATCTTGCCACGATTGAAACTATCTTATCCAGTCAAAAACACTCCGTAGATTAGAGATGATTTGAAAATTTAGGGTTAGGTTTCCGCCGAAACCATCTCAGACCAACCGAGTTGTGGAACTTGGTACCACCTATTCGGCTCAGGCCATTGCACATGTGATTCTCGGTCTGACCAAGAATTGCAAATTGGTGTGACCGAGTTCAGGACTTTGTGAAACCCTAGTAGTCTCGGTGCCACCGAACTGTGACTCGGTCTGACCGAGTTCACTAGTTTAGGTTCCAACAGCTGCTTCGGTATCACCGAGTTTACAAATCGGTTGATCCGAAATGCTTTATGAGGAAAACTAAAACTAAGTTTTTGATTCATTCTTTTGCAAAAACCTCTGTATTTTGTGATGGTCATCCACTCTATCTCATCTATATCTACTCATAGGGTCAGTTGTCAGAGATTGCAATATGTCTGATGAAAGTGACAGCTAGAACAGGGAAGAGGAGCAGGTTCACATGAGTGAGGGCACTAGTCCCTCTAGCAGCTCAGATGATGGAAGTAGGAATACACCCAGCAACTTGCCAAAAGCTGCCACTAGGGCCAGAAAGAAGAAAACTTCTGAATCTGAGGATGAAGACTATGTGGCAGTTGAGGATGAGGCCACTTCCAAGAAGAAGGTGCTCAAGAAGGAGTATGGCACAACTGCTGCCACTAAGCCTGGTATTAAGACCAAAGTACCTGTAAAGAGAATTACCATGTCTAAAGCCAGAGCCTCTACTCAAGTACCTTTGGAATCTGAACCCAAAGAGGCTGCTGCAGAAGGGAAGAAGAGGAAGGAAAGGGTCAAGAAGACCATGGCAAGAGTAATTGGAAAGCCATCTATGATGAAAGACTCTGAAGAGGAAGAGGAAGAAGATGCTGCACCAGCACCTAAGGCACAGAAACTTATGGGAGATGCCATAAGATCAGGGGCTGCTTCATCTAAGCCCAAAGAAGCTCCCAAGCCAGCTGCTCCAAAACCCAAAACTGCACCAAAGAGGAGTACCAGGAACATTCCATCTGCTGAGAAAAACAAGGCCCCAGTGCCTGAAACTGTTGCTGAAGAAGAAGATGACGAGACACATGCTTTGAGGAAGTTAAAGCCAAAAATTCCAGATCATAATGATGCTCATCCTGTAGCAGAAAACATGAAGATCAGGAAGGACCCAGGATTGAGGCTATGAAGAGAGTCAGACCCATATGCCACCAGGAGGAGAACTGATGTGGACTACAAGTTCCATACCAAAGAACAACATGATTTCTATGAGACAGTGTTGCTTGACAAGAAACCAATAGTATGTGACATGAGATGGGTCAACTGGGAGTACATCAAGGAGAATGAAGAACACTATCCAGGAGTATATGACAGTTTCAAGGCTTGTGGAGTTGATGAGTTTGTGGCTCAGAAGCTCACAAAGTGGAATGATGAACTTATCATGCAGTTCTACTCCACAGCTCACTTCTACCCAGATGGCAAGATAGTATAGATGTCTGAAGGCACTAGATACTAGTCAACAGTAGCATAATGGGCTCAATTGATCAATGCTCCTGAGGAGAATCAAGATGACTTGGATGTCTATGCTAAGAAGAAGAAGGATCACAACTCCATGGCTAGCATGTACAAGGAGATTCCTAATGCAGATCTTGAGACTCACCAATTTGGATCAGTGAAACACCTGCTGTCAGGACTTCCCACTATCAATTGGATCCTCAGGCACACTCTTCTGCCCAAGTCTGGTGATCACAGAATGATCAGAGGCCACTCCATCAATCTACTACATATATTTGATGTGCCACAAAAGTTCAAGGTCATGAGTCTTATAGTTGAAACTATCAAGAGGACAGCTGCTAACCAAAAGAGAAGCTGTGGGTATGCCCCACAGATCCAGGAGTTGATTAACTCCAATATGGGCACTGGCACATACTTGTTGGATAGGGAGCACATGCCTATCTATCCAGACTTTGAGGACAACCAAGTGGTTATGAATGAGGATGAACCATCTTCTGTGCAAGCTCAAGCAAAGAGGGAGAAGGCAAAGGCTGAGAAAGCTGCAAAGATGCCAACCATGGAAGAGGCATCTCAGTATCTTCTCAAGAGCAAGAAAGATCATCTTGGCTACTTGATTGCATCCACTCTAAGGATTGAGAAAGGGCTGGCCACACTGACTAAAAACCAGGAGAGCTTGGAAAGGATCATGGAGCAGAAGTTCTATGACATGGATGTGAAGGTAACTGAGATCGAGTCTGTTGTGGAGCAACTTCAGGATGATATGCAGGAGAGGAAGGGCAAGACAACCACTGAGGCATTTGCCAGAGTGCCTAGAGCTCAGAGGTCAACTGAAGTGCCAGTAACAGACACCAGAGCCACTTCATCTGCACCAGCACAACTTCAGTGCCACCAGCTCCAGCACTTACTCCAACAGCTCCATCTACATCGACTGAAGACTTCGTTCTTGGAGTTCTCCGGACACTACCACCTGAAGACCAAGCCTGAGAGACGATTTAGTGCTATGCATTTTCTATGAACTTTTTGGTAACTTGTTGCCAAAGGGGGAAAAATGTATAGATCATAGGCTTCGAGAGAGAGCGTTGCTTTTTTATTCTCTCTTGCTTTGGTGGTTGAACTTTATTTGCTTGATTGAGATACTTTCTGTCTGTGTGATACTTGGATGATCATGTGTGTTTGATCATATGCTACATTAATGCTTGTTGGATGACATTATCATTTTATCCCTATATGATCATTCACTTTGCTCGGTGATGAGTGCATGTATTTAATTATTATCATTTTGAGCGCTCCACCAAGATGTATGTGACATGGAAGAGTAACCCGTGAGCCTAACTCTCTGTGCATTTGCAGTCCAAAGCAAATCATAAACTATGCACAAATTTAGGGGAGCTCTTGCTTTTCACATACTTCTCAAAGTGACAATGTGTTTCACTCTTATTATCATTCGTCGAAGCTTTGATCTATATGTTCTCATCAATTACCAAAAAGGGGGAGATTCAAAGTGCAACTATCCCTGGGTGGTTTTGGTAATTTCTAACAACATATAGCTCATTGAGCTAACATTATTCCAAGATTAATATTTCAGGAAAAGCTCAATGAATGGCATGGCATGGATGAGGAAAGTGGACCCCTCAAAATACTAAGGACAAAAAGATTGGCTCAAGCTCAAAGCTCAAGACTCTACATTTTCTATTTTAGTGATCCAAGATCACATTGAGTCTATAGGAAAAGCCAATATTATCAAGGAGGGATGAGGTGTTGCTTGATGAGGTTCTTGCTTCATAGTGCTTAGTGATATGCTCCAAAACCCTCAACTACCTTCCGACATCCACATATGACCTAAACCAAAAGTCGAATTCGGCCCCACCGATTCTTTCTATCCGGCGCCACCGAGTTCAGATGTCATAGCCACTGCCACAAACCCTAGGCAAATCGGTCTCACCGATAGGGATCTCGGTCCCACCGAGATGGGGTCGTAATCTCTCTGTTTCCCTTCGTAACATTTGGGTCCTACCGAGATGAGCGATCGGTCCCACCGAGATTGCAATGTAAACTCTTTGTTTCCCTTGTGTAACATTTCGGTCCCACCAAAATGAGCAAATCGGTCCGACCGAGTTTACCTGACCAACTCTCTGGTTAGCTTATTACCAAAACCGGTCCCACCGAGTTTGTGTAATTGGTCACACCGATATTACATTATGCCCTAACCCTAACCATGTCGGTCCTACCGAGTTGCATCTCAGTCCCACCAAAAATCCTAACGGTCACTATCTTTGCTAAATCGGTTTGACCGAGTTTCTAAATTCGGTCTCACCGAGATTGGTAAATTGTGTGTAACAGTTAGTTTTTGTGTGGAGGCTATATATACCCCTCCACCCACTCTTCATTCATGGAGAGAGCCATCAGAACATACCTACACTTCCAATACACATTTTCTAAGAGATAACCACCTACTCATGTGTTGAGGCCAAGATATTCCATTCCCACCATATGAATCTTGATCTCTAGCCTTCCCCAAATTGCTTTCCACTCAAATCTTCTTTCCACCAAATCCAAATCCTATGAGAGAGAGTTGAGAGTTGGGGAGACTATCATTTGAAGCACAAGAGCAAGGAGTTCATCATCAACACACCATTTGTTACTTCTTGGAGAGTGGTGTCTCCTAGATTGGCTAGGTGTCACTTAGGAGCCTCCAACAAGATTGTGGAGTTGAACCAAGGAGTTTGTAAGGGCAAGGAGATCGCCTACTTCATGAAGATCTACCGCTAGTGAGGCAAGTCCTTCGTGGGAGATGGCCATGATGGGATAGACAAGGTTACTTCTTCGTGGACCCTTCGTGGGTGGAGCCCTCCGTGGACTCGCACAACCATTACCCTTCGTGGGTTGAAGTCTCCATCAACGTGGATGTACGATAGCACCACCTATCGGAACCACAACAAAACATCCGTGTCTCCAGTTGCGTTTGAATTCTCCAAACCCTTCCCTTTACATTCTTGCAAGTTGCATGGTTTAATTTCAGCTGCTCCTAGACTCTTTGCATGCTTGCTTGAATTGTGTTAAGATTGCTTGACTTGTGCTAAGATAGATAAAATCTGCCAAAGACTAAAATTGGGAAAAGGATAGATTTTTAATTGGTCAAGTAGTCTAATCACCCCCTCTAGACATACTTTCGATCCTACACACCCGCGTCAAGCAAGCCAAGCTCCAAACTCTCCTAAGGAACTATGAGATTTTGGTCAAGGGTGATGATGAGTCCGTGGACGCGTTCACTTCACGGGTGGTAACACTCGTCATTCGGATTCGTGTGCTTGGAGAAAACCTCATGGAAGCCTCGGTTGTACGTCGGTTCTTGCGTGCGGCCCCTCCCCGGTAACTGCAAATTGTCACGGCAATTGAGCAGTGCGTCGATCTTGCGACTCTCTCCATCGACGATCTTGTCAGACGGTACAAGGCTCATGATGAGCAGATGCTGTACAGTCTTGGGGACGGGAGGAACGACGAGCTTGTGATGCTCACAAGGGCGCAGTGGGTCGCTTTGTCAAAGTGCGTGATAGCTGATGCGAAACGGGACGATGTCGAAGATCAAGTCTTTGCTTCAGAAGTTGTCCGGTGAGCCGAAGACAACCTCTAGCGTGATTGAGTCTGTACAATGGGCCTCTACGCCCGGTATTACTCCTTTGAAGGTAGTTTTAGTGGGCTTAATTCTTGACGGATCAAAGCCCATTTTGCGGATAGTGTCTTGATATAGTAGATTGAGACTGCTGCCGCCATCCATAAGGACTCGTGTAAGGCAGAATCCGTCGATGATTGGATCGAGGACCAGAGCTGGCGATCCTCCGTGACAGATACTGGTTGGGTGGTCCTTTCGACCGAAGGTGATCGGACAAGCCGACCATGGGTTGAATTTTGGGGCGGCCAGCTCCATGGTGTAGGCGTCCCGTAGTAGGCGCTTGCGCACCGTCTTAGGGATATGTTTGACATATATCATATTCACTGTTTTTACCTCGGGGGGAAATTTCTTCTGTCCCCCTGTGTTCGGTTGACGAGGCTCTTGGTCATCGTCGTCGCTTGGCGATCCTTTTCCCTTGTGTCCGGCGTTAAGCTTGCCGTCCTGCTTAAAGACCCAACATTTTCTGTTGGTATGATTGGCAGGTTTATCGGGGCTTCCGTGAATCTGGCAGGGCCGATCTAGTATTCTGTCTAAGCTGGATGGGACATCTCTTCTTGCCTTGAATGGCCTCTTCCGTTGACCGGGTTTGGAGCCGCTGAATCCAGCGTTAACCACCGTGTCTTGCGTTCCTTCGTTGTTGTTTTGAAGCTTGTGCTTGTCACATCGTGGCTTGCCATTGCCGTCCCTGGTTTTGGAGGTACTAGGTTCACTGGTGCTATTGCTTATGCGAGCAAGCTAATTGTCTTCTCCCGCGCAAAAACGGGTCATAAGTGTGGTGAGGGCTGCCATGGACTTCGAATTTTCTTGGCCGAGGTGTCGGGCAAGCCACTCGTCTCGGGCGCTATGTTTGAAGGCCGCGAGGGCTTCTACGTCCGGAGAAATCACAATCTGGTTCTTTTTAATTAGGAACCTTGTCGAAAGCTGTCGGGCCGATTCCCCGGGTTGCTGGATTATGTGGCTAAGGTCATCGGCATCTGGGGGCCGAACATAGGTGCCTTGGAAGTTGTCTCTGAATACATCCTCCATGTCCTCCCAGCTACCAATAGAATTTTCTGGTAGATTGTTCAGCCAGTGCCATGCTGGTCCCTTAATTTCGAGGGGAAGGTATCTGATGGCATGTAGATCGTCGCCGCGAGCCATGTGAATGTGGAGAAGAAAGTCTTCAATCCATATTGCGGGATCTCTTGTGCCATCGTACGATTCGATGTTCATGGATTTGAACCCTTGTGGGAACTGGTGCTCCATTACCTCATAAGTGAAGCATAGGGGGTGTGTGGCGCTGCTACCTCTTGAGCACTGCATTGGTTTTCCCTTGAAGAGGAAAGGGTGATGCAGCGAAGTAGTGTAAGTATTTCCCTCAGTTTTTGGGAACCAAGGTATCAATCCAGTAGGAGGCCACACACGAGTCCCTCACACCTACACAAACAAATAAAATCCTCGCAACCAATGCAATAAAGCGGTTGTCGGTCCCTTCACAGTCACTTACGAAAGTGAGATCTGATAGATATGATAAGATAATATTTTTGGTATTTTTATGATAAAGATGCAAAGTAAATAAAGCAAAATAAAAATGGTGCAAGAAATAGCTTTTTGATGGAAGATTAATATGATAGAAAATAGACCCGAGGGCCATAGGTTCCACTAGTGGCTTCTCTCGAGAGCATAAGTATTCCGGTGGGTAAACAAATTACTGTTGAGCAATTGACAGAATTGAGCATAGTTATGAGGATATCTAGGTATGATCATGTATATAGGCATCATGTCTGAGACAAGTAGACCGACTCCTGCCTGCATCTACTACTATTACTCCACACATCAACCTCTATCCAGCATGCATCTAGAGTATTAAGTTCAAAAGAATAGAGTAACGCTTTAAGCTAGATGAAATGATGTAGAGGGATAAACTCATGCAATATGATATAAACCCCATCTTGTTATCCTCGATGGAAACAATACAATACGTGCCTTGCTGCCCCTACTGTCACTAGGAAAGGACACCGCAAGATTGAACCCAAAGCTAAGCACTTCTCCCATTGCAAGAAAGATCAATCTAGTAGGCCAAACCAAACTGATAATTCGAAGAGACTTGCAAAGATAACCAATCATACATAAAAAAATCCGAGAAGATTCAAATATTGTTCATAGATAAACTTGATCATAAACCCACAATTCATCGGTCTCAACAAACACATCGCAAAAGAAGATTACATCGAATAGATCTCCACAAGAGAGGGGGAGAACATTGTATTGAGATCCAAAAAGAGAGAAGAAGCCATCTAGCTAATAACTATGGACCCAAAGGTCTGAGGTAAACTACTCACACATCATCGGAGAGGCTATGGTGTTGATGTAGAAGCCCTCCATGATCGACGCCCCCTCCGGTGGAGCTCCGGAAAAGGCCCCAAGATGGGATCTCATGGGTACAGAAGGTTGCGGCGGTGGAATTAGGGTTTTGGCTCCGTATTTGGTAGTTTGGGGGTACGTAGGTATATATAGGAGGAAGAAGTACGTCGGTGGAGCAACATGGGCCCCACGAGGGTGGAGGGTGCGCCTAGGGGGGTAGGCGCGCCCCCTACCTCGTGCCTTCCTGGTTGCTTTCTTGACGTAGGGTCCACGTCCTCTGGATCACGTTCGTTCCAAAAATCATGTTCCCGAAGGTTTCATTCCGTTTGGACTCCGTTTGATATTCTTTTTCTGAGAAGCTCTGAAATAAGCAAAAAACAACAATTCTGGGCTGGGCCTCCGGTTAATAGGTTAGTCCCAAAAATAATATAAAAGTGTATAATAAAACCCAATAATGTCCAAAACAGAATACAATATAGCATGGAACAATCAAAAATTATAGATACGCCGGAGACGTATCAGGCGCCCCTATATCGGGCCGTGTCACGGCATAGTTCGGATGAAGTCCGTGTCGGTGTCAAAACCGGCCGATCTCGGGTAGGGGGTCCCAGACTGTGCGTCTAGGCTGGATGGTAACATGAGGCAGGGGACATGATGTTTTACCCAGGTTCGGGCCCTCTTGATGGAGGTAAAACCCTACGTCTTGCTTGATTAATATTGATGATATTGGTAGTACAAGAGTAGATCTACCATGAGATCAGAGAGGCTAAACCCTAGAAGCTAGCCTATGGTATGGTTGTTATCCTACGTTCTAAAACCCTTCGGTTTATATAGACACCGGAGAGGGTTAGGGTTACACAAGGTCGGTTACAAAGGAGGAGATATCCATACACGTATGTACTAGCTTGCCTTCCACTCCAAGTAGAGTCCCATCCGGATACGAGACGAAGTCTTCAATCTTGTATCTTCATAGTCTAACATGCCAGCCAATGGAGATAGTCTGGCTGTCCTGAGACCCCCTAATCTAGGACTCCCTCAGTAGCCCCTGAACAAGGCTTCAATGACGATGAGTCCGGCGCGCAGTATTGTCTTCGGCATTGCAAGGCGGGTTCCTTCTCCGAATACATCACAGAAGAATTTGAATACGAGGATAGTGTCCGACCCTGCAAAATAAGTTCCACATTTCACCGTAGAGAGAATAACATTTTTGCAGATCTAATTTGCTGGCTTGTTTTGGCAGCATGACGTTATGTCATGGCCCGGTGATTATTCGAACCGTTTCTTTTAACCAGCCCCGCACATAACGCGAGGCAGTTTTTTTGACACGTCTTGTCAAAGCAGAGATCGTGTCCCCTTATTACGGGATTCTCATCAATACGGGCATGGGTAACCCAACTGCGCCATCAATTGCGGTGCTTGGGGGATAAGCAAGTTTTACCAGGCAAGTGGGGACGCTTAGTTTCGTCCGCCCGTATAAAGGGATAAGGATTCACCTTTCTATCCACGCCTTCTTCCTCCTTTTCTCATCCGTTTCCGCACACTCGAGCTCTAGCGCCCAAGTCCGCACCTCCCACCTCGACCTTCTCCAATCATGTCTGGAGCGGGAGGAAAGTAGATGGTCTCCTCCGTCACGGAGGGAGACATCAAGAAATTGAGGAGAGCCGGATACCTGGCCGACGACATCGTGCACCGGCTCCCAGTTGAGGGGCAGCTCATGCCCACCCCCAGGCCCCATGATCGGGTAGTATTCCTCACCCATTTCCTCCACGGACTGGGGTTCCCTCTCCATCCCTTCGTCCAGGGGCTCATGTTTTATTACGGCCTGGAATTCCATGATCTGGCCCCGAACTTCATCTTCAACATCTCGGTGTTTATCGTCGTGTGCGAGGCCTTCCTCCGCATCAAGCCCCACTTTGGCTTATGGCTGAAGACCTTCAATGTCAAGCCGAAGGTGGTGGGCGGCCGCCAGGCAGAGTGCGGAGGCGCCATGGTGGGCAAGATGCCCAACATTACATGGCTCGAGGGCTCCTTTGTGGAAACCATTAAGGGATGGCAATCGGGGTGGTTCTATATCACCGAGCCGCGCGACCCTGGATGGGCAGCAGCCCCCGAGTTCCGATCTGGCATCCCCATGCGGCTCACCTCCTGGAAAGAGAAGGGCCTATCCTGGGGTAATTCAAAAGAGCTGACCGGACTCCAAACATGTATTCAAAACATGGTGGACAAGAAGCTCAAGCTTGTCAACATAGTCCAAGTTATGCTCATCCACCGGATACTCCCGTGCCAACAATGGGAGTTCAAATTGTGGGAGTTCAATCCGGCGCAGCACCGAACTCTGAACAGGCTCTTCGACAAAACTCATGAAGACGCCTGGAGGGTCCTGTTCAAAAGTGCTGAGGTCCCCCCTATTACTGAGGATCGCGAATTCAGCGCGAAGCGCCAAGCCAGTGCGGTAAGCTGCTTTACCTTTCATAGGATACTTATTTTTTTTATATAGATTGTCTCTATGCGGGATCAAAACTCCCATACCTTTGACATGACTAGCAGAAGATGGCCGGACAGGTCGACTGTCCGGCTCCCTTGCCCGAAGGCCCCGCAGACGCTCTTCTGGCAAAGATGCTGACTCTGGCCCCTTATAAGGTGCCGGAGAAGACCAAGAAGGCTAAGGGAACCCGAAAGAGTTCCCGATGCCAGGCGTCGTCGGACTCACCATCCGATGACTCTACGGTGCACTCTTCCCCCGAAGACAAGGAAGAAGAAGAAGAAGATGCTCCCCACCGACTGGGGGAGACAAAAAAAGGAAGGCCGCCCCAACTGGGGAGGCCGGAGGGTCCAAGAAGGGAAGGACACTCCTTCCGGACAGTTCCACCACCGTCGACGAAGGCGAAGACGAGTGATTTCCCAGGGTTAAGCCCCCAGGGAGATCGTAAGTATTCAGATACCAGAGTAACTCATAGGATTCATTTGTCGCACAGCTTTCCCTAATCGCCGAACATAATTATGCAGGCCGCCCCGAGCCAATATCGAGGTATCATCGGATGGCTCCCTGGGCTCGTCGGACATGGATAGCGATCCAGTCCCGACCGCCACCTCCCCTCATCCTGCCGACGACGCTCAGGTGTTGTCTCAAGAGGCACCGGATTGAGGGGAGACAGTCCCGGAGGCGCCTCAAGGCGACCTTCCGGACTCCGGGAGCCGAGGGGACGGGGCCCCTGAGAGCTATGAGTTCGGCCCTCAGCCGAACACCGCCCTGGACCATCCAGCGGTTCTGGGCTTGGGTAGGCGGCCTCCTTCTAAGAGGGGCAAGACGCCTGTGCCGGTGACCTCTGTCCATCCAGAGGCACCGGACAATCTGCTGGAAGCGCTTCGCAATGCTTCCATCGACGAGGAGCACTGCACTATCATGAGTGCGGTGATCCAGAAGGTTTAGTCCGCCAAGAGCGGATTGGCTGAAGCCTGTGCCAGCCTTCTAACAGGCTTCGAGGTAAGTGTTTTAAAATATAGTAGAAATATTACCGCATAGATAGTAGCCCCTGATGCTTTGTTCGGTGTTCACAAAGAAAAGCCGTACAGAGGATCAAATAATATCGCATAAGTCTAATATAAGTATGTCGATATGCATATGCAGGCTTCGCTGCTGGCGTCCGCCACACTGACTGCGGAGGTCGCCATACTGAAGCAGGACCTCGAGGGGTCCAGGAAAGAGCTCAGCCCTGCTAAGAGGCAGCTCGAGGAGAACAAGGGTAAGTAGTACCCCGTCTATAGATATGTATATATGAAAAAGGACGCGGTTGCAAAATGACAGGATCATCGTATGTTTGCTAGGGGCCACGACCAAGGTGGCGACCCTGAAGCAAGCGCTAACCAAGGCCGAAGATACAGCGGCCAAGGAGCGCACCGAGCGAGAGAAGCACGAGGCTCGGGTGGGTGAGGTGCAGCAAGAGCTCCAGGCTCTTGTGGCGAAGCACGAGGCGTTGGAGCTTGACTCCAAGACGCGGAAGTCTGAGCTTGCTCCGGCCCTCGAGAGTGTAAAAAGTGCCAAGGCCGAAGCCCAAAAGGCCCTCCAAGAGATCGACGCGATGAAGAAGATAGCGGCGGGTAAGGCTTTCTATATGCAAAGCAAGCATGTAAAAGTAAATTACCGGTTACTTACCCGGATCCGGAGCTCTTCAGGAGCATTCGCAGATTTGCCCCACAGTGTGTCCAATGCCGAACAATTTTACCAGGCCGAGGACAGAAGATCAACGGAGAAGTTGTTCTGGTCACAGTATGCTGAGGCCGAGCATCCGATGCCAATGAGCGACCAGCTGAAGCAGATGGTCGAGCTACATAAGGCGGCCGATCAGGCCATGGAGAGCTTTATAGTCCGGCTGTGGCCTGGCGACGCCCTTCCGAACGCTTCTTCGGCCTAGTGAGGCGGCTTGTGGATGCCTGCCCGCGGCTAGAGGTCGTCAAGCAATCTGTCTGCATTGAAGGTGCACGCCCGGCTTTCGCCTGTGTGAAATTGCAGTGGGTCAAGCTAGACGCCGTGAAGCTTAACAAGGAGGGGCCGCCAGAGGGCAAGGAGCACCGCCACCCCGAGATGTACTACGAGGGTGTTTTGCCGGGTGCCCGTCTTATCGCGGATGAGTGTTCAAAAGATGTAATATTTGAATGAGACTTGTTCATTTTATCCTGTATGTATGAAAACTTGTTTCATATGCGCTATGCAACACTTATTGGAATTTAAAATATTACCTTCTGTTTGGCTGCTTATCTAATCTGAGAGATGGCTAGTCCTCGGCTTCTACCCCCATGCGACGAGTGCTGGGGTGTTTGGGATAAACCTGAGCACTCTTGTTCCCATGTTTGGGTCCTTCGAGGGAGGTGCTCAGCACAACGAACAAGGCAACCAGACTAATGATGCTTTATCACTCTCACTTAGCCATAGAATTCTATAATTTTAAGTTTCGGCGAAGCCCCTGGTATTCGGAAGGTCGAATTTGGGGCGTGATACACGCCTGTAAGCCGGACAGGGCCGACCCCTCGCCCTAAGCAGCATAAGTCTTTAGGGACTCGAAAAACCTCGCTGAAAAGCGACCAGTCTCTCGCCTTATCATGACAGTCAGTTTTAGCTTTCTCTACTGAGGTGCTAAGCCCAGCAGAACCAGGGCACAATTGCAGTAGTTCTCCTAGCGCTACCGTAGCCGATAGAGTGGAACATAAGGTACCAAAACACAGGAGCCGGGCAAACCCAACATTTGACCAAAGACATGATTCGGAGCTGATGCATATAATGCTATAAGTTCGGGGTGCCGCACTTGTGAAAATGTTCGGACTTTTCACACCGCATTGTGGGGTACATAAGCCCCTGGTGTATTGGCCGTACCAGAGTGTACGGTTGCATGGTGTCATTAATGAACATATATATATATATATATATATATATATAAACAAAAAATGCAATAATAGTCGTAATGTCATGCATTGTTTATTAAAAAATTACGTTAAAGCAGAGTGATACACATAGTGCGATAAGCAAAGAGTAGAACTAAGTCCCTTCCAAGGGCAAGCTGAGGAATGATATTAAATTGAATATGTCACTCGTTACTGTAATCAACCTGGGAATTCCATGATATAACGTAGTTGTCTGCCTCCTTGGTTGCTGCATCATGTGTTCGGCAATAGTGCTGGCGGACAGTGTTTCCAGAGATTAAGGTCCTGAAAGAAAAAAAAAACCGAACGGGAAGCCCCTAGTGCGGTTTAGGCCGCGTCTTGGGGCATGACGTAGTTGTTCCCCCCTCCCCACCTGTGCCCATGGTATTTTTAATGCGTAATTATGTATGCGCGGCACGACTTTCGCCGCTGGGCTGGGATTGGGGTGGCTGCCATATTGCTACGAGAGCTCAGATCGCGCCAGGCGGTCTATTTGCCGATTTCCCCGAGCGCGCTTGAAGGTGTCCGGGCTGTGAAGCGCCGAACTAATTGATTGCCTTGAGAGGCTGCTTTGCGCTTCTGCTACGAGGGCCATGGTGTGCTCCTCTGTTCGGAGAGAGCGCTCTGTGTTTCCATTGACTGTAATAACTCTGCGAGGTCCTGGCATCTTGAGCTTGAGGTATGCATAATGCGGTACCGCATTGAATCTAGCAAATGCGGTTCGCCCGAGCAGCGCGTGATAACCACTACGGAACGAGACTATATCGGAGATTAACTCTTCACTTCGGAAGTTATCCGGGGATCCGAAGACCACTTCTAGTGTAATTGAGCCTGTGCAATGGGCCTCTACACCTGGAATGACGCCCTTAAAGGTCGTTTTTGTGGGTTTGATCCTTGAGGGGTCTATACCCATTTTGCGCACTGTGTCCTGATAAAGCAGGTTCAGGCTGCTGCCGCCTTCCATAAGGACTCGAGTGAGGTGAAATCCGTCGATGATTGGGTCTAGGACCATTGCGGCAAATCTGCCATGACGGATGCTAGTGGGGTGGTCCTTGCGATCAAAGGTGATCGGGTAGGAGGACCAAGGGTTGAACTTTGGGGCGACTGGCTCCAACGCATATACGTCCCTGAGTGCACGCTTCCGCTCCCTCTTGGGGATGTGGGTTGCGTATATCATGTTCACCGTCCGCACTTGTGGGGGAAACCTCTTCTGTCCTCCAGTGTGCGGCTGTCGGGGCTCCTCCTCGTCATCGCTATGCGGCCCCTTGTCCTTGTTTTCGGCAATTAACTTTCCGGCCTGCTTGAACACCCAACAATCCCTGTTGGTGTGATTGGCTAGCTTGTCTGGGGTGCCGTGTATTTGACACGAGCGATCGAGTATACGGTCCAAGCTGGACAGACCCGGCGTACTTTGTTTGAATGGCTTTTTCTGCTGACCGGGTTTAGAGCCTTTGAATCTGGCATTGACTGTCGTATCCTCAGTATTTTCGCTGTTAATGCGGTGCTTATGCTTGTTGCGACGTGACCTGCTATTGCCGTCCTTGGTATCTGAGGTACCATGGTTCTTTGATATGTTATTACTGCGAGCCAGCTAGCTGTCTTCTCACGCACAAAAGTGGGTCATGAGCGTCGTGAGAGCTGCCATAGATTTCGGATTTTCCTGACCAAGGTGCCAGGCTAGCCACTCGTCTCGGATGTTGTGCTTGAAAGCCGCTAAGGCCTCCGCATTCGGACAGTCGACGATTTGATTTTTCTTTGTAACGAACCGAGTCCAGAATTGCCTGGCCGATTCTTCTGGCTGCTGAATTATGTGGCTCAAATCATCAGCGTCTGGTGGTCGCACATAAGTGCCCTGAAAGTTGTCGAGGAATGCGGCTTCCAGATCTTCCCAACAGCCAATGGAGTCCGCTGGCAAGCTGTTAAGCCAATGCCACGCTGGTCCTTTGAGTTTTAGTGGGAGGTATTTGATGGCGTGTAAGTCATCACCGCGGGCCATGTGGATGTGGAGGAGGAAATCCTCAATCCATACTGCGGGGTCTGTTGTGCCGTCGTATGATTCAATATTTACAAGTTTGAAACCTTTTGGGAATTGATGTTCCATTACTTTGTTTGTGAAGCATAAGGGGTGTGTGGCACCTCTGTATTGGGCTATATCGCGACGCAGCTCAAATGGGTCTTGCCCACTGTGTTCGGCCTGGCTGGATTTGCTTTTACTGTATCTGGCGTGACGTTTGTCGTCTCGTAGAGTGGTGCGCCCTCGTGATCCGTAGATCTATCTTGAATGCGTTGCCTTGTCCTCCAATGTTGGGTAACTCTTGGAAGGGCGCTCGAGTTTATATTCCTCAGCCGCGAGGACTTCAGTCCATTTGTCAGCTAGCAGTTCTTGATCAGCTTGAAGCTGCTGCTGCTTTTTCTTTAGGCTATTTGCCATGGCCATAAGCCGGCGCTTGAAGCACTCTTGTTCGATGGGATCCTCTGGTACAGCGAATTCATCGTCGCCGAGGCTTGCCTCGTCTTCGGAGGGGGGATGTAATTGTCATCCTCCTCCTCTCCATCTGCCGCTCTCTCAGGAGAGCTGGCTCCTTCATCCTCCTTCTTTAAATCTTGCTGGAGGGGATTGTTGTTGTCTTCGTCACTATCCGGAGTATTATTATCTCCTGTGCCGGTATCACCACTTTTTGCTTTGGCGGGACTTAGAGCGGCGCCACTCACGTCGGCGCTTGGGTTGCTTCTTGGAGGGGTCATCCTCCGCTATCTCGTCGCCATTGCCTTCATTGGGTGTATCCACCATGTATATGTCATATGACGAGGTGGCTTTCCAGTGCCCTATAGGTGTTGGTTCATGTTCGTCTCCTACATCGTCATCCATACCGTCGATGTCTTCGGAGTCGAAGTCGAGCATGTCGGTTAAATCGTCGATAGTGGCTACGAAGTGGGTGGTGGGTGGGCGTCAAATTTCTTCGTCGTCCGCATCCCAATCCTGTTGGCCATAGTCCGGCCAGGGCTCTCCTGACAAAGAGAGAGACCTTAGTCAATTCAGAATGTCGCTGAAGGGCGAGTGCTAAAAGATATCCGCGGCGGTGAATTCCATGATCGGCGCCCAATCGGATTTGATTGGCAGGGGCGTGGATGGTTCGGAGCCCGGAAAAGAGTCCGACACCTTGGAGTCACGGGCTGCGCAGAGGTTTAGGCTGGTGTTCGGCTCGATCACGTTGAGACTGCAGCCCCTGAGGCGGTGTCTAACCACCCGTCCTCAACTAGCGCAGTTGGCTCCGAGCTAATGGTCGGAGCTGATGCGGGCGCAGCCTCTGGGGTACTGTTCGGCGGCAGATCTAGGTCATACCCATCGCGACAGTGCGGCGCGCCCGGCTGTGGCTCGAATCCGTCGAAGATCAAGTCTCCGCAGATATCATCGTGTAGTTCAAACTTCCAAATCTGACCCGATGGCCAGGTGCATAGCTTTCAATCTGCTCCAGATGGCCAAGCGAATTAGCCCGCAGTGCAAAGCCGCCGAATACGAAGATCTGTCCGGGGAGAAAAGTCTCACCCTAGACTGCATCACTATCGATGATAGTAGGAGCCATCAAGCCTAACGGCGACGACACAGAGGAACTCTCAATGAAAGCTCCAACGTCGGTGTCAAAACCGGCGGATCTCGGGTAGGGGGTCCCGAACTGTGCGTCTAGGCCGGATGGTAACAGGAGGCAGGGGACATGATGTTTTACCCAGGTTCAGGCCCTCTTGATGGAGGTAAAACCCTACGTCTTGCTTGATTAATATTAATGATATGGGTAGTACAAGAGTAGATCTACCACGAGATCAGAGAGGCTAAACCCTAGAAGCTAGCCTATGGTATGGTTGTTGTCCTACGGACTAAAAACCTTCGGTTTATATAGACACCGGAGAGGGTTAGGGTTACACAAGGTCGGTTACAAAGGAGGAGATATCCATACACGTATTGCCTAGCTTGCCTTCCACGCCAAGTAGAGTCCCATCCGGACACGAGACGAAGTCTTCAATCTTGTATCTTCATAGTCTAACAGTCCGGCTGTCCGGAGATCCCCTAATCCAGGACTCCCTCAGTTCGTATGCGGTTTTCGGACGAGGCGTGGTTGTACTTGCCGCACTGGGATTGGTAACGTCCTCTTGCGCCGGGGCGTGCCCCCGCGATTTATAGATTGATCTGGTCTGACCTGCTCAATTTTCCAGGTCCTATCGCTGGTCATATGTGTATCCCCGAGCTGTTGTTTCTCTGTTTTTACGGCACGGTGGTGCAGGCTGGTGTTCGGCTTGAGTTGTCGTTCTATCCCGTCCACGTGGTGGTCGATCGGGACCGTCCGCTGCATTACGCGTGGGTGGTATAGGCTCCAACGCCACATCGTCGAATTGGGGTAGCAGCTTACGCTTCGAGCAACAATTTGTTTGGCGTTCGAGGTCGTATTCTTCGGCTGCTACGACATTAGTCCATCTGCTTCTTTTTTAGGCTTCCCGCCGTGGCTATTAGCCGGCGCTTAAAGCACTCTTGTTCTAGGGGTTCCTCTGGCACGATAAAATCTTCGTCGCCGAGGCTTATGTCGTCCTCGGAGAGTGGCAAGTAGTTGTTGTCCTCTGAGTCTTCATTCCCTGCTTGCTCGTCAGGGTCAACCTGCCCGTCCACCCGATCATGTTTTTCGCATGTTGGTTCAATGGGGTCGTCTTGGTCTTCGGCATTCTTTGGAGCATCAATGTTTCCGGTGCCGGTATTGCTGTCTATTTCACGACGTGATTTAGAGCGGCGCCGTTGACGTCGATGTTTCGGTTGTATCTCTGGAGGTTTATCCTCGACTGGGTTCTTCTCCTTATCACCGTCGCCTTCTTTTGTTGTGTCCACCATGTATACGTCATATGAGGAGGTGGCCGTCCAACGTCCGGTGAATGGCGGGTTTTGGGTGTGCTCCTCTCCGCCATCGTCGTCCATACCGTCGATGTCTTCGGAGGCGTAGTCAAGCATGCCAGTTAAATCCTCGACAGTGGCTATAAAGTGGGAGGTGGGTGGGAAGTAAAATTCTCTGTTTTTAGTCCCTAGTCCGGGTTGGGCGCACGTCGGAAGCGGTTCTTCTGTGATGACGAGGAATCGCATTAACTCGAGAGCCTCCTTTAAGAGAGAGGTTTGGACGGGGGCGGAAGTTTTCGGGCCGGCCTCGCATAACGCGGGCCTCCAGGGTTCGGAATTAGTGTACGGAGATGAGTCTGCCTTTGTAATGATTGCCGGAGACGCTATTCCCTGGTGTAACGCGGGCCTCCAGGGTTTCTGGTGTGGAGCTCTAAGGCCGCACAGAGTCCGGCGGCCTCTATACTCCCGTCTTCGGACCTGATGATGTGCTCCGGATCTAAGTCCGGAGCGGCGGTTGGGACCACGAACCCTTGGAAGATCAAGTCTCCTCGGATATCAGCGACATAGTTCAGATTTCCCAAACTAATCTGGTGACCAGGGCATAGATGTCGATCTGCTCCAGGTGGCCAACCGAGTTGGCATGCAACGCGAAGCGGCCGAATAGAAAGATCTGGCCGGGGAGAAAAATCTCCTTCGCGACAGCATTGTTGTAGATGATTGATGGAGCCATCGAGCCTTTCGACGACGGCACAGTGGAACTCTCAATGAAAGCACCAATGTCGGTGTCAAAACCGGCTGATCTCGGATAGGCGGTCCCGAACTATGCGTTTAAGGATCGAAGGTAACATGAGGCAGGGGACACGATGTTTACCCAGGTTCGGGCACTCTTGATGGAGGTAATACCCTAGCTACTTCCTGCTTGATTGACTTTGATGAGTATAAGGGTTACAAGAGTTGATCTACCACGAGATCGTAATGGCTAAACCCTAGATGTCTAGCCTGTATGATTCTGATTCTTTCTACGGACTAAACCCTTCGGTTTATATAGACACCGGAGGGGGCTAGGGTTGTACAGAGTCAGTTTACAGAGAAAGGAATCTTCATATCCGCACGCCAAGCTTGCCTTCCACACCAAGGAGTGTCCCATCCGGACACGGGGGAAAGTGTTCCATCTTGTATCTTCACGACCCATCAGTCCGGCCCATGTCACATAGCCCGGACGCCCGAGGACCCCGTAATCCTGGACTCCCTCAATGCACCAGAAGTTCTTCTTCCTCTCGCCATCGGTTCTAATCTCTGAGCAGCCGTTGTCTTCCTCATCCCGGCTTGCGGCGTGCACCGCGAGTCGGGATAGTAGGCCTCCTTCTCTCGCACCTCTTTGAGTCCTGTACGGAGAAGGGTGATAAGGTTTTTGGGGAGCGCTCCACGCGACTACTGACTTCTTCGTCATGGACGCCCCGGACTCCGACGACTACTTCCCTGACAATGAATTCTTCCCCGACGTCAACAACCTCCGCGACGACATGGCTGGCGAGGACACCGACCCCAAGTCCAGTGCTTCTGCTACCGCCGTCCCGTATGTGTTCTTCTTCTTTCTGTTCGAGGTCGTGCCACAGTTCCTTGTTCTAGTGTTTGCCCTAGATATGTTATGTTCTACTTCATACATGCAACTTGCTCTACTATCTGCTCTAGATATGTTTGGCTATAGTTCATATATATATATATATATATATATATATATATATATATATATATATATATTTACCTTCTCTCTGTCAGATTGCATGACTCATTTTATCTCTGCTATATTAGTCATGCTTTCTCTAGTATTTCTGCTAATAAAATCATTCGGTAAATTGCTCATATTTCCAACAATCGAAAAACCTTATTGTAGGCAATTTACCCCGAGTGGTTTTGCTGCTTCCGTGAGACCTCCTATGTTTGAGGGTGTCCACTATAAGAGGTGGCGCATGAGAGCAGTCTTATGGTTTCAAACCATGAGTTTCTATGACTACACTCTTGGCAAACCTGAAGGAGAATATGATGCTCAACAGGAACAAGCTTATCAGAAAATGGATACCCTATTTAATGCTGCTCTCTTGAGTGTTCTTGGTGAGAACATAGTTGATGCTTATGCATCAATTGATAATGGAAAAGATATGTGGGACGCACTGAGGCCAAGTTTGGGGTCTCGGATGCTGACACTGAGCTATACATCATGGAGCAATTCTATGATGATATAACGACTGAAGAGCGCTGCGTGGTTGAACAAGCTCACGAGATACAATCATTTGCTAGAGAACTTGAGCACTTCAACTGTATGCTACTGGACAAGTTCATTGCCGGAGGCATTATCACTAAGCTTACTCCCACGTGGAGGAACTTTGCTACCTTACTAAAGCATAAGAGGCAGGAGTTTTCCGTTACGGATCTCATTGGTACTCTTGATGTGGAAGAAAAGGCGAGACCAAAGGATAACCATGCTCGAGGTATTGAGGGAGGTTCTAGTGCCAATCTGGTACAAAACAAAAACTTCCAGCCCCACAAGTTCAAGAACAAGGGAAAGTTTGATGGTAAATCAAAGTTTGATGGGAAGAACAAGGCTGTACAGCACATAAACTTCAAGAAGAAGAATGACAAGAAGAAAGGTCTTTGTCATGTGTGTGGAGATCCTGATCATTGGGCTCCTAGTTGCCCTAATCGCTATGACAAGCATCATCTTGGAAAAGGCAGCAAGACCGCTAATGTTGTCATTGGAGTCACTGACATGAAGGATGCTGGGTATGGTATATTTCCCACTATTCTTTCAGTATGTCATTCTCCTGATTTGTTGATTGACACAGGTGCTAATGTGCATATTTGCAGCGATATTTCCATGTTTTTGTCTTATCAGACTGCATGGACTTCCACCATGCTGATGGCCAATGGTTCAAGTGCTTCTGTTCATGGTGTTGGCACACTCGATCTGAAGTTTAATTTGGGGAAGATCATGCGGCTGAAGAATGTGCATTATGTCCCCTCCGTCAATAAAAATCTTGTTAGCAGATCTATTCTGTGTAGAGATGGCGATAAGTTTGTCTTTGAGTCGAATAAATTTGTAATATCCAAGTATGGAACCTTTGTTGGTAAAGGCTATGAGTCAGGAGGCCTGTTTCGTTTATCCTTATCAGACATTTGCAATAAAGTTGTTAATCATGTTTGCAACAATAGTGAATCAAATGTGTGGCATTCACGTCTTTGTCATGTTAACTTTGGTTGCATGTCACGACTAGCTAAGTTGAACTTAATCCCTAGTTTCACCACTGTCAAGGGATCTATGTGTCAAGTGTGTGTGCAAGCTAAGCACCCTCGTAAGTCTCATGTGACTGCGGAAACGAGAAATCTTGCACCACTAGAGCTCATACATTTAGATCTATGTGAAATGAATGGTGTTTTGACAAAAGGTGGAAAGAACTATTTTATGACGTTGATTGATGACTCCACTCGATACTGCCATGTGTATCTTCTGGGAGGGTTTGAACTATTTCAAGATCTATAAACCTAAAGCGGAAAACCAACTTGATCGAAAGATCAAGAAGCTTAGGTCCAATCATGGTGGAGAGTATTTCTCAAATGAATTTGATTCCTTTTGTGTGGAACATGGTATAATCCATGAAAGGACGCCTCCCTATTCATCTCGGTCAAATGGGGTGGCCAAAAGAAAGAACCGTACTATAACTGATTTGGTTAATGCCATGTTAGACACATCTGGTCTCTTCAAGGCATGGTGGGGGGAGGCGATATTGACGTCATGTCATGTCCTAAACCGAGTTCCCACAAAGAACAAAGAGATAACTCCATTCGAGGAATGGGAGAAGAAAACATTAAAACTCTCTTATCTATGAACCTGGGGTTGTTTGGCGAAAGTCAATGTGCCAATTCCAAAGAAGCGCAAAATTGGACCAAAAACTGTGGATTGTGTTTTCCTAGGTTATGCTTTTCATAGCATTGGTTATAGATTCTTGGTTGTAAAATCTGAGGTACTTGACATGCATGTCGGTATGATCACGGAGTCTAATGATGCGACTTTCTTTGAAGATATCTTTCCCATGAAGGATATGGCTACCTCATCTAATCAGGATATGCCTGGTTCATTGAATTAGGAACCACTTACAATTACTGAACCTGACATTTCGATGGAACACTTTGAAAATCTTGTGGAGGGAAACAATGAAGTTCCTACTAGGAGCAAGAGACAGAGGATTGCAAAGTCCTTTGGTGATGATTTTCTTGTCTATCTAATAGATGACACTCCCAGTTCTATTTCAGAGGCCTATGCATCTAAAGATGCTGACTACTGGAAGGAAGCGGTCCGTAGTGAGATGGATTCCATCTTGGCAAATGAAACTTGGGAGATCACTGATTTTCCTTATGGGTGCAAACCTATAGGGTGCAAATGGGTATTCAAGAAGAAACTTAGGCCTAATGGTACTATTGAGAAATACAAGGCATGGCTCGTGGCCAAGGGTTATACCCAAAAGGAAGGTGAAGACTTCTTTGATACTTACTCACCTATGGCTCGACTGACCACTATTCAAGTACTACTTTCTCCAGCGGCCTCACATGGTCTTCTCATTCATCAAATGGATGATAAGACTGCTTTCCTAAATTGAGAGTTGGATGAGGAAATTTACATGGAACAACCAGATGGGTTTGTAGTAGATGGTCAGGAAGGAAAAGTATGCAAGTTGCTGAAGTCATTGTATGGACTTAAGCAAGCACGCAAGCAGTGGCATGAGAAGTTTGAAAGAACTTTAAGAGTTGTGGGCTTTATTGTAAACGAAGCTGATAAATGTGTGTACTATCGCCATGGTGGGGACGAGGGAGTTATCCTTTGCTTGTATTTTGATGACATTCTGATTTTCGGAACAAATCTGAATGTTATTAAAGAGGTTAAGGATTTCCTATCTCGCTGTTTTGAGATGAAGGATTTAGGACTGGCTGATGTCATTCTAAACATCATGTTGTTGAGAGACGATGATGGTGGGATTACATTGCTTCAATCTCACTATGTGGAAAAGATCTTGAGTCGCTTTGGCTATAGTGACTGCAAGCCCTCTCCAACACCATATGATGCTAGCATCCTGCTCCGAAAAAATCAAAGAATTGCTAGAGATCAATTGAAATATTCTCAGATTATTGGCTCAGTTATGTACTTAGCTAGTGCTAGAAGACCTGACATCTCTTTTGCTATTAGCAAACTGAGTCGGTTTGTCTCAAAACCAGGAGATGTGCATTGGAAAGCTCTAGAGAGAGTTTTGCGGTTTTTGAAAGGCGCTGTGAATTACGGAATTCACTACACTAGGCACCCAAAGGTGCTTGAATGGTATAGTGACTCAAACTGGATCTCAGATGTTGATGAGATAAAGGCCATGAGCGGATATGTATTCACTCATGGAGGTGGCGCTGTTTCTCGGAAGTCTTGCAAGCAGACCATCTTAACAAGGTCAACAATGGAAGTAGAACTCACAACACTAGATACAGCTACGGCCAAAGTAGATTGGCTTCATCAGCTCTTGAATGACTTGCCGGTTGTGGAGAAACCTGTACCGGGTATCCTTATGAACCGCGAAAATTAAACTGTGATCACGAAAGTGAGCAGCTCAAAGGATAACATGAAGTCATCAAGACACGTTTAGAGAAGGTTAAAGTCTGTCAGAAAAATGCAAAACTCCGGAGTTATTGCATTGGATTATATCCAAACATCTAAAAATCTGGCAGATCCTCTTACTAAGGGTTTATCACATAATGCGATAGATAATGCGTCAAGGGAGATGGGTATGAGACTCATGATATGAGTTGTACATAGTGGTAACCTAGTCTATGTGCTTGGAGATCCCGTGAATTAGATGTGGAAGACAAGCTGTTGATCAACTGAGAGGAGAGTATCCTTACTGTTAACAATACCACTCCATGAATATGCAATGCTCTCCTAAATCTGCATGGCAGATTGATGTATATCTTAATGTGTTCTAAGTGGCTCATTGAAGCAGATATGTTGTCCTACAGAACATCTTTTGAAGAACGCACCTATATGAGTCTGATTGTTAAAATCCGCAATCTATGAGAGTAGAGCTCTCTCTAGTAAACTCATGAAAGGTCTCGGAGTATGACACATAAGCTCCACCTGTGGGGAAGACCCACGGTAGCCATGTATCGGTCAAGGCTTTGTGCGAAGCTAGATTTGCATAAAACTAGCAGTTCAAGGCTCAGCCCACTATTCAAGTTGCTTACTAGTGTAGCATAGAGTTCTAGGTGGAAGTTCAACTTAACAGTCTCCACTACAGTACCGGTATACAAAACAGTGTTTTGGAACCGAAGGCAAATTTTGTGTGCCTCTGGGATCTGGTGGGGGATTGCTGGAATTTTGTCTATTTTGGGCCAGCCCGATAGCAGTTTCAGAAATTCCTAATAAATCCTAGAAGCCCACGCAACCCATTCATGCAAGGCAATAGGTGGAACTACAGTTTAGTCCCACATTGCTAGTTTAGAGGGAGTTGGACCCCTCTTTATAAGGGAGGTTCTTTCCCCACATGTACGAGCATGAGAACAAGATGGACATCCACGCGCGCTCCTCCTCCGCCGCCCACCTCGTCACGTCGTGCCACGCCGCGGGTTGCGGGAACGAGCCGATGTCCAAATTTTTGCCACGCATGATGGGTATATGACAGGTCACATCGTCTACACACCAGAACTTCTTCTTCCTCTCGCCATCGGTTCCAATCTTTGAGCAGTTGCTGTCTTCCTCATCCCAGCTTGCGGCGTGCACCGCGAGTCAGGACAGTAGGCTTCCTTCTCTTGCACCTCTTTGAGGCCTGTACGGGAGAAGGGTGATAAGGTTTTTTGGGAGCGCTCCACGCGACTACTGACTTCTTCGTCACAGACTCCCCGGACTCTGACGGCTACTTTCCCAACGACGACTTCTTGCCCGACGTCGACAACCTCCTCGACAACATGGCTGTCGAGTATACCGACCCCAAGTCCAGTGCTTCTGCTACTGCTGTCCCGTATGTGTTATTCTTCTTTCTGTTCGAGGTCCTGCCACAATTCCTTGTTCTAGTGTTTGTCCTGGATATGTTACGTTCTACTTCATACATGCAACTTGCTCTACTATCTGCTCTAGATATGTTTGGCTACAGTTCATATATGCAGATGCTATTTAATAACCTTCTCTCTGTCAGATCGCATGTCTTGTTTTATCTCTGCTATATTATTCATGCTTTATCTAGTATTTCTATTAATAAAATCATTCGGTAAATTTCTCATATTTCCAACAGTTGTATGTTTGCAATATGCACATTTTCTTCCAAAAAATGACAAGTTTGTATAGATCATGGTGATAATAAATAATGATTATTATTTCTTAACACTTGATTGACCAATTTTTCCGCGGTGGTGGCTATAACATTAAGGCTGGAGCAGGTTGCAGAATTGATTAGATGAAACTGAGGCTCCACGGAAGTATTTGGGGCAACAAAAGCTTTGGCCCAAATCAAGCCTCTTGGAGCAGATGTACTTCAGTTTCGGTTGTATGAGTAACCTCTTTGTTTTAGTGTATTTGCTATTGATTTCCTTTCTCACATGTCCATCTTACTGTTGACATAATATAATATAAGAATGAGGTATGTTGACAGTGTGAGTGCTTCTAACAGGAAGACAATTGAGGTATGTGTCTCATATGTGCTTTAATAATATGCATACATGGTTGCGCATTAGAGCAACCCACTGTATTAGAGTATTAGTACAATATTAAAACCAGTTGACCCATAATATAAGACTTTTCATTTTGAAGACATACATGGGAGAGATACATACTATGACGAGACAATGAGAGAGAGGCGAGAGGAAGGGGTAGAGGGAAGTTTACCATGACGATGCTAAGGAAAAAAATAGAAATATAACACAAGTGCATGGTTAACATGTTTAAAATTTCATGTGTGTGTGGGTGGTCATGAAAGGGACGATTATGACTTGGATGTGTCATTAATAGAGGTCATCCAATTCAATTGGGAGGCGGAGATAGTGTACGGAGAATGAAGATGAAGAGAAATTGATTGATACAAGAAGCAATTTAAAGGTATATGTGAAGCACGATTAATGTTAACCATCAAAACATATATGGCCCATTGCAACGCATGGGCAATTATTATAATGTAATCTCTACTTCATAAAAGAAACGTAGCATTGCCTCCCCCGTCTTATGAGAACCCCCACTTCCTTCCCCTTCCACCGATTGTCTTCCCCCCTTCCACTGGTTTTTCTCTTACTAGTATTTTCATTTGACCGTGAAAACCCAGCGTATCTCAAATATGGTAATTACGGTAATCAACCAATTCATGTATGGTAAGCCATAAACTCATGGAGACCATAAATATGGCAATTATGGTAATCAATCAATTCACTTATGGTATGATTATAAACTCACGGAAACCAAATAATCAATCATTCTCTAGCATAAACTCACTAAATCTCTTGTGTATAAGGCCATAAACTCTCTCTTCTATGGTAATAACGTAGCACGCCATCAGCATCGCACCATCCTCACGAGCACAAGGTCACCGGAGCCACCACCACAGCCGCTTTGGACCACGACGAGAAGCAGACATGCAACCATGCCGTGGTGCTGGTGCATGGCTTCACCAGCGAAGGCATGATGATGTGGGGGTGCGCTCGGGAACAAATTCCCGGGAGAACTATATGCAAGTAGCACCAAAGATCCATGTGAAACCCACAATCAGAAAGAGATTAGGGCATCGCCACTTGAAGATGATTAATTTTCTCTCATACCAATGTGTGCATCCACCTTGCTTCGATTAACCCATATGCCTACTCCCTCCATCTATATATATATAGGGCCTAATGTGTTTTTCGATACTGCTTTGACGATAAGATTAATAGTATATAAGATGTATAATGTCAAAATTATATCATTGGAAGCTCCTTTCACGTAAAAATTTAACAATATGCTTTGTGTAACTTGCATGTGATATACTATTGTTCTAATATGTTGTCAAAGTTAGCCTCGAAAAACACATTAGGAGTTATATATATGGATAGGCGGAGTACAACTGGTAACACCTGCATGTTTTAACTGCTACCAATTCCCTTAAATATGTTTTAGTTTTGCATTTGCTGGTGCATTGCTTTGAGTTGTTTTGTGCCTGGGCAGAATTTTATGATTTATATTCATCATAATTTGGAAACATACAAACGGGTTAATTATGTGACACTGGTCCATTGCTTGCTTACATTAGAGAATCTATATGTGTACATGGTGGTGAATTAGCTTAATGACTGGCATCTTGCTATAGTGATCTACTCGTCACAACCTCTTATGTTGATGCATGTGAATGTTGAAGAATCATACTCCCTCCGTTCCTTTCCTAAACATAAGTCTTTTTAGAGATTCCAATGCGGACTACATATGGAGCAAAATGATGAATGTACACTAAAATATGTCTATATACATCTATATGTAGTTCTTATTGAAATATATAAAAAGACATATATTTAGGAACGGATGGAGTATATTAGATTATTCCCAACATGTTGTTTGAAAGAAACAAAACATTTCTGAATCTAAACGATTCTCATTTTCGAGTGAATTTTTGTTTTACTGTGATCAACTGCCTCGGCACAACACTGAGATCTAGTGAGCAGCACCAATGCAGCCCACCCATGGCAACACGTGTGGAGAGCTGAGCAACGTAGGCGCAGGGCATCCTTCATGTGGATGGTGGAAGTGTCAACAGCAAGAGCGGCCAACGGCGGTGGTAGCATGGAGGAGGATGCGACGATGGGCTTTCATTGCTGCTTCCTGTTCGCTTCTCATGGATGGATGGAGATGACGATGGCGTCAGAGGCAAGGCGAATTGAGTGGTAGGTAGATGCTTTATGCTCTGTGAGTACAATATGATTCGTTTGATCCACGTTCCTGTAATTTCAGATACTAGAAGGATTATTCGGTTGGACTAGATGACATTAGAAATGAATTAACTTACTTCAGGTAATCTTGTGTTTTATTGGCATGTGGTACGTATCTTAGCTTGGAAGAGGTTTTTTCAACAATATTTGCTATTGGTTTTATCTGTTGTACATATCCTGCAACTTATCTTGTTCTTCTATACAGAGTTCAGTTGATGTTCTAAACATTGACATGTATGTGCCAGTATCTTTAGCAGCCGGGCTCTTCCTAGGAGTAGTCACCTCGGGTCCATCTAGGGAATCCACTTATTCATCTCTTTCTCGAGAGTAACTCATTCATCTTGTTGTTCCAGAATTTGGAGCATCTTATACTTGCTAAGAAACACATATGAGATGATTGATTGATCGATCGATAGCTTGCATCAAATACCTAGAAGCATAACTACTCCTTCCAGCCCTTTTTACTCTGCGTATTAGATTTGTGCTAGGTCAAACTTTGCAAAGTTTGACCAAATTTATGTTAAAAACATCAACATCTACAACAACAAATATAATATATATATATATATATATATATATATATATATATATATATATATATATATATATATATACTATTCATCACCCAGGGTACAGAATAAGTTATTTTTCATCCGAGTTAATCTTACGATGATTTCATAATTAAATTATGTTTGTAATTCAAATAGTTACATTCCTATTGATTCACTACGTAAAATTTTGCATAAGAAAATAAAAATATAGGTCATAAGACAAGAAAATTTGCAGTTTATGTGTATTTTACAATATGTTTTTACGTTTGTAATTTTACGTAACATAAAATATTTTTTACGACGATTATATATTTTCTCATGGTCTCTTTTTACGTTGGAAATAAGATAAAACTTACGAAACGTAAAATTACGGTGCGTTGATGGTAAAATAGAGGGGGGGTGAAAAATAACTATTCCTCACCCAGGGTGACGAATAACGCGACCCTATATTTGTTTCTTTCTTCATTCGATATACAGTGCGCCTTTCTCGTCATTGGCTGAGCTGCTGTGACGATGTGGCATAGGCGAGGGGGCACCGTTTGCGCGACTAGTAATGGGGTCAATAGGACAAGGCTATTCTGTTACTAGTAACAGAATAATATTCTATTACCCTCCAGCCCTATATAGGAGCGACGGCGATCGAACCCACCACCTCCCTCCCGATCCCCAACTCCTCCTCGAGCGCGCCGCCCCCTCCCACCCCTCCGGCACTTCGCCCCCTCCCATCCCCACCGCACGCCTGTGCGCCTCCCCCGCCGGTGCGCCGCACCCTCCCTCCCCCGCTGTGCGCCTCCTCCTCCCTCCCCCGCCGTGCACTGCCCCCTCCCAGCCGGCGCGCCACCTCCTCCCTCCCCGCCGCGCAACGCCCCCGCCTGACGCACCCCGATGCCGCCGGACCAGACCCATGCTGCGGCGATCCCAACTTACCCTGCCTTTCTTCTTCCTCCAGCGCGCAGCCCCGCTACCCCCTCCCCCAGCGCGCAGCCCCGCAGTTTATCCCTCCAGCGTGCCGCCCCGCACCCCCTCCCTCGAGCGTGCCGCCCCGCCATGGTCCTCCCTCCAGCGTGCCGCCGGACCACGCTCTACGCAACGCTTCCACGTGATCCACTATACGCAGCCGGCGTCCCACCTCACGCCGCCGCACAACATCTTCCTTGCTTGTCGGCGTCATACAGGTTTCTTCGGCCGCCGCCCCGCCCTGACCCAACTACCTCGCATTTGCACTAGGACCGGCCTTCATCGAAGTTTCTCCCAATCCTTCGACCTCGTCGTGCCATGCAGCATGCTTCAGTTTAAGAAAAATCTCAATAAAAGTTCAGAGTAGTTCACACTTCAGGTTGGGTCCTTCTTTATTCAAATTTTGTTCAATGAAGCTCCCATTTCCTGGGCTGGAGCAAGCCCCTACAAAAAAAACACAAGTTCGAAGTCAGGAAACCAAAAAGTTCAGCCCAAATTAAAACTGTCAAAAATATGAGATTGTATGCTCATCTACCTTTCTCATATCGAGCCACCATGTCTGCTTTTTCCCCATATCTTGTATGCTTTTTTCAGTTCGCCTTGTAGGGTTTTTCGGTAAACATTGTAGACTTTTTTCAGTTCAATGGATTCCAAATAGAAAACACTGCGGCTGTGTGATGATTCATTTGTTTAGTTTTCTTCTCACACTTTGCTACATGGAGCAAAAAGTGGCACGCTGATAATTCAGCTTCCATGGACTCTCAAAGTGAGAGAGAGAAAAATTGACAATGGCTGCACTGTATTTTTCTCTAGTTTTACACATTTGGTACCTATTGTCAACTAGACAAATTAATACATGCGCCATTGGAGGCTTAGCTGCCTGTCCAAACTGAGTATTGTTCGACAACAAGAGCTGCAGTAGTTTATTAGTAGATATTCATTAGCAAAATTCATGTTACAAATTTTCATGATTCAGTTTTCACCACTAATAACTAATTCATGTTACTATTGTAGTTAGCACCTGCCGTCGGCCGAGGCAACCATGCCCACCTCCCCTGACCAGATCCTCCATGGCCCTCGGCCACGAGCTCGTCCACCATGGTAACTCGCAGTCGTCCAAGTGGAGCACGGACATCAGTCCAAGTAGAATTGAAGCCACCATCTTCACCAAGCTCTGCGCAGCCGTCCAAGTTGAGCACACACAACAATCCAAGGTGATGCACGATCACTAATGGATTCAGCATCTTTTATTAGTTTGAATTCTACAAGTCTCAATTCTGTGGATGCTTACTGCTCTCTGGAATGGCGATGGCCGATGGCGTACTATATAGAAATCTGAATGCTCACACTTTCTACTTGGTATAGCTGATACTAGGCTTTTTTCCATTATGATACTTGCTACATGTACTTATCATGGGTGCTGGCTAGACAAGTTGTTTTTGTTAACATGATATTAGTCAATTACTTTTACAGACCACTTATTGGAATTGGTGCTGGCTGGACCGGGCAGCGCTGCCGCTTCCTCCTTCGTTACTATACAAGTCCCGATCGTGAGTCTTCTTCCATCTCCAAAAATCTTTTTTTTCTGTTTTGTTCATTGTCACATGTTTCACTTCTACTACCTCAGTGCCAAAAGTGCCAAAAGTTGAAATTGCTTGTGGACCACTAGCTGAAAAAATTAAGCCTTGTTCTAGTAAGTTATGTTCAGAGTTCAGACTATACTAAATGTACAAATTACATGGTGTGGCCCTCTGTTCTTTCCGTTCATTTCTAGTTAACTCTAGCTGAACTTGTGTTGTGTTGATACTGAACTTGTGTTTTGGCTAATTCTAAAGTGTTGTGTATACAACATGTATGCACATTTTGTGTTCAATTTTTTGTCCATTTACTGTTTAAACTTGCATCCTTGCTGCCTTGAACTACGGTCTAAAAAAAATCTGAACTCATGCACGTACTTGGTGGTGCAGACTTGGTAGCGGTGATAGTTTGGCCCGATTATATATCAACAATAGTGCAATGACAAAAAGAACATCAGATCAAAAATATATATGCATGAGGTTTGGGAGCCAAACAGCTCGTATTTTGTTGTGTTAAAAATTTCTGGTGCATGATTCAACAAGATATAAAATAAAATATGATGTATGATATATATTGTTTTCTTGTAGGAGGTTCAAAGATTGCCGTGGAGCAAGTTCAAGAGTTTAGTATGCCTGTGTGAGTTGTCCATGTCATTGGTGACTCTTGAGTGCAATTTTATTTCTTCACTCTCTTGCTTCAGGTAAAAAAGAAATGAACTTGTGTGTCTTGACGCCATGACAAGCTAGCTCTTTAAGCACTTTGGAGACCATGTGCATAGTAAGAACTGGAAACAAATGCTCACTTTTAGTACAAGATGGTGTGGTGGAAATCTATGGATGGATGATGGTTAGTGTGGTTGAATGGTTCAGTTTGCTTGCGTATTTCTCATTGTTCAGTTCAGTTTGGTTATGCTACTCGAATGGTTCAGAAGCACAGGTTCAATGACAACTGATGTCGTCGGCCGTTCTTTGCCATCTACTAAAGGTCAGCCTTTGTCATCTCATCCTCGTATCTCCGTATATGTTCAACTACTGCTTGCTTGAGTGTTCGCCAAACAAGACTAATTATAACATCAGAGTATCTCCTCCCCTTGCCGCACACACATGACGGGCGGTCAAGCTAGTGTTGTTTGCGATTACTGGTCGTGACTCTTACATTGTCATTGGACAAAGAATTTCATTTTCCTTAACACTCGGTAAGGAAACTGATCGTTCAACTTGAATTATGTTTTGGACTCATTGTTCAAGTTCTTTCGTATAGAAGATTCAGAAAGTTTTGTTCCTGAAAATGCACTTATTTGGAGTATGCCAATATATATGTATTTCTGAATTTCGCTCTTGAATAACAGTTCAACATGTATTACGCCATCAATTCATAATGGAAAGGCAACAAACAGTTCGATACTTGTGTGTTAAAAACGTAACAGTATAGAGAAACTTTCGTAGTGGTTCGATGGAATAAATTGCATCAGTACTGACTTGGATCCGTTCTTGCCTATAATGCATTGAAAAATCAATTTTTTTGCCTTCGTTAAGGCTTGAGAAGCATGTATCTCATTTATAATACGCTTTGGCATTTGGTCGATGATATTTATTGCATCCTTCATCACTGATCTTGAGGAGGAGATTCATTTGTGCATTTCTATATTCGTTGTGTAAATCTGTTGATTTTTAATGTTTTAGGGATTTCGGGAGAGTGGAGACCTGGAAGAGCACTTTCAGGCGTTATTGTCCATGACAATAAATCACCAAGAAGAGCACTTTCAATAGTCAAGGAAGACAACAACAACAACAACAACAACGAAAAAATGCAATGATGCATCACATTGATGAAAAGCTATGATTTTGTGCTCCTGTTTGTTATTATGTCAATGAGAAACCAATACTTCTTTTCTTCAGGTTTCGTGTTTTAATTGGTGAGGGATAAACAAATTTTCCTATTCAAGTGGAAGCTCCCAGTATATGATCGATGTGGGAGTTATTTTTACATTCACTGTTTGGTGCTTCTTTTTATGTAATGTTTTATGTTTTCAAGTGCTCGATGAAAATTTATTTTCCTAGTAGTTCATGTATTATTGCTTGAGGAGTTCATGTGTTACTGGCCAGTAAGTAAACCTATTAATCACTCTCAAGTGTGATGAACAAAATGGGCAGTAAATTGATGAAAAAATATCACCGAGTTCAAAACATGCCGAGACACGCGACACCCACCCCAGTTCGGGCGTAGTAAGTACCTCAGTACGAGTTAAAAATGGTGGTCCGTTCGGAATAAAAGAAATGGCAGAAATTCAAATTGTAAAGTTCAAGCAAAAAAAGAAACCCAATGAAAATCCTGCTTAGTAAGTACCTCAGTACAAGTCGTAAAATGAGAGAAGTTCAGAACAACGTTGTCCAAAAAAATTTGAGTTAAAAAAGGAAACAAAACAAACACATTTTCTTTTTGAATAAAATATCATTTAGTTCGATAATACAAACCATACAAGTACAGGGGCGACCATACAGTAAACCGTTGAAAACTTACAAGAAAAATATTACCAAAAAACAGAGCAAAGTCTAGTTAGTGAAAACATGCTTTGTACAAACCCATGGAAGCATCAATATAAATACCCTTTTTCGGAACCATCAAAATTACTCTAAAAAAATAGCTCAGTACAAACATACATATATATCAGTACGACTACTCTGTTTTTCACACGAGAAAACATCAGGATCCGTCATGTCGTATTCAAAATTACTCTTAAACGGTTGCGAAGTAGAGAAAACGTTCAACATGACTAAGTTTCACATTTTTGATAGCTATCCAACGGTATATTATTTGCCATATTTCGATAAACTTTTAGAAAGATCGCGTTCAAAATAAAATTTGACCGTATTCGAATTCGTTTTTAAACCGAAAGGAATTAGAAAAACATTTCTATACGAAAACGTTGCGCATTTTACATAGCTTTCCAACACCGTATCATTTGCGTCAATCCGACAAACCATTTGCAAAAAGTCGCGAAAATACGTTTCGCCCTGAATTTCACCATTTTTCAAATTCCTTTTAAATCATATAGAATTAGAAAAAATAATACATATATGGAAGATGCGGACTATCACCAGCTTTCCAACGCCATCTTATTTTCTCAATTCCGACAAACCGTTCGAAAATTAAGTCCAAAATACGATTCACGTTTTTAGTTTTGAAAAAAGTGTTTTTTTCAAAATTGCTCTTAAACCATAATGATTTTGCAAAAACATTCAATATACTTGAAATATGGTTGTCAAGAGCTTTCCAACGATATATTACACGCCACGTTCCGACAAAAAAATTACAAGAAGTTTTTGAAATAAAGAAGATGATGTGTTAAACACAACTGAAAGCATCAGTTCAACCGCTTGGAAAACATCAGTTCAACCACCTGAAACCGTCTGTTCAGAAAGGCTAACAAAATAATATTCTGTTACTAGTAACAGAATAGCCCAGATATATATATATATATATATATATATATATATATATATATATATATATATATATATATATATATTGTATGAAACTACATTTCACAATGAATCTAGCAATACCGATTTGGCATTGTGAATGTTGGTACTTTTTTTCTATAATTTTGGTCAAAGTAAAGATACTTTGACTTCGGACAAAACTTATATGCAGACTAAAAATGACCGGATGGATTACGACACAAAAAATCGTCAGTGGCGGTCATGCTTGCTCGTGTGCACTTCATTTTTTGGGTAGTTTGTTAGTGTGAGTTGCTTAATTAACTTGCATGTACTATTTTTTATGTCGTAACTAATTATCTGTCCATGTTGCAATGTTTATTTTTTTGAGGTTATTGCTGGTGGGTTCAGGATTTTTAAATCAGGCGAGTCCTTCGGTGATGTCCAAATGTGCTTCATACCTACCAAAAATCATGAGTTTTATCTAGAACTATTTACGTTGAGCTATGGCTATAAACATACACAATTGATGTTAGATTACTGGGATATGTATGGCCCCATTGCAACGCATGGGCAAATAGCTAGTCATAAAAAAGAGGACTTGGCTACGGAGTGGCCATTGGCTCAGTAGCACTCTATGGCAGCCTTCCTTTTTTGTATGTTCTTGTCCTAATCAAATAGGAAATATTTTGACAAAGACCACACAAAGTGTTTAAACAAAATTTCAAAATCACACATGCGAACAAGTGTGAACACATTTAATTTAGATTTTTTTAGAAAAGACATAACTTTTGAACCGAACATCAAAATTAAGATCCGTTTTTACCATTGAAATCCTCGTGATGTCCTCTTTGAAACTAATCCCGCATCACTATGTTTCGATAAATTTTTTTGTGCAATTTTTTCCTGTTCTGTCCAACTACCTAATAATCAATGTGCAACTTTCTCTCTATCCATGGATGTGCAGTTTTCACCGATGGCACCTCGCCCCAAACTACCCACTATCAAGTGAGATGTACAACTTCGTCTGCTGCACTAGAGAATTTCCTAGTAGTTGATGTGCAACGTTTACCCTCTAGTTGGAAGTGTCGTTTTCACTATTTACTACCTCGGTCAACTGCCAAGTAGTGGATGTGCAACTTCGAAAATCGTCCCGGCCAACTGCCTAATGGTCGAGATGCAACTTTTCGCCATACCTGTAGATTTGTAGTTCTCATTGCTAGCACCCCTTTCTGCCCACCCCAACAAGTTAGATGTGCATATTTAGGGTCTCACATATAGACAACTTTCTCTACCCTCATGGTCTTATGGATATGCGGTTTTTCACCATCCAACAAATCCATGTTGGTGAGATGTGCAACTTTATCAGTTGCCCTGACCAACCGCCAAGCAGATTATGTGCAACTTCGTCTATTGGCCCCGCCAACTAAAACTACATATCCACAAGTATGAAGGGGGCGGAGTTTCTCATTGACTACTAGAAAGTTACTCCCTCGTTCCATCTATATAGGGCCTAATCTATTTTTCGAGACTAACTTTGACCAAATGTTAGAGCAATAATATATGACATGCAACTTAAACAAAGCACGCCGTAAAATTCGTATGTGAAAGGACCTTTCAATGATATAATTTTCACATTATGCATGTCATGTACTATTAATCTTGTCAATAGTCAAGATCGGTCTTGAAAAATGCATTAGGCCCTATATAGATGGAAGGAGGGAGTAGCTGAAACAGCAGAGTAAGTTGCACATATAGCTGGTAAGGAAGCTCGGACATGGTATGACAACAGTGAAAAACTATATCATCCATGAATAGAGGAGAGGAGAGTTGCACATTGACTACTATGTAGTTGCCCGGGGTAGTAGACTCATTGCACATCACTCAAAAATGGTTGTCATGGTTGCTAGGTTACATATCTCATAAAAATTTCGATCATGCAGCTTAAAAAATTGTTTTGAAATAAGTTGCACCATTCTATACTAAAATTGCATGATAGAGTAATAGAGTTGCACCATCTAACACCAAAGTTGACATAAAAAAATAATCAAAACATATCCATGCCGGGTCTAGTAAAGATCTCATCGTGGGGATTCCAACGGTGAAAACGAATATGAATTCCGACACATGGTTTGAAAGATACGACCTTTTGAAATTTTGACAACCCGGATAAATTCACATGCACATCCAACAGACATGGAATTAAATGTGCTGACCCTCGCACGTGACCATCCTATTAGTACATGCGACCTCATGAATATAGACAAAATTTGAACGACGAAACTGCAAGCATCGTGTGTGAGAGCCGACCGCTTGTTCTTTTCTTCATATAGTGCGTACACACTTTTTAGATTTTAGGACAAAATATAAGGTTCCATGTTTCACTTTTCTTCTTTCAACTTTCCTCATATAATATTGTAGTACCACCTTAATTTATTTATCTTCTGAACCAATTCGACTTCAATTTACTTATCAATCTTCTCATCAAAATATAAGGTAAATCTTGGGCAGGATTTGATAAACATTTATTTACACTCACATAAAAATCACAAGCTAACATACATTACATCCCGTTGCAATGCATGGACATTGGCCTAGGAAAGCTAAACACAGGGCACATAAGTTTTCTCCATAGTGAGATTGACAACAAAGAACATCTACTACTAATGTCAATAGCTTTAATGATGGATAATCTCTTCTTAGCATCCCTATTAGTACCTTGTACGATAGAACTTGAGATCATTCCTGGACATCCAATTAAAATTTTAAAGGATTATTGTATACTAATCGTCAACCCGTGCATTCACACGGACTAGTATAAAATGTAGGAGAAATATATAAATATGCATTCAAAGTATGGAGTTATACTCGATTGTTAGGGCACATTTTCTTTAGTTACATGATGATTGGACGATGTTTGTTTTCTTTGTAACTATGTTTTTGTTGTCTTATTTCTCTGTTGTCCTATAATTCTTTTTGTAATCACTAGTCTCTAATGATTATCACTTGTTTTATGCTAGTTGAGTTCTTAGGCTCTACATGGGATTGCTACATTGGACAATGTTTTAAATAGCGGGCTATGGAAAATAGCGGCAGGCCTTCAAATGAGCTACAACGGAGCTATAGCGGGATATTTGTGAAGGCGGTCATGTAGCGGCACCCTGCTGAAAAGGCTATAGCGGGCTATAGCGAAGCTATAGCCGGCTATTTAGAACTATGATTGGAATGTGTGGTTCTTTTGATATAGTTATTTAAAGCATGGCATATCTTCATCATATTGTATAGAAGAATCATTTTGTAAGCATTACTCATCAAAGGTTAGAATCTAATTGGTATTGCTTCATAATTGATACTAACATGTCATTTTGTAGCACATGTGTCTTCCATTGACATGTCATTTTGTAGCACATGGGTCTTCCATTTTGATGTACACTATCGCACTGTTTGGTCTTGGGTCTCTCTTGCCTAATAATATATTGTTTATTCTTTCTCTTAACTATTTTGTTAGTGTAAATATCGGTAGAAACTATTTGTTTATTTTTTACTCTTGAAGTACGTGTATATACAATGTGAAGATCATTTCTCTAACATCCATAAAGTAGAAAACAATTATATCAATGTACATCAAGGAGCTAACATATTCTCACACATGTACCACTGTGTAATAAATTGTGGAAGTAATCAGAAACTCAAATGTCAAAAAAATCAAGACAGGCTTTTTGTCTTTTCTTAGTCACGTACAAATGCTACCTGCAAATTTTGTGGCAAAAAAGTTAAGAATTTTGTCTTGTGCAAAAGAAAAAACAAATTGAACACGAAATGTTACCCCCAAATGTCACCCCCATTTTTTTCACCGACAAAACACTGTTGCTCCAATTCGTATGAAAATTGTCAGACATGGTTCTGACACTAACACGACCATCCACAAAAAAATTCAAAATTTTTAAAACATGTACTATTTTTTTGCATTACTGTTCAGCCGACAGCATGTGCCCCTGGGAGTCAAAACGCCCCTCCCGGAAGTAATCGTATTTTGTATTCAAGTAGACAAATGAATAGACAATTGTGTTGTTTAATCATACTTCTACATTGAGCCATAATGCCTGATATTATGATTTCCAATTCCTGTATGGTTGGCCGCTGGATGGTGGGGTCATCTACCTTTCTTCCTCTCTCCCTTGCAAATAAAACTAAGCTCAAAGATAATGTATAGAACTTCATAAAAAGGGCAAAAAGGGATCATACTTACAGAAAACTGGCAGCAGAGTACGCCATAGCTGCTTGAGGATGTCAAAGTTAAATATATCATCGAGGGAGTTGAATCTGCTAGCAACATGTAGCAGCATGGGCGTGCCATCGACAGGAAGGTAGTAGCAGGAAGCATGGTATACTTGAGGACTTTTGTGCATTAGCACATAATAATTATACACGTTGTATTCCCCTTAGATTGAAATACTTTTTTTCTCAATGCACACTGGTAGCATCCATTAAAGCCCAAAAGAAGTAACACCAAAGCATGGAAATCTATGTACTTAGAAAGCATAAGTTTTTCCCCTTCCTTTCTATATTGAATGTCATTGGTAACTGGTCTGAAATAAAGATATAAATGAACCGTGGAAAAGAATGGAAAATCCAATCAGCCTGTTGCCATGTTGTTTACTTCCTCAAGTTACTTTCCATGCGTACTTGGAATATCAATTAGCTTTCTCCACCAACTAAGCATGTGGCGTTGAGAGAAACCACTTCTCGTTTCTTCTGTTTGTACATGAACCATAAAGAAAAGAAGCTCATGAAGGGAAGTCTGACTCATCCTTTTCTAGATTATGGTAGTATGGAATTTGTAATGCCTTGTTTCCATGTCAATCCGCGTCTCATGTTTCCAGTAAGCGGTAGTCACCATGTAATCCCTAGTCCATGGCGCTTCTTTCTCTGTCCATGGATGGCGTCCACATGGTTTCTAAAGTAGCATTATGAACAGGTAACAATAGTCCACAACATATGTAAGATTTTGTGATGCAACTGTACCCAACAAAAATCTACATGTGCACAAAATAGAGACTAAAGGTTCTTCAAAATCGTTCGAGGATGTGGCTAACTATGTAAACAAATTGGAGTTTTCACAGTGAAAACAAAAAATAGTTGTAACTTCAATACTGAAAGCAAAATAGACTGGGCAGTACAAGTGTACAACCCATGCCTCTTTCTGTTTTTTAGACTGAGCTAAAGGAAGTCATCAAGACAAATAATTTTAAAGATACGTTCATCACTACAGCATTCAGGTTTATAATAGCTCAGCAACCTCTGTCAGGTATTACGACATCACAGACCAATAAGATTAACAATTTCTAAGAGCTTTCTTACAGTTTTGTACCATGTTTGTGGAGAAGTACCATGTCACTGTCCAATAAGCGTGTCATTGTTCCGATTTATGTCAGTGTTTGATCAACTTAATATAGTAATTCTGACACTGTTCCGATTTATGTCGGTGTTTGATCAACTCAATAAGAAGGAATGGGTAAGAATAGTAATTCTGGCCAAGACAAAATTCAAAAAGATTATGTGAGATTAGGTGAGGTTAAAAACCTGATAGAGTTGTGTATAGGCCAGCGAACCTCTGTAGTTTATAAACAACAATGGGCAGTCAGAGAAATTATTGAAGTAGTCTATGCAGCCAAACTGTCATTTTAGCTGTGACCATCCAGAATTACTATGAACGACATGTCACTTTACTTCTAATTAAGTCTGAAATATTTAAGAAACATAAACATGAGATAAGTTTGGTTCATATTACAAATAGTGGGTAGCAAGAAACATGAATCAAGTAGTATCTAGGACGACGCAAATATAATTACAAAGAAAATACAAATTACTTGCTAGTCCATAGCCCTGGCAGCCTCCTCCCCTTGATGATCCCTCCAACCATCTGATGCCTCTGAGGTATCCTTCCAGCCCATGCCACGTCTTTTGAAACACTGATCCAAATAGTGTTCAACGTGCCGAGGAAAACCATGGAATTAGAGTGTAGTTTAAAGATAGAGGATTCTTACTGAGATTGCATACATGAGTGAGGATAAGATGCACATTGTGTTACGGAAAGAGATGGGGAATATCAAGAACAATGCTTTATTTTTTACCATCATAAAGAAACCACGGATTTTAACCATGATTTGCAGAAAATAATATTGTAATTTGGTTGGAACAGGAAGATAAATTCAAGAGCAAGAAACTTATCGAGTGGCGAATCAATTCCTTACCTGTAGAAGTTAGGACTCATGTCAAACTTTCAGTGACAGAATAAGCACCTCAAGTGTAATCAATGAGTGACCATATTGGATTTGGCAGTAGAGAAAACCATTTACTGGTTTGAGATAAAGATCGTAGATTATACTTTTCATCTGCATACAATGTTAGGCAATTGTGTAAGTTTCCTCATAGAATTTTCTGTTATATGCTAGTGAAAACTGCAGTTTCCTCATAGAATTTTTTGTTATATGCTAGTGAAGATGCATATTCATCAATATTGTGCCATGCATAATGGGACAACATAAATCTACAAATTTCTTGAGAGCATATTTATCATTATGCAGAACCCTTTGCAATGAACATGAAAATCACTGAGAGCAATCTGAAAGTGTACCTGCAAATTCTTTATCATATTTTCTGTAAGTGTGGTAGCAATGCTATCTGGATACTGTAACTACAAAGGAAGGATCACACATATATTGAAAACAAACAATGATAATATGGATTCCATGATTACAATGCAAGAAAACTTAATAAGATTTATTGTATTAAAAATATCACCTCTCTTAACTCGTTTTGGAATACAACAAACCAACCAGAAAACAGAAACATGTGTAACTCAATAATCCATACATGAAGATAAAATTTTACACATCCAAGCAGTACTAAAATCTTACAAATCTACCAAGAAATTATTATACAGTCTGTAAGATATGATTCTGATTCATAATCATTTTCGATAAAGGACATTTTTATTGACTCAAAATGTAGCATCAAGTGGATACAAAACATAATTTGCATCACCCGACCTTTGCATAACTAAGATGCACATAGCCAAACAAAAAGAAATTGAAAGAAAAGAAAAAGGCGACATATCAGCAATAGTAGGATCATATAGGACCGAGAGTCCACCTATGTCGAAGGAGTTGGTGCGGCTATCCATAGATTATGCTACCACCCATGCTGAGTGAAGACCTCCCTGGCCACCCGCTCCAACCGCGTACACACCGTCTTGAATAGCAGTTGAAACTCCGTTCAGTGTAGTGTAGACCACGTACGAAACGAGTGCGTACAGTGGAAAATAACCTGCAAAGGAGAGGTGTTTTTGCCCTTGAAAACCAAATCATTCCTACATAGCCGGAGTGCCCATAATAAGGCATATGCTCCCACCCGAATTAGCATTTTGAACCTATTTGAAATGCCGCCCAACCAATGACCAAAAATATTGGCAACACTTGTGGGCAGATACAAATTGAACGCTATTTGGATGACTGACCATGTAGAGCATGCAAATTTGCATTGAAAAAAGAGGTGTTTGATTGTCTCATCATGAGTACAAAAACTACATTTCCTACTTCGGTGCCAATTACGACGGGCGAGATTGTCTTTGGCTAGCACAACTCCCTTTCGAAGATACCACATAAAGATTTTAACCTTTAGTGGAATTTTCGACATCCAAATTTTCTTGTTATTATCCACTGGGACCTCTGAACGCGTGAGCGCACGATACATAGAGTCAACTGTGAAGGACCCAGATGTAGTGAGGTTCCAGTGAAACACATCCCGTCCTTGTCTCAGGTTTATCGACTCCAATCGAGACAAATTTTTTTGCCATGACATAAGACGGGGGCCAATCAAATCCTGCCTAAAATAATTATTTGGCGGAAATGAACTGAGCACCTGCGCTAGAGTATCATTCTTATCGCGAACAATGCGGTACAAAGCTGCATATTGTTCTCGGAGGCTGGCATTGCCGAACCAGTTATCCTCCCAGAAACGAATCTCCGACCCATCTTTTATCGCGAAGGATCCAAACGAAAAAGGTGTTTCTTCACCACCATTAGACCATCCCAAAAGTGTGAGTCACCAGGTTTCCAATAGGCCAGTGACACAACTTTTTGGCCTAGATACTTATTGCGCAGCAGGGTTTGCCAAACGCCATCCTCAGTAAGTAGTTTGAACAACCATTTACTAAGTAAGGCATCATTCTTGATCTAAAGGTCATGAATGCCAAGTCCACCTTGGTCTTTCGGCCTACAAAGCAAGCTCCATTTGGTTAGCCTGTATTTTTTCTTTTCACTGCCCCTTGCCAAAAGAATCTGGATCTGAAATAATCCAGCCTTTGCAAGACCCCTCTTGGGACTTGGAAAAAAGAGAGCATATAGAGAACCATATTTGTGAGGACTGGGTTGATTAAGATCAGTTGTCCTCCAATAGAGAGAAACTTGCCTTTCCAACTACTCAACCGTTTCTCTAAGCGCTCCTCTACATGTTTCCACTCCGCATTAGTGAGTCGCGGGTAATGAATCGGAATTCCCAAATAATTAATCAAGAATTGGCCTTGTGCACAACCAAATAGGTCGGCATACTCAGCTGCTGCCTCACTGGCTTCTCCAAAGCAAAACAGTTCGCTTTTATGAAAGTTAATTTTAAGACCTGACATCTGCTCAAAAGCTGAAAGTAATAATTTCAGGTTTTGAGCCTTATCCAAGTCATGTTCCATAAAAAGAATTGTATCATCGGCATATTGCAAAATAGAGAGGCCACTATCCACAAGGTGGGGCACTACTCCTCCAATTTGACCGTCCTGCTTGGCACGATCAATCAGAATAGACAACATGTCAGCCACGATGTTAAATAACATTGGAGACATGGAGTCACCATGTTGTAGTCCTTTTTTGCTTTGAAAGTAATGGCCTATGTCATCATTGACTTTGAAAAGCACACTACCTCTAGTAACAAAATTCTGGATCCACTGGCGCCATTTATCGGAGAATCCTTTCATTCTTAGGGCCTGTTGAAGGAATGACCATTTGACCTTATAATAGGCCTTTTCGAAATCAATCTTGAACACTACTCCACTCATGTGTTTACGGTGCATCTCGTGAACGGTCTCATGTAGGATTACTACTCCATCGAGTATATTTCTACCTTGCATGAAAGCCGTTTGAGATGGCCGGACGACATGGTCAGCAACCGTGTTGCGCCTATTAGTAGCCACTTTGGTGAAAATCTTGAAGCTGACATTAAGGAGACATATGGGTCTATATTGTTGGATTCGCTCATCCTCCTTAATTTTCGGCAAAAAAACAATCTCGCCACACTTAAGCGTGAATAGATCAAGTTGGCCAGCATGAAGACAATTGCACAACTCCAATATGTCAGTCTTGATGATATCCCAAAATTCTGATAGAATTCTGCGGGAAAGCCATCAGGGCCTGGAGCTTTGTTATGTTCCATTTGAAACACCACCGCTCTCACCTCCTCCTCAGAGAAAGGTGCCATGAGGATATCGTTCTCTTCTGCTGTGACTTGTGGAATATCATCTGTTCGGGTCTCGTCAAGGGTGCAGTTCCCTTCATCAGGTGCCCCAAACAAAGATTTGTAGTATTTCGAGATATAACTTTTGAGCTCTGCCTGACCTTCGATCTGCCCCTCATCTTGTTGGAGACTGAATATACACTTCTTCCTATGCCGACCATTGGCGACAAGTTGGAAGTATCGTGTATTACTGTCTCCCTTCAAGATGAAGTCAGCTTTGGATCTTTGGTAATATTTGATTTCCTGTTCTCGCAAAAGACGTGCAATCTTCCCATTGGATTGATTTTTTAATTCAATCTCTTGTTGTGACAAGATGCGAGTTTCTGCGATTTTATCAAGGTCATCAATAATGGTGGCGAGCCATTGCTTTTCTTTTTTGTATATTCCATATGTGTGTTTCGCCCATCCAGATAGGTATCGCCTTCTGGCTCTTATTTTAAAGTTCCATATCTGAATAGGTGTGCGACCAATTGCGGGTCTCTCCCATATATTCTTGATTATGTCTGCAAAGCCATCTCGGTGCAGCCATCCTAATTCAAACTTGAGAGGGCGGCGAGCGGATGGGTTTGTAGAATTAGAATCAAGAATGATGGGTGCATGATCCGATAGCGCCTCAATACGCTCTAGGGCCCTTACAGTTACTAGAGGAAATTTTATCTCCCATTCGGTATCCATGAGTACCCTGTCAGGCTTTTCGTATGTTGGCACAGAACGGTTATTGGCCCAAGTGAATTGTCGGCCAGACAAACTAGCTTCTCGAAGATTCAAACTATCAATTACATCATTGAACAGAAAAGGCCAGTGAGTGTCAAAGCGGTCATTATTTTTCTCTTCCTGGTACCTAAGGATATTAAAGTCCCCTCCAATAAGTATTGGATGTGGGTTATCTTTAGCCAGGTTCACCAATTCCCGAAGGAAAGCGGATTTATGCTTATCTTGGGCAGCCCCATAGACTGCAACCAGACTCCATGTAAAATTATCAACTCTATTTCAGAGGTGGAATTTCATGTGAAAGTCACTAGTCGAAAAGGCTAACAACTCCATGGTTGTGGTTTGTATCCCAAGTAAGATTCCTCCAGACCTTCCACGTGCTGGTAGATTATGCCATGTGGAGTCAAAACCACCTGATAAGTGGTCTAGGACATGTGCACGGAAGTCACATTTACCAGCCTCGGAAATTGCCACGAAATCCAACTCATGTTCTTGCACACAATCACCGATGTGTTTATGTTTAGCCAAGTCTAAAAGACCTCTGCTATTCCAAAACATGTCTCTCATGTGGAAACTTGGGTAGGGGTGGATTTCTTCGCCTTCTTGGGAGGGTTTTTTCTCTTTTTTGAGCAATGGGATTTAGCACAGATTGGAAGAAGAACTGTTCATTAAACATGCAGATAATCTGAGAGTTAGCATAGATTGGAAGGAACAACATACAATCTCTAAATCCCTTCCATAGGAAAATATCTATAAAGCTTCTATAAACATCAAATAGAATTGGCTGACAACGGTTGATTTCAATATGTACACAACACTGCAGTTGGCATCAAATATCATGCAGTTTTATCTCAACTGGCCTGTTCTCCTTCACTCCCTACAATTCATAATCACGTAAGCACTGTGATGTGAAACATGTACAATCCCAATTTTGTTTTCTTGATGGAGACCTAAAACACTAATTACCAATGCTCCTGCGATGCAAAGTTTTCTAGATCAAAAGAACACACCGATTTGGCATACTTCTCTAGATCAAGGGGCGCATGAATCTGATGGGATACAACATCACACATAGTTTACCTGAGATCATTGCGGTCCGGGATTTGAAAACCTGAGATAGGGGAGGAAGGGGATTGAGAAGATCTAAATGTAGGGGATTGACGAGAGATTGGCCTGTAGCATGGATGAAACGTTGACGTCCCTTGGACGGGAGTCTAGGGCATGTAGAGATCATTGTGGTTCTAGATTTGAAATTTTGAGATTGGGGAGGTAGGGGATTGATGAGAGATTGGACTGTAGCATTGATGAGGTCTCTGTTGGAACTAAACACGATCGTAGTCTCCGTGTTGGTTTCCTAGATGTCACCTAGTAGGACTTGCATGTATGTAGCTGAATAGGATTAGGGGTAGTAAACCGAGTTGGTTATCTAACTAGTCCTAGTTCCTATATATACATGTAAGGACCCCCTGTAAATAGTACCGTGGTTTGTGAATCAATACAGATCAAACAGGGACGATACGTTCCTGTGGCAATCAACCAAGTCTTGCGTGCGTGCGTTGTTGTCCGACCATCTGGCCCCTGTGTACGTGCGTGTATTATTGATGTTGGTTAGAGTATATTCACATATTTACAACAACAAGAGCAAACACTTATGGACAAGTTTGTAAAAGTTTTTTTTATCTCTTTCAGTTTATCAACTGAATTGCTTGAGGACAAGTAAAGGTTTAAACTTGGGGGAGTTGATACGTCTCCGTTGTATCTACTTTTCCAAACACTTATGCCCTTGTTTTGGACTCTAACTTGCATGATTTGAATGGAACTAACCCGGACTGACGCTGTTTTCAGCAAAATTACCATGGTGTTATTTATGTGCAGAAACAAACGTTCTCGGAATGACCTGAAATCCACGGAGCAACTTTTTGTAAAATATAAAAAATACCTGCAAAAGATGAAGGCCAGGGGGCCCACCACCTGTCCATGAGGGTGGGGGCCCGCCTGCCCCCCTAGGGCGCACCCCCCTGCTTCGTGGACCCCCTGAAGCTCCTCCGACTCTAACTCCAACTCTATATATTGTGTTTCGGGGAGAAAAAAATCTGAGAGAAGAATTCATCGCGTTTTACGATACGGAGCCGCCGCCAAGCCCTAAAACCTCTCGGGAGGGCTGATCTGGAGTCCGTTTGGGGCTCCGGAGAGGGGAATCCATCGCCATCGTCATCATCAACCATCCTCCATCAACAATTTCATGATGCTCACCTCCATGCGTGAGTAATTCCATCATAGGTGCTGGACGGTGAGGGGTTGGATGGGATCTATCATGTAATCGAGTTAGTTTTGTTAGGATTTGATCCCTAGTATCCAGTATGTTCTGAGATTGATGTTGCTATTACTTTGCTATGCTTAATGCTTGTCACTAGAGCCCAAGTGCCATGATTTCAGATCTGAACCTATTATGTTTTCATTAATATATGAGAGTTCTTGATCCTGTCTTGCAAGTCTATAGTCACCTATTATGTGTTATGATCCGTTAACCCTGAAGTGACAATAATCGGGATACTTACCGGTGATGACCGTAGTTTGAGGAGTTCATGTATTCACTATGTGTTAATGCTTTGTTCCGGTACTCTATTAAAAGGAGGCCTTAATATCCCTTAGTTTCTATAAGGACCCCGCTGCCATGGGACGGTAGGACAAAATATGTCATACAAATTCTTTTCCATAAGCACGTATGACTATATTCAGAATACATGCCTACATTACATTGATGAACTGGAGCTAGTTCTGTGTCACCCTAGGTTATGATTGTTACATGATGAACCGCATCCGGCATAATTCTCCATCACCGATCCATTGCCTACGAGCTTTCCATATATTGTTCTTTGCTTATTTACTTTTTCCGTTGCTATTGCTATCATCACTACAAAATACCAAAAACACTACTTTTACTACTGTTACCTTTTGCTACCATTACCACTACTATCATATTACTTTGCTACTAAATACTTTGCTGTAGATATTAAGTTTCCAGGTGTGGTTGAATTGACAACTCAGCTGCTAATACTTGAGAATATTCTTTGGCTCCCCTTGTGTCGAATCAATAAATTTGGGTTGAATACTCTACCCTCGAAAACTGTTGTGATCCCCTATACTTGTGGGTTATCATGCGTCGGGACCAATGGAAGGTGAACCTAGCAAAGTGCGAGTTTCGGTAGAGGAAACTCTCATACCTCGGGCCCATGATCAGTGACAAAGGGGTCGCCACCAACCCGACCAAGATACAAGCAGTTCAAGCATGGCCCGTGCCCCAGGATGCCAAGGAGGTGCGTTGTTTCCTAGGCCTCACGGGTTATTACCGCAAATTTGTCCGTGGTTTCGGTGTCATCGCCCGTCCCCTGTTCAACCTGTTGAAGAAGGGAACTCCATTTGTCTGGACTGACAACACTTCACAAGCATTCACTTTGTTGAAGCAGTAACTCACTTCTGCGCCGGTTCTCTCCCTACCAAATTCCAACCGCCCATTTACCATTGAAACAGATGCGTGCGATAGAGGGATTGGAGTAGTACTTCAGCAAGATGGTCATCCTATTGCGTACATGAGCAAGAGCTTAAGTCCCCGTTACCAGGGACTCTCCACCTATAAGAAAGAATACATGGCTATTGTGGTTGCAGTCGACCAATGGCGGCCGTACCTACAACACAGCGAGTTGATCATCCACACAGACCAGAAGAGCTTGATCCACCTCGAAGAACAACGTCTAACTGCACCTTCGCAGCAGTGGGCATTTACCAAACTACTCGGCCTTCATTACATCATCAGATCAAAAAACGTACCGAGAACACGGCTGTGGACGCCTTGTCGCACGCCAACTCCCCAACAACCCTGTTCACCGTCACCGCGTGCTGCCCTAGTTGGCTCCAGGACGTTGTCAACATCTACAACTACAACCCTCAAGCCCAGAAGCTGCTCGCATAGCTGGCCATCAGCGAAGACTCGAAGGGGTGTTTCACTATCCAGAATGGAATTTTGAGGTTCAGAGGATGGATTTGGTTGGGAGGTTCCACCTCATTGCAGCAAAAGATCATGGCGGCATTCCATGACAGCCCGATGGGTGGCCACTCCAGATTCCCAGCTACATTCTGGCGCATTCGTCGTCTCTTTGCTTGGCCAAAGATGAAGATCCACGTGCTGCAATACGTGCACCGTTGTCCTACCTGTCAACAAGCCAAGCCGGACCGGTCAACATCCCCGGGTCTCCTGGAACCCTTGCCCATTCCACAACAACCATGGGAGATGATTACTATGGATTTTGTCAATGGCCTTCCTCAATCTGGCAAGTTCAATTGTCTCTGGGTGGTCGTCAATCAGCGCACCAAGTTTTCCCACTTCCTTCCTCTCGCACACCCCTACACGGCATCCAAGGTGGCCCTCCTTTATATGAACATTATCTACCGGATAAATGGGTTCCCTAGCTCTATTTGTCTCTGACCGTGATCCTGATTTCACTGGTCTATTTTGGCGAGAGCTGTACAAGTATGCCGGGACTGAGTTGCGAATGAGCACCGCCGATCACCCCCAAACAGATGGCCAGACGGAATGCGTCAATCAGTGCGTGGAAACATACCTCCGATGCTTCGTCCATGCATTCCCTCACTGCTGGAGCCACTGGATACCTCTCGCCCAGTTCTAGTACAATTCTTCTTTCCACTCCAGCATCGGCATGTCGCCTTTCAAAGCTATGTTTGGCCACGAACCACACCATTGGGGAATCACAGCAGCCAGCGAGTGTACTGTCCTTGCTCTGCAAACATGGCTCGACGAGCGGGCGGTAATTCAGGACCTTCTCCAGTAGCACCTGCATCGTGCGCAGCAGCACATGAAAGCACATGCAGACAAAAGGTGCTCTCCCCGGACATTCTCGGTGGGGGACTCGGTGTACCTCAAGTTGCAGTCGTACATCCAGACTTCGGTGGCCCGCCACGCCAACCATAAGCTGTCATTCAAGTTCTTAGGGCCTTTCAAGATTATTGCCAAGATCAACGATTTTGCTTACCGACTGTTCCTCCCGGCGCACTCCAAAGTGCACCCCCTGTTCCATGTTTCGCAACTACGCCACTGCCTCACCCTGGGTACGACCTCCTCCTCCACCCTGCCAGACCATTCTGATATGCCTGTGATGCCAGTTGTAGTCTTACAACAACGATGGCGAAGGAAGAATGGCTCGCTGATTGAACAAGTGCTCATTCGATGGTCCAATCCGGCCGCTCTACAAGACACCTATGAGGACAAGCTGGCTCTCCAAGCCAGATTCCCGGCTGCAGAGGCTTGGGGGCAAGCCTCCTCACAAGGAAGGGGGATGTCAGCGCCCCTACACCAGCAGCGTCCAGCGGGCGCGCTGTCAAGGAGGGCCCAGACATGGGTGGCTCGACCAGCTCGCCCCCAGGCCAGCGGCCCACGAGGAGCAGGCGGCCCAACCAACGTGTCACCGAGCCGGTGTGGACGCGGTGACTCCAGTCCGTCCCACCAGCTACTTGAGGCAGTCTCACCAGGAAGAAAAGCATCCAGTGGATCAGGCAGAAATGGCACCGGCGGCTACCTACTCCCGATTCCCCATTCTTGTAACCCTAGTTCATGTACCAGAGATAATTCCATCTCGATCAACACTTGTAGCCACCTCGATTGTAAGCAATCCATATCAGGCTCCTTAAAGCGGGGGAGAAATAGTGGAGGAGGAGGAACACAACCCAATCGGGTAGAGTGGGCTCTTTCCGTAAGGAGACATGCACGTGCAATATTCGTGGGAGTCTCCATGAGGGATTCTGATGGATTTTTTATTAGGTGGGAATTGGTCCGATTACATGGATTAATCTTGACCATAATAACTCGGTCCCACCAGATAAACGGCTCTTATTTTCTAATTAATGTGGAAATTTTTTCGGAATCAAGAATTACTATATATATGGCGAACCAACATTTTTTAACAGATCGAACAGATTAGATGCACGATAGTTTTCTGTAACCTTCCAGTGCGCCCAGCCGCAAGATAGTTTCTCGCGGTCAACGTCGCTCGTACGGTCGAATCCGAATTTACAATCTGCCCATCCACGCGATATTTTTCTCGTTTCCTCTAGCGCGCTCGGGACAAAATATCACGAGAGAAGTAGGAATTGAGCCCAGAACCCACCGGGTTGAAGGATCTCAACCATCTTTACCAAGCACTTACTTATATTAAGTTGCAGATTAGTTTTGTCTTTGTACTAAACTATATGCAGAAAAAACAACAATAAAGGTCATTGCATTGGAATTTTGGCCGAGTAACCAAGTCGCACACGCTTTAGTTGTTGTCCAATATATCAAAACCAACTTTTTTTTACCAACTTATGTGTGAATAGCACGGTAATATATACACCGCGGAGCTGATAATTTAGGTACAAATACCGTGGTAACTTTGATCCGAAGAAAAAAAATCCAAATAAAGGGATGTGCATAGAAAAGATCCGAGCAAAAGGGCTACCACCATTAGTAAGTATCAGGGTAAGGGAATCTCCAAATATGACCCTAAACCAAACACCACATTTGTTTGCAGACCGGTCCAACCAGTTCACGCAAACTGATGCGGCAGCCGGCCATCCAATGCAGCCGCATGCAATTCAATACACATTTCAACAAAACAGACGAAACTCATGTAAACCGAATGATTCCATATAAACCAGATGAAAACAATTATATTTTGGACATATTTTAACTAAACTATGTTGGCTAGGCTAAACTAATCTATCGCCGTCCGCGGCAGATGTCCATTCCCATGACATCTCTTCCCTATGTGTGGCAGCCCGCTCAACGGACTGTCGTCGGCCTGGGAGGGATATGCTTCAACGGGAGGGAAAGAGTAGCCTCCCTACTCTACCGCGAAGCATGGATCAGAGTTGATTTTTGGGCAGGGGAAGACGATCGCCGTGGACTACGCCCCCACGAAGCGGGCAAGTCACTAGCTATGTAGCCCGACAACACACTGGAGTTGGCCATTATGGGACCAAAGTGGCGGCGCCCTCCCATGGTCTACTATTCCTCGCTATGGGCGACGGCGGTGAACGTGTCACCGCCGTAAACTTCGTCCGCCACCTTGTTGATTTTCACGAAAGCGGCTTCTTTCTTCGTCTACAGGACGCGGTACCGCCAACGCTTGTGGTGGACAGCGATCACGGAGCGGTAGGAGAGGGGAAGCGCCAGGCTGATAGTGTCGGTTGCGAATGAAGAGAATTTAGAAGGCTTGACCAACTTCGTTATAAGGGTGGTACATGTTTGACGTTTGTTGCAAACCAGATAAATACTACTCCACTAATCTAGACGTGTGATGCACGTGCATGTCTGACGTTTCCTTAAGAGGAGAAATACTTCACTAACACGTGGTTTTTTATTATCCAATATGCGATCGAGCTATAGCTTTTACAGAGTACTCCCTAAAATTGTATAAGACGTTTTAGATCGCCAAAGTAGTGATGATCTAAAGCAACTTATAAAAATTTACAGAGGGAGTCTATATGAAGTGAAAGGGACTTTCTAGGATGCTTGAAGGGCTCTTGATTTGTGCAGTTCACACAGATGCATAATCTTCCATGGCGATCTGAACAGTATCCGCCTGCGTAGCCGGAGTCTTTGCACTGCTCAGCGCACGCTTCAATGCTGTAGCAGTGCGGATGTGGTGCGACAAGGTACGCCTTGCACTTACCGCCGTGATCAGCCGCGTCTGCTAACATCAAAGCTATTTTATCATGTTATATATATATAACATAATATTTTTTCCAATATATGTAACGATCGTTAGAAACATGTAATTGCAGTGTTGTACTTACCGCAGGACACGAGGAGTGCCAGGATCAATATGGACGCATCGACAATGGCGATCTTGGAAGCCATGGGGCAGCACTTGAGGTTTGTAGCTCAAGAAAGGAAGGGAAGCACTGCATGCTTTTGATTCACAAGGACCTATGTTTTTATATGGATGGAGCAAGGGCGCCTTTTGAGATCGACTCTTTTGATTGTTTCCTGTCTCAAAGATCGAGTCCTTTGATTGTTTCCTTACTCAAGATTATGCGGGTTTTATGTAGGATTTTTTTGCGAGAGGGTTTCATGTAGCTTGATCTTCAACCAAAGCTAGCACAATTTTTTAATAATGATTACGCTATATATTCAAAGGAAATATGATAATTTATTGCCTTATATGATGTGCACGTATTTTCTTTCTTCCTTGTACCTGTAAGAAAACATGGAAGGTAATAAAAAGCACAAATTTAGTCCCATCATAATAAGAAGAAAAAACGCAAATTTAGGCATCAATATGGTAAGTGGCCAGGGCTTACGCTAAATATCATTTTGTTGTGGTCCATCTAATTGAAAAAATCACCTTACATTATTGAATTTTCATCGTCTTATCTACCCCAAAACTATCTCGAGATCGACTCTAAATCGTTACTAGTATGAGCTGAGCTGAGCCTAGTCTAGCTCACTCGAACTCGACTCGTCTACAATCCTAGAGCAAAAGATGGTATCTCTGCTCCTAATTTCTCGGTTGGTAGGATTGCATCCCCCATTTTCGTTCGGTTTTTTGACTGTTTTTTTTTCGTCCCTTCCCCTACCCCACCCCCACACATGCACCTAAAAAAATCACTCCGCACGAAACACTGCCCCCCTGCTCCAGTTATGTACGTGAGGAAATCTCACCGGCATCGTTTTTTTAAGAGGCCCTGATTTTCGCATGCCAACTTTGGCTGGTAATCGTGATTTTCTCATGCAAGTTTCCATATCTCCTTCTGTATTTTCTTTGAGATGAGATCACCTTCTCACTAAAAGACCTAATCAGTACAATATCTTTCCTAACAATATTTTTTCTAATAAATGATAATCAATCCATGCCTTCACCATCCCTGCTCATTCATCGTTCCTCTCTTCCGAGCCAATCAGCACAACTAGCACCGCGAGGTGGCAAGGCGGGATGGTTAGAGCGGCCAGTTCTGGGCGACGAGGCGTTGGGAGGCATGGAGTGGATGTTGGCAGAGAATTGCTCGGAGTCATGGCGGCGAGATCCAGGCAGACCATCTACGTGGCCGGCCGGACTAAGAACTGGGCGATGAGAGGCCTCCGAGCCTGATCCAACTGCACAAGATGGCGCGGGAACGGGGTCGCGAGCTTGGTGCCGACGCAATAGCGCGACAGGGCATCGACGATGTGTGGCCATTGGTGTGAGCTTCTGCGACGACGGGGAAAACCGAGCCGCGACGACCGACGGTTCTGACGGATTAGGGTTCCAAGTTTCGGCGAGGATCGCTGCAAGCGACGGAATGATTGCCACTGGAGCAGGATCCACCGCGGTTCCAATTCTCGATTGCGAGCCAAAGTTTAGCTGTGACCATCCAGAATTACTATGAACGACATGTCACTTTACTTCTAATTAAGTCAGAAATACTTAAGCAACATAAACATGAGATAAGTTTTGTTCATATTACAAATAGTGGTTAGCATGAAACATGAATCAAGTAGTATCTAGGACGACGCAAATATAATTACAAAGAGAATACAAATTACTTACTAGTCCATACTCCATAGCCCTGGCAGCTAGCCTCCTCCCCTTGCCGATCCCTCCAACCATCTGATGCCTCTGCGGTATCCTTCCAGCCCATGCCACGTCTTTTGAAACACTAATCCAAATAGTGTTCAACGCGCCGGGGAAAACCATGGAATTAGAGTGTAGTTTAAAGATAGAGGATTCTTACCGAGATTGCATACATGAGTGAGGATAGGATGCACATTGTGTTACGAAAAGAGATGGGGAATATCGAGAACACTGCTTTATTTTTTACCATCATAAAGAAACCGTGGATTTCAACCATGATTTGCAGAAAATAATATTGTAATTTGGTCGGAATGGGAAGATAAATTCAAGGGCTAGAAAACCTATCGAGTGGCGAATCAATTCCTTACCTGTAGAAGTTAGGACTCATGTCAAACTTTCGGTGACAGAATAAGCACCTCATGTGTAATCAATAAGTGACCATATTGGATTTGGCAGTAGAGAAAACCATTTAATGGTTTGAGATAAAGATTGTAAATTATACTTTTCATCTGCATACAATGTTAGGCAATTGTGTAAGTTTCCTCATAGAATTTTTTGTTATATGCTAGTGAAAACTGCAGTTTCCTCATAGAATTTTTTGTTATATGCTAGTGAAGAGGCATATGCGTCAATATTCTGCCATGCATAATGAGACAACATAAATCTACAAATTTCTTGAGAGCATATTTATCATTATGCAGAACCCTTTGCAATGAACATGAAAATCACTGAGAGCAATCTGAAAGTGTACCTGCGAATTCTTTATCATATTTCCTGTAAGGGTGGCTGCAATGCTATCTGGATACTGTAACAGCAAAGGAAGGATCACACATATATTGAAAACAAACAATGATAATATGGATTCCATGGTTACAATGCAGGAAAATTTAATAAGATTTATTGTATTAAAAAGATAATCTCTCTAGACTCGTTTCGGAATACAACAAACCAACCAGAAAACAGGAACATGCGTAACTCAATAATCCAGACATGAAGATAAAATTTTGCACATCCAAGCAGTACTAAAATCTTACAAATCTACCAAGAAAATATTATACCGTCTGTAAGATATGATTCATAATCATGGACAGAAGAACTGTTCATTAAACATGCAGATAATCTGAGAGTTAGCACAGATTGGAAGGAACAACATACAATCTCCAAATCCCTTCCACATGAAAATATCTATAAAGCTTCTATAAACATCAAATAGAACTGACAGACAATGGTTGATTTCAATATGTACACAACACTGCAGTTGGCGTCAAATATCATGCAGTTTTATCTCAGCTGGCCTGTTCTCCTTCACTCCCTACAATTCATAATCAGGTAAGCACTGTGATGTGAAACATGTACAATCCCGATTTTCTTTTCTTGACGGAGACCTAAAACACTAATTACCAATGCTCCTACGATGCAAAGTTTTCCAGATCAAAAGAATACACAGATTTGTCATACTTCTCTAGATCATGGGGCACATGAATCTGATGGGATACAACAACACACATAGTTTACTTGTGATCATTGCGGTCCTGGATTTGAAAACCCGAGATAGGGGAGGAAGGGGATTGAGGAGATCTAAAGGTTGGGGGTTGATGAGAGATTGGACTGTAGCATGGATGAAACATTGACGTCCCTTGGACGGGAGTCTAGGGCATGTAGAGATCATTGTGGTTCTAGATTTGAAATTTTGAGATTGGGGAGGTAGGGGATTGATGAGAGATTGGACTGTAGCATGGATGAGGTCTCATGGACGGGAGTCTAGGGCATGGAGAGTGTCAGCGCCCCTACACCAGCAGCGTCCAGCGGGCGCACTGTCAAGGAGGGCCCAGACACAGGTGGCTCGACCAGCTCGCCACCAGGCCAGCGAGGAACAGGTGGCCCAACCAACGTGTCACCGGGCCAGCGTGGACGCGGTGACTCCAGCCTGTCGCACCAGCTACTTGAGGCAGTCTCACCAGCAAGACAAGCATCCAGTGGATCAAGCAGAAACGACACCGGCAGCTACCTACTCCCGATTCCCCATTCTTGTAACCCTACTTCATGTACCAGAGATGATTCCACCTCGATCAACACTTGTAGCGACCTCGATTTGTGAGCAATCCATATCAAGCTCCTTAAATCTGGTATCAGAGACCACCCCCACCTCCTTCCACAATGTCGATCTGGCCTAGTTCATCGAGACCCGATCCCTGCGCCAAGGACGAGCTCAACTAATGGCCATGGATCCATCCGTCCAGTCCTTCCTGGAGCGGCTGGAGACCACCCTGAAGGAGCACACCTCCGTGATTCACACCTCCAACTCCAAGATCGACGACCTCGTGGCGTGGCGCCCCGATCTTGAGCGACGCATCGCCGATCTGTCTGATGCGGTGGCGGCTCTGCAGATTGCTCCTCCATCACCATGGTCGGAGGCCGCAACGAACCAGGCGCTCCCTCCGAGCACCTCCCTGCATGCGACGACCTGTGCCCACATCGAGACTGCGTTGTTGGGGAACATAATAATTTCAAAGAATTTCCTACGATCACGCAAGATCTATCTATGTGATGCATTGCAACGAGAGGGGAGAGTGTTATCTACATACCCTCGTAGACCGAAAGTAGAAGCGTTATGACAATGCAGTTGATGTAGTCGTACGCCTTCACGATCCGACCGATCTCAGCACGGAACGTACGGCACCTTCGTGTTCAGCACATGTTCAGCTCGATGATATCCCTCGTACTCTTGATCCAGTTGAGGCTGAGGGAGAATTTCGTCAGCATGATGGCGTGGCGATGGTGATCATGGAGTTACCGCGCAGGGCTTCACTTAAGCACTACGACGACATGACCGAGGTGAAATATGGTGGAGGGGGGCACCGCACACGGCTAAACAATCAACTTGTGTGTCTATTGGGTGCCCACCTCCCCCGTATATAAAGGAGTGGAGGAGGGGAGGGCCGACCTCCTATGGCGCGCCCAAGGGGGGGGAGTCCTACTCCTAGTAGGAGTAGGCACTACTAGGGAAAACCTTATACACCGAACTTTAGCAGTAGCACTTGTTAAAAAAAGTGTGCTACTGCTACATAGTAGTAGCTTGTGCAGAATAACCGCGCTGCAGATACATATATAGCAGTAGCGCGTCCCATGGTAAAAGCGCTATTACAAAATTTGTCACCACTAAGCCCATAGGCTACACATAGTAGTAGCGGTCTTTTAGAAACAGCGCTACCGCTAATATTGTTGTAGCAGCGCGTTTAGGTGTAAGGCGCTACTGCTAACGAAAAGAAAATAAAATGAAAAACAAGTATAAAAGTAAATGAAAATTAAATAAATAGAAAAAGGAGAAAGGAAAAAATAAAATGTAAAGAAAAATAAATGAAAAGGGAAAAAAGGAGAAAGGCATAGCAGTAGCGCGTTTCTGAAAACGCGTTGTAGCTAACTTAGCTATAGCACGTTTTCAGAAACGCGCTACCGTTGTGTTTCACTTAACCAGCGGTTTCCCTCCCCCAGCCACCACTTCTCCCCCAAATCCCTCACCCCACTTCTCCGCCGTATTCCCAATTCGACATCGCCCCACTTCGCTGCCGTCTCCTTCCGGCGTGGACGCCCGCAACCTCACCGTCTCCCCCCGAGGCCGCCCTCATCCTCAACGCCGCCCGAGGCCGCCCTCAGCCTCACCGCCGCCGCCGCCTGAGGACGCCCTCGACCTCACCATCGCCGCTCTCGACCTCACCGCGGTGGCCATCGACCTCACCGTCGCCCGAGCCCGCTCAGGACCGCCGCTGCCCGATCCCGAGCCCGCCCTCCCCGCCCTCCCCGCCCCTGCCTCCGTCGCCGAGCACCTCCTCGCCACCGTATCTCCCCTCTCTGTAAGCCCCCTCCCCCTCCCCCACCACACCTCTCTCTCTGCATTTTAGAGTAAAAATTAGTAGAGAAAAAGTTAGTTTATAGCAAAAAATTTAGTTTAGAGCAAAAGATGTTAAGTAGTAGATGTTAGAGCAAAAATTAGTTTAGAGCAAAAACTTTGGTTTACAGCAAAAGTTAGTTAGGGCAGTAGGCACTACTAGGGAAAATCTTATACACAGAATCTTAGCGGCATCGTTGTTTAAAAACAAACGCTATTGCTAATTATCAGTAGCGAGCTTCAAGAAACCGCGCTACTAATAGCCTAGTAGTAGTAGCGCTCTAGGTGAAACAAGCGCTACTACTATACTCAATTATCTTAGGCAATAGGTGCCAAATTAGATGAAATGTCTTGGTAGGCGGTTCCCTTATTTGGTAGATATTTGTGAAAAGTTTTTTCGGCAATAGGTGCCACCGACATGCTTTGGTAGGTGGTACCTTGTCATCTAATATGCTACTAGATCTTAGGATTATAATTGTCCTTCAAATTGCTTCTCGCGGAAGAACCAAAAATATCACATGCTACTGTTTTTCTTTCCTATGAAGTGGATCATTAATCCTTTGCTCATATTGCTTTAGGAAAATGGTGCCACCACCACCACCATGTCGACTGTGCAAGTCAAGGTGCGCCAGCAGCCTTTTAACTGGCAAGCTGTTCGGCATCTACTTCCAGCCAAGTTTTCGTCATGCGGCAGTAAGAAATTAGATGAAATGTAACAACTATTTTATTTTTAGTGTTGGCATTACTACATTGTGTCATTTTTCTTTTTCTACACAGATCGTCCCATGCAATGTGAGGTTGAAATTCAACAAGCTGACAGGAGACACTGTGACATTTGAGGCTCCTGGGGGGCCGTACACTATGGAGGTAGAGAAAGGACGCAATATGTCACAGATTGGAGGAGAAGGATGCGTCTGTTTCCTAGCCCGCATGCGTCTTACTAGTGGTGAGTTGATCAGCTTCTCCTTCAGAGCAGAAAGACCCAAGCTGGCTGTCATTTATATCAACCTGTTGGAAGATGATGAAGATGACGAAGATGATGAAGATCACGAAGATGATGAAGATAATGAGGACCCACTCAATGAAGATGATGAGAACCCACTTCATGAATCCATCATAGCTCAAAGAATGAAGCTGAGCGAGGAGGAGGTGTGCAACCTATGGGACATAATTCCGCCACGTGATGACTTTGTCGGGGTGCCTTTCGTGACCCACCTGACAAGTACCATGGTTGATCGGCATGAAATGGTATGTTATACTGACTGTAGTAATTTGATCACATGCTTATTAGTGTAGAATCCAAGGAACTATTAATAGTGTAGATAATCCATATATACTTATTAGTAGAATTAATACTTAATTAGTACAAATGTGTAGTACTATGTCTTTTGATAGTGTAGAAATCTATACTTAATAGAAATATATTTGCAAGAGTATGTGCGAGGCTATTTATTAATTGATATGTTTTTCTTATTCAGAAATTGCCAAAGAACCTATCTGTGAGTTGTGGTATCGAGCCTGATGAAGAAGGCTCAGCTGGACTATGCCTTACCGCAAGGGGCTCCGTCACCACCTATACTTACCGCATGGACACAGACGGTCGCACCCACTTAAACTCGGTTGGGTGGAAGAGATTCCTCTTTGGCAAGAATCTTCATGTTGGACAGGCCATCCTAATTACTATCAGGAACACCCACCGGCCAGGCTTGAGGATGATGATCGTCGTCGATATCATCTAGAACTACATATGTGTGTGTGGCTATATCATGTTGAACTACATATGATGATCGTCATCTATATCATGTAGAACTGCATATGATGATCGTCGTCGATATCATCTAGAACTACATATGATGATCGTCGTCGATATCACCTTGTACTGCTTGAGGATGCATGTTGACTATATATGAGATTGTTATCTAGTACTCCCTCCGTTCCAAATTACTCCTCACGGTTTTAGTTCAAATTTGAACTAAAACCACAACAAGTAATTTGGAACGGAGGTAGTACTGCCTAATACCTATAATGCTTTAAGAAATTGATATCTAGTAGTACCTAGTATCTGGAAATTGCAGTTTATTGAAACTGAAACTGGGTAGGAAGCTGGGGGGAAATCATGAAACACATAGCAATAGCGCGGGGCTAGGAAAGCGCTACAGCTAACTAATAGTAGAATGTTCTGGAAAAGTGTTGCTGATATAGTCAATAGTAGTAGTGCGGGTACAGCCGTGCTACTACTAACAGTTAGCTGTAGCGCCTTATTAGTAGTGATACTAATAGGGTTTTCCCTAGTAGTGAGGGTTTAATTAGGGTTTTGTTTTCATAGATGTTTTTTAAAAAGAAAAAATGAACAAAATGTTGTAGCAGTGCTGCTTGTAGTATATATTGATACTAGTAGATGTTAATTAGGTTAGGGCAGTAGTGGTACTAGTAGATGTTAATTAGATGTTTTTTATTTAGGGTAATAGGGTTTTGCTAGGTTAATTAGGTTAGTAGTGTTGCTAGTAGTAGTGGTATAGTAGGTTAATTAGGTGAAGTTAAATGAATAACCTAAATGAATGAAATTAGTAGTTAACTGAATTTTTTTTCCTTTCATCATTATAGAGCACTAAAGTTAACTGAATTTTGTTCTAGTAGTAGTTAAATGAATTTTCTTGTACACCTACGTTTTGAATTAGCTTGTGAAATTTGTACATGTATCTTTGGACATGTGGTTGCTCGTGTATATTTGGACATGTGTTGCGGTGTCAAAGATGGATATTTGAACACTATTTCCACGGAATGAAGCCAAGTGGCCTATGTTTTGCCGGAATGTTGATTCATTTCCATTCCGGCAAATTTTAGGTGCTCGATTTGTCCACTTTTTAGTAAAGGTCATGCCAAAATTTTCCGTGAATTTCGCCATGACTTGTGCTACAAACAAGGACATATTGAGTGCCCAGGATTTGTTAGGGGAACGCAGTAATTTCAAAAAAATTCTACGCACACGCAAGATCTATCTAGGTAATGCATAGCAACGAGAGGGGAAGAGTGTTGTCTACGTACCCTCGTAGACCACAAGCGGAAGCATTATGACAATGCGGTTGATGTAGTCGGATGTCTTCACAATCCGACCGATCCTAGCACATAAGGTACGACACCTCCGCGATCTACACATGTCCATCTCGGTGACGTCCCACGAATTCTAGATCCAGCTGAGTGTCGAGGGGGAGTTTCGTTAGCATGACGGCATGATGACGGTGATGATGAAGCTACTAGAACAGGGCTTCACCTAAGCACTGCTACGATATGACCGAGGTGGATTATGTTGGAGGGGGGCACCGAACACGGTTAAGACAATGATCAACTTGTGTGTCTATGGGGTGCCCCTCCCCCGTATATAAAGGAGTGGAGGGGGGGGAGGGCCGACCCTCTATGGCGCGCCCTAGGGGAGTCCTACTCCCACTGGGAGTAGGATTCCCCCCTTCCAAGTAGTAGGAGTAGGAGAGAAGGAATGGGGGAGAGAGGGAAGGAAGGGGGAGCGGCCCCCACCCAATTCGGATTAGGCCAGCGGGCGTGCCTCCAACCTTTTCCCTTCCACTCCTCTATTCCAATAAGTCACAATAAGGCCCATAGACTCCCCGGGGTTTCCGGTAGCCTCCAGGTACTCCAGAAAATGCCTGAACTCATCTGAAACCAATCCGTTGTCCAAACATAGGCTTCCAATATATCGATCTTTATGTCTCGACCATTTCGAGACTCCTCATCATGTCTGTGCTCATATCCGGGACTCTGAACTACCTTGGGTACATCAAAACACATAAACTCATAATACCGATCGTCACCGAACGTTAAGCGTGCGGACCTTACAGGTTTGAGATCTATGTAGACTTGACCGAGACTCGTCTCCGGTCAATAACCAATAGCGGAACTTGGATGCTCATATTGGTTCCTACATATTCTACGAAGATCTTTATCGGTCAAACCGCACAACAACATACGTTGTTCCTTTTGTCATCGGTATGTTACTTGCCCGAGATTCGATCGTCGGTATCTCAATACCTAGTTCAATCTTGTTACCAGCAAGTCTCTTTACTCGTTTCGTAATGCATCATCCCATAACTAACTCATTAGTTACATTGCTTGCAAGGCTTATAGTGATGTGCATTACCGAGAGGGCCCAGAGATACCTCTCTGATATTCGGAGTGACAAATCCTAATCTTGATCTATGCCAACTCAAAAAACACCATTGGAGACACCTGTAGAGCCTATTTATAGTCACCCAGTTACGTTGTGATGTTTGATAGCACACTAAGTGTTCCTCCGGTATTCGGGAGTTGCATGATCTCATAGTCATAGGAACATGTGTAAGTTATGGAGAAAGCGATAGCAACAAACTAAACGATCGTCGTGCTAAGCTAACGGATGGGTCAAGTCAATCACATTATTCTCTAATGATGTGATCCCATTAATCAAATGAAAACTCATGTCTATGGTCAGGAAACATAACCATCATTGATTCAACGAGCTAGTCAAGTAGAGGCATACTAGTGACACTCTGTTTGTCTATGTATTCACACATGTACTAAGTTTCCGGTTAATACAATTCTAGCATGAATAATAAACATTTATCATGAAGGAAATATAAATAACAACTTTACTATTGCCTCTAGGGCATATTTCCTTCAGTCTCCCACTTGCACAAGGGTCAATAATCTAGATTACACTGTAATGATTCTAACACCCATGGAGTCTTGGTACTAATCATGTTTTGCTCGTGAGATAGACTTAGTCAATGGGTCTACAACATTCAGATTCATATGTATCTTGCAAATCTCTGTCTCCCTCCTTGACTTGATCGCAGATGGAATTGAAGCGTCTCTTGATGTGCTTGGTTCTCTTGTGAAATCTAGATTCCTTTGCCAAGGCAATTGCACCAGTATTGTCACAAAAGATTTTCATTGGACCAGATGCACTAGGTATGATACCTAGATCGGATATGAACTCCTTCATCCAGACTTATTCATTTGCTGCTTCCGAAGCAGCTATGTACTCTGCTTCACACGTAGATCCCACCACGACGCTCTACTTGGAACTGCACTAACTGACAGCTCCACCATTTAATAAAAATACATATCCTGTTTGTGACTTAGAGTCATCTAGATCAGTGTCAAGGCTTGCATGGACGTAACCGTTTACGATGAGCTCTTTGTCACCTCCATAAACGAGAAACATATATTTAGTCCTTTTCTGGTATTTCAGGATGTTCTTGACCGCTGTCAAGTGATCCACTCCTGCATTACTTTGGTACCTCCCTGCTAAACTAATAGCAAGGCACACATCAGGTCTGGTACACAACATTACATACATGATAGAACCTATGGCTGAAACATAGGGAATTTCATTTTCTCTATCTTCTGCAGTGGTCAGGCATTGAGTCTGACTCAACTTCTCACCTTGTAACACAGGCAAGAACCCTTTCTTTGCTTGATACATTTTTCACTTCTTCAAAACTTTATCAAGGTATGTGCTTCGTGAAAGTCCAATTAAGCGTCTTGATCTATCTCTATATATCTTAATGCCCAATACATAAGCAGCTTCACCAAGGTATTTCATTGAAAAATTCTTATTCAAGTATCCTTTTATGTTATTCAGAAATTCAGTATCATTTCCGATCAGCAATATGTCATCCACATATAATATCAGAAATGCTATAGAGCTCCCACTTACTTTCTTGTAAATAAAGGCTTCTCCAAAAGTCTGTACAAAACCATATGGTTTGATCACACTATCAAAGTGTGTATTCCAACTCCGAGAGGCTTGCACCAGTCCATAAATGGATCGCTGGAGCTTGCACACTTTGTTAGCACCTTTTGGATCGACAAAACCTTCTGGTTGCATCATATACAACTCTTCTTTAAGATATCCATTAAGGAATGCAGTTTTGATATCCATTTGCCAAATTTCATAATCATAAAATGCGGCAATTGCTAACATGATTCGGACGGACTTAAGTATCGCTACGGGTGAGAAGGTCTCATCGTAGTCAACTCCTTGAACTTGTCGAAAACCTTTTGCAACAAGTCGAGCTTTGTAGACAGCAACATTACCGTCAGCGTCAGTCTTCTTCTTGGAGATCCATTTATTCTCTATGGCCTACCGATCATCAGGAAAGTCAACCAAAGTCCACACTTTGTTCTCGTACATGGATCCCATCTCAGATTTCATGGCCTCAAGCCATTTTCCAGAATCTGGGCTCACCATCGCTTCCTCATAGTTCGTAGGTTCGTGATGCTTAAGTAACATGACCTCCAGAACAGGATTACCATACCACTCTGGTGCGGATCTTACTCTGGTTGACCTATGAGGTTCAGTAGTAACTTGATCAGAAGTTTCATGATCATCTTCATTAGCTTCCTTACTTACTGGTGTAGGAATCACTGGAACTGATTTCAGTGATGAACTACTTTCCAATAAGGGAGTAGGTACAATTACCTCGTCAAGTTCTACTTTCCTCCCACTCACTTCTTTCGAGAGAAACTCCTTCTCTAGAAAGGATCCATTCTTAGCAACGAATATCTTGCCTTCGGATCTGTGATAGAAGGTGTACCCAATATTCTGCTTTGGTTATCCTATTAAGACACATTTCTCTGATTTGGGTTCGAGCTTATCAAGTTGAAGCTTTTTCACATAAGCATCGCAACCCCAAGCTTTAAGAAACGAAAACTTGGGTTTTTTCCCAAACCACAGTTCATAAGGTGTTGTCTCAATGGATTTTGATGGTTCCCTATTTAATGTGAATGCAGCCGTCTCTAAAGCATAACCCCAAAATGATAGCGGTAAATCAGTGAGAGACATCATAGATCGCACCATATCTAATAAAGTGCGGTTACAATGTTCGAACACACCATTACGTTGTGGTGTTCCAGGTGGCGTGAGTTGCGAAACTATTCTGCATTGTTTCAAATGAAGACCAAACTCATAACTCAAATATTCACCTCCAAGATCAGATCATAGAAACTTGGTTTTCTTGTTACGATGATTTTCCACTTCACTCTGAAATTCTTTGAACTTTTCAAATGTTTCAGACTTATGTTTCATCAACTAGATATACCCATATCTGCTCAAATCATTTGTGAAGGTAAGAAAATAACGATATCCGCCGCGAGCCTCAATGTTCATTGGACCACATACATCAGTATGTATGATTTCCAATAACTCTGTTGCTCGCTCCATTGTTCTGGAGAACGGAGTTTTAGTCATCTTGCCCATGAGGCATGGTTTGCATGTACCAAGTGATTCATAATCAAGTGAATCCAGAAGTCCATGAGAATGGAGTTTCTATCATCACTACAAAATACTAAAAACACTACTTTTACTACTGTTACCTTTTGCTACCGTTACCACTACTATCATATTAATTTGCTACTAAATACTTTGCTACAGATATTAAGTTTCCAGATGTGGTTGAATTGACAACTCAGCTGCTAATACTTGAGAATATTCTTTGGATCCCCTTGTATCGAATTAATAAATCTGGGTTGAATACTCTACCCTCGAAAACTGTTGTGATCCCCTATACTTGTGGGTTATCAAGACTATTTTCTGGCACCGTTGTCGGGGAGCATAGCTCTATTATTTGAGGCACTTGGGATTTATATCTGCTTATCATTATGAAGAACTTGAAAGATCTAAGAACCAAGATTTATCCCTCAACTACGAGGGGAGGTAAGGAACTACCATCTAGCTTTGCACTTGATTCGCCTTCTATTTTAAGTGCTTGCAACACCTAAACCTGCTTCTGCTATTCGTTCTGATATGTCGCATGTTATTGATGATGCTACTTCTGCTATACATGATACTTATGATGAAACTACTTCTATGCTTGATACTACTGTGCCACTTGGTGAATTTCTTGATGAACAACTTGCTAGGGCTAGAGAGATTGAAAATATTGAATCTGATAATACTAATGAAATTGATGATGAAGACTTGCCTGTTATTCCTGAGGGTTATGTTTTTGATAAAGAAGCTTCTTTAGCTATTTTAGCTTGCAAAGATAGATACGAACTTAAGAGGTTATTAGCTAAATGGAATAAGCAATCTCTAAATGCTAGGATGAAACCTGACCCAGCTTTTGCTACTTCACCTATCTGTATTACTAATAAGGATTATGAATTCTCTGTTGATCCTGACATAATTACTTTGGTTGAATCTGATCCTTTTCATGGCTATGAATCTCAAACTGTTGTGGCACATCTTACTAAATTAAATGATATAGCTACCCTGTGTCACTAGTGATGAGAGAACTCGCTACTTTTATATCCCTAAAATATTTCCGTTCTCATTAAGGGGTGATGCTAAGATATGGTTTAATTCTCTTGATCCTGGTTGTGTGCGTAGTCCCCAGGATATGATTTATTACTTCTCTGCTAAATATTTCCCTGCTCATAAGAAACAAGATGGTTTAAGGGATATATATAATTTTGTGCAAATTGAAGAGGAGAGTCTCCCACAAGCTTGGGGGAGGCTTCTCCAATTACTTAATGCTTTGCCTGATCATCCTCGTAAGAAAAATGAAATACTTGATATCTTTTATAATGGACTAACCGATGCCTCCAGAGATTACCTGGATAGTTGTGATGGTTCTGTTTTCAGGGAAAGAACACCGGATGAAGCTGAAATTCTATTGAATAATATGTTGACAAATGAAAATAATTGGACACCTCCAGAGCCAATTCCTGAGCCTATTCCTAAACCAACTCCGAAGAAGAGGGGTATTCTATTTCTTAGTCCTGAAGATATGCAAGAGGCAAAGAAATCTATGAAAGAAAAAGGTATTAAAGCTGAAGATGTTAAGAATTTACCTCCTATTGAAGAAATACATGGTCTTAATTTACCGCCTCTTGAAGAAACATATGACCTTAATCCATTACCTATTGAAGAAACTCATGGTCTTGATAACCCGACACAGGTAGTGAAGGTAAATTCTCTCTATAGATATGATATAGCTGAAATCCCATTTACTATGTTTGCTAGCCCATGCTTAGATGAGTATGATAAATTTATGGCTAAGCAAGAAGACTTTAATGCTTATTTTGGTAGACAATTGATATACAATTCAAATATTCTTGAACACTTGGGTGATTATATGGCTAATGTCAAAGGTGAACTTAAACTTATTAGTAAACATGCTTCTACGGTTACCACTCAAGTAGAACAAGTACTTAAAGCTCAAAATGATTTGCTCAATAAATTGAATGGTAAAGATAATGATAATGCTGTTAGAGTTATGACTAGAGGTGGTAGAATGACTCAGGAACCTTTGTATCCTGAAGGCCATCCTAAGAGAATTGAGCAAGATTCTCAGAGAAATAATGTGGATGCACCTAGTCCTTCTAAAAAGAAGAAAAAGAAAAATGATAGGACTTTGCATGCTTCTAGTGAACCTATTACTGAAACACCTGAGAATCCAAATGATATTTCTATTTCTGATGATGATGCTCAACCTAGTAATGATAATGATATAGAAATTGAACCTGTTGTTGATCTTGATAACCCACAATCAAAGAATCAACGTTATGATAAGGAAGACTTTGTTGCTAGGAAACACGGTAAAGAAGGGGAACCATGGGTTCAGAAACCCATGCCTTTTCCTCCCAAACCATCCAAGAAAAAGGATGATGGGGATTTTGAGCGCTTTGCTGAAATGATTAGACCTATCTTTTTGCGTCTGTGATTGACTGATATGCTTAAAATGAATCCTAATGCTAAGTACATGAAAGAAATTGTTACTAATAAAAGAAAGATACCGGAAGCCGAAATTTTCACCATGCTTGCTAATTATACTTTTAAGGGTGGAATACCAAAGAAACTTGGAGATCCAGGAATACCCACTATACCATGCTCCATTTAAAGAAACTATGTTAAAACTGCTTTATGTGATCTTGGAGCCGGTGTTAGTGTTATGCCTCTCTCTTTATATCGTAGACTTGATTTGAATAAGTTGACACCTACTGAAATATCTTTGCAAATGGCTGATAAATATATTGCTATACCTGTCGGTATTTGTGAGGATATGCCTGTTGTAGTTGCAAATGTTACTATTTTAACGGACTTTGTTATTCTTGATATTCCCGAGGACGATAGTGTGTCTATTATTCTTGGAAGACCCTTTTTGAATACTACAGGGGCAGTTATTGATTGCACTAAAGGCAATGTCACTTTTCATGTTAATTGTTATGAGCATACGGTACACTTTCCGAGGAAACAACCTCAAGTTCATAATATCAACTCTATTGGAAAAATTCCATCAATTATATTTGGAGATTTTGAATTTCTTCTTCCTACTGTCAAGAAGAAATATGATATTCTTGTTATTGGGGATGTTCATATCCCCGTTGAGGTAACATAGTGTTATTCAAAATTTCTCCGGTTCCATGTTATTCGGAATGAGTTCGTTAACAAGACTTGATCAAACTTGTTAGTGGATTCCTTTTGATGATCATGAGATGGATGAAACTAGAAGGCACAACCTTCTGTACCCTCCTTTTACTTTCTATTATTTATATTAAACAAAATAAAAATAGTATTTTTCTATCTGTTATCTGATTATCCGTGCAATATAAAAATACCCCGAAAATAAAAGTTCTCCAAATGCCCTGAAATTTAAATATGATTTTTTTCTGGAATATTTGAGAATATTTGGCACTGAGAACACACCAGGGGGGTCGTCCACCTGCCCACGAGGGTGGAGGGCGCGCCCCCTGCCTCGTGGGCCCACGGTGACCCTCCTCCACTTATCCTTTCACCCACACACTCCTTCTTCATCCCCCAAACACGAATAACCAGCTCAAACCCGAGGCCAAGCTCGGTTTGCTGCCATTTTCGATCTCCTTGCTCAAAGCACCTCTCACAAAACTCCTTGGGGAGATTGTTCCTTGGTATGTGACTCCTTCATTGGTCCAAATAGTTTTTCTTCCAGTGCTTTATTCATTGCAATTTTTTGCTGCTTACGTAACCCAGTTCTTGAGCTTGCATGTCAAATTTATATGGTCAAAAGTAGTTTTGATGCATGATATAGGCCCTAGGCACTCGTAGGAGTAGTTGCTATCAATATTATTGAGTTTGGTTTACTTTTATTTTGAAGTTACTAAATTTTTTTAGAATTTTTCAGAGAAAGAAAACTGCTTAGGAAAATGTTCCAAGGTGGTTCCTCAAGGAAGCAAGGACCCATGCTTGCAATGCGTGATGCTGATGAAGAGCCACCAAGAGATGCTCCAGTGCGTCCTTGTGAGTGGCCTTCTGAAAACTTTATGGATCGAGCAGGAATTAAGGAAGAATTCAACGCATATTTGCGTAACGCTGATCTTGTGAGCTTAGAGGAAGAGAAGTGCAGCCAGTATCACAATCTCACTAGTTCCTTTGTGATGAAGTTTGAATTTTCATCTTCACGTAATTCTCCAACTTTCTTGTTTGATCTTTATGAAAATTCTTATACGATGGACTTAGAGGATTTTACCACTGGGATCCTCGCAAATCTGAATTTAGAGATTTTCTTTCTAGCATAACTGTGGGAGAATCTAGAGATATAACACAAGCTACCATAGGGAGCATTCACTTTCCTTCTATACATTATCTTGCTCTCTCCATAGGTAGATGCATTAATGGTAAATATGAGGCATGTCACATGTGTGTCCCTGACCTCAGTATTCTTAGGAGTGCTGTGTTAAGAGATAAATCTTATAATTTGGGGGCCATTGTTGCACGTCGGTTGTATCTTAATAGATTTAATGGAGATTTCTTTAGAGGAATTTTTGCAACCCGCATAGCTAATTTTCTTGGTGTAGCCATACACGAAGATGATATTGAATTACCCCCTGCTTACCTAGACTTTAATGCTATGGTTCACCACCAGTTTGTCGAGATGAATGAATCACCTCTCCAGTATCAACTAATCTTTGACAGACGCCGTGCTGTCCATATTACTCTCCCTTCTTCTGCCTTCTTTGATCATCAGGCAAAAGGAAGATATGTTATTACCAGAGAGGAGGCAGATGAGTACGAGAGGAGAGCGTAGGCCACTTGTCGCCACGCTGCAGCTCAGGAGGCGATAGCCGCTGCATCTCAGCACGACCCCAACTTTTACTATGGATATCAGCCAGGCCAGCTGTGGCCATAGACCAACTTAGGCTAAAACCCTAAGCTTGGGGGAGTACGTATTTCCCACCGACATTACATTTATGTTCACACACCCATTGCTAGATGTCGGTGTTCATACTTTTTCATTTGTATCATCCATGCTAGTTTATTTCCTTTTTATGCTTTCTTCTTGTGTGTTTAATAAACCTTAAGAAAAACAAAAAACAATTAGTTGTAGCTTCTAATTAGTTTACTTTCCATGCTTGTAGTAGTAATTAAAAAGAAAACCCAAAAAGATTTCCTGTTCTTCTTTTACTTGTTGGGAGCTCTCCCGTGTAAATAGTTTTATTTCTTTTCTTTTCTTTGGGGGTCGATAGGAGAAGACCATAATTAAATTGTTGAAGAGGCTCTTGTATGCATAATTGTTGATTTGACAAAAGAGCCCATATTGCCTTGTCTTCTCTTGTTTATTGAATGCTTGCAGATTCCAGCTTAGTCCAATGCACGTGCACTATTATTATTATTCACATCGTTCGGTCGTGCAAGTGAAAGGCAATTATGACGATATATGATGGACTGACAGAGATGAGAAAAGCTGCTATGAACTCCACCTCTTTTGTTTTTGTAAATATGATTAGTTCATCGTTCCTGATTCAGCCTATTATGAATAAACATGTTTGCAATGACAACTAGAGATCATAGTTTCTTGTGCCATGCTTGATTAGCTATGAGTTATAATGGTTTACCTTGCGTGCCAGCATGCTATTAAAATTGTTGTGATGTGCTATGATAGGGTGGTATCCTCCTCTGAATGATTTAAGGGACTTGACTTGGCGCATGTTCACGCATGTAGTTCAAACAAAATCAACATAGACTTCACGATATTTATGTTCATGGTGAATTATATCCTACTCATGCTTGCATTCGGTGTTGATTAATTTTAATGCATGTTCATGACTGTTGTCGCTCTCTAGCTGGTCGCTTCCCAGTCTTTTGCTAGCCTTCACCTGTACTAAGCGGGGATACTGCTTGTGCATCCAATCCCTTAAACCCCAAAGATATTCCACATGAGTCCACTATACCTACCTATATACGGTATCTACCTGCCTATCCAAGTAAATTTGTATGTGCCAAACTCTAAAGCTTTAAATAAATATCCTGTTTTGTATGCTCGAATAACTCATGTATCAACTAGGGTTGTCTGTATCTTCCATGTTAGGCGGGTTATTCTCAAGAGGAGTGGACTCCGCTCCTCACTCACGAGAAAGTGGCTGGTCACCGGGATGCCCGGTCCCATACTTTATGCAAACTAAATCAAAGTAATTGCAAACAAAACTCCCCCTGGGAATCTTGTTAGTTGGAGGCACTCGTTGTTTCGAGCAAGCCATGGATTGATGCTTGTTGGTGGAAGGGGGAGTATAAACTTTACCATTGTGTTTGGGAACCGCCTATAATGTGTGTAGCGTGGAAGATACCGCCATCTCTTGGTTGTTATGTTGACAATGAAACTATACTGCTCAAAATATTATTCATCTCTATTTCAAAACCAAGCTCTGGCACCTCTACAAATCCCTGCTTCCCTCTGCGAAGGGCCTATCCATTTACTTTTATGCCGAGTCATCATTCTCTTATTAAAAAGCACCAGTTGGAGAGCACCGCTTTCATTTTCATTCATTACTGTTAGTTTACATTGAGTATGACTTGACTGGATCCCTTTTACCATGAATTACAATGTCTAGTCAGTCCTTGGTCTTTAAAGGTGCTCTGCATTTATGTATTGCGGTCTCAGAAAGGGCTAGCGAGATACCATCTTGTTATACCATATTATGATTGTTTTGAGAAAGTGTTGTCATCCGAGATTTATTATTATTGCTCGCTAGATGGTTATGCTATTGATATGAGTAAACTTGAGACATAAGCGTTATTGCGAATGTGGTTAGTTATAATCATTGCAGAAAACTTGAATTCTCGCTTTACATATTTACAACAGCAAGAGCAAACAGAGTTTGTAAAAGTTTTTCTTTATCTCTTTCAGTTTATCAACTGAATTGCTTGAGGACAAGTAAAGGTTTAAGCTTGGGGGAGTTGATACGTCTCCGTCGTATCTACTTTTCCAAACACTTTTGCCTTTGTTTTGGACTCTAACTTGCATGATTTGAATGGAACTAACCCGGACTGACGCTGTTTTCAGCAAAATTACCATGGTGTTATTTATGTGCAGAAACAAACATTCTCGGATGACCTGAAATTCACGGAGCAACTTTTTATAAAATAAAAAAAATACCTGCAATAGATGAAGGCCAGGGGGCCTACCACCTATCCACGAGGGTGGGGGCACACCCCCTGCCTCGTGGGCCCCCTGAAGCTCCTCCGACTCCAACTCCAACTCTATATATTGTGTTTCGGGGAGAGAAAAATCAGAGAGAAGAATTCATCGCGTTTTACAATACGGAGCCGCTGCCAAGCCCTAAAACCTCTCGGGAGGGCTGATCTAGAGTCCGTTTGGGGCTCCGGAGAGGGGAATCTGTGGCCATCGTCATCATCAACCATCCTCCATCACCAATTTCATGATGCTCACCGCCGTGCGTGAGTAATTCCATCGTAGGTGCTGGACGGTCAGGGGTTGGATGGGATCTATCATGTAATCGAGTTAGTTTTGTTAGGATTTGATCCCTAGTATCCACTATGTTCTGAGATTGATGTTGCTATGACTTTGCTATGCTTAATGCTTGTCACTAGGGCCCGAGTGCCATGATTTCAGATCTGAACCTATTATGTTTTCATCAATATATGAGAGTTCTTGATCCTATCAAATCTATAGTCACCTATTATGTGTTATGATCCGTTAACCCCGAAGAGACAATAATCGGGATACTTACCGGTGATGACCGTAGTTTGAGGAGTTCATGTACTCCCTATGTGTTAATGCTTTGTTTCGGTACTCTATTAAAAGGAGGCCTTAATATCCCTTAGTTTCCGTAAGGATCCCGCTGCCATGGGACGGTAGGACAAAAGATGCCATACAAGTTCTATTCCATAAGCACGTATGACTATATTCAGAATACATGCCTACATTACATTGATGAACTAGAGCTAGTTCTGTGTCACCCTAGGTTATGATTGTTACATGACGAACCGCATCCGGCATAATTCTCCATCACCGATCCATTGCCTACGAGCTTTCCATATATTGTTCTTCGCTTATTTACTTTTCCGTTGCTATTGCTATCATTACTACAAAATACCAAAAACACTACTTTTACTACTGTTACCTTTTTCTACCGTTACCACTACTATCATATTACTTTGCTACTAAATACTTTGCTGCAGATATTAAGTTTCCAGGTGTGGTTGAATTGACAACTCAGCTCCTAATACTTGAGAATATTCTTTGGCTCCCCTTGTGTCGAATCAATAAATTTGGGTTGAATACTCTACCCTAGAAAACTGTTGTGATCCCCTATACTTGTGGGTTATCATGCGTCGGGACCAATGGAAGGTGAACCTAGCAAAGTGCGAGTTTCGGCAGAGGCAACTCTCATACCTCGGGCCCATGATTAGTGACAAAGGGGTAGCCACCAAACCGACCAAGATACAAGCAGTTCAAGCATGGCCCATGCCCCAGGATGCCAAGGAGGTGCGTCGTTTCCTGGGCCTCACGGGTTATTACCGCAAATCTGTCCGTGGTTTTGGTGTCATCGCCCGTCCCCTGTTCAACCTGTTGAAGAAGGGAACTCCATTTGTCTGGACTAACAACACTGCACAAGCATTCACTTTGTTGAAGCAGTAACTCACTTCTGCGCCGGTTCTCTCCCTACCAAATTCCAACCGCCCATTTACCATTGAAACAGATGCGTGCGATAGAGGGATTGGAGTAGTACTTCAGCAAGATGGTCATCCTATTGCGTACATGAGCAAGAGCTTAAGTCCCCGTTACCAGGGACTCTCCACCCTAAGAAAGAATACATGGCTATTGTGGTTGCAGTCGACCAATGGCGGCCGTACCTACAACACAGTGAGTTCATCATCCACACAGACCAGAAGAGCTTGATCCACCTCGAAGAACAACGTCTAACTGCACCGTCGCAGCAGTGGGCATTTACCAAACTACTCGGCCTTTGTTACATCATCAGATCAAAAAACGTACCGAGAACACGGTTGTGGACGCCTTGTCGCACGCCAACTCCCCAACAAACCTATTCACCATCACCACGTGCCGCCCTAGTTGGCTCCAGAACGTTGTCAACATCTGCAACTGCAACCCTCAAGCCCAGAATCTGCTCGCACAGCCGGCCATCAGCGACGACTCGAAGGGGCATTTCACTATCCAGAATGGCATTTTGAGGTTCAGAGGACGGATTTGGTTGGGAGGTTCCACCTGATTGCAGCAAAAGATCATGGAGGCATTCCATGACAGCCCGATGGGTGGCCACTCCAAATTCCCAGCTACATTCCGGCACATTCGTCGTCTCTTTGCTTGGCCAAAGATGAAGATCAACGTGCTGCAATAAGTGCACCGCTGTCCTACCTGTCAACAAGCCAAGCCGGACCGGTCAGCATCCCCGGGTCTCCTGGAACCCTTGCCCATTCCACCACAACCATGGGAGATGATTACTATGGATTTTGTCGACGGGCTTCCTCAATCTGGCAAGTTCAACTGTCTCTGGGTGGTCATCAATCAGCACACCAAGTTTGCCCACTTCCTTCCTCTCGCACACTCCTACACGGCATCCAAGGTGGCCCTGCTTTATATGAACAATATCTACCGGATAAATGGGTTCCCTAGCTCTATTAGTCTCTGACCGTGATCCCAATTTCACTGGTCTATTTTGGCGAGAGCTGTTCAAGTATGCCGGGACTGAGTTGCGAATGAGCACCGCCAATCACCCCCAAACAGATGGCCAGACAGAACACATCAATCAGTGCGTGGAAACATACCTCCGATGCTTCGTCCATGCATGCCCTCACTGCTGGAGCCACTGGATACCTCTCGCCCAGTTCTAGTACAATTCTTCTTTCCACTCCAGCATCGGCATGTCGCCTTTCAAAGCTATGTTTGGCCATGAACCACGCCATTGGGAAATCACAACAGCCAGCGAGTGTACTGTCCCTGCTCTGCAAACATGGCTCGACGAGCGGGCGGTAATTCAGGACCTTCTCAAGTAGCACCTGCATCGTGCGCAGCAGTACATGAAAGCACAAGCAGACAAAAGGTGCTCTCCCCGGACATTCTCGGTGGGGGACTCGGTGTACCTCAAGTTGCAGTCATACATCCAGACTTCGGTGGCCCGCCGCGCCAACCATAAGCTGTAATTCAAGTTCTTTGGGCTTTTCAAGATTATTGCCAAGATCATTGATTTTCCTTACCGACTGTTCCTCCCGGCGCACTCCAAAGTGCACCCCCTGTTCCATGTTTCGCAACTACGCCACTGCCTCACCCTGGGTACGACCTCCTCCTTCACCCTGCCAGACCATTCTGATATGCCTATGGTGCTAGTTGTAGTCTTACAACAACGATGGCGAAGGAAGAATGGCTCGCTGATTGAACAAGTGCTCATTCGATGGTCCAATCCGGCCGCTCTACAAGACACATATGAGGACAAGCTGGCTCTCCAAGCCAGATTCCCGGCTGCAGAGACTTGGGGGCAAGCCTCCTCACAAGGAAGGGGGATGTCAGCGCCCCTACACCAGCAGCGTCCAGCGGGCGCGCTGTCAAGGAGGGCCCAGACACGGGTGGCTCGACCAGCTCGCCCCCAGGCCAGCGGCCCACAAGGAACAGGCGGCCCAACCAACGTGTCACCGGGCCGGTGTGGACGCGGTGACTCCAGTTCGTCCCACCAGCTACTTGAGGCAGTCTCACCAGCAAGACAAGCATCCAGTGGATCAGGTAGAAACAGCACCAGCGGCTACCTACTCCCGATTCCCCATTCTTGTAACCCTAGTTCATGTACCAGAGATAATTCCACCTCGATCAACACTTGTAGCCACCTTGATTGTAAGCAATCCATATCAGGCTCCTTACAGCGGGGAGAAATAGTGGAGGAGGAAGAACACAACCCAATCGGGCAGAGTGGGCTCTTTTCGTAAGGAGACATGCACGTGCAATATTCGTGGGAGTCTCCATGAGGGATTCTGATGGATTTTTTTATTAGTATGGGAATTGGTCCGATTACATGAATTAATCTTGACCATAATAACTCGGTCCCACCAGATAAATGGCTCTTATTTTCTAATTAATGTGGGAATTTTTTCGGAATCAAGAATTAGTATATATGGCAAACCAACATTTTTTTAACAGATCGAACAGATTAGATGCGCGATAGTTTTCTGTAACCTTCCAGTGCGCCCAGCCGCAAGATAGTTTCTCGCGGTCAATGTCGCTCGTGCGGTCGAATCCGAATTTACAATCTGCCCATCCACGCGATATTTTTCTCGTTTCTTCTAGCGCGCTCGGGGCAAAATATCACGGGAGAAGTAGGAATTGAGCCCAGAACCCACCGGGTTGAAGGATCTCAACCATCTTTAGCAAGCACTTACTTATATTAAGTTGCAGATTAGTTTTGTCCTTGTACTAAACTATAGGCAGAAAAAACAACAATAAAGGTCATTGCATTGGAATTTTGGCCGAGTAACCAAGTCGCACACGCTTTAGTTGTTGTCCAATATATCAAAACCAACTTTTTTTTACCAACTTATGTGTGAATAGCACGGTAATATATACACCGCGGAGCTGATAATTTAGGTACAAATACCGTGGTAACTTTGATCCGAAGAAAAAAATTCCAAATAAAGGGATGTGCATAGAAAAGATCCGAGCAAAAGGGCTACCACCATTAGTAAGTATCAGGGTAAGGGAATCTCCAAAGCTGACCCTAAACCAAACACCACATTTGTTTGCAGACCGGTCCAACCAGTTCACGCAAACTGATGCGGCAGTCGGCCATCCAATGCAGCCGCATGCAATTCAATCCACATTTCAACAAAACAGACGAAACTCATGTAACCCGAATGATTTCCATATAAACCAGATGAAAACAATTACATTTTGGACATATTTTAACTAAACTATGTTGACTAGGCTAAACTAGTCTATCGCCGTCCGCTGCGGATGTCCATTCCCATGACATGTCTTCCCTATGTGTGGCAGCCCGCTCAACAGACTGCCGTCGGCCTGGGAGGGATATGCTTCAACGGGAGGGAAAGAGTAGCCTCCCTACTCTACCGCAAAGCATGGATCAGAGTTGATTTTTGGGCAGGGGAAGACGATCGCCGTGGACTACGCCCCCACGAAGCGGGCAAGTCACTAGCTATGTAGCCCGACAACACAGTGGAGTTGGCCATTATGGGACCAAAGTGGCGGCGCCCTCCCATGGTCTACTATTCCTCGCTATCGGCGACGGCGGTGAACGTGTCACCGCCGTAAACTTGGTCCGCCACCTTGTTGATTTCCGCGAAAGCGGCTTCTTTCTTCGTCTACAGGACGCGGTACCGCCAACGCTTGTGGTGGACAGCGATCACGGAGCGGTAGGAGAGGGGAAGCGCCAGGCTGATAGTGTCGGTTGCGAATGAAGAGAATTTAGAAGGCTTGACCAACTTCGTTATATGGGTGGTACATGTTTGACGTTTGTTGCAAACCAGATAAATACTACTCTACTAATCTAGACGTGTGATGCACGTGCATGTCTGACGTTTCCTTAAGAGGAGAAATGCTTCACTAACACGTGGTTTTTTATTATCCAATATGCGATCGAGCTATATCTTTTACAGAGTACTCCCTAAAATTGTATAAGACGTTTTAGATCGCCAAAGTAGTGATGATCTAAAGCAACTTATATAAATTTAGAGAGGGAGTCTATATGAAGTGAAAGGGACTTTCTTGGATGCTTGAAGGGCTCTTGATTTGTGCAGTTCACACAGATGCATAATCTTCCAGGGCGATCTGAACAGTATCCGCCTGCGTAGCCGGAGTCTTTGCACTGCTCAGCGCACGCTTCAATGCTGTAGCAGTGCGGATGTGGTGCGACAAGGCACGCCTCGCACTTACGGCCGTGATCAGCCGCGTCTGCTAACATCAAAGCTATTTTATCATGTTATATATATATATATATATATATATATATATATATATATATATATGTAACATAATAGTTTTTCCAATATATGTAACGATCGTTAGAAACATGTAATTGCAGTGTTGTACTTACCGCAGGACACGAGGAGTGCCAGGATCAATATGGACGCATCGACAATGGCGATCTTGGAAGCCATGGGGCAGCACTTGAGGTTTGTAGCTCAAGAAAGGAAGGGAAGCACTGCATGCCTTTGATTCACGAGGACCTATGTTTTTATATGGATGGAGCAAGGGCGCCTTTTGAGATCGACTCTTTTGATTGTTTCCTGTCTCAAAGATCGACTCCTTTGATTGTTTCCATATTCAAGACTAGTAGAATACCCGTGCGTTGCCACGGGCTTGTGAAATAGTCATAGATAGAGACAATATAACACAATCACAATTGCATAATAATTGAAGTCCACTTCATTTGGAATCAAAAGTGATAACAAAGTAGCAAATTAACAATGTATATGTATAAGTGATGATCCAATTAAAAATTTATTGCGAAGTATTGAGATCTACTTGATGCGCTTAAGAAATTCTCTCACAATATCAGGCAAGTTGTCTTTAGCTTCATTCGCATGATGTTTGAGCAAGCATAATAAAAATTGTTTCTCAATTCATACCTATTCCGCACAAGCAATATACGTAGTTAGCATGAATACTTCATGTGGAATGTTTAAAAACATGTGTAATGCACAGTACTCACCGCACAAACCGGCTTCGCCAGGTTTTTACCGTCCCACAAAAGCATAAAATAAAAGACAAAATAGCCTAACAAATCCTTGCAATTTCCTAAATTGTTATTGTATTAAATATGATGATAAAAAATAAATGTTTATATTCTAAATTTATTACACGTCTACGCTCGTTGGAATACCATCAGGAGATAAATGTTGCCATTTTGATATATCGGAATGCCATCCTGGTTGCTTTATTTCCAGTGCTTCTTTGAATTTTCGCGCAAAACTTTTTAATTTCACTAAGTGACTCAGAATTTTCATCTCCAACAATTGTGTTGTATGAATAGGGTCCAGAATAGATACACGACGTGCCTCTTTGTCGATGACATACAAGATGTATCGGCCGATGGATTCATATGGAAGATAAATCTACAAGTCATAGCTATTACAGACAATAATAAACCATGACAAACAATGGACAAAAGACCTTACTTACCATGTTGCACGATGAGATGTTGTCTATCCCAGGCCAGCTATCAAACAAATTTGCCAACTTCTGAATAGTTTCCTTATCGCAGAACTTTGACCTCGTGTTGAATCCCGCATCATGGACTGAGTAAAAAAACATCGTCATATACATGGATAATGCGGCGATACCAACTATATCTTGTTGTAGATAAGTATTAACATGTTGTACAATGTGATGATATTTTGATGGGTCAATGTCCGTGTCTCCGTCTTCTTTCATCTGGCCAGAAACAACTAATAATATAGACCTTTTCACCCACCCTGTCTTGTAGATGGTCATGAGCCATCATGCAATATATGTAAGCATTTATCACCTGTAACTCCATGTTTAGATTATATCTATGTCTTATGATATTATATGTTCTTTATATTATTAATTACAAAGTTTATGCAAATTGGTCTTGCATCATCGTGTAAGAATATATCATCCTTTATAAGGCACTCTAAATTGTCGTTTGATAAGAAGGCATCTTCAATGTCCACGAACATGGTTTTCTTGGGGGCAGACATGATTGATTCAATGATTGTAATATATCTAGGAGTACAAATATAGTCTATGGACATGATACAAAAAAGAGCCAAATTAGTATAAAAAATGAGACAAATTGGTTGAATACATAAAACAATATGTCGAAGGAAAGATCGATAATAACATTGAAAATAATACCTTGTGCAATAACATTTACATTGGCATTCTTTTTTGGTTTTTTATGAGATATCACCGCCCCCACATCATTTTGTTTTGGAAAACTCGGTGAGTTTTCGGCCCCTTTCAGCGTCGCCGCTTCAGAACCCTTGTCGATGCATTCTTTTTGTGCATCACCAAAATCCATATCTATGTCTCCTATATTCTGAAAAATAATAATATGTAAAATATAAACATTTTGTATTATCATATATAAGACACAAACAAAGAAGAATTAGCTATATACCTCTTCTCGTGGTGTTTCAGTCTGGTCTGTCATCGTTGCATCCAGCCTGGTTACATCAGTGTGTATGTTGGAACCCATCACTCTTTATCTGCGATGAAATATAAATGATATTTTCTACTACATCATATAAACATATACAATATATAATAAAAGTAAGAGTGAAACAAACACAACTGTTTTATTTTGTAAAAATGAAAAACTGTTTTTCATATTATTAGTCAAAGATGTTGCATTTATTTCGGAGGAAACAACCAACTATAATGTGCATATATAAATAATATAGCATCTGAAATTTCTAAAATCATTTTAAACTATTTTTATTTTTAGTAGAAGAGTTTATTTTTTATGCAGGCTAAGGAAAATTGTCCGACAAAAGATAAAAACATGCAAGCAATCCAACATAAACCAAGTATATTCGGTTTTTTCCCCTACAATTTTACTTTTTTGTGTTACTTTGAATATATGTAATAAGTATAAAAACATTTATTCATTTTTTTTGAGAAAACAACATTTATTCGTATTTGTTTTTGAAGGTTAAAACATTTATTCATATGATCCATGTATATACTTTAGTGTATTGTTTTCTTCAGAGAGAAAACATTGCCGATCAAAGGCCCAAATTGGCTATACAGCACGGCCCAACAAGCACCCAACCCAGCAGTATTACAGAAAAAAAATTACTTAAAAAAAGAAAAGCACCCAACCCAGCCGGCGACCTCATCCACTCCACTCACTGGATCTCACCCACTCCCCTCCCTCCCCTCTCCCCCACAGCCGGTGACCTCATCAACCACGGCCGCCGCCCCTTCTCATCCCTTCCCCTCCACACACCCGACGGCAATCAGGTGCGAGCTTGTTGAGGCTCCGTCTGAAGGAAATATGCCCTAGAGGCAATAATAAAGTTATTATTTATTTCCTTATACCATGATAAATGTTTATTATTCATGCTAGAATTGTATTAACCGGAAACATAATACATGTGTGAATACATAGACAAACAGAGTGTCACTAGTATGCCTCTACTTAACTAGCTCGTTAATCAAAGATGGTTATGTTTCCTAACCATGGACAAAGAGTTGTTATTTGATTAACGGGTTCACATCACTAGGTGAATGATCTGATTGACATGACCATTCCATTAGCTTAGCACCCGATCGTTTAGTATGTTGCTATTGCTTTCTTCATGACTTATACATGTTCCTATGACTATGAGATTATGCAACTCCCGTTTGCCAGAGAAACACTTTGTGTGCTACCAAATGTCACAACGTAACTGGGTGATTATAAAGGTGCTCTACAGGTGTCTGCAAAGGTACATGTTGGGTTGGCGTATTTCGAGATTAGGATTTGTCACTCCGATTGTCGGAGAGGTATCTCTGGGCCCTCTTGGTAATGCACATCACATAAGCCTTGCAAGCATTACGACTAATGACTTAGTTGCGGGATGATGGATTACGGAACGAGTAAAGAGACTTGTCGGTAATGAGATTGAACTAGGTATAGGATACCGATGATCGAATCTCGGGCAAGTAACATACCGATGACAAAGGGAACAACGTATGTTGTTATGCGGTCTGACCGATAAAAGATCTTCGTAGAATATGTAGGAGCCAATATGAGCATCCAGGTTCCGCTATTGGTTATTGACCGGAGATGTGTCTCGGTCATGTATACATTGTTCTCGAACCCGTAGGGTCCGCACGCTTAAGGTTTCGATGACAGTTATATAATGAGTTTATGAGTTTTGATGTACCGAAGAAGTTCGGAGTCCCGGATGAGATCGGGGACATGACGAGGAGTCTCGAAATGGTCGGGACGTAAAGATCGATATATTGGACGACTATATTCGGACATCGGAAAGGTTCCGAGTGGTTCGGGTATTTTTGGAGTACCGGAGAGTTACGGGAATTCGCCGGGAGAAGTATTGGGCCTTATTGGGCCATACGGGAAAGAGAGAGGGGCTGCCTAGGGCAGGCCGCGCGCCCCCCCAAGGCCTAGTCCGAATTGGACTAGGGGGAGGGGCTGCGCCCCTTCCTTGTTTCCTACTCCTACTACATGGAAGGACTCCTAGTTGGACTAGGAAAGGGGGAATCCTACTCCCGGTGGGAGTAGGACTCCCCTAGGGCACGCCATAGAGAGGGCCGGCCCTCCCCTCCTCCACTCCTTTATATACGGGGGCAGGGGGCACCCCATAGACACAAGTTGATCCACGTGATCATATTCTTAGCCGTGTGCGGTGCCCCCTTCCACCATAGTCCTCGATAATATTGTAGCGGTGCTTAGGCAAAGTCCTGTGACAGTAGAACATCAAGATCGTCACCACGCCGTCGTGCTGACGGAACTCTTCCCCGACACTTTGCTGGATCGGAGTCTGGGGATCGTCATCAAGCTGAACATGTGCTAGAACTCGGAGGTGCCGTAGTTTCGTTGCTTGATCGGTCGGGCCGTGGAGACGTACGACTACATCAACCAAGTTAACGCTTCCGTTGTCGATCTACAAGGGTACGTAGATCACACTCTCCCTCTCTCGTTGCTATGCATCACCATGATCTTGTGTGTGCGTAGGAAATTTTTTGAAATTACTACGAAACCCGACAGTGGTATCAGAGCCTAGGTTTTATAAGTTGATGTTATATGCATGAGTAGAACACATGTGAGTTGTGGGTGATATAAATCATACTGCTTATCAGCATGTCATACTTTGGTTCGGCGGTATTGTTGGACGAAGCGACCCGGACCAACATTACACGTACGCTTATGCGAGACCGGTTCTCCCGACATGCTTTGCACATAGGTGGCTTGCGGGTGACAGTTTCTCCAACTTTAGTTGAACCAAGTGTGGCTACGCCTGGTCCTTGCGAAGGTTAAAACAGCACCAACTTGACAAACTATCATTGTGGTTTTGATGCGTAGGTAAGATTGGTTCTTGCTTAAGCCCGTAGCAGCCACGTAAAACTTGCAACAACAAAGTAGAGGACGTCTAACTTGTTTTTGCAGGGCATGTTGTGATGTGATATGGTCAGGACATGATGCTAAATTTTATTGTATGAGATGATCATGTTTTGCAACCGAGTTATCGGCAACTGGCAGGAGCCATATGGTTGTCGCTTTATTGTATGCAATGCAATCGCGCTGTAATGCTTTACTTTATCACTAAGCGGTAGCGATAGTCGTGGAAGCATAAGATTGGCTAGACGACAACGATGCTACGATGGAGATCAAGGTGTCGCGCCGGTGACGATGGTGATCATGACGGTGCTTCGGAGATGGAGATCACAAGCACAAGATGATGATGGCCATATCATATCACTTATATTGATTGCATGTGATGTTTATCTTTTATGCATCTTATCTTGCTTTGATTAACGGTAGCATTATAAGATGTTCTCTCACTAATTATCAAGAAGTGTTCTCCCTGAGTATGCACCGTTGCGAAAGTTCTTCGTGCTGAGACACCACGTGATGATCGGGTGTCATAGGCTCTACGTTCAAATACAACGGGTGCAAAACAGTTGCACACGCGGAATACTCAGGTTATACTTGATGAGCCAAGCATATACAGATATGGCCCCGGAACACGGAGACCGAAAGGTCGAGCGTGAATCATATAGTAGATATGATCAACATAGTGATATTCACCAATGAAACTACTCCATCTCACGTGATGATCGGACATGGTTTAGTTGATTTGGATCACGTAATCACTTAGAGGATTAGAGGGATGTCTATCTAAGTGGGAGTTCTTAAGTAATATGATTAAATTGAACTTAAATTTATCATGAACTTAGTCCTGGTAGTATTTTGCAAATTATGTTATAGATCAATAGCTCGCGTTGTTGCTTCCCTGTGTTTATTTTGATATGTTCCTAGAGAAAATTGTGTTGAAAGATGTTAGTAGCAATGATGCGGATTGGATCCGTGATCTGAGGTTTATCCTCATTGCTGCACAGAAGAATTATGTCCTTGATGCACCGCTAGGTGACAGACCTATTGCAGGAGCAGATGTAGACGTTATGAACGTTTGGCTAGCTCAATATGATGACTACTTGATAGTTTAGTGCACCATGCTTAACAGCTTAGAATCAGGACTTCAAAGACGTTTTTGAACGTCATGGACCATATGAGATGTTCCAGGAGTTGAAGTTAATATTTCAAGCAAATACCCGAGTTGAGAGATATAAAGTCTCCAACAAGTTCTATAGCTAAAAGATGGAGGAGAATCGCTCAACTAGTGAGCATGTGCTCAGATTGTCTGGGTACTACAATCGCTTGAATCAAGTGGGAGTTAATCTTCCAGATAAAATAATGATTGACAGAATTCTCTAGTCACCATCACCAAGTTAGTAGAACTTCATGATGAACTATATTATGCAAGGGATGACGAAAACGACTCCCAAGCTTTTCATGATGATGAAATCAATGAAGGCAGAAATCAAGAAAGAGCATCAAGTGTTGATGGTTGACAAGACCACTAGTTTCAAGAAAAAGGGCAAAGGGAAGAAGGGGAACTTCAAGAAGAACGGCAAGCAAGTTGCTGCTCAAGTGAAGAAGCCCAAGGCTGGTCCTAAGCCTGAGACTAAGTGCTTCTACTGCAAAGGGACTGGTCACGGGAAGCAGAACTACCCCAAGTGATTGGCGGAGAAGAAGGATGGCAAAGTGAACATAAGTATATTTGATATACATGTTATTGATGTGTACTTTACTAGTGTTTATAGCAACCCCTCAGTATTTGATACTAGTTCAGTTGCTAAGAGTAGTAACTCGAAACGGGAGTTGCAAAATGAACAGAGACTAGTTAAGGGTGAAGTGACGATGTGTGTTGGAAGTGGTTCCAAGATTGATATGATCATCATCACACACTCCCTATACTTTCGGGATTAGTGTTGAACCTAAATAAGTGTTATTTGGTGTTTACGTTGAGCATGAATATGATTTGATCATGTTTATTGCAATACAGTTATTCATTTAAGTTAGAGAATAATTGTTGTACTGTTTACATGAATAAAACCTTATATGGTTACACACCCAATGAAAATGGTTCATTGGATCTCGATCATAGTGATACACATAATCATAATATTGAAACCAAAAGATGCAAAGTTAATAATGATAGTGCAACTTATTTGTGCCACTGCCGTTTAGGTCATATTGGTGTAAAGCGCATGAAGAAACTCCATGCTGATGGGCTTTTGGGATCACTTGATTATGAATCAGTTGATGCTTGCGAACCATGCCTCATGGGCAAGATGACTAAGACTCTGTTCTTCGGAACAATGGAGCGAGCAACAGATTTGTTGGAAATCATACATACTGATGTATGTGGTCCGATGAATATTGAGGCTCGCGACAGGTATCATTATTTTCTGATCTTCACAGATGATTTGAGCAGATATGAGCATATCTACTTGATGAAACATAAATATGAAACATTTGAAAAGTTCAAAGAATTTCAGAGTGAAGTGGAATATCATCGTGACAAGAAAATAAGGTTTCTAAGATCTGATCACGAAGACAAATATTTGAGTTACGAGTTTGCTCTTCAATTAAAACAATGTGGAATAGTTTCACAAATTCATGCCACCTGGAACACCATAGCATAATGGTGTGTCCGAACGTCATAAACGTACTTTATTGGATATAGTACAATCTATGATGTTTCTTACCGATTTACCACTATTGTTTTGGGGTTATGCATTAGAGACAGCTGCATTCACGTTAAATAGGGCACCATCTAAATCCGTTGAGACGACACTATATGAATTGTGGTTTAGCAAGAAACCAAAGTTGTCGTTTCTGAAAGTTTGGGGCTGCGATGCTTATGTGAAAAAGCTTCAACCTAATAAGCTCGAACCCAAATCGGAGAAATGTGTCTTCATAGGATATCCAAATGAAACTATTGGATACACCTTCTATCACAGATCCGAAGGCAAGACTTTTGTTGCTAAATTCGGAAACTTTCTGGAGAAGGAGTTTCTCTCGAAAGAAGTGAGTGGGAGGAAAGTAGAACTTGACGAGGTAACTGTACCTACTCCCTTATTGGAAAGTAGTACATCACAGAAACCAATTTTTGTGACACCTACACCAATTAGTGAGGAAGCTAATGATATTGATCATGAAACTTTAGATCAAGTTACTACTGAATCTCGTAGGTAAACCAGAGTGAGATCCGCACCAGAGTGGTACGGTAATCCTGTTCTAGAAGTCATGTTACTAGACCATGACGAACTTGCGAAGTATGAGGAAGCGATGATGAGCCCATATTCCGCGAAATGATTTGAGGCCATGAAATCTGAGATGGGATCCATGTATGAGAACAAAGTATGGACTTTGGTTGACTTGCCCGATGATCGGCAAGCAATTGAGAATAAATGGATCTTCAAGAAGAAGACTGACGCTGATGGTAATATTACTGTCTACAAAGCTCGACTTGTCGTAAAAGGTTTTCGACAAGTTCAAGGGGTTGACTACGATGAGACCTTCTCACCCGTAGCGATGCTTAAGTCTGTCCTAATCATGTTAGCAATTGCCGCATTTTATGATTATGAAATTTGGCAAATGGATGTCAAAACTGCATTCCTGAATGGATTTCTGGAAGAAGAGTTGTATATGATGCAGCCGGAAGGTTTTGTCGATCCAAAAGGAGCTAACAAAGTGTGCAAGCTCCAGCGATCCATTTATGGACTGGTGCAAGCCTCTCGGAGTTGGAATAAACATTTTGATAGTATGATCAAAGCATATTGTTTTATACAAACTTGTGGTGAAGTCTGTATTTACAAGAAAGTGAGTGGGAGCACTATAACATTTCTGATAAGTATATGTGAATGACATATTGTTGATCGAAAATAATGTAGAATTATTCTGCAAAGCATAAAGGAGTGTTTGAAAGGAGTTTTTTCAAAGAAAGACCTCGGTGAAGCTACTTACATATTGAGCATCAAGATCTATAGAGATAGATCAAGACGCTTGATAAGTTTTTTCAATGAGTACATACCTTGACAAGATTTTGAAGTAGTTCAAAATGGAACAGTCAAAGAAAGAGTTCTTTCCTGTGTTACAAGGTGTGAAATTGAGTAAGACTCAAAGCCCGACCACGGCAGAAGATAGAAAGAGAATGAAAGTCATTCCCTATGCCTCAGCCATAGGTTCTATAAAGTATGCCATGCTGTGTACCAGATCTATTGTATACCCTACAATGTGTTTAGCAAGGGAGTACAATAGTGATCTAGGAGTAGGTCACTGGACGGCGGTCAAAATTATCCTTAGTGGAATAAGGATATGTTTCTCGATTATGGAGGTGACAAAAAGGTTCGTCGTAAAGAGTTACGTTGATGCAAGTTTTGACACTAATCCAAATGACTCTAATTCTCAATCTGGATACATATTGAAAGTGGGAGCAATTAGCTAGAGTAGCTCTATGCAGAGCATTGTTGACATAGAAATTTGCAAAATACATACGGATCTGAATGTGGCAGACCCATTGACTAAACTTCTCTCACAAGCAAAACATGATCACATCTTAGTACTCTTTGGGTGTTAATCACATAGAGATGTGAACTAGATTATTGACTCTAGTAAACCCTTTGAGTGTTGGTCACATGATGATGTGAACTATGGGTGTTGATCACATGATTATGTGAACTATTGATGTTAAATCACATGGCGATGTGATCTAGATTATTGACTCTAATGCAAGTGGGAGACTGAAGGAAATATGCCCTAGAGGCAATAATAAAGTTATTATTTATTTCCTTATACCATGATAAATGTTTATTATTCATGCTAGAATTGTATTAACCGGAAACATAATACATGTGTGAATACATAGACAAACAGAGTGTCACTAGTATGCCTCTACTTGACTAGCTCGTTAATCAAAGATGGTTATGTTTCCTAACCATGGACAAAGAGTTGTTATTTGATTAACGGGATCACATCATTAGGTGAATGATCTGATTGACATGACCCATTCCATTAGCTTAGCACCCGATCGTTTAGTATGTTGCTATTGCTTTCTTCATGACTTATACATGTTCCTATGACTATGAGATTATGCAACTCCCGTTTGCCGGAGGAACATTTTGTGTGCTACCAAACGTCACAACGTAACTGGGTGATTATAAAGGTGCTCTACAGGTGTCTCCAAAGGTACATGTTGGGTTGGCGTATTTCGAGATTAAGATTTGTCACTCCAATTGTCGGAGAGGTATCTCTGGGCCCTCTCGGTAATGCACATCACATAATCCTTGCAAGCATTGCGACTAATGAGTTAGTTGCGGGATGATGGATTACGGAACGAGTAAAGAGACTTGCCGGTAACGAGATTGAACAAGGTATAGGATACCGATGATCGAATCTCGAGCAAGTAACATACCGATGACAAAGGGAACAACGTATGTTGTTATGCGGTCTGACCGATAAAAGATCTTCGTAGAATATGTAGGAGCCAATATGAGCATCCAGGTTCCGCTATTGGTTATTGACCGGAGACGTGTCTCGGTCATGTCTACATTGTTCTCGAACCCGTAGGGTCCGCACGCTTAAGGTTTCCATGACAGTTATATAATGAGTTTATGAGTTTTGATCTACCGAAGAAGTTCGGAGTCCCGGATGAGATCGGGGACATGACGAGGAGGCTCGAAATGGTCGAGACGTAAAGATCGATATATTGGATGACTATATTCGGACATCGGAAAGGTTCCGAGTGGTTCGGGTATTTTCGGAGTACCGGAGAGTTACGGGAATTCGCCGGGAGAAGTATTGGGCCTTATTGGGCCATACGGGAAAGAGAGAGGGGCTGCCTAGGGCAGGCTGCGCGCCCCCCCAAGGCCTAGTCCAAATTGGACTAGGGGGAGGGGCTGCGCCCCTTCCTTGCTTCCTACTCCTACTACATGGAAGGACTCCTAGTTGGACTAGGAAAGGGCGAATCCTACTCCCGGTGGGAGTAGGACTCCCCTAGGGCGCGCCATAGAGAGGGCAGGCCCTCCCCTCCTCCACTCCTTTATATACGGGGGCAGGGGGCACCCCATAGACACAAGTTGATCCACGTGATCATATTCTTAGCCGTGTGCGGTGCCCCCTTCCACCATAGTCCTCGATAATATTGTAGCGGTGCTTAGGCGAAGCCCTGCGACAGTAGAACATCAAGATCGTCACCACGCCGTCGTGCTGACGGAACTCTTCCCCGACACTTTGCTAGATTGGAGTCCGGGGATCGTCATCGAGCTGAACGTCTGCTAGAACTCGGAAGTGCCGTAGTTTCGGTGCTTGATCGGTCGGGTCGTGGAGACGTACGACTACATCAACCAAGTTAACGCTTCCGTTGTCGATCTACAAGGGTACGTAGATCACACTCTCCCCCTCTCGTTGCTATGCATCACCATGATCTTGCGTGTGCATAGGAATTTTTTTGGAATTACTACGAAACCCTACACCGTCGTCTCCCACCGCCGCTCCATCCCATCCCCTTCCCTCCCACTCACGAGACCCGGGGCTTCCACATCACCATCGTCATGCGTCATGGACGAGGTCTAGTGCTCGGCCGGCATGGCCGCCCCGAGGGTGACCGTCGCATCCCGGCACCTGTCGTCCTCATCGCGCAGCTTGGGCGGGTCACGGCTGGCGCCTGTCATCCTCGATCGTGGCCAGCTGGTTCAGCAGGAACGACAGGGGGAGCAGGTGGTCAGAGCAGCAGGGGGTGGTGGAGCGCGTAGGCAACGAGATGATGAGAAGGACAGGGACCCCGCGGCGGAGCAGCAGCGGCTGGGGGAGCAGCGCAGCTTACCACTTCGTCGTCGTCGCTATCGTGCAAGCCAGGCCAGGTGAGTTTGTATATTTCACCGTGGGGGAATTTTGTCAGGGGCAAATCATTAAGTTGCTAGCAAACTTGTGGCAAATATTTAGTTTCGCAAGTATTTGTCTAATATGTGCGCTGCATCATTTTAGTTTTCTAGTGAATCCTGATTGTCAGTGTCAAAACTCTTGTTGCCGTCCAATATTCAAGTTGAATATTCCCAAAGATTATATGTCACACAGACAGAGCCCAACTTCTAGGCATGTGCACTTGTTGAGAACTTACACAAGTTAGGAAACATGCAGGTTAGGTCATCCTATTAATTGACCTGTCCCTAGAATTTTTCCGAGTTAAGCTTCACTTGATGCCATCTAGTCAAGGACCAGTCTGTACCATCTGAAACTCACAACGAAACCTCGTTTTTTCATTCAGTACCTACTCCCATGATAAAAAAAATTATGAGGATTGTGCAAGTTAGGTTCTATGTCAGCATGTGACATGTCTTGACTATTGTAGGAGTACAAATGTGCCAGTGTGCGCCAATGATGTATATTTTTCATATCAAGTTCATATCATTGAGACTATGAACTACATAAAGTCTTAAGTGTCTTTATTACTCTCAGAATTGCTTGGGCAGGAGCTTAAGTTTGTTTTGTCGACATCAACTAACGAGTATATTATGGTCTCTCTTTATTTCAGCTACATGAATCTAGTGTTGATCGTGCAGCTTTTGTGGAGTTTGTGCTTGGCTTGTCAGGATATATTTTCTCTGAGGAATAACAGGGATCTTCATGCCCCGGATTTTCTATTGTTCTTTGTTATAATTCATTGGGTAAGTCGTGCACTTTGTCACTGCTATTGTCCATGCAGCTGCGCCTGGATTATCTGAAGGCATGCACTGAAACAACTGAACCCAATATTTTTGATCAACATTAATTAGTTCTTAGGAAAAATGAAATTCAGGAAAACTGCAAGTCATGCTTCTCTATTGGCCAAGCTTTTGTTTTGCCTCCCTGTATGAGAATAAGGCAGCCTTAAATAGACTTGCTGTTATGGGTGCTTTGCATTACTTCTTGGTTGACCAACGGTATGTGGGTGATCACATCACTTGTGAACGCATTGTAGGTCATGGTGATTCTCATGTTCTCTGGATTCTGTGCCTCTGTCAGCGTGACGATTTTCTTCATGAAGGATATGAACTTCTGCGCGGAATACCGGCGTATGGACTGCAGTCAGTTCACACTTTCAGTCACTCTGGCGTTCTTTACATGGTTGTTGCAAGCTGCGTCTTCTTTCTCTGGGTTCTGCCTACTGATTTCATTCTTCTTGTGATCTCTCTCATGTGCTCATAAGCACCGTCAGCGTCGTGGTAATTGTCGGTCAGGAGGGTAAATTAGTTGCAATGTGCTCGGGCACCCATTATACATCACTTGTTACATATATTGTTTGTTTGATTCATAGCTCATCTTCAGTTTAGGTGTTGGTTATGAGCGCCTTGAGGTGGAACAGTTACATGTGGGAATATTATGTCTTGTTAGTTTCGCAAGTTTGTGATTTGATGGTTGGCTCGGTCATTTAGTTATATCCGGAGCTTGCCACTGAAGTTCCTTCCAGCCAACACTAATTGGTTTCTTTCTGAATAGCTTTGGCATCTCTTGATTATGGTAGTTATTAGATTATGTACTTTAGTTGTAGGTTGTACTGAATGTAAAGGAATAATTGAAAAGAACCTGGTTAGTATAACTTTATAGGCTTTCTTGTTGCTTGTCTGGGTGAACAATAAATTGATCACGATTTGTCTGGGTGAACAATATATTCAGAACTGCAAATACTCCTACTGCAAACAAAATTCAGTAAATTTCAGTGCATCTACTGCAAACTAAATTCACCCAGACAAGAGTTGTGATGGCAATTTATGAGTAAAACTGCTTGAACTAAACTGCTTGTCTACTGCTTGCTCTAAAAACTGCTTGTCTACCGCTTGCTCAAAAAACTGCTTGTCTACTGCTTGCTCTAAAAACTGCTTGTCTACCGCTTGCTCTAAAAACTGCTTGTCTACTGCTTTGACATGTTTCAGATTTCAGTACATATGTACATGTGTGTGGTGAGCTTCATGACTGAATTTTGCATTGTGCTTACAAGTCATTAGAGTCATCTAATGCCAAATAATCTTTGTAGCTAACAGAGGTCGATCATGTGACTATATCTTCATGACTTAGAGACACTACAAGTCCTTAGAGTCATCTAAGCCAATATTTATTTTGTTAATCTTTGCCCAAGGATGAGTTTTTGTGGTGGAAGTTGGATGGGGGGTCCATCAGGTGCACCTATGCTGACAGAGGTTCATCATGTTGTGGTGGAAGTTTGCTTGGCTATGAATCTATGTTTCTTCAATTGCAGCCCACCTAATAGGACTGCTTGATTAAATCTACAATCAATTGTAGTATACCTGAAGAAAACATGATCATAATCTAATAACTATTATACTTTTAGAGAAGAGACAGAACCTAGAGGAACTCGCCTTCTTGATGCTCCTAGCTTACGCAAGGTACTCCTCGGGAATTTTTCCTCCAGGTCTGGCTAACTTGATCATGTGCTATCAGTGATGGGAGAAGGGAGAGCAAGGAGGGGGAGGAGGGATGGCGGAGGTTAAGGCCTCTTTTGGTTCATAGGATTGGATTATCATAGGAATAGGAATTTTGTAGGAAATCAGATGGCATGTATCTCAAATCCTATGAGTAGGAATAGGAAACGAGATGTCATTTGGTTGACACCAAAGGAATTTTTCCATTGAGTCTAGGCTTATTTTTATTTTCCTATGAAATGTGGAGAATAGGAACCAATCCTATGTAGGAATAGGAATCTATTCCTATGAACCAAAGGGCTCTAAAGGAAAAATCCTATAAGAATCCTATCCTCTAAAATTCCTATGAAATTCCTCCAAACCAAAGGAGGCCTAACATATATAGGTAGGCCACATCCCCCATGTGCCATGGATAGTTGGCCACATGTGCCATGTAGTACGTCTAGATCACTTGTTGGGCGTATTTAGGACTGCTCTCGCCGTACAGGTAGCCACTCCTATATGTACAAGTACCTCACCGTACCGCTCTCACCGTACAGGTAGCCCCCTCGCTGCACAGCAGCCGCTCACACAAGTCGCTTCTCCCCACCATGGCGCTGCCTTTCTGACCTCCTCTCCCGCTAGCCTCCACAGCGTCATGCCCATGTCCTCTCCCCACCACGGCCTCGCGCCGCCCCGCCATGGTCTTGCCCCACAACCAACGCCGTCGGTATCACATAGATTGACGTGCCACCCCGCCATGGTCTCGCCCCGCAACCAACTCCGTCGGTATCACAGAGATCGATGTTGTTGGCGGCATCCATCCTCGACGACGACGACCTGGCATGGCTCCAGGCCAAGGTGGTTGCCAAGGCAAAGAATCTCTGCCTGGCCACCTGGAAGGGCGTGCAGCTAGCGGCCAAGTTGCCATCCAAGCACACTCCACCTGTGGTCTGCTTGCAGGTCGTATTGTGGCTGAAGGTACTAAAGATACCTCGTTTTGATTTTGAAGAAGTTGAAGCCACTTCTTTCCCGGATGTTCAGAAGATACTGTCATACTCGAATCGAATGCCTATATGGTGGTCTCCGCAGTCCTAGACACGGGCCCAAACTTGTCCATACTCCATGCTATCTACAAGGAAATTAAAGTAAATGGTTTCACTTTGATCCCCTGGTCAGTAGCCAAGACAAGGAGAGAACAAAATCATGCTGCTCACATTGTAAATGTTGGACTTATTACAAATATGGGAGCAGTGGATGTTGGCTGTCAAAACTCCCATGAGTTGCATCGCAATCATGTACTATTATATCCAGTAGAGTGTAAAAAAATTAATTCTACACCTGGACTTACTGTAACAAGCAGGAACACATCGACGTTATATCTTTCATGTTAAGTTTTGCATGCTAAGCATTTAGAAAGTTGGCATATGCCAAAAAAAAGCTTCTCGTTTCCCCTGGTATATTCTTCATCCCTACTAAAATGGATAAAATAAAGGACCGATACTATAGATGTAGGCATTCTTCATCTCTACTAAAATATATTCTTCATCATGTGGTTATCCACCTGTAATAAATCACCCCTGCATACCTACCTGATTTTCTTCTGTCACAAGTCACAATTCATAAGTAGTCTTACTTCTTAGGCGAGCTCTGTATTTTACTATTCTCTTTATCTTCATTTTTTCTTGACTCGGCACATTTACTTTTTTCGGTTATACCTTTGTACTAGACTGAATGTAGGAAATATAAAGTAGATGAATGATGTGTTTATTCCTGTGTATATTATGTGACCTTCAATTATGTTTGCTTTCATGAGTAAGAAGTCAGTTGGAGTGGAAGTGAGAATAGTACCATGAGCTCAAGTGATTCATTCACGAAGCTGGTAAACGCATAAACTTTAAAAAGATCATCTCAACAAGGTATGCAAGTAATTTCTTTTGGGTGTTTGAATTACCACATCTTGGGTTTTGTTTTCAGTCCATTATATATTCTAGGGACAAGCTTCATCTCATTTCTTAGACCAAATAATATTTAACTACAGGATCAGATTCACGTAAAGTAATTTGCAATGTTTATTCGATTTTGTGCATGACAAGGGGCAAGTAGATTTTTTTCTATATGCACTTAGCAAGATTAAAGTAACAGGCACAAAGTGAATCAAGTGTCTTCAACAAGCAATTTAAAAGTGAAAGTAGATAAAAAAACTTACTGATCCACATAGAAGAGTGTTGAGTATTGAAATTTGATTTGCCGCATTGCAATGGTCCGCTATGGTCCTGCAGTAATATGTGTATGACAGCAAAATGATCTTCAAATCAGTATGCACACTAACTTATCCATTATAATTCGATATAGTATATGAGATAACTTGAACATCTCTAGAAACCAGTGTGAAAAAAATATAACAGCCAAATCGCATTACAATACTATTATGTGTGGAGTTTCATGTGCACATTCCCAGACGCTACAGACTTGATAAGAGCCGAAAGCAAGGAAATGCATATCACAGTTGCAATGACTGCTAGGAGAAGTCTCTCCACTTCCGCGTGTTGAGAGACTTGAGCTATTAATTTTGCAGGCACTCCACACAAGCACATGCATGTTAAGTGAGGGTATACGTTATCATTTTGGGTATGATCGAATGGAAATACCTGTTCAAGTCATCCTCTGATCCACTGATCCAAATCATCCTGCAAAGCTCATGCATAATGGTTTAAGAAATAAAGTATAGATGCTCAAAGGACAAGATTGATAGCTAACAAATAGTTGATGCTTACAATTAGCCTATGGTCTCCTCCTCCAACTTGTGTTTCCTGTTTGAGCGTTGTGAAAGGTCAGGAGGTCCAGGCAGGTCAAGGCGATGGCCACCTTTGACTTTGGAAATGCAAACCCCCTCTCGTGGCCATCTCCACAACATCATCCAACATATTGACGTTTAGCTGACCGAAAGGAACTATACATATTTAGCTAGGAAATCTAGGAAATCTAGCAACAACAAAATAGACCGGTCGACATGTATGATTAAGGATAAAGAATGCACTAACTTTCAAACTTTTTGATGCTATCTTGCCTGACCACATATATTGTCAACATGGAAATTCTGGTTTCTGAAATCAGTTTCCTTGCTCAGTAGAACACCTATTATGAAATCTATTTGTTCCCCATACACACATGTGGAATGGCAGCTCCCTGACACGAAATGAACATTGTCTGATGGCAAGAAAGTTTGAAATAGCGCGTGTAGGGTAGCAAGATTGATTAGAACGCACCATTTACAACCACAACAGCAGTGCTTCAAAAAGTGGGATGCGGCAAGCTAGCCCCCTGGGCATTCATTGTGGCCCCAAAACAATCTGTTATGTTGTATTCCATATACCCTATTTTACAGTTGTCTATTTTCTCATCATCGTCAAGCAAAATTAATTAGAATGTACCCATTCCAGCCAGCGTGGCAATACTTCAACAAGCCAGATGGACCATGTGACCCTGGTTATGCATCGTTCGCCCCTGTACATGGTCGTCACCAGGCACTGTGGCAGCAGCCACCACCATGAAAACAACAGTTGACTTATAACAGTGAGGTTGGACCTCATGAGGTAAAAACATTGACGAAGCTTATGATATTCTGCTATCTCCTCTATTGACCTGTAGCTCTGTAGCCCTGGAATGGACCATCTTCACTTGTTAAAAATTACTCGCAAGATACATATTCTTAGTAGTAATTCTCTCACATGTGCTGTCATGGTTGATGGATCCAACTTGACATGTTCTCTGCAATTTTGCATTATGTGTTTTGAAAGTAAAAGATGAAAAAAAAACTATGGGCACCAAGTTTAAAAATATGTAATCAGTAAGCCTAAAAGCAACTAAACTGTTATATTAAATTCATTATTTGAGTTCATTGGAATATACTCCCTCTGCCCCCATAATGTAAGATGTTATAGTATATTGGATGTAATAACGTCTTACATTATGGGATGGAGGGAGTAATAAGCAACAAAGATGAAATTATGTATTTCTGCTATGCTGTGATGGGCTACTTTTGATGTGTTGCCTAGGTGTCTATTTTTCCATCATCTTACCATCAGCTGTTACCTATGATTTCAGGCACCCCTGCCATCCTTCAACAACTGCAGTGGAGCCGGCTACCATTGGTATTCACAGCAATTTTCTGCCCCTAACTCATTTGATTATGGCACACACACAACCTATGGCAACCACCAACACCAGTGGGAGCAGCTTCCCAGTACTCTGGAGCTGCCTATTACATCTTTAGCATCCACCTCCTCCGTTGCATTGTCGTCCAACACCTAGCAAGGTAAAAACAGCACTGAAAACCTGTGTTTGCTGACATGGTCCTCTTTTAGACAGTATAGACATGGAGTGAACCTTTCATTAAGATTACTTTCTCAAGATAGCTTGTTGCATATGCAAAACCCTTGTGTGTTTCAAACTCAAATTAAAGAGGGTTACATAGTGTCAGACTATGTAAGGTAATATCCTCTCATAGTTTGACACTATTGCTTATCTAGAGGATCATTGCTTATGGTCCGAACTATGAGAAATGTTTATTTCCTAGAAATTCTTTGGCACTAGGTACCAAAATAACTTCTACCTGGCACAACATTTAGGATCTTACTACTGGAAGTGAGCACGGGAACATTAAGGTTTTACACACGCTCATGTCTAGAGTGACCTACAGGCAAGTTAATGGATCAACACTCTTGTCCTTTTTGGTATTTTTCACCTGTGCTACTCTTCAACAAGATCAATTATGTCCTACAATGTGATGTTTCCTTAGCATAGACTTTCCCACTAAAAGAGTGATTTTAATGTGACAGAAAGTAAAGATCATGTGTGTATAAACTTTCTACTGCCTGTATGAGCATGCGTTGGCTGTATGATAAATTGTGTACTGTGTAATACCTTGATCGCTATCGGTGGCGGATCCTCGACGCGATCGGCGGTGGGTCCTGGAACGATCGGCGGCGGGTCGTGGAAGCGATCGGCGGCGGGTCGTGGAAGCGTTCGGCGGCCGGTCCTGGAAGCAATCGGCGGCAGATCCTGAATCCTGAACAACAACAGCGCCGGATCAGGGGATCCGCGTGCGACTCCAGAAGGGGATCGACGTGAAAGTGATCCGCCGCGGACCCTCAACGGGATCGGCTGCAGATCTGACCTTGCTTTGCACTGGGAGGGCAGCGGCGGACGTAGGGACGAATGAAGGCGGCGAACGACTCGTGCGGGCGAGTGCTTCGAGGGCACGAGGAATCGCTCGTGGGTGATGGCGTCTAGTTAATTTTCGTAGGTTTTATTTTGTAGATTTTTTTTACTCCGTTCTTTCCTCCATCGACCGGAGGTTTTTCGCTGGAAATCGTCGATGCATAACATTTTTTTGGTTTGCGGGTCCTTGGGAGAATCGCTGGGACGTGGGAGGTGGGATTGAGAACGAAAAAAGACCGGCTTTGGTGGGACGAAAAAAAACCTGGAAGCGAGACTACCAACTGCTCCATTAGGAGTAGAGATTATGCGGGTTTTATGTAGGATTTTTTTGCGAGAGGGTTTCATGTAGCTTGATGTTCAACCAAAGCTAGCACAATTTTTTAATAATGATTATGCTATATATTCAAAGGAAATATGATAATTTATTGCCTTATATGATGTGCACGTATTTTCTTTCTTCCTTGTACCTGTAAGCAAACATGGAAGGTAATAAAAAGCACAAATTTAGTCCCATCATAATCTCTACTACTTAAAAAGAACGTAAGGTTCCCATTTCACCTCTTTTTCGTCCAACCTTCCATATATACGTCGCACTCTTTCCTTATCCTCTTTGATTTTTTCCTCCCATATTTGATTGTTCTCCCATCCATTTAATTGTCTCATGTTTATTAACTTACCAAAATAAACACATATTTTGTTGACAAGTCATTAAATTCTTACCAAATAAGTGCTTAACAATAAAAGGGCAGAGAAATCATGGCGATTGCATACAAACATTTGGTAAGATTTTAGCGTATCAATATAATAATATACTCTCTACTACTTAAAAAGAACGTAAGGTTCCCATTTCACCTTTTTTTCGTCCAACCTTCCATATATACGTCGCACTTTTTCCTTATCCTCTTTGATTTTTTCCTCCCATATTTGATTGTTCTCCCATCCATTTAATTGTCTCATGTTTATTAACTTACCAAAATAAACACATATTTTGTTGGCAAGTCATTAAATTCTTACCAAATAAGTGCTTAACAATAAAATGGTAGAGAAATCATGGCGATTGCATACAAACATTTGGTAAGATTTTAGCGTATCAATATAATAATATACTCTCTACTACTTAAAAAGAACGTAAGGTTCCCATTTGACCTCTTTTTCGTCCAACCTTCCATATATACGTCGCACTTTTTCCTTATCCTCTTTGATTTTTTTCCTCCCATATTTGATTGTTCTCCCATCCATTTAATTGTCTCATGTTTATTAACTTACCAAAATAAACACGTATTTTGTTGGCAAGTCATTAAATTCTTACCAAATAAGTGCTTAACAATAAAATGGCAGAGAAATCATGGCGATTGCATACAAACATTTGGTAAGATTTTAGCGTATCAATATAATAATATACATGGATTCTCAAAAACAATAATATAGTACAATAATAGTCGTGCAGTCAAGGACTAATCTACTAGAATTTTTATACTCCCGTTGCAACGCACGGGCAATTGTCTAGTAAGAAGAAAAAACGCAAATTTAAGCATCAATATGGTAAGTGGCCAGGCCTTACGATAAATATCATTTTGTTGTGGTCCATCTAATTGAAAAAATCACCTTACATTATTGAATTTTCATCGTCTTATCTACCCCGAAACTATCTCGAGATCGACTCTAAATCGTTACTAGTATGAGCTGAGCTGAGCCTAGTCTAGCTCACTCGAACTCGACTCGTCTACAATCCTAGAGCAAAAGATGGTATCTCTGCTCCTAATTTCTCGGTTGGTAGGATTGCATCCCCCATTTTCATTCGGTTCTTTGACTGGGTTTTTTCCGTCCCTTCCCCTACCCCACCCCCACACATGCACCTAAAAAAATCACTCCGCACGAAACACTGCCCCCCTCCTCCAGTTATGTATGTGAGGAAATCTCACCGGCATCGTTTTTTTAAGAGGCCCTGATTTTCGCATGCCAACTTTGGCTGGTAATCGTGATTTTCTCATGCAAGGTTCCATATCTCCTTCTGTATTTTCTTTGAGATGAGATCACCTTCCCACTAAAAGACCCAATCAGTACAATATCTTTCCTAACAATATTTTTTCTAATAAATGATAAGCAATCCATGCCTTCACCATCCTTGCTCATTCATCGTTCCTCTCTTCCGAGCCAATCAGCACAACTAGCACCGCGAGGTGGCAAGGCGGGATGGTTAGAGCGGCCAGTTCCGGGCGACGAGGCGTTGGGAGGCATGGAGTGGATGTTGGCAGAGAATTGCTCAGAGTCATGGCGGCGAGATCCAGGCAGACCATCTACGTGGCCGGCCGGACTAAGAACTGGGCGATGAGAGGCCTCCGAGCCTGAACCAACTGCACAAGATGGCGCAGGAACGGGGTCGCGAGCTTGGTGCCGACGCAATAGTGCGACAGGGCATCGACGATGTGTGGCCATTGGTGTGAGCTTCTGCGACGACGGGGAAAACCGAGCCGCGACGACCGACGGTTCTGACGGATTATGGTTCCAAGTTTCGGCGAGGATCACTGCAAGCGACGGAATGATTGCCACCGGAGTAGGATCCACCGCGGTTCCAATTCTCGATTGCGAGCCAAAGTTTAGCTGTGACCATCCAGAATTACTATGAACGACATGTCACTTTACTTCTAATTAAGTCAGAAATATTAAACAACATAAACATGAGATAAGTTTTGTTCATATTACAAATAGTGGTTAGCAAGAAACATGAATCAAGTAGTATCTAGGACGACGCAAATATAATTACAAAGAGAATACAAATTACTTGCTAGTCCATACTCCAAAGCCCTGGCAGGTAGCCTCCTCCCCTTGCCGATCCCTCCAACCATCTGTTGCCTCTGCGGTATCCTTCCAGCCCATGCCACGTCTTTTGAAACACTGATCCAAATAGTGTTCAACGCACCGGGGAAAACCATGGAATTAGAGTGTAGCTTAAAGATAGAGGATTCTTACCGAGATTGCATACATGAGTGAGGATAGGATGCACATTGTGTTACGAAAAGAGATGGGGAATATCGAGAACACTGCTTTATTTTTTACCATCATAAAGAAACCATGGATTTCAACCATGATTTGCAGAAAATAATATTGTAATTTGGTCGGAATGGGAAGATAAATTCAAGAGCTAGAAAACCTATTGAGTGGCGAATCAGTTCCTTACCTGTAGAAGTTAGGACTCATGTCAAACTTTCAGTGACAGAATAAGCACCTCATGTGTAATCAATAAGTGACCATATTGGATTTGGCAGTAGAGAAAACCATTTAATGGTTTGAGATAAAGATTGTAAATTATACTTTTCATCTCCATACAATGTTAGGCAATTGTGTAAGTTTCCTCATAGAATTTTTTGTTATATGCTAGTGAAAACTGCAGTTTCCTCATAGAATTTTTTGTTATATGCTACTGAAGAGGCATATGCGTCAATATTCTGCCATGCATAATGGGACAACATAAATCTACAAATTTCTTGAGAGCATATTTATCATTATGCAGAACCCTTTGCAATGAACATGAAAATCACTGCGAGCAATCTGAAAGTGTACCTGCGAATTCTTTATCATATTTCCTGTAAGGGTGGCTGCAATGCTATCTGGATACTGTAACAGCAAAGGAAGGATCACACATATATTGAAAACAAACAATGATAATATGGATTCCATGGTTACAATGCAGGAAAACTTAATAAGATTTATTGTATTAAAAAGATCATCTCTCTAGACTCGTTTCGGAATACAACAAGCCAACCAGAAAAGAGGAACATGCGTAACTCAATAATCCAGACATGAAGATAAAATTTTGCACATCCAAGTAGTACTAAAATCTTACAAATCTACCAAGAAAATATTATACAGTCTGTAAGATATGATTCATAATCATGGATAGAAGAACTGTTCATTAAACATGCAGATAATCTGAGAGTTAGCACAGATTGGAAAGAACAACATACAATCTCCAAATCCCTTCCACAGGAAAATATCTATAAAGCTTCTATAAACATCAAATAGAACTGGCAGACAATGGTTGATTTCAATATGTACACAACACTGCAGTTGGCATCAAATATCATGCAGTTTTATCTCAGCTGACCTGTTCTCCTTCACTCCCTACAATTCATAATCAGGTAAGCACTGTGATGTGGAACATGTACAATCCCGATTTTCTTTTCTTGATGGAGACCTAAAACACTAATTACCAATGCTCCTGGGATGCAAAATTTTCCAGATCAAAAGAACACACAGATTTGTCATACTTCTCTAGATCATGGGGCGCATGAATCTGATGGGATACAACAACACACATAGTTTACCTGTGATCATTGCGGTCCTGGATTTGAAAACCCGAGATAGGGGAGGAAGGGGATTGAAGAGATCTAAAGGTTGGGGATTGATGAGAGATTGGACTGTAGCATGGATGAAATGTTGACGTCCCTTGGACGGGAGTCTAGGGCATGTAGAGATCATTGTGGTTCTAGATTTGAAATTTTGAGATTGGGGAGGTAGGGGATTGATGAGAGATTGGACTGTAGCATGGATGAGGTCTCATGGACGGGAGTCTAGGGCATGGAGAGTGTCAGCGCCCCTACACCAGCAGCGTCCAGCGGGCGCACTGTCAAGGAGGGCCCAGACACAGGTGGCTCGACCAGCTTGCCACCAGGCCAGCGAGGAACAAGCGGCCCAACCAACGTGTCACCGGGCCGGCGTGGACGCGGTGACTCCAGCCCGTCGCACCAGCTACTTGAGGCAGTCTCACCAGCAAGACAAGCATCCAGTGGATCAGGCAGAAACGACACCGGCAGCTACCTACTCCTGATTCCCCATTCTTGTAACCCTACTTCATGTACCAGAGATAATTCCACCTCGATCAACACTTGTAGCCACCTCGATTTGTGAGCAATCCATATCAAGCTCCTTAAATCTGGTATCAGAGACCACCCCCACCTCCTTCCAAAATGTCAATCTGGCCTAGTTCATCGAGACCCGATCCCTGCGCCAAGGACGAGCTCAACTAATGGCCATGGATCCATCCGTCCAGTCCTTCCTGGAGCGGCTGGAGACCACCCTCAAGGAGCACACCGCCGCGATTCACACCTCCAACTCCAAGATCGACGACCTCGTGGCGTGGCGCCCCGATCTCGAGCGACGCATCGCCGATCTGTCTGATGCGGTGGCGGCTCTGCAGATTGCTCCTCCATCACCACGGTCGGAGGCCGCAACGAACCAGGCGCTCCCTCCGAGCACCTCCCTGCAAGCGATGACCGGTGCCCACATCGGGACCGCGTTGTTGGGGAACACAATAATTTCAAAGAATTTCCTACGATCATGCAAGATCTATCTATGTGATGCATTGCAACGAGAGGGGAGAGTGTTATCTACGTACCATCGTAGACCGAAAGCGGAAGCGTTATGACAATGAAGTTGATGTAGTCGTACGCCTTCACGATCCGACCGATCTCAGCACGGAACGTACGACACCTCCGTGTTCAGCACACGTTCAGCTCAATGATATCCCTCGTACTCTTGATCCAGTTGAGGCCGAGGGAGAGTTTCGTCAGCATGACGGCGTGGCGACGATGATGATGGAGTTACCGCGCAGGGCTTCACCTAAGCACTACGACGATATGACCGAGGTGAAATATGGTGGAGGGGGGCACCACACACGGCTAAACAATCAACTTGTGTGTCTATTGGGTGCCCACCTCCCCCGTATATAAAGGAGTGGAGGAAGAGAGGGCCGGCCTCCTGTGGCGCGCCCAAGGGGGGAGTCCTACTCCCAGTAGGAGTAGGCACTACTAGGGAAAACCTTATACACAGAACTTTAGCAGTAGCACTTGTTAAAAAAAGTGTGCTACTGCTACATAGTAGTAGCTTGTGCAGAATAACCGCGCTGCAGATACATATATAGCAGTAGCGCGTCCCATGGTAAAAGTGCTATTACTAAAATTCTCACCACTGAGCCGATAGGCTACACATAGTAGTAGCGGTCTTTTAGAAACAGCGCTACCGCTAATATTGTTGTAGCAACGCGTTTAGGTATAAGGCGCTACTGCTAACAAAAAGAAAATAAAATGAAAAACAAGTAGAAAAGTAAATGAAAATGAAAGAAATAGAAAAAGGAGAAAGGAAAAAAATAAAATGTAAAGAAAAATAAATGAAAAGGGAAAAAGGAGAAAGGCATAGCAGTAGCGCGTTTCTGAAAACGCGTTGTAGCTAACTTAGCTATAGCACGTTTTCAGAAACGCGCTACCGTTGTGTTTCACTTAACCAGCGGTTTCCCTCCCCCGGCCACCACTTCTCCCCCAAATCCCTCGCCCCACTTCTCCGCCGTCTTCCCAATTCGACATCGCCCTACTTCGCTGCCGTCTCCTGCCGGCGTGGACGCCCGCAACCTCACCGTCTCCCCCCGAGGCCGCCCTCATCCTCAACGCCACCCGAGGCCGCCCTCAGCCTCACCACTGCCGCCGCCTGAGGCCGCCCTCGACCTCACCATCGCCGCTCTCGACCTCACCGCCGCCCGAGCTCGCTCAGGACCGCCGCTGCCCGATCCCGAGCCCGCCCTCCCCGCCCCTGCCTCCGTCGCCGAGCACCTCCTCGCCACCGTCTCTCCCCTCTATGTAAGCCCCCCACCCGACCCCCACCACTCCTCTCTCTCTGCATTTTAGAATAAAAATTAGTATATAAAAAGTTAGTTTATAGCAAAAAAATTAGTTTAGAGCAAAATATGTTAAGTAGTAGATGTTAGAGCAAAAATTAGTTTAGAGCAAAAACTTTGGTTTACAGCAAAAGTTAGTTAGGGTAGTAGGCACTACTAGGGAAAACCTTATACACAGAATCTTAGCCACATCGTTGTTTAAAAACAAACGCTACTGCTAATTATCAGTAGCGAGCTTCGAGAAACCGTGCTACTAATAGCCTAGTAGTAGTAGCGCTCTAGGTGAAACAAGAGCTACTACTATAATCAATTATCTTAGACAATAGGGGCCAAATTAGATTAAATGTCTTGGTAGGTGGTTCCCTTATTTGGTAAATATTTGTGAAATGTTTTTTCAGTAATAGGTGCCACCGACATGCTTTGGTAGGTGGTACCTTGTCATCTAATATGTTACTAGATCTTAGGATTATAATTGTCCTTCAAATTGCTTCTCGCGGAAGAACCAAAAATATCACATGCTACTGTTTTTCTTTCTTGTGAAGTGGATCATTAATCCTTTGCTCATATTGCTTTAGGAAAGGTGCCACCACCACCACCACCATGTCGACTGTGCAAGTCAAGGTGCGCCAGCAGCCTTTTAACTGGCAAGCTGTTCGGCATCTACTTCCAGCCAAGTTTTCGTCATGCGGCGGTAAGAAATTAGATGAAATGTAACAACTATTTTATTTTTAGTGTTGGCATTACTGCATTGTGTCATTTTTCTTTTTCTACACAGATCGTCCCATGCAATGTGAGCTTGAAATTCAACAAGCTGACAGGAGACACTGTGACATTTGAGGCTCCTGGGGGGGCGTACACTATGGAGGTAGAGAAAGGACGCAATATGTCACAGATTGGAGGAGATGGATGCGTCTGTTTCCTAGCCCGCATGCATCTTACTAGTGGTGAGTTGATCAGCTTCTCCTTCAGAGCAGAAAGACCCAAGCTGGCTATCATTTATATCAACCTGGTGGAAGATGATGAAGATGACGAAGATGATGAAGATGACGAAGATGATGAAGATAATGAGGACCCACTCGATGAAGATGATGAGAACCCACTTCATGAAGCCATCGTAGCTCAAAGAATGAGGCTGAGCGAGGAGGAGGGGTGCAACCTATGGGACATAATTCCGCCACGTGATGACTTTTTCGGGGTGCCTTTCGTGACCTGCCTGACAAGTACCATGGTCGATCGTCATGAAATGGTATGTTATACTGACTGTAGTAATTTGATCACATGCTTATTAGTGTAGAATCCAAGGAACTATTAATAGTGTAGATAATCCATATATACTTATTAGTAGAATTATAATTAGTACAAATGTGTAGTACTGTGTCTTTTGATAGTGTAGAAATCTATACTTAATAGAAATATATTTGCAAGAGTATGTGCGAGGCTATTTATTAATTGATATGTTTTTCTTATTCAGAAAGTGCCAACGAACCTATCTGTGAGTTGTGGTATCGAGCCTGATGAAGAAGGCTCAGCTGGACTACGCCTTACCGCAAGGGGCTCCGTCACCACCTATACTTACCGCATGGACACAGACGGTCGCACCCACTTAAACTCGGTTGGCTGGAAGAGATTCCTCATTGGCAAGAATCTTCATGTTGGACAGGCCATCCTAATTACTATCAGGAACACCCACCGCCCAGGCTTGAGGATGATGATCGTCGTCGATATCATCTAGAACTACATATGTGTGTGTGGCTATATCATGTTACTCTACATATGATGATCGTAATCGATATCATGTAGAACTACATATGATGATCGTCGTCGATATCATCTAGAACTACATATGATAATCGTCGTTGATATCACCATGTACTGCTTGAGGATGGATGTTGACTATATATGAGATTGTTATCTAGTACTCCCTCCGTTCCAAATTACTCCTCATGGTTTTAGTTCAAATTTGAACTAAAACCACGACGAGTAATTTGGAACGGAGGTAGTACTGCCTAATACCTATAATGCTTATGAAACTGATATCTAGTAGTACCTAGTATCTGGAAATTGCAGTTTATTGAAACTGAAACTGGGTAGGAAGCTGGGGGGAAATGATGAAACACATAGCAATAGCGCGGGGCTAGGAAAGCGCTACAGCTAACTAATAGTAGCATGTTCTGGAAAAGTGCTGCTGATATAGTCAATAGTAGTAGCGCGGGTACAGGCCGTGCTACTACTAACAGTTAGCTGTAGCGCCTTATTAGTAGCGCGGCCGCCCACGCAGCTGATAGCCTCAAAACCCGCGATACTAATAGGGTTTTCCCTAGTAGTGAGGGTTTAATTAGGGTTTTGTTTTCATAGATGTTTTTTAAAAAGAAAAAATGAACAAAATGTTGTAGCAGTGCTGCTTGTAGTATATATTGATACTAGTAGATGTTAATTCGGTTAGGGCAGTAGTGGTACTAGTAGATGTTAATTAGATGTTTTTTAGTTAGGGCAATAGGATTTTCCTAGGTTAATTAGGTTAGTAGTGTTGCTAGTAGTAGTGGTACAGTAGGTTAATTAGGTGAAGTTAAATGAATAACCTAAATGAATGAAATTAGTAGTTAACTGAAATTTTTTCCTTTCATCATTATAGAGCACTAAAGTTAACTGAATTTTGTTCTATTAGTAGTTAAATGAATTTTCTTGTACACCTAGGTTTTGAATTAGCTTGTGAAATTTGGACATGTATCTTTGGACATGTGGTTGCTCGTGTATATTTGGACATGTGTTGCGGTGTCAAAGATGGATATTTGAACACTATTTCCAGGGAATGAAGCCGAGTGGCCTATGTTTTGCCGGAATGTTGATTCATTTCCATTCTGGCAAATTTTAGGTGCTCGATTTGTCCACTTTTTAGTAAAGGTCATGCCAAAATTTTCCGTGAATTTCGCCATGACTTGTGGTACAAACTTGGACATATCGAGTGCCCGGGATTTGTGTAGGGGAACGCAGTAATTTCAAAAAAAATCTACGCACACGCAAGATATATCTAGGTGATGCATAGCAACGAGAGGGGAAGAGTGTTGTCCACGTACCCTCGTAGACCGCAAGTGGAACCATTATGACAACGCGGTTGATGTAGTCGAACGTCTTCACGATCCGACCGATCCTAGCACATAAGGTATGGCACCTCCGCGATCTACACACGTCCAGCTCGGTGACGTCCCACGAATTCTAGATCCAGCTGACTGTCGAGGGGGAGTTTTGTTAGCACGACGGCATGATGACGGTGATGATGAAGCTACCGGAATAGGGCTTCACCTAAGCACTGCTACGATATGGCCGAGGTGGATTATGTTGGAGGGGGGCACCGCACACGGTTAAGACAATGATCAACTTGTGTGTCTATGGGGTGCCCCTCCCCGTATATAAAGGAGTGGAGGAGGGGGGAGGGCCAACCCTCTATGGCGTGCCCTCAGGGAGTCCTACTCCCACCGGGAGTAGGATTCCCCCCTTCCAAGTAGTAGGAGTAGGAGAGAAGGAACGGGGGAGAGAGGGAAGGAAGGTGGGAGCGACCCCCACCCAATTCGGATTGGGCCAGGGGGCGCGCCTCCAACCTTTTCCCTTCCACTCCTCCACTCCAATAAGGCCCAAAGACTCCCCGGGGGTTCTGGTAGCTTCCAGGTACTCCGGAAAATGCCTGAAGTCATCCGAAACCAATCCGATGTCCAAACATAGGCTTCCAATATATCGATCTTTATGTCTCGACCATTTCGAGACTCCTCGTCATGTATGTGATCATATCCGGGACTCCGAACTTCCTTCGGTACATCAAAACACATAAACTCATAATACCGATCATCACCGAACGTTAAGCATGCGGACCTTATAGGTCCGAGAGCTATGTAGACTTGACCGAGACTCATCTGCGGTCAATAACCAATAGCGGAACCTGGATGGTCATATTGGTTCCTACATATTCTATGAAGATCTTTATTGGCCAAACCGCACAACAACATACGTTGTTCCTTTTGTCATTGGTATGTTACTTGCCCGAGATTCGATCATCGGTATCTCAATACCTAGTTCAATCTTGTTACCAGCAAGTCTCTTTACTCATTCCGTAATGTATCATCCCGTAACTAACTCATTAGTTACATTGCTTGCAAGGCTTATAGTGATGTGCATTACCGAGAGGGCCCAGAGATACCTCTGTGATATTCGGAGTGACAAATCCTAATCTTGATCTATGCCAACTCAACCAACACCATTAGAGACACCTGTAGAGCATATTTATAGTCACCCAGTTACGTTGTGATGTTTGATAGCACACTAAGTGTTCCTCCGGTATTCGGGAGTTGCATGATCTCATAGTCATAGGAACATGTATAAGTAATGGAGAAAGCAATAGCAACAAACTAAACGATCATCGTGCTAAGCTAACGGATTGGTCAAGTCAATCACATCATTCTCTAATGATGTGATCCCGTTAATCAAATGACAACCCATGTCTATGGTCAGGAAACATAACCATCATTGATTCAACGAGCTAGTCAACTAGAGTCATACTAGTGACACTCTGTTTGTCTATGTATTCACACATGTACTAAGTTTCCGGTTAATACAATTCTAGCATGAATAATAAACATTTATCATGATATAAGGAAATATAAATAACAACTTTATTATTGCCTCTAGGGCATATTTCCTTCAGTCTCCCACTTGCACAAGGGTCAATAATCTCACTGTAATGATTCTAACACCCAGTATTGTCACAAAAGATTTTCATTGGAGCCGATGCACTTTGTATGACACCTAGATCGGATATGAACTCCTTCATCCAGACTCATTCATTTGCTGCTTCCGAAGCAGCTATGTACTCGGCTTCACACGTAGATCCCGCCACGACGCTCTGCTTGGAACTGCACCAACTGACAGCTCCACCCTTTAATAAAAATACATATCCGGTTTGTGACTTAGAGTCATCTGGATCAGTGTCAAAGCTTGCATCGATGTAACCATTTACGACGAGCTCTTTGTCACCTCCATAAACGAGAAACATGTCCTTAGTCCTTTTCTGGTATTTCAGGATGTTCTTGACCGCTGTCAAGTGATCCACTCCTGGATACTTTGGTACCTCCCTGCTAAACTAATAGCAAGGCACACATCAGGTCTGGTACACAACATTGCATACATGATAGAACCTATGGCTGAAGCATAGGGAATGACTTTCATTTTCTCTCTATCTTCTGCAGTGGTCGAGCATTGAGTCTGACTCAACTTCACACCTTGTAACACAGGCAAGAACTCTTTCTTTGCTTGATCCATTTTTCACTTCTTCAAATCTTTATCAAGGTATGTGCTTTGTGAAAGTCCAATTAAGCGTCTTGATCTATCTCTATAGATCTTGATGCCCAATATATAAGCAGCTTCACCAAGGTCTTTCATTGAAAAATTCTTATTCAAGTATCCTTTTATGTTATTAAGAAATTCAGTATCATTTCCGATCAGCAATATGTCATCCACATATAATATCAGAAATGCTACAGAGCTCCCACTTAATTTCTTGTAAATACAGGCTTCTCCAAAAGTCTGTACAAAACCATATGCTTTGATCACACTATCAAAGTGTGTATTCCAACTCCGAGAGGCTTGCACCAGTCCATAAATGGATCGTTGGAGCTTGCACACTTTGTTAGCACCTTTTGGATCGACAAAACCTTCTGGTTGCATCATATACAACTCTTCTTTAAGATATCCATTAAGGAATGCAGTTTTGACATCCATTTGCCAAATTTCATAATCATAAAATGCGACAATTGCTAACATGATTCGGACGGACTTAAGTATCGCTACGGGTGAGAAGGTCTCATCGTAGTCAACTCCTTGAACTTGTCGAAAACCTTTTGCAACAAGTCGAGCTTTGTAGACAGCAACATTACCGTCAGCGTCAGTCTTCTTCTTGAAGATCCATTTATTCTCTATGGCCTACCGATCATTGGGCAAGTCAACCAAAGTCCACACTTTGTTCTCATACATGGATCCCATCTCAGATTTCATGGCCTCAAGCCATTTTGCAGAATCTGGGCTCATCATCACTTCCTCATAGTTCGTAGGTTCATGATGGTCAATTAACATGACCTCCAGAATAAGATTACCATACCACTCTGGTGCGGATCTTACTCTGGTTGACCTACGAGGTTCGGTAGTAACTTGATCAGAAGTTTCATGATCATCTTCATTAGCTTCCTCACTTACTGGTGTAGGAATCACTGGAACTGATTTCAGTGATGAACTACTTTCCAATAAGGGAGTAGGTACAATTACCTCGTCAAGTTCTACTTTCCTCCCACTCACTTCTTTCGAGAGAAACTCCTTCTCTAGAAAGGATCCATTCTTAGCAACGAATATCTTGCCTTCGGATCTATGATAGAAAGTGTACCCAACAGTCTGCTTTGGTTATCCTATTAAGACACATTTCTACGATTTGGGTTCGAGCTTATCAAGTTGAAGCTTTTTCACATAAGCATCGCAACCCCAAACTTTAAGAAACGAAAACTTGGTTTTTTTTGCCAAACCATAGTTCATAAGGTGTTGTCTCAACGGATTTTGATGGTGCCCTATTTAATGTGAATGCAGCCGTCTCTAAAGCATAACCCCAAAATGATAGCGGTAAATCAGTGAGAGACATCATAGATCGCACCATATCTAATAAAGTGCGGTTACAATGTTCGGACACACCATTACGTTGTGGTGTTCCAGGTGGCGTGAGTTGCAAAACTATTCTGCATTGTTTCAAATGAAGACCAAACTCATAACTCAAATATTCACCTCCAGGATCAGATCATAGAAACTTGATTTTCTTGTTACGATGATTTTCCACTTCACTCTGAAATTCTTTGAACTTTTCAACTGTTTCAGACTTATGTTTCATCAAGTAGATATACCCATATCTGCTCAAATCATTTGTGAAGGTAAGAAAATGACGATATCCGCCGCGAGCCTCAATGTTCATTGGACCACATACATCAGTATGTATGATTTCCAATAACTCTGTTGCTCGCTCCATTGTTCTGCAGAATGGAGTTTTAGTCATCTTGCCCATGAGGCATGGTTTGCAAGTACCAAGTGATTCATAATCAAGTCATTCCAGAAGTCCATGAGAATGGAGTTTCTTCATGCGCTTTACACCAATATTACCCAAACGGCAGTGCCACAAATAAGTTGCAATATCATTATCAACTCTGCATCTTATGGCTTCAATACTATGAACATGTGTATCACTACTATCAAGATTTAGTAAAAATAGACCACTGATCAAGGGTGCATGACCATAAAACATATTACTCATGTAAATAGAACAACCATTATTCTCTGATTTAAATGAATAACCGTCTCTCATCAAACAAGATCCAGATATAATGTTCATGCTTAATGCTGGCACCAAATAACAATTATTTAGGTCTAAAACTAATCCTGAAGCTAGATGTAGAGGTAGCGTGTCGACGGCGATCACATTGACTTTGGAACCATTTCCCACACGCATCGTCACCTCGTCCTTAGCCAATTTTGCTTAATCTGTAGCCCCTGTTTCGAGTTGCAAATATTAGCAACAGAACCAGTATCAAATACCCAGGCGCTACTGCGAGCATTAGTAAGGTACACATCAAGAACATGTATATAAAATATACCTTTCACTTTGCCATCCTTTTTCTCCGCCAAATACTTAGGGTAGTTCCGCTTCCAGTCACCAGTCCCTTTGCAGTAGAAGCACTCAGTTTCAGACTTATGTCCAGATCTGGGTTTCTTCACTTGAGCAACAAGTGGCTTGTTGTTCTTCTTGAAGTTCCCCTTCTTCCCTTTACCATTTTTCTTGAAACTAGTGGTTTTCTTAGCCATCAATACTTGATGCTCCTTGTTGATTTCTAGCTCCGCAGCCTTTAGCATTGCGATGAGCTCGGGAATAGTCTTATCCATCCCTTGCATATTATAGTTCATCATGAAGTTCTTGTAGCTTGGTGGCAGTGATTGAAGAACTCTGTCAATGACACTATCATCAGGAAGATTAACTCCCACACTACTAGGGAAAACTCTAGCAATAACGCGGGTATTTTCCCTATCAGTAGCGCGGGACGACGCGCTACTGATAAGGCGCTACAGCTAACGTGTAGCAGTAGCGCCTGTCGTCCCATGCTACTACTATACATGGCTAGCAGTAGCGCACTTTAGTGCAGAGCGCTGCGGCTAATATCTGCAGCACTTTTTAGCAGGAAGCGCTACTGGTAAGGGAGCGCTACTCCTAACTTTGTTCCCCTCGCTACTGCTAGTTTTATTTTTTCTGTTTTTTCTGCATATTTGTTTTGTATTTGAATAGGCTTTATACAATAATCTTTAGCATATCATACACATCCAAATGTAATCATAGCATATACATAAAATAGTCTCACCAAATCATGTCATCATCATAATCATCATCCAACACAAAGTGGTCTCTCGTCATCATCTTGAAAATAGAGATACAAGTCTCGATTACTTGCAACTACATCATCATCCATCTAAACAATGATATACGCGAGAAGAGCTATCACCTTGAGTGAGGGCAGAACTATGCAGTACATGAGTTTGTATCCCTCTCTCGCATTAGCGTTAACCTAAACTAACTACTGGTTGCCGCTCGAAAACCGATACACCTGGGCCTGACATTCCGGCCACTCTTCGTATACTCCTCGCGTAGCACTTCTTCACCATCGATGATCTATACACCTGCATCGTCACATGAGTCGATGATATGCAACATATATAGTTGAGCAACAAAAAGAGACAGACTTGGCAAAAATAGAAGCAACATATCATAAGCATAAATAACAAAGTTCATCGTACCCAAAATGCCCTAACTAGAGTGATCTTCTCTAGTCGAGGAGGACGGTTTAATTACATCGCAAATAAAGTTTCGTCATGCATAACTAAAAGTTTCGTCATATAGAAAGTATGGACTAAACGGACACATTGTCATATATCGACAATCACTCCAACATGTCTTGCCATCCATCCAAGTTAGGGAGATAGGCCCCGAGCTTAGTGAAAGGCTTCAGGTCGAGACGCTAAGTGGCTATGCGTCTTCGGACATCTTCCCGCGACATTTGTCCTTCTTCTTAGAACATCCCTGTTTTTTTTTGACGACCTCCTTCATGATGATTTGGGCAAGTTCGCGCTGGATGTAGTAGAACTCAGCTCGAAGTCTATGATCCTCGATATCTCCTAAGTTCTTTGCCCATTGCAGAATATGGGCATCATTGGATCTAGGTGACATGCGACGGTTCTAGTGATCCTGTACTCCAGCATGTGGTGTAGGACATAGAATCCATCATTAAGAGAATCACTCGGTTGCTGGATGCACCAGAAGTCGGTCTTATGGCCGAAGGCAGGCCTGTTGTCCCTTTTCTTCTTGTCCTTGACCTATCCACCCTGTGCACCATAGTAAAACATAGCACTGTCGAGAACAGACTTGATGTGGGTGTAATCCTTTTTGTTAATGTTCTTCAATGACGAGTCCAAGTAAAGAGCGTGGGAGTATCGGGGGTAGAGGATGATGAGGACGGCGCGCCCACCGCTGCGCAAAATAAGTACACCTCAAATTAATTAGCCTCCACTATGCAAATGAATGATTGAAATCAAAGGAAGGATATCCACGCGGATGACTTACAGGGGATGATAAGGCACAAGAATCGCCTCCTTGTCCTTATTGGCGAGCATGAAATTGGCAATGTATTCCCTCGCGTATTCACAGTGCTCTGCGCAGACTCCCAAGAAGCTTCGTGCATGAACTATGGGTCAGCGACACAGATATGAGGTATCTGCTCAACCCCGATGAGGTAGTTCATGTGCAAGGCATAAAGGCGGACAAACGTAAAATTCAGCTTCTTCAAGTGAAACATGTCGAAGATGTAATCGAATCAAAGGAAGAACTTCTCCACGGGGAATGTGTCGACATACGTCAATTGCTGCGGCACATTAACCACGTAGAGTGGGCATCCTAGATTTCTTGAGGCGATGAGGCCTTTCCCTATCCGCAACACATCGTCATGAAGTCTCCTTAAATCGTCGAATCTGGCCCCTAGCACTGCTTCAGGTAGGATTGGTTGACCGGGGATATGCCATTTTGCCGCACCAGGGATATCTATGTAGTCTTGAACCCGAGGCTGCTGAGGCAGCTGGATCATAGAAGCAGCTTTTTTTGCCTTTCCTTGATCTCTTCCTAGACTTCTTTACTACCGGAAGGTTGTCCATAATACTTTAAGACTTCAGAGGCGGCAATTCAGGCACCGACTCATGACGCTCAAACCCTAAGTAGGCGCCAATATTGACATACTCTTGAGTGTCATTGTCATCCTCATCCTCATCTATGGCGACGTCACCAGCGACTAATGGAGCCTCTTCCTCACCCCCTCCGCTATCACCCAGCACGACAGCCGGCACTAATTGGGTAGGTGAGGTGTTGATGTTCATACCTAATTGGGTGCTCGTGGGTGTGCTCCCAGCCGCCACCAGACGAAGGAGACTCTTTGGCCACAACAGGACCCACCCATTGCAACAATCACTAAGCCGCCGCGGGGTCTTGTCATCATCTCCCACTAGTACCAGTGGAGCCAAATTCTCGTGGCCCGGTTTGACACTGGCCACGGAAACCTTGAAGACGTCCGAGGGATCGGCCGACTGTGGAACAATGGTTTCTTTGGCTCCATTATCGTTGCCTTCCCCACATCCACCATCTAGTCGCCGATGGTGTACAATATGGTGCACGGGGTTTTGTCGGCCTGCAAAGAAAAGTCTGCGACATGAGACATCCGAAAGGCAACGAAAACGGGAGATTATACATTTATTGAAGGGGGCCAGCGTGACAGATACCGTGATGGTGTCGAGCTCAGCCAAAGACGAAGCACCGCCGAGCACGTCCAGTGCGGGAGCCGATGCGGGAGCAGGTGCAGGAGCTGGTGCGGGAGCAGGTGCAGCTGCAGTTGCTGGTGCAATGCTAGTCGAGCTGCTCCCAAGGAAGTCAGCAAGCGGAAAGTCCACTGCATTTTTTCTGGATTTTGCCTGCTCCAACTGAAAACGGCCGGAACCAAGGTAGTAGACATATCTACAAGCACCTGTTTTGCGGCAGCTACTTCTGTTGCGACTGTCTCAGATGATTTCTTTTCAACCGCAATCTTAACCTTTTTGTCGATGTTTTCTTCAGCTAACCTCCGTCTTTCCTTTCTCTCCTCCGTGGTCTCACAGTAGTACTCCTTCCTTGTGGCGCCGTCTCCGACACCGTGTACGCGTCCATTGATGTCTACTACACAACCTTCTTCTTGTAGACGTTGTTGGGCCTCCAAGTGCAGAGGTTTGTAGGACAGTAGCAAATTTCCCTCAAGTGGATGACCTAAGGTTTATCAATCCGTAGGAGGCGCAGGATGAAGATGGTCTCTCTCAAGCAACCCTGCAACCAAATAACAAAGAGTCTCTTGTGTCCCCAACACACCCAATACAATGGTAAATTGTATAGGTGCACTAGTTCGGTGAAGAGATGGTGATACAAGTGCAATATGGATGGTAGATAATAGTTTTGTAATCTGAAATAATAAAAACAGCAAGGTAGCAAGTGATAAAAGTGAGCATAAATGGTATTGCAATGATGGTAAACAAGGCCTAGGGTTCATACTTTCACTAGTGTAAGTCCTCTGAACAATAATATCATAATTGGACCCTCAACATGCAACAAAGAGTCACTCCAAAGTCACTAATAGCGGAGAACAAACGAAGAGATTATGGTAGGGTACGAAACCACCTCAAAGTTATTCTTTCCAATCAATCCGTTGGGCTATTCCTATAAGTGTCACAAACAGCCCTAGAGTTCGTACTAGGATAACACCTTAAGATACAAATCAACCAAAACCCTAATGTCACCTAGATACTCCAATGTCACCTCAAGTATCCGTTGGGCATGATTATACGATATGCATCACACAATCTCAGATTCATCTATTCAACCAACACAAAGGACCTCAAAGAGTGCCCCAAAGTTCTACCGGAGAATCACGACGAAAACGTGTGCCAACCCCTATGCATAGGTTCCCAATGTTACTAAACCCGCAAGTTGATCACCTCAACATACATCAAGTGGCACGCGGTATCCCATTGTCACTACAGATATCCACGGCAAGACATACATCAAGTGTTCTCAAATCTTTAAAGACTCAATCCGATAAGATTACTTCAAAGGATAAACTCGATTCATTACAAGAGAGAAGAGGAGGAGGAGAAACATAAGATCCAACTATAATAGCAAAGCTCGCGATACATCAAGATCGTGCCAAATCAAGAACACGAGAGAGAGAGATCAAACACATAGCTACTGGTATATACCCTCAGCCCCGAGGGAGAACTACTCCCTCCTCGTCATGGAGAGCACCGGGATGACGAAGATGGCCACCGGTGAGGGTTCCCCCCTCCGGCAGGGTGCCGGAACAGGGTCCTGATTAACTTTTGGTGGCTACGGAGGCTTCTGGCGGCGGAACTCCTGATCTATGTTGCGTTTTGGAAGTTTTAGGGTATATGGAGTTATATAGGCAGAAGAAGCACGTCAGGGGAGCCACGGGGGCCCCACAAGGCAGGGGCGCGCCCTAGGGGGGTGGGCACGCCCCCACCCTCGTGGGAAGCTCCCGTATCTTCTGACGCGGGGTCCAAGTCCATCAGGTGTGTTTCCTTCCAAAAATAACTTCTCCAGTTGATTTCGTTCCGTTTCGACTCCGTCTGATATTCCTTTTCTTCAAAACACTGAAATAGGCATAAAACAACAAATCTAGGCTGGGCCTCCGGTTAATAGGTTAGTCCCAAAAATAATATAAAAGTGGATAATAAAGCCCAATATTGCCTAAAAAGTAGATAATATAGCATGGAGCAATCAAAAATTATAGATACGTTGGAGACGTATCATCCATACGATGGTCGAGTCTCCACCGGCAGTCTTTTCAATATGTTCAACGCCCAGTTGAATGGAGTGTCCCACTTGGGCCTTGCCAACGCCTTAGATGGCGAGTCGCTTTCGGACGCAATCCTATGCTGCTCTCTCTGTAAAAGGCACAAGGATCGTTTACAAATATGACTAACATGCAGTCGAATTGATCAGAAACTAAAATTACCAGCAGTCTCATGAACTCCGTTGTGACCGCATTCGTCTCGACAACCTTCTTCACTGGGTCCCAATGGTGCCGGGCCCTGAGGACGTCACGCTCCTGCGGGACGGTGAACTCCGCCAAGGGGTCTGGGATGCCCAGACTCGCGGCTTCTGAGTCCTCCTTGGACCATATGGACCTCTTCCCACCATAACCACGGCTTCTGAGGTGGTGGCACCCAATGTTCTTCTGTTGAAGCCCCTTCATGTACTTCGGCTTTTTTTGGCAGCTTCGGCCTCGCAAGCCACCTTGAATATTTTAAAGTGCCCTGCCGTGATTGTCGGATTATCCTTTACAATCTCGGAGTAGGGTTCCTTTTCGTTGACGATCCGATATTTCACCCTTGATTTCCAGGCGGCCAACGCATCACTAAATTTGGTCATGGCGTGTTTGTTTATCTTCTTCATTGTCGGGGCCTTATCTGGATCTTCATAATCCTTTTCATTCTTGCCCGGGAACAAGAGTATCTGGTCCAGCTTCTTTAGGAGGGAGGGCCTCAAATTATCTATCTTGTTTAGTTTCTCATCGTTGATGGTGGCGGTTGTCTATATGATGCAGCCTATTTGATTGTCGTAGCACGCGCGCGCTTCCACGGGCGCATTTGGCTCAAAATTGCCATTGTCCACCTCCGTGACCACCAGTCTAAGAGTCCTAAGCTTGTTAGGAAGCCGTTGTCTCTTTTCTTTCGGTTCTATACTGGCTCCACTAGCCTTGGTTCCGGTCTCAGTCTTGGCACTGGTCTCGATGCCGGTCTTAGTCTCAGCGCCGGTCTCGATGCCGGTCTCAGTTTGAGTGCTGGTCTCAGTCTCCGTGCTGGTCTCTACGTCGGTCTCAGACTCCGATGTGATAGGTGGACCCAGCAACATCAACTGTTGATCGTCGGCTTACCTCAAAAATTCCTCTGCCGCTAGGTACACATTGTCGCAGTCATCAGAACCCTGTCCTTCATCGTTGCTGTCAGGACCGGATTTTCAGGATATATAACTTCCCAAAAAATGGCCCTTGTGCTCACCAACCCCAAGTTTTCTGTTAGTTGATAAGGCACAAACTTGATACATAAATTCCAAGCAAAGTACATAATATGTAGTACAAGACCATCCTGGCCTATGAGTACAACACAAGGTTTCTAGTAGTTAATGGCGGAAGCGGTTTGTGGTTCATCAGTGGTCATGGGACTCCATTTCCCACAGGAACAACTGACCAGGCTAACTCCTATCTTCGCAGGACTGCTATCACCAGTGCGTACCTTCCCGGGCTGTCATCGCAACGCTCCTCTCCATGCAAGAAATCTGGCCAAGACAATAGCCTGGGACAAGCCAGTGAGTACTTTTGAATGTACTCGCAAACATTATGAATATAGGTATAATATAATAAATGGTAACCATGGTCTGAAATGTGCCATGATTCACTACATCAGTCATGAAATAAAATTTATGCTGCACACAAGCACATTATTCATATAGAACATGAATAAACGACCCGAGAATAGGAATAAAATGCACCGATCGGGTGTCTGAAGCGACGCCTTGAAAGGATAATAATATAAAGCATGCCTCAGTCGGGCGTCTGAGCGACACCGCGTAAAGGGATTATATATAAAAGATAGGACAAGCATGCCACAGTCGGGCGTCTGTGTGACGCCACATAAAGGGCTTATAAGTAATGAAAATTACAAGCATGCCTCAGTCGGGCGTCTGTGCGACGCCACATAAAGGGCTTATAAGTAATTGAAATAACAAACATGCCACAATCGGGCGTCTGAGCGACACCGCATAAAGGGCTTATAAGTAATTGAAATAACAAGCATGCCACAGTCGGGCGTCTGAGCGACACCACATAAAGGGCTTATATAAGAATAATCACAGTCAGCATCCAGGAGGTAGAATCCGTCCCAGAGATACTCAGTAATTCAAATAATACAAATGGTTAGTCCATAATAATAATCATAATCATCATATGTCACGGGTCATAATCAATGTTCTGGCATAGTAGTTTTTCCTCCAAGACCGACACTAAGACCGACACTTGACCCATCCCAGACTGTAGTCCTTAACCATGGACACGGCTATTCGAATAGATATAATATCTGCAGAGGGTGCACTCTTTACCCACGAGTAACGGATTTCTTCAGTCCATCAGGACTAATTCCGTCCACGGTCTTTCATTTGAAAACACACCTGGCCGCACGCACCAGCCTAACTTACCGGTGTCTGGAATCACCGATGACACCCGTCAAGCGAAACTCTAAGTGGGGAGGCTACAACCTCGCTTAGCATGGGATCAAACTTATATCACGCGCTCTAAGGGGTGCCCCCCTCTCGGTCCCAACAGGAAACACCCATGCCCCCGGACCAGGTGGCATGCCTACCGGATGCAGCCGGTATCTTCCACCATGGCCTCTCTTTATAGTGTGTGCTAGGACAGGGGTTGACAATTTACTGAACCGTACCCTACCTGTGGCAGGGGCAAGTGGTAGTACGAAACCAGTATGGGGGTTACTGGAACAAGACTCGATCTATGGTCGACTTAGGAGGTTAAAGCATTTCCTGCATGGCTAGCTCAAGAATTATATTTCACATCCATCAGACAGAACCACCACTCATCATACCTCCCCATGCCCCACCGATCATAACCGTCTCGACGAGGGACAAGCTCGTGTCTACCCAAGACAGAGACTTTCCCGGATCCTTCCCGGTAGGCATGAGAGGCATATGAGGGGGATTTCTATCACAAACATATCAAATGCCAACATCATGAAATCATCAATATGCACTATGATTATGATCGTATCATCGCATAGAATAACGAAATCTCCGAGACAAGATGGGGTTGCAACCGTATCAACAATGCAAGACAATATTATGCCAGGATTCAGAATGCTTGCCTTCAAGTTGTGTAGAGGCAGGGTGCATACTAAAACTTTTGAAAGTTTTCTTCTTCTTCAAAATCCTATTTTTGAAAATATTCAAATTAACCCATAGTTTCAAAACAGTACAAAAAAGTTATCTGAAATTTTTTCCAATAAATATTAAAATAAACTAGACAAAATTTGAGGAAGGTAGGAAGAAGAATCGACTCATTCGGAGTTATATTTAAAGAGTTATAGCCAGTCAAAGTTTAGTTAAAAAACTGTTTTTAAAAAAATAGAAAAAGAAAAACGGTTCGGGGGGGCTTACGCTTTTTGTTTAGCGAAGACGTATTCAGTGGAATACGCTTACACTTAAGCCACATTTCGGCGGGGCTGGATCACTGACAGTGGGTCCCTTGGGCCCACTGGTCAGGTTTGACCAATCGTCTCTCCCTCCTCTTCCTCTGCCCGAGCGGAGGCGGGACTCCGGCGATCGCCGTCGACGAACGGCGTTTCCCCGCGGGGTCCTGAGGGCGGGGATGGATCCGCCAGTCCAGGGCGGTCCTCCCGGTGGTCGCTAGGCAGGTGGGGATGGAGGGAGTCGCCGACGGCGAGCTCCGCGGCGAAGGTGTCCTTGGGAGGTTTGGGGTTTCTGGCTATGGTGGCTCACCGTCGAGGCTGAGGGTTTGGGTGGCTCTGCAAGACCAAGAGGAGTCGGGTGGTTGTGTTGGATGGACGGGGAGGGCTCTGGTTGCGGTGAATGGCGCCGGAAGGAGGCGGCAGCTGAACCGGCCGGAGACGGGGAAGATGACCCTCCCTGGTCGATTGTAGGCTAAGGGAGCCCTAGGGGGACGGCTTGAGCTTGTCTGAGGGACTGAACAAGCTCGGGGTCCTATTTATAGCGCAACTACATTGGTTCCACGGCCGTGGATAAGGACGTCGGCGAACCGCCGTTCTGTTGCTGTAGGGGGGACGTGGCGGCGACGAGCACTTGCAGACGAGCTTGAGGATGAGCTCGAACTACTCCAAAGGGCACCTGGCGCACGCGTGTGGCTCGGGCGGCGCCGTCCATGGCAGAGGTTGCTGTGGCCGCCCGCTTGCTGCCACGGCCGACCTGACGGCGGCGCTGTAGGGCGCCAGGAGGGGGCCAGGGCGGCTCTATGGCGAGGGAGGGGTCGGGCGTGCTGGCTGTGCGAGGGGGTGGCCAGAACAAGCGCGGGGAGCCGGTAGTGGGGACGCGGCGACTCGGTGCGCGCGCGTGCAAAACATGTGTTCTGGGCGCGCCCAGCGCACACACGTTAGGTGTTCGGCAAAATGCCAAGTCATGCCAGGGGGGCTATAGGCTAGGGTAAAGCCATGGGACATGCTGGTTAGGCAAGGCAAGCAAGTCCAGTGTGCAAACTAAAAACCGTGCGAAAACTGGCCATGCACACCAGGTGTTTGACAAAATGCTAAGGGCATCTAGGCAACTCTTGGGGTGGCCAAAATCTCCCGATCCTAGTCTCTTTAGATGACAAAGAGGTTGGCAAGATTAGTTTCGCAAAAACAGAAACTAGTTGGTGCAAATTTTTGAGAAAACCGAATTTGGACAGAAACTAAAGGCTATCATTTCATAAACTAAAACTGTTCCAATGGGTCCATCCTCCTGGACTTAAGGGTTTGGTAGGGAGGACTATAAGCAGGAAAAGGAAACATGGGCAACAGAGCAACACAAAATGGAGTTGCAGTAGAAAAGGCCAATCTGGTCCAAAGGGTAAAAGAGGATGTTTTGCTCAAATTTTTCAAAGAACATCAAAGAGTTTTTGCATAAAGTTGAATCGTATCTTCCTACTATCATCCCCTAATTTTGGTGGAAGCTATAAAAAAAGTATTTAAATAGGTTGTAGTGCAATACTACCATGTGGACCAGTTCTGAAAACTTGAGGTAGAGCTCAAAATCTCCAATGAATAAAAGATGTTTTTGCATACAAGTGATTTAAAAACATCACATGACATCCCCAAATTTTGGTTGGAATAGTAAATAAATTTATCAAAGGGTTGTAGTTCAAATGGGACCCTAAAACCATGGGAAACCATTTTTAAAGAAATAAAGATCAGGAAAGATAATTTTACAATTAATTCCTATGATAAAAGAAAAGTTTTCACTTGGGGTAAAAACTCCATAATAACAAAGAGAAGAATGGTTCTGAAACCAAAGAAAAACTAGAAAATGAAAAATTTAATTTCCTGGCAAAATTCTAATAAACAGATCATTGCTAAAAAAATTGGGGTGTTACAACACTACCCCCCTTAAGAAAAATCTCGTCCTCGAGATTTGCTAAAAGTTGTTTTGAAAAAAATTACACTTACTATTTCGAAAATAATCATCTCGCTTATGCAATAAATTGTGGCTACACTGAGAGGGCAATAAGTGGTGTAAAACTACAGTGTGGAACACTGGCGCTGCGTGGAAAAATCTGCAGTTAGGTGAGAAGGAGGGATTATTACACTGGATACAGTAAATTAAAAAAATCTAAATTTAAAATATGCTGGTCGTACCCGAGAGCACAGTTCTCTCTCTGGCTGACAGGTGGACCCAGGGCCCATTGTTAGTCTCTTCTTCTACCTTGGGCTCTCTCTGCTTCCTCTCTTCCGTGCGCTTTCCTGCGCTTTCTCCACCAGCGACGCCTAGCGCGTAGGGCATCTAAGCCGTACTGCGGTAGTGCGCGGCGTGATAGCTGCCGGCGCAGCATGCACTCACCTCGCAGGCCAGCGGGCTGTCGGCACTGCTCGGGGATTCGCCTCCGAACACCAGCGATCGAGTGACGAGCGGCGCTGGTGGACTTCGCCCATCGTACATCGATCTCGAGCTATAAAATGGCTAAGGTGCTCCTTTCTTCTTCCTCACACCCGGCCTCGCTTCTTCTTCTCCTCCCTTCCCCTCCATTCCCGTTTGCAGAAGATCGGGACGAGGCTCTAATGGCGGAGGTGATGCCGGATTGGTACGTGATCCTGATGCGCGGTGGGTTGGCGACATTGCTGGGGTTCTCCGTGCTCCTGTGCGCGATGATCCTCGATGATCGTCGTGATGCTGCTGCTCGAGTGTTAGCTCTTCACGGCGGCAGCGATCATGAGGATTAGCTGCGGTGTGTCAGGTGCTAACTGCTGTCAGGGTGCCGGAGCTAACTTGCATCCGAGTGATTACCCACTAATCTCTCCTTCAGAGACTGTGGTGTGTTAGGGAGGTGATCAGTTAGATGCAATATGTGCAGAAGGATTTGTAATGAGCGCTCATGGTCGAGGGGTTGTGGTTGTGAGTCTGCTGTGGTGCTGCATGAATAAAAATCTCTGACGTGAAGCGATATATGCTGTAACAACACCGGGAAAGAAAATCTTACTCCAAAATTTTATTTCGAGTGAAAACAGTTAATCAAAATTTACCGCAATAAAAACCACTCACATATATGCTAAAACCAAATATTTAATTAATCACACAAATCTAGGACGCAAGCTCAAGTTGCAACACATACACAGATGTTGGAATAATGAACGGAGCAGAGGCGTCTACAATGAAAGCGGTAAATGGACAGGGTCCTGAGAAAACGTTTCCGGCACTGGGGCACACTCCTCTTCTATCGGGGAAAGTGGTTTGGCTAGACGATGAATGCGTCTCTCCTGGTCGGGCCTCAGTGGTCTGCCAATGGCGATCTGAGGATTCAAATCAGCGAGGCTCTGGAGATAACCCATCACTCATTGGGTCATACGCTCTTGAGCGATGACATACTGGGCGAGGTTGGCCAGTACTAGATCTCTCTTGATTCGTCCACCGGGAAAAGATGCTACTTCTCCGGGTGCTGCGCGACTCGGAAAGTAATAATACCCTCGATCGCTGGCGTAGGGTACCACGAATCGAAGGCGAGCAAGTGCTTCGTATGCAGCAGCCTCTATGGCCATATGCGGAGTCAGCATAGATTTCCCCACGAAGGAGACTTCCGTCGGGTCTTGGTTTGGGTTTGCAGGAGGGATGTGCACCACTTCCTAATATTTTGAGGTGGATGGGGTGATTCTCAATTTGAGCAGCTCGTACTGGGGTGGCTGGGTAGCACCCATGGTACTGCAGGTAAAGTCCCACAATATTTTAACAAAACTACCCGGGGTTGCATCTGGGGTTCTTAGATAAATGCTAGGGCTCGGCATGGAAAGAAATGGTTGTGAGGGTTGTGCACAAGGTGAGGGGTACTTGGCAAGGCCACGAGGTGGCCTTTTATATAGCATCCAGGCTAGGTTATTTATGGCGGTGAGGGGCACTAGTTTGTCGGCTCTGCTTTCAGGGGGTCGGGGTCAAAGCCACAGATACACCCATCTCACAAAAGTGACGTATCACTGTGGGTGTCGTCAGGGTTCTTTTTGGAAGCTACGTCCGGAATTAAAAATGCAATCGTATACCAACACACTTTTGCATGGCTACTATTTAATATAGGGGCGTACCAATAAACAGCGTTTTAATCATGACGATACAGGATCACACAATTACAGGGTGTGGGCATACTAAGACTCGGTACTACTCGGGTGACTTAGTCTACCTCGTTTATATCTAAGCGGGTGTGCCTTGTGGACGCCGAGGCTTCTCCACGGGTTTCACCGTCGGGGTTAGCTGGAGGGGGCTGAGGTGCTGTAGGGTCGGGGTAGCGATGATGACCATCGCAGGGATTGTTGGCCACAATCCCGTTGGAGTGTGTTCCCAAAAGGCGATGAAGTACTTCTGGGGACATCAAAGCACCTTGGTCGATGGCTGGGGAAGACCTCAAGGACTCGATCGGTTGTCCGAACAGCACGACTGGGTTGTCGGCGTCGGGCTCATCTTCTCTTCTTGCCGGGGCTCGGCGAACCAGTTCTCCACGAGATGTGATTAGATCAAGGGTGATCTGATCGAATAGCTCCTCTAGTGCACTTACATAGTGCACGAGATGCAACAATGTAGGATCCGTCTCATGATCTCCGTTGGCAACCTGGGGTGGCCTACCATGCATACCCGTCACGGCTAGGGTAGTAGTAGAACGAGCGACAGTTAACTCTGGGCGACAAGTGCCGGAGTTGAACTATAGCCTCTCGAGCAGCTAGTTGGATGGCTTGTGGCTCAAAGGAAGTTGTCCTTCCGGTAAACCTGTAGGAGTGTTCTGGCGATAGACCCCTACCATAAATGTGCACAGTGGCCCGGAATTAACGGCTCTCACCGCTCATGGGTCCTTGGTACACAACCTATTATGGGGGATCTTCTAATGCAAAGGCACGGCGGGTGAGGTTTGCTAGCACGGTCACAAAACCTCCAAGGTTGGTTGCTGTGGTCTCATTGTGAACACTTGGGCCAGGCATTATTGCTCGGTTTGGGGTAGAGGCTGTGTTGTGCTGGGTTGAGGCTAGCGTGCCCTTTTTATAGAAAGAGGGGACGGAGTCTTCCTTCGCACGCTTGCGAAAGAGACTATTTAGGTGTCGGTTACTGACACGTGATTGACATGCTAGGCTGATAGGTTGGGCACCGACTGCCAAAAGGTGTCGGGTCACTGTGTGGCTATCTTACACGAGAAGCTTGGCCTGGGTTAGGTTAAGGTCTGGTGGGTTGGTTAACCTAGGTTTTTCGACCTGGCTAAGATAGGATTAGCCAATGGTCAGCCTGGCTCTAATACCAAGTTTGTCAGGACCAGATTTTCAGGATATTAACTTCCCAAAAAATGGCCCTTGTGCTCACCAGCCTCAGGATTTCTGTTAGCTGATGAGGCACAAACTTGATACATAAATTCCAAGCAAAGTACATAATATGTAGTACAAGACCATCCTGGCCTATGAGTACAACACAAGGTTTCTAGTAGTTAATGGCGGAAGCGGTTTGTGGTTCATCAGTGGTCATGGGACTCCATTTCCCACAGGAACAGCTGACCAGGCTAACTCCTATCTTTGCGGGACTGCTATCACCAGTGCGTACGTTCTCGGGCTGTCATTGCAACGCTCCTCTCCGTGCAAGAAATCTGGCCAAGACAATAGCCAGGGACAAGCCAGTGAGTACTTTTGAATGTACTCGCAAACATTATGAATACAGGTATAATATAATAAATGGTAACCATGCTCTAAAATGTGCCATGATTCACTACGTCAGTCACGAAATAAAATTTATGATGCACACAAGCACATTATTCATATAGAACATGAATAAACGACCCGAGAATAGGAATAAAATGCACCGATCGGGTGTCTGAAGCGACGCCTTGAAAGGATAACAATATAAAGCATGCCTCAGTCGGGCGTCTGAGCGACACCACGTAAATGGCTTATATATAAAAGATAGAGCAAGCATGCCATAGTCGGGCGTCTGTGCGATGCCACATTAAGGGCTTATAAGTAATGAAAATTACAAGCATGCCTCAGTTGGGCGTCTATGCGACGCCACATAAAGGGCTTATAAGTAATTGAAATAACAAACTTGCCACAGTCAGGCGTCTGAGCGACACCGCATAAAGGGCTTATAACTAATTGAAGTAACAAGCATGCCACAGTCGGTCGTCTGAGCGACACCACATAAAGGGCTTATATAAGAATAATCACAGTCAGCATCCAGGAGGTAGAACCGTCCAAGGGATACTCATTAATTCAAATAATACAAATGGTTAGTCCATAATAATAATCATAATCATCATATGTCACGGGTCATAATCAATGTTCTGGCTTAGTAGTTTTTCCTCCGAAGACCGACACTAAGACACACACTTGACCCATCCCAGACTGTAGTCCTTAACCATGGACACGGCTATTCGAATAGATATAATCTCTGCAGAGGGTGCACTCTTTACCGGTGTTTGGAATCACCCACGACACCCGTCAAGCGAAACTCTAAGTGGGGAGGCTACAACCTCGCTTAGCGTGGGATCAAACTTATATCGTGCACTCTAAGGGGTACCCCCCTCTCGGTCCCAACCGGAAACACCCATGCCCCCGGACCAGGTGGCATGCCTACCGGATGCAGCCGGTATCTTCCACCATGGCCTCTCTGTACGGTGTGTGCTAGGACTGGGGTTGACAATTTAATGAACCGTACCGTACCTGTGACAGGGGCAAGTGGTAGTATGAAACAAGTATGGGGGTTACTGGAACAAGACTCGATCTATGGTCGACTTAGGAGGTTAAAGCGTTTCCTGCATGGTTAGCTCAAGAATTATATTTCACATCCATCAGACAGAACCACCGCTCATCATACCTCCCCATGCCCCACCGGTCATAACCGTCTCGATGAGGGACAAGCTCATGTCTACCCAAGACAGAGACTTTCCCGGATCCTTCCCGGTAGGCATGAGAGGCATATGAGGGGGATTTCTATCACAAACATATCAAATGCCAACATCATGAAATCATCAATATGCACTATGATTATGATCGTATCATCGCATAGAATAACAAAATCTCCGAGACAAGATGGGGTGGCAACCGTATCAACAATGCAAGACAATATTATGCCAGGGTTCAGAATGCTTGCCTTCAAGTTGTGTAGAGGCAGGGTGCATACTAAAACTTTTGAAAGTTTTCTTCTTCTTCAAAATCCTATTTTTGAAAATATTCAAATTAACCCATAGTTTCAAAATAGTACAAAAAAGTTATCTGAAATTTTCTCCAATAAATATTAAAATAAACTAGACAAAATTTGAGGAAGGTAGGAAGAAGAATCAACTCATTTGGAGTTATATTTAAAGAGTTATAGCCAGTCAAAGTTTAGTTAAAAATCTGTTTTAAAAAAACAGAAAAAGAAAAACGGTTCGGGGGGGCTTACGCTTTTTGTTTAGCAAAGACGTATTCAGTGGAATACGCTTCCACTTAAGCCACGTTTCGGCGGGGTTGGATCACTGACAGTGGGTCTCTTGGGCCCACTGGTCAGGTTTGACCAGTCATCTCTCCCTCCTCTTCCTCTGCCCGAGCGGAGGCGGGACTGCGGCGATCAGCGTCGACGAACGGCGTTTCCCCACAGGGTCCTGAGGGCGGGGATGGATCCACCAGTCTAGGGCGGTCCTCCCGGTGGTCGCTAGGCAGGTGGGGACGGAGGGAGTCGTCGACGGAGAGCTCCGCGGTGAAGGTGGCCTCGGGAGGTTTGGGGTTTCTGGCTATGGTGGCTCACCGTCGAGGCTGAGGGATTGGACGGCTCTGCAAGACCAAGAGGAGTCGGGTGGTGGTGCTGGATGGATGGGGAGGTCTCTGGTTGCGGTGAATGGGGCCGGAAGGCGGCAGCGGCCAAACCGGCCGGAGACGGGGAAGACGGCCTTCCCTGGTCAATTGCAGGCTAAGGGATCCCTAGGGGGACGGCTTGAGCTTGTCTGAGGGACTGAACAAGCTCGGGGTCCTATTTATAGCGTAACTACGTCGGTTCCGTGGCCGTGGATAAGGACGCCGGTGAACCATCGTTCTGTTGCTGCAGGAGGGACGTGGCGGCGACGAGCGCTTGCAGACGATCTTGAGGATGAGCTCGGACTGCTCCAGAGGGCAGCTGGTGCACGTGTGTGGCTCGGGCGGCGCCGTCCATGGCAGAGGTTGCTGTGGCCGCCCGCTTGCTGCCATGGCCCACCTGACGGCGGCGCTGTAGGGTGCCAGGAGGGGGCCAGGGCGGCTCTGTGGCGAGGGAGGGGTCGGGCGTGCTGGCTGTGCGAGGGGGTGGCCAGAACGAGCGCGGGGAGGCGGTAGTGGGGACGCGGCGACTCGGTGCGCGCGCGTGCAAAACGTGCGTTCTGGGCGCGCCCAACGCACGCACGTCAGGTGTTCGGCAAAATGCCAAGTCATGCCAGGGGCCTCCAATCCACAAGAGGTTAAGCAGGGAGGGGCTATAGGCTAGGGTAAAGCCATGGGACATGTTGGTTAGGCAAGGGAAGCAAGTCCAGTGTGCAAACTAAAAACCATGCCAAAACTGGCCATGCACACCAGGTGTTTGAGAAAATGCTAAGGGCATCTAGGCAACTCTTGGGGTGGCCAAAATCTCCCGATCCTAGTCTCTTTAGATGACAAAGAGGTTGGCAAGATTAGTTTGGGAAAAACAGAAACTAGTTAGTGCAAATTTTTGAGAAAACCGAATTTGGACAGAAACTGAAGGCTATCATTTCATAAACTAAAACTGTTCCAATGGGTCCATCCTCCTAGACTTAAGGGTTTGGTAGGGAGGACTATAAACAGGAAAAGGAATCATGGGAAACAAAGCAACACAAAATGGAGTTGAAGTAGAAAAGACCAATCTGGTCCAGAGGGTAAAAGAGGATGTTTTGCTCAAAATTTTCAAAGAACATCAAAGAGTTTTTGCATAAAGTTGAATAGTATCTTCCTACTATCATCCCCTAATTTTGGTGGAAGTTATAAAGAAATATTTAAATAGGTTGTAGTGCAATACTACCATCTGGACCAGTTCTGAAAACTTGAGGTAGAGCTCAAAATCTCCAATGAATAAAAGATGTTTTTGGATACAAGTGATTTAAAAACATCACATGACATCCCCAAATTTTGGTTGGAATATTAAATAAATTTATCAAAGGGTTGTAGTTCAAATGGGACCCTAAACCATGGGAAACCATTTTTAAAGAAATAAAGATCAGGAAAGATAATTTTACAATTAATTCCACTTATAAAAGAAAAGTTTTCACTTTGGGTAAAAACTCCATAATAACAAAGAGAAGAATGGTTCTGAAACCAAAGAAAAACCAGAAAATGAAAAGTTTAATTTCCTGGCAAAATTCTAATAAATAGATCATCGCTAAATTTTTTTGGGGTGTTACAGTTGCTAGCCATGTTTTGTATGATTAAATCTAGTCAATTAATTCTAGACCTAATAAAATGAATATGACATAAAAATGCCTATGCTTTGCAGGAATGTTGACTCCTTCCCGGTGTGGCAAATCCCGGGCACTCGATATGTCCTAGTTTGTAGCACAAGTCAGGCCGAAATTCACTGAAAATTTTGGCATGACTTTTGCTAAGAAGTGGACAAATCGAGAACCTGAAATTTGCCGGAGCGGAAATGAATCAACATTCCGGCAAAACATAGGCCACTTGGCTTCATTCCCTGGAAACAACAAAGCCACTTTGGCACAATCGAAACATGTGCAAACACAATTGAGGAATTTGCATATATCTTGACCACTTCAAATTTTCATCTCCTAGCGTTTGATACTTCAAGAAAATCTACACAAATCTCATGCTCTCTCAAACTAAATTTAAAAACCAAATATAGATTATATTTAGTTAACTACTGAACTAAACTTTACTCTAAACTAAACCCTACTGAACTAGTTAATATCTACATTATCTACTACTTAACATCAATTATTACCCTAACTAAAAAACATCTACTATTAAGCATACTGCCCTAGTTAACTAGTACCATCACTACTACTAATTAACATCTAGTACTACTACTAAAAATTATTATCTATGAACCCTAGTACTAATTAACATCTACTACTGCTAATTAACATGGTAGGGGAAGAAAAAGCAGAGAGAGAGGGGGTGGGGGAGGGGTGGGGGCTTACAGAGAGGGGAGAGACGGTGGTGGGGAGGTGCTCGGCGACGGAGGTAGGGGCGGCGAGGGCGGGCTCAGGATCGGGAGGCACCGGTCCTGGGTTGGCTCGGGCGGCGGCGGTGAGGTCGAAGGCGGCGATGGTGAGGTCAAGAGCGACGGCGGGCGGTGGCGGTGAGGTTGAGGGCGGCCTCGGGAGGCGTCGGTGAGGACAGGCTCATGCTCGGGCGGCATGGACACAGGAGTTAGGGGAACAGGGGGAGAGGGGGGAAAGGAGGACTTAGCAAAATTTTGAGCCCGCGGGTGGTTAAGTCGAACTAGCCGTAGCGCTGTTTCAGAAACGCGCTATAGCTAAGTTAGCTATAGCGCGTTTTAGCAAAACACGCTACTGCTATAGGAAGCAGTTATTTCTTTTGTTTATCCTTACATTTTCTTTTTTTCATTTCTCTGTTTCCTACTTCTTTCATTTTCATTTACTTTCCTATTTTTTTCATTTATATTTTCTTTCTTAGCAGTAGTGCTCTACGCAGGAAACACGTTGCAACAATGACCATAGTGGTAGCGCGCTTTGCGTGGAACCGCTACTACTATTCCTAGCCTACCGCCAACACGGTGGGATTTATAGTGGTAGCGTTTTTTGCTGCACACGCGCTACTGCTATAGTTGTAGCTATAGCGCGCTTTCCTAGAACGCGCTACTACAAAGTAGCAGTAGCGCCCTATTTTAACCAGCGCTACTACTATACCTCTGTGTATAGGCTTTTCCCTAGTAGTGCCAGCTGAGTCAAGTGGTTGTGGTACCCAGACATTCTATGTATATGTTCACTAACAGAACTATTCTCTTCCATTTTGCAGTTTAGAACTTATTTGAGACTTCATATCTCTCAATCCGGGCATTTGCTTGAAATATTAACTTTAACTCCTGGAACATCTCATATGCTCCATGATGTTCGAAATGTCGTTGAAGTCCCAGTTCTAAGCTATAAAGCATGGCACACTGAACTATCGAGTAGTCATCAACTTTGCTCTGCCAGGTGTTCACAACATCTGGCGTTGCTCCTACAGTGGGTTTGTCACCTAGCGGTGCTTCTAGGACGTAATTCTTCTGTGCAGCAATGAGGATAATCCTCAAGTTATGTACCCAGTCCGTGTAGTTGCTACCATCATCTTTCAACTTAGCATTCTCTAGGAACACATTAAAATTCAACGGAACAACAGCACGGGCCATCTATCTACAACAACATAGACATGCAAAATACTATCAGGTACTAAGTTCATGATAAATTAAAGTTCAATTAATCAAATTACTTAAGAACTCCCACTTAGATAGACATCTCTCTAACAATCTAAGTGATCACGTGATCCATATCAACTAAACCATGTCCGATCATCACGTGAGATGGAGTAGTTTTCAATGGTGAACATCACTATGTTGATCATATCTACTATATGATTCACGCTCGACCTTTCGGTCTCAGTGTTCCGAGGCCATATCTGCATATACTAGGCTCCTCAAGTTTAACTCGAGTATTGTGCATGCTTGCACCCGTGGTATGTGAACGTAGAGCTTATCACACCCGATCACCACGTGGTGTCTCGGCATGACGAACTGTAGCAACGGTATATACTCAGGGAGAACACTTGTACCTTGATATTTAGTGTGAGATCATCTTATAATGCTACCGCCGAACTAAGCAAAATAAGATGCATAAAGGATAAACATCACATGCAATCAATATAAGTGATATGATATGGCCATCAACATCTTGTGCCTTTGATCTCCATCTCCAAAGCACCGTCATGATCACCATTGTCACCGGCTTGACACCTTGATCTCCATCGAAGAATCGTTGTCGTCTCGCCAACTATTGCTTCTACGACTATCGCTACCGCTTAGTGATAAAGTAAATAAATTACATGGCGATTACATTTCATACAATAAAGCGACAACCATATGGCTCCTGCCAGTTGCCGATAACTATGTTACAAAACATGATCATATCATACAATAAAATTTAGCATCATGTCTTGACCACACTACTAGGAAAAGGCCTACTAATGGCGCACCAGTTTTGCCTACTAATGGCGCATCATTGGTGCACCATTAGTATCACGCCACTAGTATTTATTACTAATGGCGCACCACTGGTGCGCCATTAGTATCTGGTATACTAATGGCGCACCACCCAGTGCGCCATTAGTATATAACACCTTGCGCCATTAGTATGCCTCCCATGGGCCATATTTAACCATATGCTTTAGCACACTAATGGCGCACTGCGGATGGATGCGCCATTAGTATACTTGGCATACTAATGGCGCATTGTTTGGTGATGCGCCATTAGTATACTTTGGCATACTAATGGCGCACTCGATAGTGATGCGCCATTAGTATGAATATTAGGTTTTATTTTTTTTTCTTTTCTGATTTTTGCACAGGTTACAAAATATATTATTTGACAGAATATAGACAGTAGCACACAGCAACAGCAGATTCATCGAATACAATAGAAGATTAGTCTCCGAATACAATTCATCATATTAGTCTCCGAATTCAAAAGACCAAACAAAGATAAAACATTAGAAGTATCGAGACCGCGAGTATCGAGTTTGTCGGAAGTAATGCTAATCCTAACAAGTCCTACTAATCATCATCGTACAACTTCTACTCGTTATTAATAACAAGTCATACGATCATCATCTTGATAGTCATCAAACCAACCCTACTTAATTGTTCTTAGCACATGCTCATCAGTATTAGGCAGGACCTAAATACCCTATTTAAGCTAAAATAGCATAAAACAATATAGACCCTGACTCTCCATTATGGAGAATAGAGAACATCCTGTCTCCAATTCTTGCGCTTCGTTTCCTTTTGCTTCCAAGAACCTCCTTACGACTGTCCATACATTTTTTTCCATCCTTTGATTTTCATGTCTCCACTTCTTTTAGAAATCTCGCATGGACAGTTGAGATTTGTAGGATGACCTGGCTGTATGTTCAAAACATTAAGACTACCTTCCTTATACATCAAATGAGGCACACAATTCTCTGGGATTATCTGTTGAAAAACATAGTAATAACTTCATAGTTAGCAATGATGTACTAGTTTTAGAAGTATGCAAAAGATGCACGGATGTCGTAATAGTAAAAATCTTACTAGGGTATCTCCATGGTAGTTACCGTAGTTGAACACATGCACTAGTGGCACGTATTTACCATAATGTAGAGGAGTTTGATTGTGGATATTGTAATTCTCAATGTCAGTACAAAATTCGACCATATGATTTTTCTTCTTGTAAGTTGTTAATTCGGAGCCATCGGTGTAGTGGGTTTTGTCTACCATCTCCCGCACATTCTTTGAACAATAAAAATAAGCCGTCAATGGAAATAAGCTGTCAACTATTTTGAAATAAACAATATAAATTAGTTAATAATTAACTATGTTTGAGAAACTCACATAGCGGTAGAACTGGAGGCGTATCAACAAGGACCCAAATGTCCATATTGTCTTGGTTGATGTCAGGATTACCAAGATCCATGGTGATAAGCATACCCTCATCAAAACCATACATCTTGCAAAATGCTTCCCAATTTTTGCAACCAAAATGGGTTACGCTCTCAGAATTATATAGATTTACTTCAAAGTCCACATCATGATGAGTCCTTAGGTGAATTTTCTTTGTTTCGGAAATTTCATGATCTTCAAAATCCATCCTTTCCAAGACATAGCGTCTTGCATGGCATGGGATAAGCTATACTCGAATTGTAAAAGATGAAAATTACACGTTGAAATAGTTGAAGTCATGCTTAATTATGAAAGTAACACTTGTCGTCGTTGTGTACCGTTTCAACTTCGAAGGTCTCCTCGAGCTTAATGCTGAAGCGCCAATCATCGTCCCGGTGAGGCATGTCGCACAGACCTCGATCGTCGTGGCACCAGTCGCACTCCCCCGGGAGACTTTCGTCGTCCGGTGACGACATATCCTACGTTCATAATTCAAAAGTACATCATTTAGGGTTTGTCGACACCGAGGCATCCTAAAAGCTAAGCTTTTATTATTTAGGGTTTGTCGATGCCGAGGCACCCTAAAAGCCTAAGCTTTCATCATTTAGGTTCTTATCGACACCGAGGCACCCTAAAAGCCAAGGTTTTATCATTTAGGGTTTGTCGACGCCGAGGCACCCTAAAAGCCTAAGCTTTCATCATTTAGGTTCTTATCGACACCGAGGCACCCTAAAACCTATGGTTTAATGCAGCAAGAATAAAGGGGCAGTTGATCCTACTTAATTAAGTACTAAGATACCCCGACCCATGCATTAGTCACAAGTACCCTATATGTCCTACTTTTAGCAAAGTCATGCTAAAATTCACGGAAAATTTCAGCATGACCTTTGCTGAAAATAGGACATATGGAGTACCCGAATTTGCCGGAACAGAAGTTAATCGACATTCCAGCAAACTAAAGGGCCTCTCGGGGTACCTGCAAATTCATCACGACACGATGGTTGGAGGCAAAACCCAGCAAACTAGCAAAGTTACTGACGTGTTTACAGAAATTGTTTTCTTTAAAAGATGATCATCATATTTACAAGTCTTTCTCAATGTGATCACAAGTAATTCAGAGGCATCACAAGTAATTCCCTGTCCATTAGTCCCTCCCCAACTAGATACTAGAGTAGCACTGTTGATGCCCTGTTATTGCTGAACTTTATGACAGTATATACAACAACTTATCCTAAATGTGGCTAGAACTGCAGATTTACAAATTAAAGGGCACAAACTCAAGCAAGCTTCGTGAACAATACCCTGACAGAAAACATAGGACAAGCAATGAATTTCTATAACCAGTAAGAACAAGGGGATGATTTTAGCAAGTTAAGTGCAGCTCTAGCACCCTGTACAATACCCTGACAGAAAACATAGGTTGTCAAAGTATAGCACAGGAGCAACGATATTAAACCTAGTAGCACTACTGAACCTAATTGAACCTAGGCAATACTCCAACTGAATGATGGACCATGCATGTTCTATCTCACTACTAAACCCCAAGAGAAAAATTCAGTAACAAATGGAGTAACAGATTAACAAATTACAATACACAAGAACTAAACTTTGGTTAACTGAATGCAGTAGCTATTGAGTTGTCCAGATTAACAAACTGCAGTGCACAAATCGCATGTCATCATCAGTAACAAAATTCAGATTAACAGATTACTTCCATATGTCAATTTTAGAAGAAAAGGAACGAATTACTAGCATTGCATCTCTACTGAACTGAACATGTGGCGAATGACAAATGTTGTCTGATGTTGAACAAATGGCATGAAAGACATTTTCTGTCTAAACCTAGGAACACAGTCATTACTGTCTGTCTATCTAAACCTAATTGAACCTAGGCATTACTGTCTGTCTAAACCTAGTGCACAAACCTAATTGAACCTATGAACAAATGGCACTACTGAACCTAATTGAACCTAGGCATTACTGCCTGTCTAAACCTAGTGCACAAACCTGAAGTGTTGAGACACAAGACACGGTCGAGAGGGAGGGAGGGATGGAATGGGGAGGAAGGGTGGAGAGGGAGGAAGGAGGAAGGAGGAGAGGTACCTGGGCGGGCGCGGCCGGTCGCCGGAGGGGTCGGGGTCGGCGACGGCCGTGGCGTCGAAGGGATGGCTCGAGGGCGTCCGAGCTCGTTCGGGTCCTCTAGTCAAAGAGGAAGATGGCGAGGGGCCGACGTGGGGAGGCTGTCGGCGACGGCGAGGTCGTGGAGGCGTCGGCGATGGCGGAGCTGCAGTGGTGGGAGGCGCGGGGGCGGCGGTGCACGTAGGGGCGGCGGCGTCGTGGGTCAGTGCAGCGCGGGGGGGGGGAACTGGATCTGGCGAGAGGGAAGGACGAAGGGGTCGGGCGAGTTGGAGCCAAGGGAAGATTACTAATGGCGCACCCCCGAGCAGTGCGCCATTAGAATGTTTTTTTATTAGAATGTTTTTATTATTTTTATACTAATGGCGCACCGTGGCATAGTGCGCCATTACTAGTTTATACCAGTAATGGCGCACTATGCAACGGTGCGCCATTAGTAGTTTTGCAAAAAAAGTAAAAAAAATACAGTAGCGGCGCAGTCTATGGATGGTGCGCCATTAGTAGTTCTAACTACTAATGGCGCACTCTGCCCGGATGCGCCATTAGTATGTTTGAAAAAATTAAAAAAAACATTTTGTTACTAGTGGCGCACCGTGTGCCTGGTGCGCCATTAGTGTCTTCCATACTAATGGCGCATCTCCACATGGTGCGTCATTAGTATATACTAATGGCGCACCACATGTCTGGTGCGTCATTAGTGTCATTTCCATCTATAGCCATTTTCCTAGTAGTGCCATATCACATCACAACATGCCCTGCAAAAACAAGTTAGATGTCCTATACTTTGTTGTTGCAAGTTTTACGTGGCTGCTACGGGCTGAGCAAGAACCGTTCTTACCTACGCATCAAAAACCACAATGCAGTATAGTGATTGTTTTTTGATCTTCAGAAAGAACCTTGTTCATTGAATCCGATTCAACTAAAGTTGGACAAACTGACACCCACCAGCCACCTGTGTTCGAAGCACGTCGGTTGAACCAGTCTCGCATAACCGTACGTGTAATGTCGGTCTGAGCCGCTTCATCCAACAATACCGCTGAATCAAGAATCAACTAGTGATGGAAAGCAATATGTATATGCCTACACCCACAACTCCTTTGTGTTCTACTCGTGCATATAACATCTACGCATAGACGTGGCTCGGATGCCACTGTAGGGGAACGCAGTAATTTCAAAATTTTCCTACGCACACGCAAGATCTATCTAGGTGATGCATAACAACAAGAGGGGAAGAGTGTTGTCCACGTACCCTCATAGACCGTAAGCGGAAGATTTATGACAAAGCGGTTGATGTAGTCGAACACTACCAGGGAAAACTTTATACACAAAATCTTAGTAGCAGCGCGACACAAAAAGAAGCGCTACTGCTAATTAGCACTAGCGCGGTTAAGAAAAGCACGCTGCTGATGCCAATATAGCAGTAGCGCGTGAAGGCTAAACCTCGCTGCTACAAAAATCGACCGACAGTAACCAACAACCTAAGTTTAGCAGCACCGCGGTGTCAGGATGCGCGCTACTGCTAATGCGATAGTAGTAGTGCGCTGTTTACTCATGTCACTACTGCTAATTTTGAAATTGTCCACACGGTTGGCCCCGTTTAGCAATAGCGCATGTGAGAAAAGCACGATGTTGCTACGCTCTTAGCAGTAGCGCGTTTTTCCTCTTGCGCTACTGCTAAGATGACCCCACCACCTATTTTCACCCATCCTCCCCTCCCCCATCTCCTCTCCTCCCTTTCCCCTACATCCCACATCCTCCCTCTCTCACTCTTCTTCTTCCTCAATACTTCTCCACCCATTAATCTCCCTCTTCTACCTACCTTTCTCTCTCTTCATTACTCCTAGCTAACTAAACCACCTCCATTAATGCATCTCCTTTCTCTTTTTCCTCCCCCCTCCACTAGTTGAAGTTGTCTCCTCCCAAATTAGCTAGCTATGTAGATGTAGCATTTAGTTAAGTGACATATTTGCCCCCTAACTAGATCTATCTTTGTCAAGAAGAGCTTTGTGCACTTTTGATCTCCCTACATCATCATCTCCACCGTGTGCTCGATCTCGATCTAGAGGTGATTAAAATTTCATGCTTTTGCAAAATGGAAATATGTGTATGTGTGTGTGATATGATAATTGGGCAATATGATGGAAATTGTGTGTGTGTCATGAGTTGACGCCAAATTGTGCTTTTGAATTGCCTATGTTTTGCCAAAATGTCGATTTATTTCCGTTTCGGCGAATTCCGGGCAAACTCTAGATCAATATGTCCTATTTTTAGGGAAGGTCATGCCGAATTTTTGTATGACTTTGATGCATGCACGCATTTTTATTATCAATTTGTTCATTATTACCGTGAAGACGTTCATGATGGTCGGTGGAAGGATGGTGGACAAGTGGTTGCGGTCGGCGGTGCAGGACATGAAAGAAAATAACCGGACAGAGGTTTTATGTCCGTGTCGAAAATGCAAAGGAATAGTTTGGCTCGACCCCTATGATGATGGTTGTGTCGAAGCGCACCTGCTCATGACTGGTTTCATGGATGGCTATACTCGGTGGATAATTGAAGATGAGGATGACAATGTTGAGGACGTCGACGGGGCAGGCAATGACGACACAGGGCAAGACGAAGAGATGATCGATAATGGCAGCGGGGAAGAGGTCAGACATGGCGGCAGAGAAGGGGCCGGACATGGCGGAGGAGAAGGGGCCGGACATGGCGGCGGAGATAACATGGACTCCACGCAGCAGAGTTCGTCGGTACTAAGTTCAATCGTGTGGGACCCTCATGTTCAAGCACTGCTTCACAAGGAGACGACTACTGAGAGAGCTACTTCTAGAGAGGAGGCTAAGCTGGAGCAACTGGTGGTAGACTAGAACACTCCATTGTATGATGGTTGCAATCCTGAGGTGACCCGCTTGAGTTTCACGCTCCAACTCCTGAAGACAAAGGCTAATAACAAATGGACCGACACTAGCCTCGATGAGCATCTCAAGTACCTAAAGGATGTTCTTCCCACGGGGAATCTACGTCCTACTAGTGTTGATGAGGTCAAGAAGATCGTGTGCCCTCTTGATCTGCCGCATGTTAGATACCATACATGCATCAACGATTGCATAATTTATCGGAAGGAGCACACGGAAAAAACAGGTTGTCCGGTGTGCAATGCTTCTCGATACAAGAAGGCCAGGAAGAAATGTCCCCAGAAAGTTGTATGGTACTTACCGATCACTCCCCGTCTCCAGCGGTATTTTGTAGATCCCAAGGAAGCAACGCTAATGCGCTGGCACGCAGAGAGGAAGAAGCCCAAGGATGGAGATGAACCGAAGCTGAGACACGTCAAGGATGGAAGCTAGTGGAGAGCGTTGAACAACTTCTATCGGTATTTTGAATGTGATGCAAGGAACATTGTGCTCGGCGCGTGTACCGATGGCATGGATCCGTTTGGCAACCAGAACACCAACCATAGCACATGGCCCATGTTTGTATGGATGTACAACCTCCCCCCTGGTTGTTCTTGAAGTCGAAGTACATTCACATGAGCATGCTTATTCAAGAGGAGTTACACACGTTATGGAAAACACCGACCAAGACATGGGATGCCAGCAAAGGCGAGTATTTCTACATGAGAGCCGCGCTGATCACGAGGTGCACGACTATCTCGGTTACAGATATGTCGTAGGCTAGGTGTGCCATGAATACTGTGGATGCACGTGGTGCATGGATGATACGATGTCTCAGCAGCTAACATCAAGGAAAGATGGCAGGTCTGGGAAAATCGTGTACATGGGGCATCGAAGATGGCTCGAACAGGACGACCCATGGAGAAACCATGGACATCTATTCAATGTTCACGCTGAGCATCGACGACCTCCACGTAAGTGGAGCGGCGCCGAAATCGATGATCTATTGAAAAACTGGAAGGAGTGCCCCGCGCCAGGAAAGACAATGAAAAAGGCGCCGGAGCCGCTGCTGAAGGTATGGAAGACGAGGTCTGTGTTCTGGGACTTGGAGTACTGACACAAACTCGATACACCTCATTGCCTTGATCAAATGCATATCTGTAAGAATGTCCTTGAGAGCTTGCTCGCGACACTAATGAACATGTCGGATAAGACCAAGGATGGGCCGAAGGGAAGAAAAGACTTGCAAGATTTGAACATCAGGGAAGATCTGCACATGCCACCCCGTAAAAAGTCAGACGAGACAGAGACGGAGACAGGGGCACGGGGGAAGAATGGTAAGAAAATAAAGAAAGAGGATTATTACCCCCCCCCCTTCTTGCTTCACCTTAAGTCAGGCTGAGATCGATCAATTCTTGAAGTGCCTTAACAGAGTCAAAGTTAGTTCCGGTTACTGTGGCAATATATATCACCTTCCCTTCGTTCACTACTCTCAGAAAAAAAGAAAGGAAAAGTGAGAGAAAATAAAGGAAAAGAAAATAGAAGGAAACAAACAGGAAAACTGTTATATAGGTACTGGTCATAGCAGCAGCGCTTTTGTGAGAAAAGAGCTACAACTAGTCTAGATAGCAGTGGCAGTTTCTACACGAAACCGCTATAGCTACCTGGAGTAGCTATAACGCGTTTTGCCTAAACGCGCTACTACAATGCCCACTTAACCCCCAAAATCCCCAATCCTCCCTTCATCCTGCCTCTTTTCTCCCAAATCACCACACTCTCTCTTCCCTCATCGCGCCGCCGAAGCCCTGCCCTCACCGCGCCCTGGCCCTCGCCCGCGACCCCGACCTCGACCGACCCCGGCGCCGGCTCCGGCCCCCGACCCCGACCCCGACCGACCCCGACCCCGGCTCCGGCCCCGGCCCCGACCCCAGCTCCGGCCCCGGCGCTCGACCCCGACCCCTCCCAACCTTGGCCGTCGTCGGGTCTGCACCCTCTGTAAGCCGCCCACCGCTCCCCCTCTCTCTGGTAGCTAGGTTTTTTGGTTAATTTACTTAGGTTTTGGTTAGGGAAGATGGTTAATTAGGTTATATATTTAGTTATGAATTTAGCTAGGTTTTTTTCTTCAAGTTCTATATTTTTCTTCCTTTTATATGCAAATTTGAAGTGGACAAGTGATATGTGGACATGTGATGTTTTGGACATGTCATATTTAGAATTTCGAAATGATGATTATGTGCAGGGTAAATGATCCGAGTGGCCTATATTACGCCAGAATGTTGATTCATTTCCGTTCCGGTGAATTTCAGGAGCTTGATATGTCCATCTTTTAGCAAAGGTCATACCAAAATTTTTCGTGTGGACATGTTCTTTTTTATGTCATTTCGCATTTTTTCATAGTTCTAGAATTAAACGAGGAGACTTAATCATAGGAAAGATGCCGAAGAACAAAGAATCTGGGCCTTCTGGTCAAGAACAAGGGCAAGTTTGATGGTAAAGCAGAGTTTGATGGGAAGAACAAGGCTGTACAGCACATGAACTTCAAGAAGAAGAATGACAAGAAGAAAGGTCTTTGTCATGTGTGTGGAGATCCTGATCAATGGGCTCCTAGTTGCCCTAATCGCTATGACAAGCATCATCTTGGAAAAGGCAGCAAGACCGCTAATGTTGTCATTGGAGACACTGACATGAACGATGCTGGGTATGGTATATTTCCCACTATTCTTTCAGTATGCCATTCTCCTGATTGGTTGATTGACACAGGTGCTAATGTGCATGTTTGCGGTGATATTTCCATGTTTTCGTCTTATCAGACTGCAGGGACTTCCACCATGCTGATGGGCAACGGTTCAAGTGATTCTGTTCATGGTGTTGGCACGGTCGATCTGAAGTTTAATTTGGGGAAGATCGTGCGGCTAAAGAACGTGCATTATGTCCCCTCCGTCAATAAAAATCTTGTTAGCGGATCTCTTCTGTGTAGAGATGGCTATAAGCTTGTCTTTGAGTCGAATAAATTTGTAATATCCAAGTGTGGAACCTTTGTTGGTAAAGGCCATGAGTCAGGAGACCTGTTTCGTTTATCCTTATCAGACATTTGCAATAAAGTTGTTAATCATGTTTGCAACAATAGTGAATCAAATGTGTGTCATTCACGTCTTTGTCATGTTAACTTTGGTTGCATGTCACGACTAGCTAAGTTGAACTTAATCCCTAGTTTCACCACTGTCAAGGGATCTAAGTGTCAAGTGTGTGTGCAAGCTAAGCACCCTCGTAAGTCTCCTGTGACTGCGGAAACGAGAAATATTGCACCACTAGAGCTCATACATTTAGATCTATGTGAAATGAATGGTGTTTTGACAAAAGGTGGAAAGAAGTATTTTATGACATTGATTGATGAATACACTCGATACTGCCATGTGTATCTTCTGAAATCTAAGGATGAGGGTTTGAACTATTTCAAGATCTATAAAGCTGAAGCGGAAAACCAACTTGATCGAAAGATCAAGAGGCTTAGGTCTGATCGTGGTGGAGAGTATTTCTCAAATGAATTTGATTCCTTTTGTGCAAAACATGGTATAATCCATGAAAGGACGCCTCCCTATTCACCTCGGTCAAATGGGGTGGCCGAAAGAAAGAACCGTACTCTAACTGATTTGGTTAACGCCATGTTAGACACATCGGGTCTCTTCAAGGCATGGTGGGGGGAGGCGATATTGACGTCATGTCATGTCCTAAACCGAGTTCCCACAAAGAACAAAGAGATAACTCCATTCGAGGAATGGGAGAAGAAAAGGTTAAAACTCTCTTATCTGCGAACCTGGTGTTGTTTGGCGAAAGTCAATGTGCCCATTCCAAAGAAGCGCAAACTTGGACCAAAATCTGTGGATTGTGTTTTCCTGGGTTATGCTTTTCATAGCATTGGTTATAGATTCTTGGTTGTAAAATCTGAGGTACCTGACATGCATGTCGGTACGATCACGGAGTCGAATGATGCGTCTTTCTTTGAAGATATCTTTCCCATGAAGGATATGGCTACCTCATCTAATCAGGAGATGTCTGGCTCATCGAATTAGGAACCACTTACAATTACTAAACCTGCCATTTCGATGGAACACTTTGAAAATTCTGTGGAGGAAAACAATGAAGTTCCTACTAGCAGCAAGAGACAAAGGATTGCAAAGTCCTTTGGTGATGATTTTCTTGTCTATCTAATAGATGACACTCCCAGTTCTATTTCAGAGGCCTATGCATCTGAAGATGCTGATTACTGGAAGGAAGCGGTCTGTAGTGAGATGGATTCCATCTTGGCAAATGAAACTTGGGAGATCACTGATATTCCTTATGGGTGCAAACCTATAGGGTGCAAATGGGTATTCAAGAAGAAACTTAGGCCTGATGGTACTATTGAGAAATGCAAGGCATGGCTCGTGGCCAAGGGTTATACCCAAAAGGAAGGTGAAGACTTCTTTGATACTTACTCACCTATGGCTCGACTGACCACTATTCAAGTACTACTTTCTCCAGCGGCCTCACATGGTCTTCTCGTTCATCAAATGGATGTTAAGACTGCTTTCCTAAATGGAGAGTTGGATGAGGAAATTTACATGGAACAATCAGATGGGTTTGTAGTAGATGGTCAGGAAGGAAAAGTATGCAAGTTGTTGAAGTCGTTGTATGGACTTAAGCAAGCACCCAAGCAGTGGCATGAGAAGTTTGAAAGAACTTTAAGAGCTGCGGGCTTTATTGTAAACGAAGCTGATAAATGTGTGTACTATCGCCATGGTGGGGCCGAGGGAGTTATCCTTTGCTTGTATTTTGATGACATTTTGATTTTAGGAACAAATCTGAATGTTATTAAAGAGGTCAAGGATTTCCTATCTCGCTGTTTTGAGATGAAGGATTTAGGACTGGCTGATATCATTCTGAACATCAAGTTGTTGAGAGACGATGATGGTGGGATTACATTGCTTCAATCTCACTATGTGGAAAAGATCTTGAGTCGCTTTGGCTATAGTGACTGCAAGCCCTTTCCAACACCATATGATGCTAGCATGCTGCTTCGAAAAAAAATCAAAGAATTGCTAGAGATCAATTGAAATATTCTCAGATTATTGGCTCACTTATGTACTTAGCCAGTGCTACAAGACCTGACATCTCTTTTGCTATTAGCAAAGTGAGTCGGTTTGTCTCAAAACTAGGAGATGTGCATTGGAAAGCTTTAGAGAGAGTTTTGCGTTATTTGAAAGGCACTGTGAATTATGGAATTCACTACACTAGGCACCCAAAGGTGATTGAAGGTTATAGTGACTCAAACTGGATCTCAGATGCTGATGAGATAAAGGCCACGAGCGGATATGTATTCACTCATGGAGGTGGCGCTGTTTCTCGGAAGTCTTGCAAGCAGACCATCTTAACGAGGTCAACAATGGAAGTAGAACTCACAACACTAGATACATCTACGGCCGAAGTAGATTGTCTTCGTCGGCTCTTGAATGACTTGCCGGTTGTCGAGAAACCTGTATCGGGTATCCTTATGAACTGCGAAAATTAAACTATGATCATGAAGGTGAGCAGCTCAAAGGATAACATGAAGTCATCAAGACACGTTTAGAGAAGGTTAAAGTCTGTCAGAAAAATGAAAAACTCTGGAGTTATTGCATTGGATTATATCCAAATATCTAAAAATTTGGCAGATCCTTTTACTAAGGGTCTGTCATGTAATGCGATAGATAATGCATCGAGGGAGATGGGTATGAGACTCATGATATGAGTTGTACATAGTGGTAACCTAGTCTATGTGATCGGAGATCCCATGAATTAGATGTGGAAGACAAGTTGTTGATCAACTGAGAGGAGAGTATCCTTACTATTAACAATACCACTCCATGAATATGCAATGCTCTCCTAAATCTGCATGGAAGGTTGATGTATATCTTAATGTATTCTAAGTGGCTCATTGAAGCAGACATGTTGTCTTGCAGAACATCTTTTGAAGAATGCACCTATATGAGTCTGATTGTTAAACGTTGCAATCTATGAGAGTAGGGTTCTCTCTAGTAAACTCATGAAAGGTCTCGGAGTATGACGCATAAGCTCCACCTGCGGGGAAGACCCACGGTAGCCATGTATCGGGTCAAGGCTTTGTGCGAAGCTAGATTTGCATAAAACTAGCAGTTCAAGGCTCAGTCCACTATTCAAGTTGCTTACTAGTGTAGCATAGAGTTCTAGGTGGAAGTTCAACTTAACAGTCTCCACTGCAGTACCGGTATATAAAATAGTGTTTTGGAACCGAAGGAAAATTTTGTGTGCCTCTGGGATCTGGTGGGGGATTGCTGGAATTTTGTCTATTTTGGGCCAGCCCAATAGCTGTTTCAGAAATTCCTAATAAATCCTATAAGCCCACGCAACCCATTCATGCAAGGCAATAGGTGGAACTAAAGTTTAGTCCCACATTGCTAGTTTAGAGGGAGTTGGACCCCTCTTTAAAAGGGAGGTTCTTTCCCCACATGTACGAGCATGAGAACAAGAGGGACATCCAGCGCGCTCCTTCTCTGCCGCCCGCCTCGTCACGCCGCGTCGTGCCGCGGGTTGTGGGAATGAGCCGATGTCTAAATTTTTTCCACGCACGACGGGTATAAGAAAGGTCACGTCATCTACGCACCAGAGCTTCTTCTTCCTCTCACCATCGGTTCCAATCTTTGAGTAGTTGTTGTCTTCCTCATCCCGTCTTGCCGCGTGCACTGCGAGTCGGGACAGTAGGCTTCCTTCTCTCGCACCTCTTTGAGTCATGTACGGGAGAAGGGTGATAATGATTTTTGGGAGCGCTCCGCGCGACTACTCACTTCTTTGTCACGGACGCCCCGAACTCCGATGACTACTTTCCCAACAACGACTTCTTGCCCGACGTCAACAACCTCCACGACAACATGGCTGGCGAGTACACCGACCCCAAGTCCAGTGCTTCTGCTACTGTTGTCCCGTATGTGTTATTCTTCTTTCTGTTTGAGGTCCTGCCACAGTTCCTTGTTCTAGTGTTTGCCCTGGATATGTTACGTTCTACTTCATACATGCAACTTGCTCTACTATGTGCTCTAGATATGTTTGGCTACAGTTCATATATGCAGATGCTATTTAATTACCTTCTCTCTGTCAGATTGCATGTCTTGTTTTATCTCTACTATATTAGTCATGCTTTATCTAGTATTTCTGTTAATAAAATCATTCAGTAAATTGCTCATATTTCCAACAGTTGTATGTTTGCAATATGCACATTTTCTTCCAAAAAATGACAAGTTTGTATAGATCATGGTGATAATAAATAATGATTATTATTTCTTAACACTTGATTGACCAATTTTTCCGTGGTGGTGGCTATAACATTAAGGCTGGAGCAGGCTGCAGAATTGATTAGATGAAATTGAGGCTCCACGGAAGTATTTGGGGCAGTAAAAGCTTTGGCCCAAATCAAGCCTCTTGGAGCAGATGTACTTCAGTTTCGGTTGTATGAGTAACCTCTTTGTTTTAGTGTATTTGCTATTGATTTCCTTTCTCACATGTCCATTTTACTGTTGACATAATAAAATATAAGAATGAGGTATGTTGACAGTGTGAGCGCTTCTAACAGGAAGACAATTGAGGTATGTGTATCATATGTGCTTTAATAATATGCATACATGGTTGTGCATTAGAGCAACCCACTGTATTAGAGTATTAATACAATATTAAAACCAGTTGACCCATAATATAAGACTTTTCATTTTGAAAACATACATGGGAGAGATACATACTATGACGAGACAATGAGAGAGAGGCGAGAGGAAGGGGTAGAGGGAAGTTCACCATGACGATGCTAAGGAAAAAATAGAAATATAACACAAGTGCATGGTTAACATGTTTAAAATTGCATGTGTGTGTGGGTGGTCATGAAAGGGACGATTATGACTTGGATGTGTCATTAATAGAGGTCATCCAATTCGATTGGGAGGCGGAGATAGTGGATGGAGAATGAAGATGAAGAGAAATTGATTGATACAAGAAGCAATTTAAAGGTATGTGTGAAACACAATCTATCTATCTATCTATCTATACCTATACTAATTCTTGACTTCCTAGAAATTCTCACGTTAATTAGATTTTATGAGCCGTTAATCTGGTGTGTTCAACTTCTCTACCTCCATCGGTTGTCGGCTACTTTGCGTCGCGAGACATGCAATTTCATATCATGTCTACAGAACTCATGTTGGCCTGAGGTATTACCTGTTTTTCTTTTTCGCTTTCATTCTTTTCGATGATATAGTTGACTGTTGTTTTTGCTCCAGAGCTATTAGTTTCTACATGTTCCAGTGCTCGATGCATTTATGTGATATGCCGACACTAATAAGCAGTCCTGATCACCTATGTTCATCGCCCAAAATCAGTGCCAGCCAGCTCGAGGAGTTCCTGCTATGCGTGTCGGGCGCCGGCTCCATCCTCAATTTGTGAAGAAATTCCACCATGCAGGCTCGATCTATACAACTTTATACACGTTCTCATGCCAAAAGACAATTCCAAGGAGCCACGTTAATCATTCACAAAAAATAGGATCCACGTTAATCCTAGGTCAGTTCGTTTTGTTGGGAAAAAAAGGGAAACCCAAGTCGATTCCCTCCGTGTTGCCTCCGATCTCCTCTTTGTAGCTGCCGCCTGGTGGCAACCCCCCGATCTACTCCGCCTTGCCATGATCTCCTCCTCCACGCATCGCCGACTGCAGCTTATCGTCGCTAAACCAGCGCCTTCTTGATCTTCCCTGGCACCCAGCCAACCTCTCCTCCAGGAGCAAAAAGAATTTGTGAAAATTGTATGCTTCTCCTGCTAAGCTCCAGGATCCAGACTGTTGATTTGTGTATCCCTGCTCGCAATCTTCTGTTTTGTCTCCAAATTGAATCGTCCATCATTGCAGCATACAGGTAGTCAGGTAATAGCCAATGCAATCACAAGTTCTTCCCCCCAGCTCGAATTTGTGGATTGCGGAAGGGCACTGTCAGATTAAAACACAAACATGTTCAACTTCTCTACCTCCATCAGTTGTCGGCTACTTTGCGTCCGCGAGACATGCAATTTCATATCATGTCTACAGAACTCATGTTGGCCTGAGGTATTATCTGTTTTTCTTTTTTGCTTTCATTCTTTTCGATGATATAGTTGACTGTTGTTTTTGCTCCAGATATATTAGTTTCTACATGTTCCAGTGCTCGATGCATTTATGTGATATGCCGAGACTAATAAGCAGTCCTGATCACCGATGTTCATCGCCCAAAATTAGTGCCAGCCAGCTCGAGGAGTTCCTGCTGTGCGTGTCGGGCGCCGGCTCCATCCTCAATTTGTGAAGAAATTCCACCATGCAGGCTCGACCTATACAACTTTATACACGTGCTCATGCTAAAGCTTGGAGGGTCGGCTATTATTTTGCATGCGTGCTTCTATTTTAGTTTGCTGCTTTTTACCTTGCTACTTCTGTATGATGCATGGTACGGTGATTTTTTTTAGAGAATGGGTTTTGTCCGATTCGCTTTGTTGTCTATCTCAAGTCTCAACTCTTATCCAGGCATGCACTGGAACCACAGATACAAGCCCTGACAGGCACAAAAAACTGTTTGTGCCTTGACAGGAAGATATAAGCCCTTTCCCACCACGTGATAATCAAATAGCATGGAGTCATACTGTACTAATTTCTCCTCTTAACAACCTGTACATGTTCATTTAATACCTGTTTTTTCTTTGAAAAAGGAGTCACATGCAGATTCAAATTGTAGATTGTCGCCGAGATATATTACAAAAAGAATTCATAATAGACCACTTCCACAAAACTCTCTCACAGAGCTACGATCATGGTCTTTGATACTTCTCCTTAGTCGATTTATCTAATGTAGTTCCAGATCTTGCAGCCAAATGGTGGGAAGGAGAATAATCCAATGCTGAAGGCTACAACAACAGGAGCAGCCACGGCATCGGTATCATGAATGTTGAGACGAGTCGGATGGGCTCCCGCAGTCCAGAACAGTACCTGATCAAGCAATTTCTGGCAGGATGCCCCAGGCAATGATATAGCTAGCAGTTTATCAGCCGACGATTAATTCTTGCTTTGTTCATCATTGTGCCTACTCATTACCTTTACAGGTAATTCTCAATCCAGTGCGATCCATGGTGAACTTTATATAATGCATAACATATATTGTGTATGTTCAATAATGCCTCTATGCCAGATTTGTTTTAAGCTTGCATATACAACCAATGCTGCTTTTAATTATGTGTCGTGTGTTCTGCTATTTTTGTAGAACGTTCATGGTATATTTTGCACATGACATTTCGAACCTATTTGAAAGCAAAGATATTGACCTACTAATCCATATATTTTCTATCCTCGCTGTATTAATTTATTATTTGAGCTGCTATTTCTATAGAACGTTCATGGTATATTTTGCACATGACATTTCAAACCTATTTGAGAGCAAAGATATTGACCTACTAATCCATATATTTTCTATCCTCGCTATATTAATTTATTATTTGAGAAAGATTCATGGGTATATGAGTATGTGTCAAGTTAGCCCGGTAGAGCAAATTTCTGAACCAAAATTAGTTGTAAAAGCCAGACCTGATTTCTTATAGACTTTTGAGCATTTTATACACTCTGGGGCATTATTTTCTAAACTAAGTATGTCGAAATATCTCCACATACCCCAGACACAAGTTACAATGCCCTGGGTTATATGTAAAATTTAGTTTGCCTATCTGTGTCTCATCAAGTATTAACCTTTGTTATAATCTGAAATGATAATGCAGGAATTAACTTCAGAGGTTATGATGGTCTTAACAAACATGGTCCTATTAAAGGTGAGCGGATTAGTTGTAGGGCAATTCAACATATTTACTGCACGAAAATTGTTCGGCTAAACCATTCCTACATCTACGTTATCTGGCATATACTTCATTACATGGTGTACTGTACAGCCTACATGCTTATTATTTGTAAACAACCACAATCATTGACATATATTTGATTTCACTAGATTCAAAGGAAGTTTACCTTGCATACCATGATTGTTTTATGTTCGCAGATTACTGCACGCTCAGAACCATTCTTTTTTCCTAACAAAACACAACATCATTGCATTTTCATTCAGAACAATACAAAGTAAGGAGTAGGGAAACCGAGCTAGGCATGAGAGGAATAAAACAGGATTAAATCCTCTGGACATACGTCAGATGAACAAGCCACATGGTTAAATCTTTGTATTGTACATAATGTTTTTGCTGGATAATAGCTGACAAATATAGTTTCATAGGCCAGAATATCCAAATTGCTGACTATTGATTTGATTTATTATTTTTTGCATTTTAACATAATGTTTTGCTATTAGGTTTTCTGATGATACCAACAAAGGTTGATTTTCTGTACCTCGATTGTAAATACCCTTTTCTGTTATAGCAGATGCCAACACCTGAAAAGAAATTAAAGTTGTTTTTGCAGAAGTTCCACTTGGGGTTATCCTTCAAGTTAACCAATAATTGTTTCGAAGTAGTTATTTTACATATTCAACTAAAAGGATTTACTGCAAATATTCTTTTATTGAAAAGAATTTCCTCAAGAAATTTCAAGGAAGCGTGCATGTTCATGGATCAGCAAAAGACAATTGTGTAATTCGCCCTTCAATGTCACTGTAACCCTAAGATTCTGCCCATATGTTGTTATGTTAAAATTAGTTTCGTCAGATGTACATAATGATTGGTTGATGGTAATTCTACAAGTCATTTAATGGTTTAAGTATTGAATGTTTGTAGCCTATTGTTTTACTACATAAATATCAGGTATACATACCTTTTACTGCATGTACTATATTTTGAATACATGTCAAGTAAGTATTAGAATATATCCAGCTCCGGTATGTCGTCATTTATATACATGAAGCTTAGATTGCCGGTCAAAAAAGCATTCGATATAACGCTTCTGTTCACATAGACAACGTGAATGGTAGAGCACTATTATTACTATAGCTGTCAAGCAAGAAAATATATTGGATTTCCCCTTACCACCAAGGAAAATTAAACCATCTAAATACAGAATCTCATATACATGTTCTATGTACATAAATGCACATATATTGTATATCCAATCAAGCAAAGACTACAGAAATGCAGATGTACCAGTTGGTGAGATATGCATATATTAATCACCATTTTCAATATTTAATGTTTCTTAATTGCTAGCCCGTGCAGGTGCACGGGTTGACGACTAGTTAATGTTAACCATCAAAACATATATGGCCCATTGCAACGCATGGGAATTATTATAATGTAATCTCTACTTCATAAAAGAACCGTAACATTGCCTCCCCCGTCTTATGAGAACCCCCACTTCCTTCCCCTTCAACCGATTTTCTTTCCCCCTTCCACCGGTTTTTCTCTTACTAGTATTTTCATCTGACCGTGAAAACCCAGCGTATGTCAAATATGGTAATTACGGTAATCAACCAATTCATGTATGGTAAACCATAAACTCACGAAGACCATAAATATGGCAATTATGGTAATCAATCAATTCACTTATGGTATGATTATAAACTCTCGGAAACCAAATAATCAATCATTCTCTGGCATAAACTCGCTGAATCTCTTGTGTATAAGGCCATAAACTCTCTCTTCTATGCTAATAACGTAGCACGCCATCAGCATCGCACCATCCTCACGAGCACAAGGTCGCCGGAGCCACCACCACAGCCGCTTTGGACCAACACGAGAAGCAGACATGCAACCATGCCGTGGTGCTCGTGCATGGCTTCACCAGCGAAGGCATGATGATGTGGGGGTGCGCTCGGGAACAAATTCCCAGGATAACTATATGCAAGTAGCACCAAAGATCCATGTGACACCCACAATCAGAAAGAGATTAGGGTATCGCCACTTGAAGATGATTAATTTTCTCTCATACCGATGTGTGCATCCACCTTGCTTCGATTAACCCAGATGCCTACTCCCTCCATCTATATATATATATATATATATATATATATATATATATATATATATATATTCACGTACATATATATACGGCTGCGCTAAACTGAGCGAGAGCGTAAAATTCCTTATCCTGCGCGCTGGTCCTAATTAGGCGCGGTCGCTCCGCATGAGTAGGCCTCCTTGCCCGTTAATGAATGAGGGTAAAACCAACTGCAGTAATAGTAATGCAATTTATTTCGTTACCGTCCCACAGGTTCACCTACGTCTCGCAACTACCCTCCCTAATTGTTGGTAGTAAAACGTGCCAAGGATGTGGTAATAGAATAATGTACGTTACCAACTAGGCTTTAGTAGTAATACGGGTTGAGGATATGGTAATAGAATAGTTTGTGTTACCAACTACGCTCCCTAAATATTGGTAGTAAAACTGGTCGGGATATGGTAATAAAATTACTTGTGTTACCAAGTAAAGCATCATGTTCACGTACATGTAGAACTCCATGATAGTAATGCATCATGTTTGAATTACTATAACTAGACCTAATATTACCATTGATTTTTACATGGAGGGGGAGACCTAATGCTAGTAATGAATTACTATAAATGGACCTAATATTACCATTGATTTTTACATGGAGGAGAGAGACCTAATGCTAGTAATGAATTACTATGACTCGACCAAATATTACCATTAATTTCTACCTGGAGAGGAGAGACCACGTGCTAGTAATGCATCATGTATATATATTACTATAAATAGATCCAACATTACTATCTAGTAATGCATCAGGCGTGTATTACTACAAGTAGACCCATTATTACCATCAGTTTTGGCATAGTGGAGAAACTGGCGCAAGCACCTGGTGGCTGGTCGGTTACTTACAACAGGAGCGCACTCGTATGAGTGGGCAGCGCGCAGAATAAAATTTATACGCTCAGGCTCACTTTAGCAGTCCTATATATATATATATATATATATATATATATATATATATATATATATAGGACCTGATGTGTTTTTCAATACTGCTTTGACTATTGATAAGATTAATAGTATATAAGATGTATAATGTCAAAATTATATCATTGGAAGTTCCTTTCACGTACGAATTTAACAGTATGCTTTGTGTAACTTGCATGTGATATACTATTGTTCTAATATGTCGTCAAAGTTAGCCTCGAAAAACACTTTAGGAGTTTTATATATATATATATGGATAGAGGGAGTACAACTGGTAACACCTGCATATTTTAACTGCTACCAATTCCCTTAAATATGTTTTAGTTTTGCATTTGTTGGTGCATTGCTTTGAGTTGTTTTGTGCCTGGGCAGAATTTTATGATTTATATTCATCATAATTCGTAAGCATGCAAACGGGTTAATTATGTGACACTGGTCCATTGCTTGCTTACATTAGAGAATCTATATGTGTACATGGTGGTGAATTAGCTTAATGACTGGCATCTTTCTAGTGATCTACTCCTCACAACCGCTTATGTTGATGCATGTGAATGTTGAAGAATCATACTCCCTCCGTTCCTTTCCTAAACATAAGTCTTTTTAGAGATTCCAATGCGGACTACATATGGAGCAAAATGATGAATGTACACTAAAATATGTCTATATACATCTAAATGTAGTTCTTATTGAAATATCTAAAAAGACTTATATTTAGGAACGGATGGAGTATATTAGATTATTCCCAACATGTTGTTTGAAAGAAAGAAAACATTTCTGAATCTAAACGATTCTCATTTTCGAGTGAACTTTTGTTTTACTGTGATCAACTGCCTCGGCGCAACACTGAGAGTGAGCAGCGCCAATGCATCCAACACATGGCAACACGTGCGGAGGGCTGAGCAACGTAGGCGCGGGGCATCCTTCATGTGGATGGTGGAAGTGTCAACAGCAAGAGCGGCCAACGGCGGTGGTAGCATGGAGGAGGATGCGACGATGGGCTTTCATTGCTGCTTCCTGTTCGCTGCTCATGGATGGATGGAGATGACGATGGCGTCAGAGGCAAGGCGAATTGAGTGGTAGGTGCATGCTTTATGCTCTGTGAGTACAATATGATTCGTTTGATCCACGTTCATGTAATTTCAGATACTAGAAGGATTATTCGGTTGGACTAGATGACATTACAAATGAATTAACTTACTTCAGGTAATCTTGTGTTTTATTGGCATGTGGTACGTATCTTTGCTCGGAAGAGGTTTTTTTCAACAATATATGCTATTGGTTTTATCTGTTGTACATATCCTGCAACTTATCTTGTTCTTCTATACAGAGTTCAGTTGATGTTCTTAACATTGACATGTATGTGCCAGTATCTTTAGCAGTCGGGCTCTTCCTAGGAGTAGTCACCTCGGGTCCATCTAGGAAATCCACTCATTCATCTTTTTCTCGAGAGTAACTCATTCATCTTGCTGTTCCAGAATTTGGAGCATCTTATACTTGCTAAGAAACACATATGAGATGATTGATTGATCGATCGATAGCTTGCATCAAATACCTAGAAGCATAACTACTCCTTCCGGCCCTTTTTACTCTGCGTATTAGATTTGTGTCAGGTCAAACTTTGCAAAGTTTGACCAAATTTATGTTAAGAACATCAACATCTACAACAACAAATATATATATATATATATATATATATATAGTATGAAACTACATTTCACAATGAATCTAGCAATATCGATTTGGCATTGTGAATGTTGATACTTTTTTCTATAATTTTGGTCAAAGTAAAGATACTTTGACTTCGGACAAAACTTATACGCAGACTAAAAATGACCGGAGGGAGTACGACACAACAAATCGTCAGTGGCGGTCATGCTTGCTCGTGTGCACTTCATTTTTTTGGTAGTTTGTTAGTGTGAGTTGCTTAATTAACTTACATGTACTATTTTTTATGTCGTAACTAATTATCTGTCCATGTTGCAATGTTTATTTTTTTGAGGTTATTGCTGGTGGGTTCAGGATTTTTAGATCAGGCGAGTCCTTCGGTGATGTCCAAATGTGCTTCATACCTACCAAAAATCATGAGTTTTAGCTAGAACTGTTTACGCTGAGCTATGGCTGTAAATATACACAATTGATGTTAGATTACTGGGATATGTATGGCCCCATTGCAACGCATGGGCAAATAGCTAGTCATAAAAAAGAGGTTGGCTACGGAGTGGCCATTGGCTCAGTAGCACTCTATGGCAGCCTTCCTTTTTTTGTATGTTCTTTTCCTAATCAAATAGGAAATATTTTGACAAAGACCATACAAAGTGTTTAAACAAAATTTCAAAATCACACATGCGAACAAGTGTGAACACATTTAATTTAGATTTTTTTAGAAAAGTCATAACTTTTGAACCGAACATCGAAATTAAGATCCGTTTTACCGTTGAAGTCCTCGTGATGTCCTCTTTGAAACTAATCCCGCATGAGTATGTTTCGATAAACTTTTTTTGTGCAATTTTTTCCTGTTATGTCCAACTACCTAATAGTCAATGTGCAACTTTCTCTCTATCCATGGATGTGCAGTTTTCACTGATGGCACCTCGCCCCAAACTACCCACTATCAAGTGAGATGTACAACTTCGTCTGCTGCACTAGCGAATTTCCTTGTAGTTGATGTGCAACGTTTACCCTCTAGTTGGAAGTGTCGTTTTCACTATTTACTACCTCGGTCAACTGCCAAGCAGTGGATGTGCAACTTTGAAAATTGTCCCGGCCAACTGCCTAATGGTTGAGATGCAACTTTTCGCCATACCTGTAGATTTGTAGTTCTCATTGCTAGCACCCCTTCCTGCCCACCCCAACAAGTTAGATGTGCATATTTAGGGTCTCACATATAGACAACTTTCTCTACCCTCATGGTCTTATGGATGTGCGGTTTTTCACCATCCAACAAATCCATGTTGGTGAGATGTGTAACTTTATCAGTTGCCCTGACCAACCGCCAAGCAGATTATGTGTAACTTCGTCTATTGGCCCCGCCAACTAAAACTACATATCCAGAAGTATGAAGGGGCGGAGTTTCTCTTTGACTATTAGAAAGTTACTCCCTCCTTCCATCTATCTAGGGCCTAATGCGTTTTTCGAGACTAACTTTGACCAAATGTTAGAGCAATAATATATGACATGCAACTTAAACAAAGCACACCGTCAAATTCGTATGTGAAAGGAGCTTTCAATGATATAATTTTCACATTATGCATGTCATGTACTATTAATCTTGTCAATAGTCAAGAGTGGTCTTGAAAAACGCATTAGGCCCTATATAGATGGAAGGAGGAAGTAGCTAAAACAACAGAGTAAGTTGCACATATAGCTGGTAAGGAAGCTCGGACATGGTATGACAACAGTGGAAAACTATATCATCCACGAATAGAGGAGGGGAGAGTTGCACATTGACCACTATGTAGTTGACCGGGGTAGTAGACTAGTTGCACATCACTCAAAAATGGTTATCGTGGTTGCTAGGTTACAAATCTCATAAGAATTTCGATCATGCAGCTTAAAAAATTGGTTTGAAATAAGTTGCACCATGCTGTACTAAAATTGCACGATAGAGTAATAGAGTTGCACCATATAACACCAAAGTTGGCATAAAAAATAATCAAAACATATCCATGCCGGATCTAGTAAAGATCTCATCGCAGGGATTCCAACGGTGAAAACGAATATGAATTCCGACACATGGTTTGAAAGATACGACCTTTTGAAATTTCGACAACCCGAATAAATTCACATGCACATCCAACAGACATGGAATTATATGTGCTGACCTTCGCACGTGACCATCCTATTAGTACATGCGACCTCATGAATATAGACAAAATTTGAACGACGAAACTGCAAGCATCATGTGTGAGAGCCGGTCGCTTGTTTTTTTTTCTTCATATTGTGCGTACACACTTTTTAGATTTTAGGAAAAAATCTAAGGTTCCATGTTTCACTTTTCTTCTTTCAACCTTCCTCATATAATAATCTAGTACCACCTTAATTTATTTATCTTCTGAACCAATTCCACTTCAATTTACTTATCAATCTTCTCATCAAAATATAAGGTAAATCTCGGGCAGGATTTGATAAACATTTATTTACACACTCACATTAAAATCACAAGCTAACGTACATTACATCCCGTTGCAACGCACGGACATTGGCCTAGGAAAGCTAAATACAGGGCAACATAAGTTTTCTCCATAGTGAGATTGACAACAAAGAACATCTACTACTAATGCCAATAGCTTTAATGATGGATAATCTCTTCTTAGCATCCCTATTAGTACCCTGTACGATAGAACTTGAGATCATTCCTGGACATCCATTTAAAATTTTAAAGGATTAATGTATACTAATCGTCAACCCATGCATTCACACGGACTAGTATAAAATGTAGGAGAAATATATAAATATGCATTCAAAGTATGGAGTTATACTCGATTCTTAGGGCACATTTTCTTTAGTTACATGATGATTGGACGATGTTTGTTTTCTTTGTAACTATGTTTTTGTTGTCTTATTGCTCTGTTGTCCTATAATTCTTTTTGTAATCATTAGTCTCTAATGATTATCACTTGTTCTATGGCAGTTGAGTTCTTAGGCTCTACTTGGGATTGCCACATTGGACAATGTTTTAAATAGCGGGCTATGGAAAATAGCGGCAGGCCTTCAAATCAGCTACAGCGGAGCTATAGTGGGCTATTTGTGAAGGCGATCATTTAGCGGCACCCTGCTGAAAAGGCTATAGCAGGCTATAGCGGAGCTATAGCCGGCTATTCAAAACTATGATTGGAATGTGTGGTTCTTTTGATATAGTTATTTAAAGCATGGCATATCTTCATCATATTGCATAGAAGAATTATTTTGTAAGCATTACTCATCAAAGGTTAGAATCTAATTGGTATTGCTTCATAATTGATACTAACATGTCATTTTGTAGCACATGTGTCTTCCATTGACATGTCATTTTGTAGCACATGGGTCTTCCATTTTGATGTACACTATCGCACTGTTTGGTCTTGGGTCTCTCTTGCCTAATAATATATTGTTTATTCTTTCTCTTAACTATTTTGTTAGTGTAAATATCGGTAGCAACTATTCGTTTATTTTGTACTCTTGAAGTATGTGTATATACAATGTGAAGATCATTTCTCTAACATCCATTAAGTAGAAAACAATTATATCAATGTACATCAAGGAGCTAACATATTTTCACAGATGTACCACTGTGTAATAAATTGTGGAAGTAATCAGAAATTCAAATGTAAAAAAATTCAAGACAGACTTTTTGTCTTTTCTTAGTCACATACAAATGCTACCTGCAAATTTTGAGGCAAAAAAGTTAAGAATTTTGTCTTGTGCAAAAGAAAAAACAAATTGAACACGAAATGTTACCCCCAAATTTTTTTTCATCGACAAAACACTGTTGCTCCAATTCGCATGAAAATTGTCAGACATGGTTCTGACACTAACACGACCATCCACAAAAAAATTCAGAATTTTTAAAACATTTACTATTTTTTTGCGTTACTGTTCAGCCGGCAGCATGGGCCCCTGGGAGCCAAAACGCCCCTCCCGGAAGTAATCGTATTTTGTATTCAAGTAGACAAATGAATAGACAATAGTGTTGTTTAATCATACTTCTACATTGAGCCAGAATGCCTGATATTATGATTTCCAAGTCATGGCCGCTGCATGGTGGGGTCATCTACCTTTCTTCCTCTCTCCCTTGCAAATAAAACTAAGCTCAAAGATAATGTATAGAACTTCATAAAAAGGGCAAAAGGGGATCATACTTACAGAAAACTGACAGCAGAGTACGCCATAGCTGCTTGAGGATGTCAAAGTTAAATATATCATCGAGGGAGTTGAATCTGCTAGCAACATGCAGCAGCATGGGCGTGCCATCGACAGGAAGGTAGTAGCAGGAAGCATGGTATACTTGAGGACTTTTGTGCATTAGCACATAATAATTATACACGTTGTATTCCCCTTAGATTGAAATACTTTTTTTCTCAATGCACACTGGTAGCATCCATTAAAGCCCAAAAGAAGTAACACCAAAGCATGGAAATCTATGTACTTAGAAAGCATAAGTTTTTCCCCTACCATTCTATATTGAATGTCATTGGTAACTGGTCTGAAATAAACATATAAATGAACTGTGGAAAAGAATGGAAAATCCAATCAGCCTGTTGCCATGTTGTTTACTTCCTCAAGTTACTTTCCATGCGTACTTGCAATATCAATTAGCTTTCTCCCCCAACTAAGCATGTGACGTTAAGAGAAACCACTTCTCGTTTCTTCTATTTGTAAATGAACAATAAAGAAAAGAAGCTCGTGAAGGGAAGTCTGACTCATCCTTTTCTAGATTATGGGAGTATGGAATTTGTAATACCTTGTTTCCATGTCAATCAGCCCTCTCATGTTTCCAGTAAGCGGTAGCCAACATGTAATCCCTAGTCCATATCGCTTCTTTCTCTATCCATGGATGGCGTCCACATGGTTTCTAAAGTAGCATTATCAACAGGTAACAATAGTCCACAACATATGTAAGATTTTGTGATGCAACTGTACCCAACAAAAATCTACATGTGTACAAAATAGAGACTAAAGGTTCTTCAAAATCGTTCGAGGATCTGGCTAACAATGTGAAAAAATTAGAGTTTTCACAGTGAAAACAAAAAATAGTTGTAACTTCAGTACTGAAAGCAAAATAGACTGGGCAGTACAAGTGTACAACCCATGCCTCTTTCCGTTTTTCAGACTGAGCTAAAGGAAGTCATCAAGACAAATAATTTTAAAGATACGTTCATCACTACAACATTCAGGTTTATAATAGCTCAGCAACCTCTGTCAGGTATTACGACATCACGGACCAATAAGATTAACAATTTCTAAGAGCTTTCTTACAGTTTTGTACCCTGTTTGTGGAGAAGTACCATGTCACTGTCCAATAAGTGTGTCACCGTTCCGATTTATGTCGGTGCTTGATCAACTCAATATAGTAATTCTGACACCGTTCCGATTTATGTCGGTGTTTGATCAACTCAATAAGAAGGAATGGGTAAGAATAGTAATTATGGCCAAGACAAAATTCAAAAAGATTATGTGAGATTAGGTGAGGCTAAAAACCTGATAGAGTTGTGTATAGGCCAGCGAACCTCTGTAGTTTATAAACAACAATGGGCAGTCAGAGAAATTATTGAAGTAGTCTACGCAGCCAAACTGTCATTTTAGCTGTGACCATCTAGAATTACTATGAACGACATGTCACTTTACTTCTAATTAAGTCTGAAATATTTAAGCAACATAAACATGAGATAAGTTTGGTTCATATTACAAATAGTGGGTAGCAAGAAACATGAATCAAGTATTATCTAGGACGACTAAAAGATAATTACAAAGAAAATACAAATTACTTGCTAGTCCATAGCCCTGGCAGCCTCCTCCCCTTGCTGATCCCTCCAACCATCTGATGCCTCTGCGGTATCCTTCCAGCCCATGCCACGTCTTTTGAAACACTGATCCAAATAGTGTTCAACGCGCCGGGAAAACCATGGAATTAGAGTGTAGCTTAAAGATAGAGGATTCTTACCGAGAGTGCATACATGAGTGAGGATAGGATGCACATTGTGTTACGAAAAGAGATGGGGAATATCGAGAACACTGCTTTATTTTTTACCATCATAAAGAAACCATGGATTTCAACCATGATTTGCAGAAAATAATATTGTAATTTGGTCGGAATGGGAAGATAAATTCAAGAGCTAGAAAACCTATTGAGTGGCGAATCAATTCCTTACCTGTAGAAGTTAGGACTCATGTCAAACTTTCAGTGACAGAATAAGCACCTCATGTGTAATCAATAAGTGACCATATTGGATTTGGCAGTAGAGAAAACCATTTACTGGTTTGAGATAAAGATTGTAAATTATACTTTTCATCTGCATACAATGTTAGGCAATTGTGTAAGTTTCCTCATAGAATTTTGGGTTATATGCTAGTGAAAACTGCAGTTTCCTCATAGAATTTTTTGTTATATGCTAGTGAAGATGCATATTCGTCAATATTGTGCCATGCATAATGGGACAACATAAATCTACAAATTTCTTGAGAGCATATTTATCATTATGCAGAACCCTTTGCAATGAACATGAAAATCACTAAGATCAATCTGAAAGTGTACCTGCAAATTCTTTATCATATTTTCTGTAAGTGTGGCAGCAATGCTATCTGGATACTGTAACTACAAAGGAAGGATCACACATATATTGAAAACAAACAATGATAATATGGATTCCATGATTACAATGCAGGAAAATTTAATAAGATTTATTGTATTAAAAAGATCATCTCTCTAGACTGTTTTGGAATACAACAAACCAACCAGAAAATAGAAACATGTGTAACTCAATAATCCATACATGAAGATACAATTTTGCACATCCAAGCAGTACTAAAATCATACAAATCTACCAAGAAATTATTATACGGTCTGTAAGATATGATTCATAATCATTTTCGATAAAGGGCATTTTTATTTACTCAAAATGTAGCATCAAGCGGATACAAAACATAATGAGCATCACCCGGCCTCTGCATAACTAAGATGCACATAGCCAAACAAAAACAAATTGATAGAAAAGAAAAAGGCGACATATCAGCAATAGTAGGATCATATAGGACCGAGAGTCCGCCTGTGTCGAAAGAGTTGGTGCGGCTATCCGTAGATTATGCTGCCACCCATGTTGAGTGAAGACCTTCCTGGCCACCCGCTCCAACCGCGTACACACCGTCTTGAATAGCGGTTGAAACTCCGTTCGGTGTAGTGTAGACCACGTACGAAGTGAGTGCGTACAGCGGAAAATAACCTGCAAAGGAGAGGTGTTTTTGCCCTCCAAAACCAAATCATTCCTACATAGCCAGAGTGCCCATAATAAGGCATATGCTCCCACCCGAATTAGCATTTTGAACCTATTTGAAATGCCGTCCAACTATTGACCACAAATATTAGCAACACTTGTGGGCGGATACAAATTGAACGTTATTTGGATGACTGACCATGTAGAGCACGCAAATTTGCATTGAAAAAAAAAGGTGTTTTATTGTCTCGTCATGAGTACAAAAACTACACTTCCTACTTCCATGCCAATTGCGACGGGGGAGATTGTCTTTGGTTAGCACAACTCCCTTTCGAAGATACCACATAAAGATTTTAACCTTTAGTGGAATCTTCGACATCCAAATTTTCTTGTTATTATCCACTGGGACCACTGAATGCGTGAGCGCATGATACATAGAGTCGACTGTGAAGGACCCAGATGTAGTGATGCTCCAGTGAAACACATCCCGTCCTTGTGTCAGGTTTATCGACTCCAATCAAGACAATTTTTTTGTCATGACATAAGACGGGGGCCACTCAAATCCCGTCTAAAAGAAATATTCGGCGGAAATGAACTGAGCACCCGCGCTAGAGTATCATTCTTATCGCGAACAATGCGGTACAAAGCTGGATATTGTTTTCGGAGGCTGGCATTGCCCAACCAGTTATCCTCCCAGAAACAAATCTCCGACCCATCTTTTATCACAAAGGATCCAAACGAAAAAGGTGTTTCTTCACCGCCATTAGACCAGCCCAAAAGTGTGAGTCACCAGGTTTCCAATAGGACAGTGACACAGCTTTTTGGCCTAGATACTTATTGCGCAGCAGGGTTTGCCAAACGTCATCCTCAGTAAGTAGTTTGAACAACCATTTACTAAGTAAGGCATCATTCTTGCCCTAAAGTTCATGAATGCCAAGTCCACCTTGGTCTTTCGGCCTACAAACTAAGCTCCATTTGGTTAGCCTGTATTTTTTCTTTTCACTGCCCCCATGCCAAAAGAATCTGGATCTGAAATAATCCAGCCTTTGCAAGACCCCTCTTGGGACTTGGAAAAAAGAGAGCATATAGAGAACCATATTTGTGAGGACTGAGTTGATTAAGACCAGTCGTCCTCCAATAGAGAGCAACTTGCCTTTCCAACTACTCAACCGTTTCTCTAAGCGCTCCTCTACATGTTTCCACTCCGCATTAGTGAGTCGCCGATAATGAATCGGAATTCCCAAATATTTAATCAGGAATTGGCCTTGTGCACAACCAAACAGGTTGGCATACTCAGCCGCTGCCTCACTGGCTTCTCCAAAGAAAAATAGTTCACTTTTATGAAAGTTAATTTTAAGACCTGACATCTGCTCAAACGTTGAAAGTAATAATTTCAGGTTTTAAGCCTTATCCAAGTCATGTTCCATAAAAAGAATTGTATCATCGGCATATTGCAGAATAGAGAGGCCACTATCCACAAGATGGGGCACTACTCCTCCAATTTGACCGTCCTGCTTGGCACGATCAATCAGAATAGACAACATGTCAGCCACGATGTTAAATAACATTGGAGACATGGAGTCACCCTGTCGTAGTCCTTTTTTGTTTGAAAGTAATGGCTTATGTCATCATTGACTTTGACAGCCACACTACTTCCAGTAACAAAATTTTGGATCCACTGGCGCCATTTATCGGAGAATCCTTTCATTCTTAGGGCTTTGAAGGAACGATCATTTGACCTTATCATAGGCCTTTTCGAAATCAATCTTGAACACTACTCCACTCATGTGTTTACGGTGCATATCGTGAACGGACTCATGTAGGATTACTACTCCATCGAGTATATTTCTACCTTGCATCAAAGCCGTTTGAGATGGCCGGACGACATGGTCAGCAACCGTGTTGCGCCTATTAGTAGCCACTTTGTTGAAAATCTTGAAGCTGACATTAAGGAGACATATGGGTCTATATTGCTGGATTCGCTCAGCCTCCTTAATTTTCGGCAACAAAACAATCTCGCCAAACTTAAGCATGAATAGATCGAGTTGGCCAGCATGAAGACAATTGAACAACTCCAATAGGTCAGTCTTGATGATATCCCATAAATTCTGATAGAACTCTGCGGGAAAGCCATCAGGGCCTGGAGCTTTGTTATGTTCCATTTGAAACACCGCCGCTCTCACCTCCTCCTTAGAGAAAGGTGTTGTGAGGATATCGTTCTCTACTGCTGTGACTTATGGAATATCATCTGTTCGGGTCTCGTCAAGGGTGACGTTCCCTTCATCAGGTGCCCCAATAAAAGATTTGTAGTATTTCGAGATATAACTTTTGAGCTCTACCTGACCTTCGATCCGCCCCTCATCTTGTTGGAGACTGAATATACACTTCTTCCTATGCCGACCAATGGTGACAAGTTGGAAGTATCGTGTATTACTGTCTCCCTTCAAGATGAAGTCGGCTTTGGATCTTTGGTAATATTTGATTTCCTCTTCTCGCAAAAGACGTGCTTCTCATTGGATTGATTTTTCAATTCAATCTCTTGTTGTGACAAGATGCGAGTTTCTACAATTTTATCGAGGTCATCAATAACGGTGGCGAGCCATTGATTTTCTTTTTTGTATATTCCATAGGTGTGTTTCGCCCATCTAGATAGGTATCGCCTTCTGGCTCTTATTTTAAAGTTTCATATCTGAATAGGTGTGCGACCAATTGCGGGTCTCTCCATATATTTTTTATTACGTCTGCAAAGCCATCTCGGTGCTGCCATCCTAATTCAAACTTGAGAGGGCGGCGAGCGGATGGGTATGTAGAATTAGAATCAAGAATGATGGGTGCATGATCCGATAGCGCCTCAATAGGCTCTAGGGCCCTTACAGTTACCAGAGGAAATTTTATCTCCCATTTGGTATCCATGAGTACCCTGTCAAGCTTTTCGTATGTTGGCACAGAACGGTTATTGGCCCAAGTGAATTGTCGGCCAGACAAACTAGCTTCTCGAAGATTCAAACTGTCAATTACATCATTGAACAGAAAAGGCCAGTGAGTGTCAAAGCGGTCATTATTTTTCTCTTCCTGGTACCTAAGGATATTAAAGTCCCCTCCAATAAGCACTGGATGTTGGTTATCTTTAGCCAGGTTCACCAATTCCCGAAGGAAAGCGGATTTATGCTCATCTTGGGCAGCCCCATAGACTGCAACCAGACTCCACGTAAAATTATCAACTCTATTTCGAAGGTGGAATTTCATGTGAAAGTCACCAGTCGAAAAGGCTAACAACTCCATGGTTGCGGTTTGTATCCCAAGTAAGATTCCTCCAGACCTTCCACGTGCTGGTAGACTATGCCATGTGAAGTCGGAACCACCTGATAAGTGGTCTAGGACATGTGCACGGAAGTCACATTTACAAACCTCGGAAATTGCCACGAAATCCAACCCATGTTCTCGCACACAATCACCGATGTGTTTATGTTTAGCCAAGTCTAAAAGACCTCTGGTATTCCAAAATATGTCTCTCATGTGGAAACTTGGGTAGGGGTGGATTTCTTCGCCTTCTTGGGCGGGTTTTTTTCTCTTTTTTGAGGAATGGGATTTACCATAGATTGGAAGAAGAACTGTTCATTAAACATGCAGATAATCTAAGAGTTAGCACAGATTGGAAGGAACAACATACAATCTCTAAATCCCTTCCATAGGAAAATATCTATAAAGCTTCTATAAACATCAAATAGAACTGGTTGACAACGGTTGATTTCAATATGTACACAACACTGCAGTTGGCATCAAATATCATGCAGTTTTATCTCAGCTGGCCTGTTCTCCTTCACTCCCTACAATTCATAATCAGGTAAGCACTGTGATGTGAAACATGTACAATCCCGATTTTCTTTTCTTGATGGAGACCTACAACACTAATTACCAGTGCTCCTGCGATGCAAAGTTTTCCAGATCAAAAGAACACACCGATTTGGCATACTTCTCTAGATCAAGGGGCGCATGAATCTGATGGGATACAACAGCACACATAGTTTACCTGAGATCATTGCGGTCCTGGATTTGAAAACCTGAGATAGGGGAGGAAGGGGATTGAGAAGATCTAAAGGTAGGGGATTGACGAGAGATTGAACTGTAGCATGGATGAAACGTTGACGTCCCTTGGACGGGAGTCTAGGGCATGTCGAGATCATTGTGGTTCTAGATTTGAAATTTTTAGATTGGGGAGGTAGGGGATTGATGAGAGATTGGACTGTAGCATGGATGAGGTCTCTGTTGGAACTAAACACGATCGTAGTCTCCGTGTTGGTTTCCTAGATGTCACCTAGTAGGACTTGCATGTACGTAGCTGAATAGGATTAGAAGTAGTAAACCGAGTTGGTTACCTAACTAGTCCTAGTTCCTATATATACATGTAAGGACCCCCTGTAAACAGTACCGTGGTTTGTGAATCAATACAGATCAAACAGGGACGATACGTTCCTGTGGCAATCAGCCAAGTCTTGCGTGCGTGCGTTATTGTCCGACCGTCTGGCCGCTATGTACGTGCGTGTATTATTGACGTTGGTTCGAGTATATTCACATAGATCGATCAGGAGCAGATCGATCAGGACAAGACTAGCTACAGGAAGCTAGCTTTACGCACGGTGCAGCTCGGCGTAAAAGTAATCCATCGAGTTTAGCCAGCAAGTTACATCATCGCCGTTTGTCATCGGTCATCGCGTGTCATTGAAAAGTACTCAATGGCGCTGACTGGGCTAACAATTGGTATCAGAGTAAGGTTGATTTTCTAGTAATGGAGGATCATGTCGGATGACGAGAAGAACAAGCAGTTGGCGGAGTATTCCGGTGCGGCTAAAGTATTTACTGCTCCGGCCAGTTCATCGTACCCATGGTTTGATCGCGAGAATTTCGGGGTTTGAAAGGCCCTCATGGAGTGTGGTCTCCACGCCAACGAGCTATGGAATGCGGTCGATCCAGGAGGTGACGCGTACAAGAAGGAGGGAGCCGAGCACTGGAAGGATCGGCAGGCAGTGTCGGCGATTTATTCGGTGATGCCGATGGATGTCCTCCAGCACCTGATCGCCAAAGCAACAGCGAAGGAGGTGTGGGATACGCTGAAGCTCATGTTCGAGGGACACACCCGCGTCAAGCAAGTCAATCTCCAAACTCTCCTAAGGAACTATGAGACTTTGGTCAAGGATGATGATGAGTCCATGGACGCTTTCGCTTCACGGGTGGTAACACTCGTCAATCGGATTCGTGCGCTTGGAGAAAACCTCATGGAAGCCTCGGTTGTACGTAGGTTCTTGCGCGCAGCCCTTCCCCGGTAACTGCAAATTGTCACGGCGATTGAGCAGTGCGTCGATCTCGCGATTCTCTCCATCGACGATCTTGTCGGACGGTACAAGGCTCATGATGAGCAGATGTTGTACAGTCTTGGGGACGGGAGGAACGACGAGCTTGTGATGCTCACAAGGGCGCAGTGGGTCGCTTTGTCAAAGGAAACGCAAGGCAAATCCACGAGCAGCAGCAAGAAAAAGGGGAAGCAGTGTTCAGCGAGAAAGAACTTCGCCGACTCGGACGACGAGGATGCGCCTGCACCACCGAGGAGGAAGTTTGACATCAGAAAAGTGAGGTGTCATAAATGTGGCCTCCTTGGTCACTTCAAGGATGACTGCGAAGAAGCACCGAAGCAGAAGGCGCTTACTGCTCAGCAAGGAGATGATGGGGATATGATGCTGATGTGCGAGCTAGTGGACGATGAGGATCCAGATGATCTTGTTCAGCTGTACATGAGTTCGTTGAGTGCATCTACGTCAGTAAACCCCGACGATGTCGTGGCACCAGAAGACCATGACACAAGGCGTGACAGTGTGGTCGCGCTAGAAATGAGCGAAGATGTGACGCCAGAAGATCATGGCATAAGGCATGACGGTGTGGTCGTGCTAGAAACAAGCGCTGTACATGAGTCCGTTGCGTGAGTGCGTTGTTGTCCGGCCATCCGGCCGCTGTGTACGTGCGTGTATTATTGACATTGGTTAGAGTATATTCACACAGATCGATCAAGAGAAGACTAGCTACAGGAAGCTAGCTTTACGCACGGTGCAGCTCGGTGTGAAAGTAATTCGTCGAGTTCAGCCAGCAAGTTACTTCATCATCGTTTGTCATCGGTCATCGCGTGTCATCGAAAAGTACTCGGTGATGCCGACTGGACCAACAGTCTCATGGACGGGAGTCTAGGGCATGGAGAGTGTCAGCGCCCCTACACCAGCAGCGCCCAGCGGGCGCGCTGTCAAGGAGGGCCCAGACACGGGTGGCTCCACCAGCTCTTCACCAGGCCAGTGGCCCACGAGGAACAGGAGGCCCAACCAACGTGTCACCGGGCCTGCGTGGATGTTGTGACTCCAGCCCGTCCCACCAGCTACTTGAGGCAGTCTCACCAGCAAGACAAGCATCCAGTGGATCAGGCAGAAACGACACCGGCGGCTACCTACTCCGGTTCCTCATTCTTGTAACCCTAGTTCATGTACCAGAGATAATTCCACCTCGATCAACACCTGTAGCCACCTCAATTTGTGAGCAATTCATATCAGGCTCCTTACATCTGGTATCAGAGACCACCCCCACCTCCTTCCACAATGTCGATCTGGCCTAGTTCATCGAGACCCGATCCCTGCGCCAAGGACGAGCTCAACTAACGACCATGGATCCCTCCGTCCAGTCTTTCCTGGAGCGGCAGGAGACGACCCTCAAGGAGCACACCGCCGCGATCCACGCCTCCAACTCCAAGATCGACGACCTCGTGGCGTGGCGCCTTGATCTCGAGCGATGCGTCACCGATCTGTCCGATGCGATGGCGGCTCTGCAGATCGCTCCTCCACCACCATGTCCGGAGGCCGCGATGAACCAGGCGCTCCCTCCGAGCACCTCCCTGCATGCAACGATCGGTGCCCACATCAGGAACGCGTCTGGCGCGGCATCACCTCTCCAAGGGCCGGTTGGCCACGGCGTCTTCAACATCCCACGGGGGCCGCCTGCGGCGTCGTTCCAGATGTCGTCGCCGCTCCCGGCAAACGGTCAGTTTGACACCCCCTCGTCACCCCGGCTCTCTCTCCATTCGCCCACGTGAGCCAACTGCTTAGTGGCTTGGGTCAGGCGCACCCATCCATCCAGTTTCCGTAGTTCACAGGCGACAACCCCAAGCTGTGGAAAACCCTCTATGAGCAGTACTTTACAATATTTGGAATTCTTCCTTCATTCTGGGTACCCATGGCTGCGTTAAATTTTTCGGGTTCCGCATCCATTTGGTTACAGTCAATCCAAAAGCGGCTCGCAGAATTCGATTGGGAATCCTTTACCGCTCTGTTGTGTATGCGATTTGTCCACGATCGCCACCAAACGTTGATCCGTTAGTTTTATACTGTACGGCAAACAACAACGGTCGCAGATTACATTGAGCTCTCGGGTCCATTATTAACCATCTCAGTTCTTATTCTGACACAATTCATCCATTCTATTTTCTAACTCGTTTCGTCGAGGGACTCCAGAAGGACATCCGCGATGTGGTCTTGGTTCAGAGACTGCCGGACCTGGACACATCATGCGCCCCGGCACTCCTACAAGAAGAGGTGGCCGATGGCACGGCGTCCGCCACCCGCCGCTCGCACGATCCTCCTGTGCGGGCGGGAATGGCGCTACCACTACCGCCACCACCAACGTGGGCGGAGGCGGTGCCCTCTTCCTCGATAGCAACAGATCGTTGTGGTACTAACGTCACGCACGCCGACAACAGCAAGGTCAGGGCGCTACAAGACTACTGGCGCGCCCGCGGGCTGTGATTCAAGTGCGGTGAGCACTGGGGCCACGACCACGTCTGCCCCGCATCAGTCCAGCTACACGTCGTCGAGCAGATGCTCGAGCTCATCGGCATCGACTCTTCGTCACCACCGAGCGATGGCACGGCGCCGAGCGAGGTGATGGCCATATCCCGGTCGGCTCTTGACGACACCGTTTCACCAAAGACTTTCTAGCTGCTGGCATCCATTCAAGGGCGCGAGGTCCTGTTGCTAGTGGATAGCGGGAGCTCCACCTCGTTCATCAACCAAGAGCTGGCCCAGCAACTATTTGGGGCCGTGCCTCTGCAGCAACCCTGCCGCGTCCGTGTGGCGGATGGCAGCGAACTCACCTATTCTGCAGTACTACCGGCCTGCAAGTGGGCATCTCAAGGGCAAGAATTCGTCACAGACATGAAGATCCTTCCACTGGGAACTTATGATGTAATTCTCGACATGGATTGGTTAGAGATGCATAGCCCGATGACTGTTGATTGGAAGAACAAGGTCATCCAAATTCCAACACCGCTGGGTCTGGCTCGCCTGTTCGGCCACGAGGCCAACACTACTGATTGTCATCTGATCAGCAGCCTCCAGCTCCAGAACATGTGTCGTCAAGGTTCTCTACTGCATATGGTTCTACTGTGCCCAATATCGGAGGAATGCCCCACCACCCCCACCACTCCACCAGACTTGCAGTGCGTATTGGACGAGTTCAAGGATGTGTTTGGTGAACCTACGGGGCTGCCACTACGTCGTGCCTGCGACCATAAGATTCCTCTCATGCCAGGCGCTCAACCGGTGAACATACGACCGTACAGGCACAAACCAGAACTCAAGTCAGAGATAGAGCAGTAGGTCAAGGTGCTGCTGAAATCTGGAGTGATACAGCGCGGCCACAACAGTTTCTCCTCCCCCGTCATTTTGGTCAAAAAGAAGGACGGAACCTGGCATCTCTGCATCGATTATACGCATCTCAATGCCATGACTTGTGTCAGCAAATTCCCAGTTCCTATCATCGAAGAGTTGTTGGATGAGCTGCATGGGGCAGCCTGGTTGTCCAAGCTCGATCACCGTGCTGGTTATCATCAGATTCATCTTGTAGAAGGTGAAGAGTACAAGACAGCCTTCCAGATGCACACAGGGCTCTATGAGTTCAAGGTTTTGTCCTTCGGACTCGTGGGGGGATGCCCACCTTCTTGGGGGGCATGACAGACACATTTCATCCTCTGTTATGTTACTATGTGCTCCTATTCTTCGATGGCATCCTTGTCTTCAGCAAAACATGGTAAGGGCACCTGGATCATCTCCGACAAGTGTTGACTCTGCTGCGTTGATACGTCTCCGTCGCATCTACTTTTCCAAACACTTTTGCCCTTGTTTTGGACTCTAACTTGCATGATTTGAATGGAACTAACCCGGACTGACGTTGTTTTCAGCAGAATTACCATGGTGTTATTTGTGTGCAGAAACAAACGTTCTCGGAATGACCTGAAACTTCACGGAGCAACTTTTTTGGAAAATATAAAAAATACCTGCAAAAGATGAAGGCCAGGGCCCACCACCTCTCCACGAGGGTGGGGGGCACGCCTGCCCCCCTAGGGCGTGCCCCCTGCCTCGTGGGCCCCCTGAAGCTCCTCCGACTACAACCCCAACTCTATATATTGTGTTTCGGGGAGAAAAAACAGAGAGAAGAATTCATCGCGTTTTATGATACGGAGCCGCAGCCAAGCCCCTAAAACCTCTCGGGAGGGCTGATCTGGAGTCCGTTTGGGGCTCCGGAGAGGGGAATCCGTCGTCGTCGTCATCATCAACCATCCTCCATCACCAATTTCATGATGCTCACCGCCGTGCGTGAGTAATTTCATCGTAGGCTTGTTGGACGGTGAGGGCTTGGATGGGATCTATCATGTAATCGAGTTAGTTTTGTTAGGGTTTGATCCCTAGTATCCACTATGTTCTGAGATTGATGTTGCTATGACTTTGCTATGCTTAATGCTTGTTACTAGGGCTCGAGTGCCATGATTTTAGATCTGAACCTATTATGTTTTCATCAATATATGAGAGTTCTTGATCCTATCTTGCAAGTCTATAGTCACCTATTATGTGTTATGATCCGTTAACCCCGAAGTGACAATAATCGGGATACTTACCGGTGATGACCGTAGTTTGAGAAGTTCATGTATTCACTATGTGTTAATGTTTTTTTCCGGTACTCTATTAAAAGGAGGCCTTAATATCCCTTAGTTTCCGTAAGGACCCCGCTGCCACGGGGCGGTAGAACAAAAGATGTCATACAAGTTCTTTTCCATAAGCATGTATGACTATATTCGGAATACATGCATACATTACATTGATGAACTGGAGCTAGTTCTGTGTCACCCTAAGTTATGACTGTTACATGATGAACCGCATCCGGCATAATTCTTCATCACCGATCCATTGCCTACGAGCTTTCCATATATTGTTCTTCGCTTATTTACTTTTCCGTTGCTATTGCTATCATCACTACAAAACTAGCTGGGTTTCCCGTGCATTTGCGCGGCTAGATTAACCCTTAGTATTTTTTTCCTTTTGCTAACTATATAGCCTCTCATTAAACCATTTTTGGTTAAATTCTTCAGCAATTGTATGTCATTATACATAAAATGAAAATCCTAATTAAACATGCAAGTGCATTGGGTTAGTACATAAAGTCCCTGGCATACGATGTTGGAAGTCCGATGCAAAACCATATACAAGATTTCATGCAAATATTTGTGTTCTTTTCTCTTTGTCATTGCAAATTAGGTTTGTGAGCAATTCCTTACCTATAATTTAATCTAAACATAAGTGATCAGCTATCTCAAAAACAATGCACAAAAAAAATTAATCTAAACATATGAAAGGTCGTATGTAAAGTTCTCTTCATCCACCCATAACAATCAATTGCTACATTCTTAGTTATATTTGTTTATTAATGCTACTTACTAACATATGTATCCAGATATGCACATCTTCTAAGATGTTTATTTTTGTCTATTATTGATAATATTTCACTTAAATATTCTCTCTGACTCGCTCCCTTCAAACCTTAATTAGTCATGATGATCACGCCCACATTGTTTTGTATCATCTATTAGGTTAATATTGTCGTTCATTATATGAATCATCAAAACCTAATATATATCAAATATTTTTAAATGTATATTTTTATTAATTTCATACGGCGGCATGAAAATAGTATTTTGGAACTTCATTTTATATTTTATTACGAAATCAAAATTCATACAAAAAGTATATGCTTACATTTTTCATATGAATTTTTATTTAAGTTACTGAGTATAATTGTACTCTTTATTACCCTATAGAGTAATATCGGTTATGGATTTTCTTAACATTTTGGATCATCTATAGTTGCACACCATTGTAATCAATCATCAGTGCAAATACATCATCCTATATCGACTAATTGTAGTGACTTATTGTGTATGATATTAATGTAAATTTTAGAAAAACCGATTCAATCACACTGTAATAGTTTGCATTGACAGCCGCGACAATTTATATACTGCAGATATATATATATTTTAATCTAATGTTGTACCTTGTTTTCCAATAGACCGCTTTATATAGTATAAAAACTGATGTACAGTTACCCCTCAAAAAAAATAACTGATGTACAGTCACTTACAAAAAAGATCTGATGATTAGATTCACATATTTGATGACGGCTTGGCCGTGTGTGTTGAGTTCTTATGAAAGTTCTTTCCTTTCTTTTGTCTTAGCCTCCAAACACACCATGGTGGGTGTGTACTTAATTTTTTTTCATATCGTTGCATTGTACTATGTTTTGTGGGGTTGCAGAGTTTGATAGATCTATTCTAGCGTGGTGCATCTATAATTTAAATCACAATATGGGATGACTTCTTACAGGAAACTGATTATCATCTACAACCTATTTCACGTGCATGGCTTCATCAAATAGGAGGTGACATAGTTTATTCAAATCAACTTGATCAATTGTGCAGTCAGTTGGAACATTTTTTATGGCGCTGAACTCTAAACTTGAGTCGGCGCATGTACCCATCTGATGCAAACCGTGGTGGTACGGAGGATAGAAAAAATCATGTACCCCATCTGCCAGGTGACACGGAATCCACCATCTACTCAAACAGCTCCATGGCCTTCCGACGCTGTCGTTTCTGGCCATATACTTATCTTGTACCTTGCCTTAGACTTATAGACAGTGCTTGCCAGATCGATATTGCCACACAGGCTTGTCATAGACCTTGCTGCAAACTCTCTAGATCGAATATAGTTGTGTGTATTCATCGTTAACCTTGCTGTAGATTCAGGGCTCCTTTGTGTGCTCACGCGAGATGGTGGTGCTCAGCTGATCGTCCGAGCTCATCTATCACAGTTTTTTTCTTCTCAAGTATATATATGGTAGGCCATAGAGGGGCTACTCTGCTATCTCCAGGTCAACTTGACGGGCTTTGTGCTTGTCTGCTTTCTTGCAAGATTTGTGCATGTATGGTTGTTGCTGCACATCCTTCCACCAATGCTTCTGCAGTTGTTTGGCACCCATGATCAACTTCTTTTACCTCATCGTTCCATGGCTGAGATTGCTGACTGCATCTGTGTTTGCTGCCCAATCAGAAGCACTTCCAACCTCACCCGCAAAAAAAAGCACTTCCAACCTTATGGTGATGGATCTTCTCATAGATCTCATCATAGAATCCATAAACTTAGTGGCCGTATGCATCACCCAGATGCAGAGGCCGGGGGTCATTCTCCTTTTCTAAAAAAAAATAGACTCCATAAACTTGATACACTCGTGGGGAGCGCTGTCAACTATAGATCCAATCAACGGTTCTACACTCTTTGGCTGCTAATGGCATTATTGTCCTCAGCCGCATGGTGTATCTTCCGCGCTTCATTGTAAACCAATAGACCCGCCCTAGATTATGGATTGATGTCTGACTGCTTCTTTATCCCCTGTTGCTTTACGCCTGGCCGAGACGCACAAATACTAACGAAGTTATAGCGTGATTCATTTGCCGGCATCAACTCGCCGGGAGCGATCTGTACGCAGTACAAAGCTAGCTAGGCTTGATGCCATTGATCTTCTAGAAATAGACAACGCACACACAAAAACGATCTATGGCCAAATACACAGGCGTAGCAGAGAGAGATGTATATGTATTTATACACAGGTATGCACCGGCCATGAAACCACCACGTGATAGTTTCTAGTTTTATCAGGCCATGGAAATCAATTGGAAACTGACGATGCATGTGGTGCCTTGTGTCTCTAGAAAATCAGTTGTATGTGCCGGTCTACATAGAAGTGTCCTGACTTGTATACATTAGTTCAGGAACCGACTTTGACTTTGCCTAATTGACTCCTGTGCGCACGTGAATCTGCGCCGTTCAAACATCTTTAGCTATAGAATAATTAATCTTCATCGTTTGTTTTCTATCATTTTAATAATATAATAGATACTAAAAACACTACTTTTACTAATGTTACCTTTTGCTACCGTTACAACTACTATCATATTACTTTGCTACTAAATACTTTGCTGCAGATATTAAGTTTACAGTTGTGGTTGAATTGACAACTCAGCTGCTAATACTTGAGAACATTCTTTAGCTCCCCTTGTGTCAAATCAATAAACTTGGTGAATTTCTTAATGAACGACTTGCTAGGGCTAGAGAGATTGAAAATATTGAATCTGATAATACTGATAAAATTGATGATGAAGACTTGCCTGTTATTCCTGAGGGTTATGTTTTTGATAAAGAAGCTTCTTTAGCTATTTTAGCTTCCAAAGATAGATACGAACTTAAGAGGTTATTAGTTAAATGGAATAAGCAATCTCAAAATGCCAGGATGAAACCTGACCCTACTTTTGCTACTTCACCTATCTGTGTTACTGATAACACTATTAGGAAAAGGCATGCTAGTGGCGCACCAGTTTTGCCTACTAATCGCGCACTACTGGTGCGCCACTAGCACCATGCCATTAGAATTAAATACTAATGACGCACCCTTGGTGCGCCATTAGTATCTGGTGTACTAATGGCGCACCACGCAGAGCGCCATTAGTATAGCCCACAATGCGCCATTAGAATGCCTCCGAGAGGGCAATGTGTACCCATGTGCTTTGGCATACTAATGGTGCACTAGTGGGTGATGCGCCATTAGTGTCATTTTTACAGTGCGCCATTAGTGTCTTGAGTGGTGCGCCACTAGTATGAATATTAGGGATTTTTTTTTCTTTTCTGATATTTTCATAGATTAGAAAATATATTATCGGACAGAATTTAGACAACACCACACAGCAATAGCAGATTCATCGAATACAATAGAAGATTAGTCTCCGAATACAAATCATCATATTAGTCTCCGAATTCAAAAGACCGAATAAAGATAGAACATTACAAGTCTCGAGACCGTGAGTAGCGAGTTTGTCGGAAGTAAAACTAATCCTAACAAGTCCTACTAATCATCATCATACAACTTCTATTCCTTATTAATAACAAGTCATACGATCATCATATTGATAGTCATCAAACCAACCCTACTTAATTGTTCTTAGCACATGATCATCAGTATTAGGCAGGACCTAAATACCCTATTTAAGGTAAAATAGCATAAAACAATATAGACCCTGACTCTCCATTATGGAGAATGGAGATCATCCTGTCTCCAATTCTTGCGCTTCGCTTCCTTTTGCTTCCAAGAACCTCCTTACGACTGTCCATACATTTTTTTCCATCCTTTGATTTTCATGTCTCCACTTCTTTTAGAAATCTCGTATGGACAGTTGAGATTCGTAGGATGACCTGGATGTATGTTCAAAACATTAAGACTACCTTTCTGATACATCAAATGAGGCACACAATTCTCTGGGATTATCTATTGAAAAACATAGTAATAACTTCATAGTTAACAATGATGTACTAGTTTTAGAAGTATGCAAAAGATGCATGGATGTCGTAATAGTAAAAAATCTTACTAGGGTATCTCCATGGTAGTTACCGTAGTTGAACACATGCACTAGTGGCACGTATTGACCATAATGTTGAGGAGTTTGATTGTAGATATTGTAATTCTCAATGTCAGTACAAAATCCGACCAGATGATTTTTCTCCTTGTAAGTTGTTAATTCAGAGCCATCGGTGTAGTGGGTTTTGTCTACCATCTTCCGCACATTCTTTGAACAATAAAAATAAGATGTCAATGGAAATAAGCTGTGAACTATTTTGAAATAAACAATATATATTAGTTAATAATTAACTATGTTTGAGAAACTCACATAGCTGTAGAACTGGAGGCGTATCAACAAGGACCCAAATGTCCATATTGTCTTGGTCGATGTCAGGATCACCAAGATCCATGGTGACAAGCATACCCTCATCAAAACCATACATCTTGCAAAATGCTTCCCAATTTTTGCAACCAAAATGGGTTACACTCCCAGAATTATACAGATTTACTTCAAAATCCACATCGTGATGAGTCCTTAGGTGAATTTTCTTTGTTTCAGAAATTTCATGGTCTTCAAAATCCATCCTCTCCAAGACATAGTGTCTTGCATGGCATGGGATAAGCTATACTCGAATTGTAAAAGATGAAAATTACACGTTGAAATATTTGAAGTCATACTTAATTATGATAATAACACTTGTCGTTGTTGTGTACCGTTTCAACTTCGAAGGTCTCGTCGAGCTTAATGCTGAAGCGCCGATCATCGTCTAGGTGAGGCATGTCGCACAGACCTCGATCGTCGTGGCACCAGCCGCACTCCCCCGGGAGACTTTCATCGTCCGATGACGACATGTCCTATGTTCATAATTCAAAACTACATCATCTCTTGCGTTGGGTCCAATAAGATAATCCACAGTGTGGTGAAAACACGCCCTTCGAACTAGTTTGAGCTATTGGTGAATGGAGATGGTCTAAGATTTTCAGTAGTGAAGTGGTAATTTTGAGAGCAAATGGTTAGGATGAGTGGTTCCTCTTTCATGTTTAGATTTACAATAGAATATTGTTAGTCATGCACACTTGTGCATTTTCAGCCAAGCCCAGTGGAGTTGGCCTAAAAACATTTTTTTTCTTTAAGCCTGCTACATCCATCTCAAGTATTTATGGTCAAGGGTTAGCAGGGCCATCCAAATAGAATATGTATAACACAAGAGGCAGTTGATCCTACTTAATTAAGTACTAAGATACCCCGGCCCATGCATTAGTAGCAAGTACCCCATATGTCCGATTTTTAGCAAAGTCATGCTAAAATTCACGGAAAATTTCAGCATGACCTTTGCTAAAAATAGGACATATGGAGTACCCAAATTTGCCGGAACGGAAGTTAATCGACATTCCGGCAAACTCAAGGGCCTCTCTGGGTACCTGCAAAATCATCACGACACAATGGTCGGAGACAAAACCCAGCAAACTCAAGGGCCTCTACTTTCATATGGATGAAAAGGCCACAGACCATATGGTCCTCTGCTTTCATATGGACAAAAATCAGCTCAACTTATGTGAGCTTCCATTCCAGATCTAATAGGTCACCCAACAAAAATTCATCAATAGTTTTAGCTAAAAAAATCATGGATTGCTGTTAACTGAAAATTACTGAAAGAAACTGTTGCTGATCATGGATTACTATTAATTAAAAATAGAGCATCTGGCTTGTCTTATCATGTTCACTAAGTCCACAAAAACGAATAAAGCATCTGGTTGTCATCTACTCTGAATGATTTGATAATTAATACTGACAACTTCAGCATCTATAGACTTTGTGTTGTGGCAGCAGCTAAAAACCCTACCTCTTGTCTCTCTGTTTATTAAAGCTGTTGTTTATGTGTCAAGTTTGACATCTAGTTGACTGAATATCAACTTGATAGATCAAAAGCTGATAGAAATTGACAGGTTTTGAGCATCAAGAGATCTGAATGCAGTTAACTTGTTTTGAAAATCACAGAAGGCTAACGTTGACAGGTTGTGGCCAGGGCCATACTAGTCTGATTTTACACTATAACAAGCTCACTAAACTACACTACACTACATTACACTACACATGCTTAAACTCTGAACATAAGCAAACACCAGCAATGCAATATGTAAACAACCTCTGTTTCCAGGCAACAAGAGTTATCATCAATGCTTTTGAGTTTATGAAGTACCTTCAGTTCTGAGCTTTAAATGTCAAAAGAGCTTCACAGAATCTTGAATCCTCCAAATCACTCTTAACACTTCTGCATTGCACAAAGGCAGCAATGAGCCAATGATATCAGTAGCAATAATAGGTGCTTACATTCTCAAAGTGAACCTACAGAGTTCTAGTACAGTGAGTAACTCCCAATTCTTTTAATAGAAGCACAATTAATATCAGAACAAAAATAACAAAATAATAGATGTGATTTTAATACAAATAACTGTTGGTGATATTGCCAGTCACTTAATTAGTTGGGTAACAACTTCAAAACAAACTAGTTATTATTATTCCTAGACATGAATGGCAGGCTTGGAGTCGTGGACTTGAACGTGGAAAAGATGGAGTGGAAGGTCCTTGACAAGCCAGATCAACTGATACGTGGAAGTGACTATGTGTATACAATTCAAGAGTTGAACTATAGCTATCTAGCGAAGTGGAAAGGTGACCTAGTCGCCATTATCCGAGAAAACGACAATTTTGGATTCATCAGAGTACTTAAGCTTGATCGGTCTAGGATGCTGTCGTGTTTTGGGACAAAAGCAATGCTCTAATTGTGAGGCCAGCTTGCGGAAGAGATTTATGCAACAAGGTGTACTTTCCGAGCTATACTAAGACTGATGATGGTGGCCAGGCCTACTACTGCTTAAAAGAGCAAGAATACCACCCTTCCTTTTGTGACAAGGAGCCAACGAATGGCATATGGTTCCAGCCAAACTTTTAGGATTTGCTTTGGTGGCTGGGAGCCTAACAAGGAGTACTTTCAAATTCCTTTTTGCAACCTAAATAGCCAAGGAACAAGTACAATACAAGGCTAATCAAGCTCGTTAATAGTTTGTCTTCCCTCGTCTTAGCGAGCGTCTCAAGCTCGTTAGTAACTACCACATCGTCCTGTCTTGCTTTTTTTTGAAAAGGGTCGTCCTGTCTTGCTTTGACCTGTCATGTGATTTACTCGATCATGCAAATACATACATTTGGGTGTCAGCAAGTACAAGCTCATACGGCCAACTGCTAGCAACAGCTAGGTTGCCAAACGATCGGGGTGCAGGATTTTTGTGTGGTGCTCAAATCATTCAGGGACCAAACTTGATGTATCATCTACACCCCGCCAACCCACAAGACAAAGCATCTAAACAACTAGAGTAAATGGATTCTTTTAACCATTCATCGTAAAAACATTTAGTGTTGTTCCTTATACGCGGGGAACAATATGTGTGGTGCTAAAATCATTCATGGGCAGGGAATGGGGAGGAAGGGTGGAGAGGGAGGAAGGAGGAATAGGAGGGGAGAGGTACCTAGGCGGGCGCGGCCGGTCGCCGGAGGGGTCGGGGTCGGGGTTGGGGTCGGGGTCAGCGGCGGCGGCGGCGTCGAATGGATGCGGAGATGCCTCGGTTGGTCGTGGGGAGGCCGGTGGCCGTGGTCGTCGTCCTGCACACCCCGTGCCCGGGCTGAGGTAGAAGCGGCGCAGGGCAGGGGCCGACGCGGGGAGGCTGTCGGCGACGGTAGCGACGCGGGGAGGATGCAGGGATGCCTTGGTTGGTCATGGGGAGGCTGTCGGCGACGCGGGGAGCTGCAGTGGTGGGCGGCGCGGGGCGGCAGCGCACGTAGGGGGCGCGGGGGCGGCCACGTCGTGGGTCGGGGGTCTGGCGAGAGGATCTGACGAGAGGGAGGGAGGAAGGTTCAAGCGAGTTAGAGCTAGGGGGAAGATTACTAATGGCGCACTACCCGAGCGTTGCGCCATTAAAATGTTTTTTTAGATAGCAATGGCGCACTACACGAGCGGTGCGCCATTAGTATGTTTTTTATTATTATTATTATTTGTTGCTATTTTTTGAATATTTTTTATAAAAACAGTAATATTTTTTTTATAAAAATAGTAATAATTTTTTATGAATATTAAAAAATATTATCAAATTTGTTATTTGAAAATATCATCAAATGGGGGTGCTCGGCGGCGGTGGAGCGGGGGAGGGTGCAGGGGGTGCTCGGCGGCGGTGGAGCGGGCCCTGGAGCGGGGGAGGGTGCGGTGGGTCGTCAGCGACGGTGGAGCTAGCGGGGGAGGGTGCGGGAGGGATCGAGATCGAGATGCAACAAAGTAGCTGGTCCCAGGTTACTAATGACGCACCACATGCAAATGCGCCATTAGTAATGGCGCACCAGCTTGAGGTGCGCCAATAGTAGTTTTGCAAAAACAAATAGTAGTGGCGCACTGTGTAGGAGGTGTGCCATTACTAGTTAAACTAGTAATGGAGCACTACTCCCTGGTGCGCCATTAGAATTTTTGGAATTTTTTTTGTTACTAATGGCGCACCATGTGTCTGGCCACACTAATGTCGCACCGACTCATGGTGCACCATTACTATATAGTAGTGGCGCACCACATGTCTGGTGCGCCATTAGTGGCCATATCATCTATAGCCCTTTTCCTAGTAGTGTAAGGATTATGAATTCTCTGTTGATCCTAATATAGTTACTTTGGTTGAATCTGATCCTTTTCATGGCTATGAATCTGAAACTATTGTGGCACATCTTACTAAATTAAATGATATAGCTACCCTTTTCACTCATGATGAGAGAACTTGCTACTTTTATATCCTTAATATATTTCCGTTCTCATTAAAGGGTGATGCTAAGATATGGTTTAATTCTCTTGATCCTGGTTGTGTGCATAGTCCCCAAGATATGATTTATTACTTCTCTGCTAAATATTTCCCTACTCATAAGAAACAAGCTGCTTTAAGGGATATATATAATTTTGTGCAAATTGAAGAAAAGAGTCTCCCATAAGCTTGGGGGAGGCTTCTCCAATTACTTAATGCTTTGCCTGATCATCCTCTTAAGAAAAATGAAATACTTGATATCTTTTATAATGGACTAACCGATGCCTCCAGAGATTACCTGGATAGTTGTGCTGGTTCTGTTTTCAAGGAAAGAACACCAGATGAAGCTGAAATTCTATTGAATAATATGTTGACAAATGGAAATAATTGGACACCTCCGTAACCAATTCCTGATCCTATTCCTAAACCAACTCCGAAGAAGAGGGGTATTCTATTTCTCAGCCCTGAAGATATGCAAGAGGCAAAGAAATCTATGAAAGAAAAATGTATTAAAGCTGAAGATGTTAAGAATTTACCTCCTATTGAAGAAATAGATGGTCTTACTTTACCGCCTGTTGAAGAAACATATGACCTTAATCCATTACCTATTGAAGAAACTCATGGTCTTGATAACCCGACACAGGTAGTGAAGCTAAATTCTCTCTATAGATATGATAAAGCAAGAAGACTTTAATGCTAAGTTTGCTAGCCCATGCTTAGATGAGTATGATAAAGCAAGAAGACTTTAATGCTAAGTTTGTAATTTGGTCGGAATGGGAAGATAAATTCAAGAGCTAGAAAACCTATTGAGTGGCGAATCAATTCCTTACCTGTAGAAGTTAGGACTCATGTCAAACTTTCAGTGACAGAATAAGCACCTCATGTGTAATCAATAAGTGACCATATTGGATTTGGCAGTAGAGAAAACCATTTACTGGTTTGAGATAAAGATTGTAAATTATACTTTTCATCTGCATACAATGTTAGGCAATTGTGTAAGTTTCCTCATAGAATTTTGGGTTATATGCTAGTGAAAACTGCAGTTTCCTCATAGAATTTTTTGTTATATGCTAGTGAAGATGCATATTCGTCAATATTGTGCCATGCATAATGGGACAACATAAATCTACAAATTTCTTGAGAGCATATTTATCATTATGCAGAACCCTTTGCAATGAACATGAAAATCACTAAGATCAATCTGAAAGTGTACCTGCAAATTCTTTATCATATTTTCTGTAAGTGTGGCAGCAATGCTATCTGGATACTGTAACTACAAAGGAAGGATCACACATATATTGAAAACAAACAATGATAATATGGATTCCATGATTACAATGCAGGAAAATTTAATAAGATTTATTGTATTAAAAAGATCATCTCTCTAGACTGTTTTGGAATACAACAAACCAACCAGAAAATAGAAACATGTGTAACTCAATAATCCATACATGAAGATACAATTTTGCACATCCAAGCAGTACTAAAATCATACAAATCTACCAAGAAATTATTATACGGTCTGTAAGATATGATTCATAATCATTTTCGATAAAGGGCATTTTTATTTACTCAAAATGTAGCATCAAGCGGATACAAAACATAATGAGCATCACCCGGCCTCTGCATAACTAAGATGCACATAGCCAAACAAAAACAAATTGATAGAAAAGAAAAAGGCGACATATCAGCAATAGTAGGATCATATAGGACCGAGAGTCCGCCTGTGTCGAAAGAGTTGGTGCGGCTATCCGTAGATTATGCTGCCACCCATGTTGAGTGAAGACCTTCCTGGCCACCCGCTCCAACCGCGTACACACCGTCTTGAATAGCGGTTGAAACTCCGTTCGGTGTAGTGTAGACCACGTACGAAGTAAGTGCGTACAGCGGAAAATAACCTGCAAAGGAGAGGTGTTTTTGCCCTCCAAAACCAAATCATTCCTACATAGCCAGAGTGCCCATAATAAGGCATATGCTCCCACCCGAATTAGCATTTTGAACCTATTTGAAATGCCGTCCAACTATTGACCACAAATATTAGCAACACTTGTGGGCGGATACAAATTGAACGTTATTTGGATGACTGACCATGTAGAGCACGCAAATTTGCATTGAAAAAAAAAGGTGTTTTATTGTCTCGTCATGAGTACAAAAACTACACTTCCTACTTCCATGCCAATTGCGACGGGGGAGATTGTCTTTGGTTAGCACAACTCCCTTTCGAAGATACCACATAAAGATTTTAACCTTTAGTGGAATCTTCGACATCCAAATTTTCTTGTTATTATCCACTGGGACCACTGAATGCGTGAGCGCATGATACATAGAGTCGACTGTGAAGGACCCAGATGTAGTGATGCTCCAGTGAAACACATCCCGTCCTTGTGTCAGGTTTATCGACTCCAATCAAGACAATTTTTTTGTCATGACATAAGACGGGGGCCACTCAAATCCCGTCTAAAAGAAATATTCGGCGGAAATGAACTGAGCACCCGCGCTAGAGTATCATTCTTATCGCGAACAATGCGGTACAAAGCTGGATATTGTTTTCGGAGGCTGGCATTGCCCAACCAGTTATCCTCCCAGAAACAAATCTCCGACCCATCTTTTATCACAAAGGATCCAAACGAAAAAGGTGTTTCTTCACCGCCATTAGACCAGCCCAAAAGTGTGAGTCACCAGGTTTCCAATAGGACAGTGACACAGCTTTTTGGCCTAGATACTTATTGCGCAGCAGGGTTTGCCAAACGTCATCCTCAGTAAGTAGTTTGAACAACCATTTACTAAGTAAGGCATCATTCTTGCCCTAAAGTTCATGAATGCCAAGTCCACCTTGGTCTTTCGGCCTACAAACTAAGCTCCATTTGGTTAGCCTGTATTTTTTCTTTTCACTGCCCCCATGCCAAAAGAATCTGGATCTGAAATAATCCAGCCTTTGCAAGACCCCTCTTGGGACTTGGAAAAAAGAGAGCATATAGAGAACCATATTTGTGAGGACTGAGTTGATTAAGACCAGTCGTCCTCCAATAGAGAGCAACTTGCCTTTCCAACTACTCAACCGTTTCTCTAAGCGCTCCTCTACATGTTTCCACTCCGCATTAGTGAGTCGCCGATAATGAATCGGAATTCCCAAATATTTAATCAGGAATTGGCCTTGTGCACAACCAAACAGGTTGGCATACTCAGCCGCTGCCTCACTGGCTTCTCCAAAGAAAAATAGTTCACTTTTATGAAAGTTAATTTTAAGACCTGACATCTGCTCAAACGTTGAAAGTAATAATTTCAGGTTTTAAGCCTTATCCAAGTCATGTTCCATAAAAAGAATTGTATCATCGGCATATTGCAGAATAGAGAGGCCACTATCCACAAGATGGGGCACTACTCCTCCAATTTGACCGTCCTGCTTGGCACGATCAATCAGAATAGACAACATGTCAGCCACGATGTTAAATAACATTGGAGACATGGAGTCACCCTGTCGTAGTCCTTTTTTGTTTGAAAGTAATGGCTTATGTCATCATTGACTTTGACAGCCACACTACTTCCAGTAACAAAATTTTGGATCCACTGGCGCCATTTATCGGAGAATCCTTTCATTCTTAGGGCTTTGAAGGAACGATCATTTGACCTTATCATAGGCCTTTTCGAAATCAATCTTGAACACTACTCCACTCATGTGTTTACGGTGCATATCGTGAACGGACTCATGTAGGATTACTACTCCATCGAGTATATTTCTACCTTGCATCAAAGCCGTTTGAGATGGCCGGACGACATGGTCAGCAACCGTGTTGCGCCTATTAGTAGCCACTTTGTTGAAAATCTTGAAGCTGACATTAAGGAGACATATGGGTCTATATTGCTGGATTCGCTCAGCCTCCTTAATTTTCGGCAACAAAACAATCTCGCCAAACTTAAGCATGAATAGATCGAGTTGGCCAGCATGAAGACAATTGAACAACTCCAATAGGTCAGTCTTGATGATATCCCATAAATTCTGATAGAACTCTGCGGGAAAGCCATCAGGGCCTGGAGCTTTGTTATGTTACATTTGAAACACCGCCGCTCTCACCTCCTCCTTAGAGAAAGGTGTTGTGAGGATATCGTTCTCTACTGCTGTGACTTATGGAATATCATCTGTTCGGGTCTCGTCAAGGGTGACGTTCCCTTCATCAGGTGCCCCAATAAAAGATTTGTAGTATTTCGAGATATAACTTTTGAGCTCTACCTGACCTTCGATCCGCCCCTCATCTTGTTGGAGACTGAATATACACTTCTTCCTATGCCGACCAATGGTGACAAGTTGGAAGTATCGTGTATTACTGTCTCCCTTCAAGATGAAGTCGGCTTTGGATCTTTGGTAATATTTGATTTCCTCTTCTCGCAAAAGACGTGCTTCTCATTGGATTGATTTTTCAATTCAATCTCTTGTTGTGACAAGATGCGAGTTTCTACGATTTTATCGAGGTCATCAATAACGGTGGCGAGCCATTGATTTTCTTTTTTGTATATTCCATAGGTGTGTTTCGCCCATCTAGATAGGTATCGCCTTCTGGCTCTTATTTTAAAGTTTCATATCTGAATAGGTGTGCGACCAATTGCGGGTCTCTCCATATATTTTTTATTACGTCTGCAAAGCCATCTCGGTGCTGCCATCCTAATTCAAACTTGAGAGGGCGGCGAGCGGATGGGTATGTAGAATTAGAATCAAGAATGATGGGTGCATGATCCGATAGCGCCTCAATAGGCTCTAGGGCCCTTACAGTTACCAGAGGAAATTTTATCTCCCATTTGGTATCCATGAGTACCCTGTCAAGCTTTTCGTATGTTGGCACAGAACGGTTATTGGCCCAAGTGAATTGTCGGCCAGACAAACTAGCTTCTCGAAGATTCAAACTGTCAATTACATCATTGAACAGAAAAGGCCAGTGAGTGTCAAAGCGGTCATTATTTTTCTCTTCCTGGTACCTAAGGATATTAAAGTCCCCTCCAATAAGCACTGGATGTTGGTTATCTTTAGCCAGGTTCACCAATTCCCGAAGGAAAGCGGATTTATGCTCATCTTGGGCAGCCCCATAGACTGCAACCAGACTCCACGTAAAATTATCAACTCTATTTCGAAGGTGGAATTTCATGTGAAAGTCACCAGTCGAAAAGGCTAACAACTCCATGGTTGCGGTTTGTATCCCAAGTAAGATTCCTCCAGACCTTCCACGTGCTGGTAGACTATGCCATGTGAAGTCGGAACCACCTGATAAGTGGTCTAGGACATGTGCACGGAAGTCACATTTACAAACCTCGGAAATTGCCACGAAATCCAACCCATGTTCTCGCACACAATCACCGATGTGTTTATGTTTAGCCAAGTCTAAAAGACCTCTGGTATTCCAAAATATGTCTCTCATGTGGAAACTTGGGTAGGGGTGGATTTCTTCGCCTTCTTGGGCGGGTTTTTTTCTCTTTTTTGAGGAATGGGATTTACCATAGATTGGAAGAAGAACTGTTCATTAAACATGCAGATAATCTAAGAGTTAGCACAGATTGGAAGGAACAACATACAATCTCTAAATCCCTTCCATAGGAAAATATCTATAAAGCTTCTATAAACATCAAATAGAACTGGTTGACAACGGTTGATTTCAATATGTACACAACACTGCAGTTGGCATCAAATATCATGCAGTTTTATCTCAGCTGGCCTGTTCTCCTTCACTCCCTACAATTCATAATCAGGTAAGCACTGTGATGTGAAACATGTACAATCCCGATTTTCTTTTCTTGATGGAGACCTACAACACTAATTACCAGTGCTCCTGCGATGCAAAGTTTTCCAGATCAAAAGAACACACCGATTTGGCATACTTCTCTAGATCAAGGGGCGCATGAATCTGATGGGATACAACAGCACACATAGTTTACCTGAGATCATTGCGGTCCTGGATTTGAAAACCTGAGATAGGGGAGGAAGGGGATTGAGAAGATCTAAAGGTAGGGGATTGACGAGAGATTGAACTGTAGCATGGATGAAACGTTGACGTCCCTTGGACGGGAGTCTAGGGCATGTCGAGATCATTGTGGTTCTAGATTTGAAATTTTTAGATTGGGGAGGTAGGGGATTGATGAGAGATTGGACTGTAGCATGGATGAGGTCTCTGTTGGAACTAAACACGATCGTAGTCTCCGTGTTGGTTTCCTAGATGTCACCTAGTAGGACTTGCATGTACGTAGCTGAATAGGATTAGAAGTAGTAAACCGAGTTGGTTACCTAACTAGTCCTAGTTCCTATATATACATGTAAGGACCCCCTGTAAACAGTACCGTGGTTTGTGAATCAATACAGATCAAACAGGGACGATACGTTCCTGTGGCAATCAGCCAAGTCTTGCGTGCGTGCGTTATTGTCCGACCGTCTGGCCGCTATGTACGTGCGTGTATTATTGACGTTGGTTCGAGTATATTCACATAGATCGATCAGGAGCAGATCGATCAGGACAAGACTAGCTACAGGAAGCTAGCTTTACGCACGGTGCAGCTCGGCGTAAAAGTAATCCATCGAGTTTAGCCAGCAAGTTACATCATCGCCGTTTGTCATCGGTCATCGCGTGTCATTGAAAAGTACTCAATGGCGCTGACTGGGCTAACAATTGGTATCAGAGTAAGGTTGATTTTCTAGTAATGGAGGATCATGTCGGATGACGAGAAGAACAAGCAGTTGGCGGAGTATTCCGGTGCGGCTAAAGTATTTACTGCTCCGGCCAGTTCATCGTACCCATGGTTTGATCGCGAGAATTTCGGGGTTTGAAAGGCCCTCATGGAGTGTGGTCTCCACGCCAACGAGCTATGGAATGCGGTCGATCCAGGAGGTGACGCGTACAAGAAGGAGGGAGCCGAGCACTGGAAGGATCGGCAGGCAGTGTCGGCGATTTATTCGGTGATGCCGATGGATGTCCTCCAGCACCTGATCGCCAAAGCAACAGCGAAGGAGGTGTGGGATACGCTGAAGCTCATGTTCGAGGGACACACCCGCGTCAAGCAAGTCAATCTCCAAACTCTCCTAAGGAACTATGAGACTTTGGTCAAGGATGATGATGAGTCCATGGACGCTTTCGCTTCACGGGTGGTAACACTCGTCAATCGGATTCGTGCGCTTGGAGAAAACCTCATGGAAGCCTCGGTTGTACGTAGGTTCTTGCGCGCAGCCCTTCCCCGGTAACTGCAAATTGTCACGGCGATTGAGCAGTGCGTCGATCTCGCGATTCTCTCCATCGACGATCTTGTCGGACGGTACAAGGCTCATGATGAGCAGATGTTGTACAGTCTTGGGGACGGGAGGAACGACGAGCTTGTGATGCTCACAAGGGCGCAGTGGGTCGCTTTGTCAAAGGAAACGCAAGGCAAATCCACGAGCAGCAGCAAGAAAAAGGGGAAGCAGTGTTCAGCGAGAAAGAACTTCGCCGACTCGGACGACGAGGATGCGCCTGCACCACCGAGGAGGAAGTTTGACATCAGAAAAGTGAGGTGTCATAAATGTGGCCTCCTTGGTCACTTCAAGGATGACTGCGAAGAAGCACCGAAGCAGAAGGCGCTTACTGCTCAGCAAGGAGATGATGGGGATATGATGCTGATGTGCGAGCTAGTGGACGATGAGGATCCAGATGATCTTGTTCAGCTGTACATGAGTTCGTTGAGTGCATCTACGTCAGTAAACCCCGACGATGTCGTGGCACCAGAAGACCATGACACAAGGCGTGACAGTGTGGTCGCGCTAGAAATGAGCGAAGATGTGACGCCAGAAGATCATGGCATAAGGCATGACGGTGTGGTCGTGCTAGAAACAAGCGCTGTACATGAGTCCGTTGCGTGAGTGCGTTGTTGTCCGGCCATCCGGCCGCTGTGTACGTGCGTGTATTATTGACATTGGTTAGAGTATATTCACACAGATCGATCAAGAGAAGACTAGCTACAGGAAGCTAGCTTTACGCACGGTGCAGCTCGGTGTGAAAGTAATTCGTCGAGTTCAGCCAGCAAGTTACTTCATCATCGTTTGTCATCGGTCATCGCGTGTCATCGAAAAGTACTCGGTGATGCCGACTGGACCAACAGTCTCATGGACGGGAGTCTAGGGCATGGAGAGTGTCAGCGCCCCTACACCAGCAGCGCCCAGCGGGCGCGCTGTCAAGGAGGGCCCAGACACGGGTGGCTCCACCAGCTCTTCACCAGGCCAGTGGCCCACGAGGAACAGGAGGCCCAACCAACGTGTCACCGGGCCTGCGTGGATGTTGTGACTCCAGCCCGTCCCACCAGCTACTTGAGGCAGTCTCACCAGCAAGACAAGCATCCAGTGGATCAGGCAGAAACGACACCGGCGGCTACCTACTCCGGTTCCTCATTCTTGTAACCCTAGTTCATGTACCAGAGATAATTCCACCTCGATCAACACCTGTAGCCACCTCAATTTGTGAGCAATTCATATCAGGCTCCTTACATCTGGTATCAGAGACCACCCCCACCTCCTTCCACAATGTCGATCTGGCCTAGTTCATCGAGACCCGATCCCTGCGCCAAGGACGAGCTCAACTAACGACCATGGATCCCTCCGTCCAGTCTTTCCTGGAGCGGCAGGAGACGACCCTCAAGGAGCACACCGCCGCGATCCACGCCTCCAACTCCAAGATCGACGACCTCGTGGCGTGGCGCCTTGATCTCGAGCGATGCGTCACCGATCTGTCCGATGCGATGGCGGCTCTGCAGATCGCTCCTCCACCACCATGTCCGGAGGCCGCGATGAACCAGGCGCTCCCTCCGAGCACCTCCCTGCATGCAACGATCGGTGCCCACATCAGGAACGCGTCTGGCGCGGCATCACCTCTCCAAGGGCCGGTTGGCCACGGCGTCTTCAACATCCCACGGGGGCCGCCTGCGGCGTCGTTCCAGATGTCGTCGCCGCTCCCGGCAAACGGTCAGTTTGACACCCCCTCGTCACCCCGGCTCTCTCTCCATTCGCCCACGTGAGCCAACTGCTTAGTGGCTTGGGTCAGGCGCACCCATCCATCCAGTTTCCGTAGTTCACAGGCGACAACCCCAAGCTGTGGAAAACCCTCTATGAGCAGTACTTTACAATATTTGGAATTCTTCCTTCATTCTGGGTACCCATGGCTGCGTTAAATTTTTCGGGTTCCGCATCCATTTGGTTACAGTCAATCCAAAAGCGGCTCGCAGAATTCGATTGGGAATCCTTTACCGCTCTGTTGTGTATGCGATTTGTCCACGATCGCCACCAAACGTTGATCCGTTAGTTTTATACTGTACGGCAAACAACAACGGTCGCAGATTACATTGAGCTCTCGGGTCCATTATTAACCATCTCAGTTCTTATTCTGACACAATTCATCCATTCTATTTTCTAACTCGTTTCGTCGAGGGACTCCAGAAGGACATCCGCGATGTGGTCTTGGTTCAGAGACTGCCGGACCTGGACACATCATGCGCCCCGGCACTCCTACAAGAAGAGGTGGCCGATGGCACGGCGTCCGCCACCCGCCGCTCGCACGATCCTCCTGTGCGGGCGGGAATGGCGCTACCACTACCGCCACCACCAACGTGGGCGGAGGCGGTGCCCTCTTCCTCGATAGCAACAGATCGTTGTGGTACTAACGTCACGCACGCCGACAACAGCAAGGTCAGGGCGCTACAAGACTACTGGCGCGCCCGCGGGCTGTGATTCAAGTGCGGTGAGCACTGGGGCCACGACCACGTCTGCCCCGCATCAGTCCAGCTACACGTCGTCGAGCAGATGCTCGAGCTCATCGGCATCGACTCTTCGTCACCACCGAGCGATGGCACGGCGCCGAGCGAGGTGATGGCCATATCCCGGTCGGCTCTTGACGACACCGTTTCACCAAAGACTTTCTAGCTGCTGGCATCCATTCAAGGGCGCGAGGTCCTGTTGCTAGTGGATAGCGGGAGCTCCACCTCGTTCATCAACCAAGAGCTGGCCCAGCAACTATTTGGGGCCGTGCCTCTGCAGCAACCCTGCCGCGTCCGTGTGGCGGATGGCAGCGAACTCACCTATTCTGCAGTACTACCGGCCTGCAAGTGGGCATCTCAAGGGCAAGAATTCGTCACAGACATGAAGATCCTTCCACTGGGAACTTATGATGTAATTCTCGACATGGATTGGTTAGAGATGCATAGCCCGATGACTGTTGATTGGAAGAACAAGGTCATCCAAATTCCAACACCGCTGGGTCTGGCTCGCCTGTTCGGCCACGAGGCCAACACTACTGATTGTCATCTGATCAGCAGCCTCCAGCTCCAGAACATGTGTCGTCAAGGTTCTCTACTGCATATGGTTCTACTGTGCCCAATATCGGAGGAATGCCCCACCACCCCCACCACTCCACCAGACTTGCAGTGCGTATTGGACGAGTTCAAGGATGTGTTTGGTGAACCTACGGGGCTGCCACTACGTCGTGCCTGCGACCATAAGATTCCTCTCATGCCAGGCGCTCAACCGGTGAACATACGACCGTACAGGCACAAACCAGAACTCAAGTCAGAGATAGAGCAGTAGGTCAAGGTGCTGCTGAAATCTGGAGTGATACAGCGCGGCCACAACAGTTTCTCCTCCCCCGTCATTTTGGTCAAAAAGAAGGACGGAACCTGGCATCTCTGCATCGATTATACGCATCTCAATGCCATGACTTGTGTCAGCAAATTCCCAGTTCCTATCATCGAAGAGTTGTTGGATGAGCTGCATGGGGCAGCCTGGTTGTCCAAGCTCGATCACCGTGCTGGTTATCATCAGATTCATCTTGTAGAAGGTGAAGAGTACAAGACAGCCTTCCAGATGCACACAGGGCTCTATGAGTTCAAGGTTTTGTCCTTCGGACTCGTGGGGGGATGCCCACCTTCTTGGGGGGCATGACAGACACATTTCATCCTCTGTTATGTTACTATGTGCTCCTATTCTTCGATGGCATCCTTGTCTTCAGCAAAACATGGTAAGGGCACCTGGATCATCTCCGACAAGTGTTGACTCTGCTGCGTTGATACGTCTCCGTCGCATCTACTTTTCCAAACACTTTTGCCCTTGTTTTGGACTCTAACTTGCATGATTTGAATGGAACTAACCCGGACTGACGTTGTTTTCAGCAGAATTACCATGGTGTTATTTGTGTGCAGAAACAAACGTTCTCGGAATGACCTGAAACTTCACGGAGCAACTTTTTTGGAAAATATAAAAAATACCTGCAAAAGATGAAGGCCAGGGCCCACCACCTCTCCACGAGGGTGGGGGGCACGCCTGCCCCCCTAGGGCGTGCCCCCTGCCTCGTGGGCCCCCTGAAGCTCCTCCGACTACAACCCCAACTCTATATATTGTGTTTCGGGGAGAAAAAAACAGAGAGAAGAATTCATCGCGTTTTATGATACGGAGCCGCAGCCAAGCCCCTAAAACCTCTCGGGAGGGCTGATCTGGAGTCCGTTTGGGGCTCCGGAGAGGGGAATCCGTCGTCGTCGTCATCATCAACCATCCTCCATCACCAATTTCATGATGCTCACCGCCGTGCGTGAGTAATTTCATCGTAGGCTTGTTGGACGGTGAGGGCTTGGATGGGATCTATCATGTAATCGAGTTAGTTTTGTTAGGGTTTGATCCCTAGTATCCACTATGTTCTGAGATTGATGTTGCTATGACTTTGCTATGCTTAATGCTTGTTACTAGGGCTCGAGTGCCATGATTTTAGATCTGAACCTATTATGTTTTCATCAATATATGAGAGTTCTTGATCCTATCTTGCAAGTCTATAGTCACCTATTATGTGTTATGATCCGTTAACCCCGAAGTGACAATAATCGGGATACTTACCGGTGATGACCGTAGTTTGAGAAGTTCATGTATTCACTATGTGTTAATGTTTTTTTCCGGTACTCTATTAAAAGGAGGCCTTAATATCCCTTAGTTTCCGTAAGGACCCCGCTGCCACGGGGCGGTAGAACAAAAGATGTCATACAAGTTCTTTTCCATAAGCATGTATGACTATATTCGGAATACATGCATACATTACATTGATGAACTGGAGCTAGTTCTGTGTCACCCTAAGTTATGACTGTTACATGATGAACCGCATCCGGCATAATTCTTCATCACCGATCCATTGCCTACGAGCTTTCCATATATTGTTCTTCGCTTATTTACTTTTCCGTTGCTATTGCTATCATCACTACAAAACTAGCTGGGTTTCCCGTGCATTTGCGCGGCTAGATTAACCCTTAGTATTTTTTTCCTTTTGCTAACTATATAGCCTCTCATTAAACCATTTTTGGTTAAATTCTTCAGCAATTGTATGTCATTATACATAAAATGAAAATCCTAATTAAACATGCAAGTGCATTGGGTTAGTACATAAAGTCCCTGGCATACGATGTTGGAAGTCCGATGCAAAACCATATACAAGATTTCATGCAAATATTTGTGTTCTTTTCTCTTTGTCATTGCAAATTAGGTTTGTGAGCAATTCCTTACCTATAATTTAATCTAAACATAAGTGATCAGCTATCTCAAAAACAATGCACAAAAAAAATTAATCTAAACATATGAAAGGTCGTATGTAAAGTTCTCTTCATCCACCCATAACAATCAATTGCTACATTCTTAGTTATATTTGTTTATTAATGCTACTTACTAACATATGTATCCAGATATGCACATCTTCTAAGATGTTTATTTTTGTCTATTATTGATAATATTTCACTTAAATATTCTCTCTGACTCGCTCCCTTCAAACCTTAATTAGTCATGATGATCACGCCCACATTGTTTTGTATCATCTATTAGGTTAATATTGTCGTTCATTATATGAATCATCAAAACCTAATATATATCAAATATTTTTAAATGTATATTTTTATTAATTTCATACGGCGGCATGAAAATAGTATTTTGGAACTTCATTTTATATTTTATTACGAAATCAAAATTCATACAAAAAGTATATGCTTACATTTTTCATATGAATTTTTATTTAAGTTACTGAGTATAATTGTACTCTTTATTACCCTATAGAGTAATATCGGTTATGGATTTTCTTAACATTTTGGATCATCTATAGTTGCACACCATTGTAATCAATCATCAGTGCAAATACATCATCCTATATCGACTAATTGTAGTGACTTATTGTGTATGATAATAATGTAAATTTTAGAAAAACCGATTCAATCACACTGTAATAGTTTGCATTGACAGCCGCGACAATTTATATACTGCAGATATATATATATTTTAATCTAATGTTGTACCTTGTTTTCCAATAGACCGCTTTATATAGTATAAAAACTGATGTACAGTTACCCCTCAAAAAAAATAACTGATGTACAGTCACTTACAAAAAAGATCTGATGATTAGATTCACATATTTGATGACGGCTTGGCCGTGTGTGTTGAGTTCTTATGAAAGTTCTTTCCTTTCTTTTGTCTTAGCCTCCAAACACACCATGGTGGGTGTGTACTTAATTTTTTTTCATATCGTTGCATTGTACTATGTTTTGTGGGGTTGCAGAGTTTGATAGATCTATTCTAGCGTGGTGCATCTATAATTTAAATCACAATATGGGATGACTTCTTACAGGAAACTGATTATCATCTACAACCTATTTCACGTGCATGGCTTCATCAAATAGGAGGTGACATAGTTTATTCAAATCAACTTGATCAATTGTGCAGTCAGTTGGAACATTTTTTATGGCGCTGAACTCTAAACTTGAGTCGGCGCATGTACCCATCTGATGCAAACCGTGGTGGTACGGAGGATAGAAAAAATCATGTACCCCATCTGCCAGGTGACACGGAATCCACCATCTACTCAAACAGCTCCATGGCCTTCCGACGCTGTCGTTTCTGGCCATATACTTATCTTGTACCTTGCCTTAGACTTATAGACAGTGCTTGCCAGATCGATATTGCCACACAGGCTTGTCATAGACCTTGCTGCAAACTCTCTAGATCGAATATAGTTGTGTGTATTCATCGTTAACCTTGCTGTAGATTCAGGGCTCCTTTGTGTGCTCACGCGAGATGGTGGTGCTCAGCTGATCGTCCGAGCTCATCTATCACAGTTTTTTTCTTCTCAAGTATATATATGGTAGGCCATAGAGGGGCTACTCTGCTATCTCCAGGTCAACTTGACGGGCTTTGTGCTTGTCTGCTTTCTTGCAAGATTTGTGCATGTATGGTTGTTGCTGCACATCCTTCCACCAATGCTTCTGCAGTTGTTTGGCACCCATGATCAACTTCTTTTACCTCATCGTTCCATGGCTGAGATTGCTGACTGCATCTGTGTTTGCTGCCCAATCAGAAGCACTTCCAACCTCACCCGCAAAAAAAAGCACTTCCAACCTTATGGTGATGGATCTTCTCATAGATCTCATCATAGAATCCATAAACTTAGTGGCCGTATGCATCACCCAGATGCAGAGGCCGGGGGTCATTCTCCTTTTCTAAAAAAAAATAGACTCCATAAACTTGATACACTCGTGGGGAGCGCTGTCAACTATAGATCCAATCAACGGTTCTACACTCTTTGGCTGCTAATGGCATTATTGTCCTCAGCCGCATGGTGTATCTTCCGCGCTTCATTGTAAACCAATAGACCCGCCCTAGATTATGGATTGATGTCTGACTGCTTCTTTATCCCCTGTTGCTTTACGCCTGGCCGAGACGCACAAATACTAACGAAGTTATAGCGTGATTCATTTGCCGGCATCAACTCGCCGGGAGCGATCTGTACGCAGTACAAAGCTAGCTAGGCTTGATGCCATTGATCTTCTAGAAATAGACAACGCACACACAAAAACGATCTATGGCCAAATACACAGGCGTAGCAGAGAGAGATGTATATGTATTTATACACAGGTATGCACCGGCCATGAAACCACCACGTGATAGTTTCTAGTTTTATCAGGCCATGGAAATCAATTGGAAACTGACGATGCATGTGGTGCCTTGTGTCTCTAGAAAATCAGTTGTATGTGCCGGTCTACATAGAAGTGTCCTGACTTGTATACATTAGTTCAGGAACCGACTTTGACTTTGCCTAATTGACTCCTGTGCGCACGTGAATCTGCGCCGTTCAAACATCTTTAGCTATAGAATAATTAATCTTCATCGTTTGTTTTCTATCATTTTAATAATATAATAGATACTAAAAACACTACTTTTACTAATGTTACCTTTTGCTACCGTTACAACTACTATCATATTACTTTGCTACTAAATACTTTGCTGCAGATATTAAGTTTACAGTTGTGGTTGAATTGACAACTCAGCTGCTAATACTTGAGAACATTCTTTAGCTCCCCTTGTGTCAAATCAATAAACTTGGTGAATTTCTTAATGAACGACTTGCTAGGGCTAGAGAGATTGAAAATATTGAATCTGATAATACTGATAAAATTGATGATGAAGACTTGCCTGTTATTCCTGAGGGTTATGTTTTTGATAAAGAAGCTTCTTTAGCTATTTTAGCTTCCAAAGATAGATACGAACTTAAGAGGTTATTAGTTAAATGGAATAAGCAATCTCAAAATGCCAGGATGAAACCTGACCCTACTTTTGCTACTTCACCTATCTGTGTTACTGATAACACTATTAGGAAAAGGCATGCTAGTGGCGCACCAGTTTTGCCTACTAATCGCGCACTACTGGTGCGCCACTAGCACCATGCCATTAGAATTAAATACTAATGACGCACCCTTGGTGCGCCATTAGTATCTGGTGTACTAATGGCGCACCACGCAGAGCGCCATTAGTATAGCCCACAATGCGCCATTAGAATGCCTCCGAGAGGGCAATGTGTACCCATGTGCTTTGGCATACTAATGGTGCACTAGTGGGTGATGCGCCATTAGTGTCATTTTTACAGTGCGCCATTAGTGTCTTGAGTGGTGCGCCACTAGTATGAATATTAGGGATTTTTTTTTCTTTTCTGATATTTTCATAGATTAGAAAATATATTATCGGACAGAATTTAGACAACACCACACAGCAATAGCAGATTCATCGAATACAATAGAAGATTAGTCTCCGAATACAAATCATCATATTAGTCTCCGAATTCAAAAGACCGAATAAAGATAGAACATTACAAGTCTCGAGACCGTGAGTAGCGAGTTTGTCGGAAGTAAAACTAATCCTAACAAGTCCTACTAATCATCATCATACAACTTCTATTCCTTATTAATAACAAGTCATACGATCATCATATTGATAGTCATCAAACCAACCCTACTTAATTGTTCTTAGCACATGATCATCAGTATTAGGCAGGACCTAAATACCCTATTTAAGGTAAAATAGCATAAAACAATATAGACCCTGACTCTCCATTATGGAGAATGGAGATCATCCTGTCTCCAATTCTTGCGCTTCGCTTCCTTTTGCTTCCAAGAACCTCCTTACGACTGTCCATACATTTTTTTCCATCCTTTGATTTTCATGTCTCCACTTCTTTTAGAAATCTCGTATGGACAGTTGAGATTCGTAGGATGACCTGGATGTATGTTCAAAACATTAAGACTACCTTTCTGATACATCAAATGAGGCACACAATTCTCTGGGATTATCTATTGAAAAACATAGTAATAACTTCATAGTTAACAATGATGTACTAGTTTTAGAAGTATGCAAAAGATGCATGGATGTCGTAATAGTAAAAAATCTTACTAGGGTATCTCCATGGTAGTTACCGTAGTTGAACACATGCACTAGTGGCACGTATTGACCATAATGTTGAGGAGTTTGATTGTAGATATTGTAATTCTCAATGTCAGTACAAAATCCGACCAGATGATTTTTCTCCTTGTAAGTTGTTAATTCAGAGCCATCGGTGTAGTGGGTTTTGTCTACCATCTTCCGCACATTCTTTGAACAATAAAAATAAGATGTCAATGGAAATAAGCTGTGAACTATTTTGAAATAAACAATATATATTAGTTAATAATTAACTATGTTTGAGAAACTCACATAGCTGTAGAACTGGAGGCGTATCAACAAGGACCCAAATGTCCATATTGTCTTGGTCGATGTCAGGATCACCAAGATCCATGGTGACAAGCATACCCTCATCAAAACCATACATCTTGCAAAATGCTTCCCAATTTTTGCAACCAAAATGGGTTACACTCCCAGAATTATACAGATTTACTTCAAAATCCACATCGTGATGAGTCCTTAGGTGAATTTTCTTTGTTTCAGAAATTTCATGGTCTTCAAAATCCATCCTCTCCAAGACATAGTGTCTTGCATGGCATGGGATAAGCTATACTCGAATTGTAAAAGATGAAAATTACACGTTGAAATATTTGAAGTCATACTTAATTATGATAATAACACTTGTCGTTGTTGTGTACCGTTTCAACTTCGAAGGTCTCGTCGAGCTTAATGCTGAAGCGCCGATCATCGTCTAGGTGAGGCATGTCGCACAGACCTCGATCGTCGTGGCACCAGCCGCACTCCCCCGGGAGACTTTCATCGTCCGATGACGACATGTCCTATGTTCATAATTCAAAACTACATCATCTCTTGCGTTGGGTCCAATAAGATAATCCACAGTGTGGTGAAAACACGCCCTTCGAACTAGTTTGAGCTATTGGTGAATGGAGATGGTCTAAGATTTTCAGTAGTGAAGTGGTAATTTTGAGAGCAAATGGTTAGGATGAGTGGTTCCTCTTTCCTGTTTAGATTTACAATAGAATATTGTTAGTCATGCACACTTGTGCATTTTCAGCCAAGCCCAGTGGAGTTGGCCTAAAAACATTTTTTTTCTTTAAGCCTGCTACATCCATCTCAAGTATTTATGGTCAAGGGTTAGCAGGGCCATCCAAATAGAATATGTATAGCACAAGAGGCAGTTGATCCTACTTAATTAAGTACTAAGATACCCCGGCCCATGCATTAGTAGCAAGTACCCCATATGTCCGATTTTTAGCAAAGTCATGCTAAAATTCACGGAAAATTTCAGCATGACCTTTGCTAAAAATAGGACATATGGAGTACCCAAATTTGCCGGAACGGAAGTTAATCGACATTCCGGCAAACTCAAGGGCCTCTCTGGGTACCTGCAAAATCATCACGACACAATGGTCGGAGACAAAACCCAGCAAACTCAAGGGCCTCTACTTTCATATGGATGAAAAGGCCACAGACCATATGGTCCTCTGCTTTCATATGGACAAAAATCAGCTCAACTTATGTGAGCTTCCATTCCAGATCTAATAGGTCACCCAACAAAAATTCATCAATAGTTTTAGCTAAAAAAATCATGGATTGCTGTTAACTGAAAATTACTGAAAGAAACTGTTGCTGATCATGGATTACTATTAATTAAAAATAGAGCATCTGGCTTGTCTTATCATGTTCACTAAGTCCACAAAAATGAATAAAGCATCTGGTTGTCATCTACTCTGAATGATTTGATAATTAATACTGACAACTTCAGCATCTATAGACTTTGTGTTGTGGCAGCAGCTAAAAACCCTACCTCTTGTCTCTCTGTTTATTAAAGCTGTTGTTTATGTGTCAAGTTTGACATCTAGTTGACTGAATATCAACTTGATAGATCAAAAGCTGATAGAAATTGACAGGTTTTGAGCATCAAGAGATCTGAATGCAGTTAACTTGTTTTGAAAATCACAGAAGGCTAACGTTGACAGGTTGTGGCCAGGGCCATACTAGTCTGATTTTACACTATAACAAGCTCACTAAACTACACTACACTACATTACACTACACATGCTTAAACTCTGAACATAAGCAAACACCAGCAATGCAATATGTAAACAACCTCTGTTTCCAGGCAACAAGAGTTATCATCAATGCTTTTGAGTTTATGAAGTACCTTCAGTTCTGAGCTTTAAATGTCAAAAGAGCTTCACAGAATCTTGAATCCTCCAAATCACTCTTAACACTTCTGCATTGCACAAAGGCAGCAATGAGCCAATGATATCAGTAGCAATAATAGGTGCTTACATTCTCAAAGTGAACCTACAGAGTTCTAGTACAGTGAGTAACTCCCAATTCTTTTAATAGAAGCACAATTAATATCAGAACAAAAATAACAAAATAATAGATGTGATTTTAATACAAATAACTGTTGGTGATATTGCCAGTCACTTAATTAGTTGGGTAACAACTTCAAAACAAACTAGTTATTATTATTCCTAGACATGAATGGCAGGCTTGGAGTCGTGGACTTGAACGTGGAAAAGATGGAGTGGAAGGTCCTTGACAAGCCAGATCAACTGATACGTGGAAGTGACTATGTGTATACAATTCAAGAGTTGAACTATAGCTATCTAGCGAAGTGGAAAGGTGACCTAGTCGCCATTATCCGAGAAAACGACAATTTTGGATTCATCAGAGTACTTAAGCTTGATCGGTCTAGGATGCTGTCGTGTTTTGGGACAAAAGCAATGCTCTAATTGTGAGGCCAGCTTGCGGAAGAGATTTATGCAACAAGGTGTACTTTCCGAGCTATACTAAGACTGATGATGGTGGCCAGGCCTACTACTGCTTAAAAGAGCAAGAATACCACCCTTCCTTTTGTGACAAGGAGCCAACGAATGGCATATGGTTCCAGCCAAACTTTTAGGATTTGCTTTGGTGGCTGGGAGCCTAACAAGGAGTACTTTCAAATTCCTTTTTGCAACCTAAATAGCCAAGGAACAAGTACAATACAAGGCTAATCAAGCTCGTTAATAGTTTGTCTTCCCTCGTCTTAGCGAGCGTCTCAAGCTCGTTAGTAACTACCACATTGTCCTGTCTTGCTTTTTTTGAAAAGGGTCGTCCTGTCTTGCTTTGACCTGCCATGTGATTTACTCGATCGTGCAAATACATACATTTGGTTGTCAGCAAGTACAAGCTCATACGGCCAACTGCTAGCAACAGCTGGGTTGCCAAACGATCGGGGTGCAGGATTTTTGCGTGGTGCTCAAATCATTCAGGGACCAAGCTTGATGTATCATCTACACCCCGCCAACCCACAAGACAAAGCATCTAAACATCTAGAGTAAATGGATTCTTTTAACCATTCATAGTAAAAACATTTAGTGTTGTTCCTTATGCGCGGGGAACAATATGTGTGGTGCTAAAATCATTCATGGGCAGGGAATGGGGAGGAAGGGTGGAGAGGGAGGAAGGAGGAATAGGAGGGAAGAGGTACCTAGGCGGGCGCGGCCGGTCGCCAGAGGGGTCGGGGTTGGGGTTGGGGTCGGGGTCAGCGGCGGCGGCGGCGTGCATGGATGCAGAGATGCCTCGGTTGGTCGTGGGGAGGCCGGTGGCCGTGGTCGTCGTCCTGCACACCCCGTGCCCGGGCTGAGGTAGAGGCAGCGCAGGGCAGGGGCCGACGCGGGGAGGCTGTCAGCGACGGCAGCGACGCGGGGAGGATGCAGGGATGCCTTGGTTGGTCATGGGGAGGCTCTCGGCGACGAGGGAGCTGAAGTGGTGGGGGGCGCGTGGGGCGGCAGCGCACGTAGGGGGCGCGGGGGCGGCCGCGTCGTGGGTCGGGGGTCTGGCGAGAGGATCTGGCGAGAGGGAGGGAGGAAGGTTCAAGCGAGTTAGAGCTAGGGGGAAGATTACTAATGGCGCACTACCCGAGCGTTGCGCCATTAAAATGTTTTTTTAGATAGCAATGGCGCACTACACGAGCGGTGCGCCATTAGTATGTTTTTTATTATTATTATTATTTGTTGCTATTTTTTGAATATTTTTTATAAAAACAGTAATATTTTTTTTATAAAAATAGTAATAATTTTTTATGAATATTAAAAAATATTATCAAATTTGTTATTTGAAAATATCATCAAATGGGGGTGCTCGGCGGCGGTGGAGCGGGGGAGGGTGCGGGGGGTGCTCGGCGGCGGTGGAGCGGGTCGGGAAGGGTGCGGTGGGTCGGCGTCGGCGATGGAGCGGGGGTGGAGCGGGGGAGGGTGCGGTGGGTCGTCAGCGACGGTGGAGCTAGCGGGGGAGGGTGCGGGAGGGATCGAGATCGAGATGCAACAAAGTAGCTGGTCCCAGGTTACTAATGACGCACCACATGCAAATGCGCCATTAGTAATGGCGCACCAGCTTGAGGTGCGCCAATAGTAGTTTTGCAAAAACAAATAGTAGTGGCGCACTGTGTAGGAGGTGTGCCATTACTAGTTAAACTAGTAATGGAGCACTACTCCCTGGTGCGCCATTAGAATTTTTGGAATTTTTTTTGTTACTAATGGCGCACCATGTGTCTGGCCACACTAATGTCGCACCGACTCATGGTGCACCATTACTATATAGTAGTGGCGCACCACATGTCTGGTGCGCCATTAGTGGCCATATCATCTATAGCCCTTTTCCTAGTAGTGTAAGGATTATGAATTCTCTGTTGATCCTAATATAGTTACTTTGGTTGAATCTGATCCTTTTCATGGCTATGAATCTGAAACTATTGTGGCACATCTTACTAAATTAAATGATATAGCTACCCTTTTCACTCATGATGAGAGAACTTGCTACTTTTATATCCTTAATATATTTCCGTTCTCATTAAAGGGTGATGCTAAGATATGGTTTAATTCTCTTGATCCTGGTTGTGTGCATAGTCCCCAAGATATGATTTATTACTTCTCTGCTAAATATTTCCCTACTCATAAGAAACAAGCTGCTTTAAGGGATATATATAATTTTGTGCAAATTGAAGAAAAGAGTCTCCCATAAGCTTGGGGGAGGCTTCTCCAATTACTTAATGCTTTGCCTGATCATCCTCTTAAGAAAAATGAAATACTTGATATCTTTTATAATGGACTAACCGATGCCTCCAGAGATTACCTGGATAGTTGTGCTGGTTCTGTTTTCAAGGAAAGAACACCAGATGAAGCTGAAATTCTATTGAATAATATGTTGACAAATGGAAATAATTGGACACCTCCGTAACCAATTCCTGATCCTATTCCTAAACCAACTCCGAAGAAGAGGGGTATTCTATTTCTCAGCCCTGAAGATATGCAAGAGGCAAAGAAATCTATGAAAGAAAAATGTATTAAAGCTGAAGATGTTAAGAATTTACCTCCTATTGAAGAAATAGATGGTCTTACTTTACCGCCTGTTGAAGAAACATATGACCTTAATCCATTACCTATTGAAGAAACTCATGGTCTTGATAACCCGACACAGGTAGTGAAGCTAAATTCTCTCTATAGATATGATAAAGCAAGAAGACTTTAATGCTAAGTTTGCTAGCCCATGCTTAGATGAGTATGATAAATTTATGGCTAAGCAAGAAGACTTTAATGCTTATTTTGGTAGACAATTGAAATACAATTCAAATATGCTTGAACACTTGGGTGATTATATGGCTAATGTCAAAGGTGAACTTAAACTTATTAGTAAACATGCTTCTATGGTTACCACTCAAGTAGAACAAGTACTTAAAGCTCAAAATGATTTGCTCAATGAATTGAATAGTAAAGATAATGATAATGTTGTTAGAGTTATGACTAGAGGTGGTAGAATGACTCGGGAACCTTTGTATCCTGAAGGCCACCCTAAGAGAATTGAGCAAGATTCTCTGAGAAATAATGTGGATGCACCTAGTCCTTCTAAAAAGAAGAAAAAGAAAAATGATAGGACTTTGCATGCTTCTAGTGAACCTATTACTGAAACACCTGAGAATCCAAATGATATTTCTATTTCTGATGCTGATGCTCAACCTAGTAATGATAATGATATAGAAATTGAACCTGCTGTTGATCTTGATAACCCACAATCAATGAATCAACGTTATGATAAGAAAGACTTTGTTGCTAGAAAACACGATAAAGAAAGAGAACCATGGGTTCAGAAACCCATGCCTTTTCCTCCCAAACCATCCAAGAAAAAGGATGATGGGGATTTTGAGCGCTTTGCTGAAATGATTAGACCTATCTTTTTGCGTATGCGATTGACTGATATGCTTAAAATGAATCCTTATGCTAAGTACATGAAAGAAATTGTTACTAATAAAAGAAAGATACCGGAAGCCGAAATTTTCACCATGCTTGCTAATTATACTTTTAAGGGTGGAATACCAAAAGAACTTGGAGATCCAGGAGTACCCATTATACCATGCTCCATTAAAAGAAACTATGTTAAAACTGCTTTATGTGATCTTGGAGCCGGTGTTAGTGTTATGCCTCTCTCTTTATATCGTAGACTTGATTTGAATAAGTTGATACCTACTGAAATATTTTGCAAATGGCTGATAAATCAACTGCTATACCTGTCGGTATTTGTGAGGATGTGCCTATTGTAGTTGCAAACGTTACAATTTTAACGGACTTTGTTACTCTTGATATTCCTGAGGACGATAGTATGTCTATTATTCTTGGAAGACCCTTTTTGAATACTGCAGGGGCTGTTATTGATTACACTAAAGGCAATGTCACTTTTCATGTTAATGGTAATGAGCATACAGTACACTTTCCGAGGAAACAACCTCAAGTTCATAGTATCAACTCTATTGGAAAAATTCCATCGATTATATTTGGAGGTTTTGAATTTCCTCTTCCTACTGTCAAGAAGAAATATGATATTCATGTTATTGGGGATGTTCATATCCCCGTTGAGGTAACATAGTGTTATTCAAAATTTCTCCGGTTCCATGTTATTCGGAATGAGTTCATTAACAAGACTTGATCAACCTTGTTAGTGGATTCCTTTTGATGATCATGAGATGGATGAAACTAGAAGGCACAACCTTCTGTACCCTCCTTTTACTTTCTATTATTTATATTAAATAAAATAAAAATAGTATTTTTCTGTCTGTTATCTGATTATCTGTGCAATATAAAAATACCCCGAAAATAAAAGTTCTCCAAATGCCCTAAAATTTAAATATGTTTTTTCTGGAATATTTGAGAATATTTGGCACTGAGAACACAGCAGGGGGGTCAACCACCTGCCCACGAGGGTGGAGGGCGCGTCCCCTGCCTCGTGGGCCCATGGCGGCCCTCCTCCAATTATCCTTTCACCCACACACTCCTTCTTCCTCCCCAAACACGAATAACCAGTTCAAACCGAGTCCAAGCTTGTTTTGCTGCCATTTTCGATCTCCTTGCTCAAAGCACCTCTCGCAAAACTGCTTGGGGAGATTGTTCCTTGGCATGTGACTCCTCCATTGGTGCAATTAGTTTTTGTTCTAGTTCTTTATTCATTGCAAAATTTTGCTGCTTAGGCAACCCTGTTTTTGAGCTTGCATGTCAAATTTATATGGTCAAAATTAGTTTTGATGCATGATATAGGCCCTAGGCACTTGTAGGAGTAGTTGCTATCAATATTATTGAGTTTGATTTACTTTTATTTTGAAGTTACTAAAAAATTTCAGAATTTTTCAGAGAAAGAAAAATGCTTAGGACCCAGGCTTGCAATGCGTGATGCTGATGAAGAGCCACCAAGAGACGCTCCAGTGTGTCCTTGTGAGTGGCCTTCTGAAAACTTTATGGATCAAGCAGGAATTAAGGAAGAATTCAACGCATATTTGCGTAACGCTGATCTTGTGAGCTTCGAGGAAGAGAAGTTCAGCCAGTATCACAATCTCACTAGTTCCTTTGTGAGGAAGTTTGAATTTTCATATTCACGTAATTCTCCAACTATCCTGTTTGATCTTTATAAAAATTCTTATACTATGGACTTAGAGGATTTTACCACTGCTTGCAAACTTCCACAATGGGGTAGTATAAGGGATCTTCGCAAATCTGAATTTAGTGATTTTCTTGCTAGCATAACTGTGGGAGAATCTAGAGATATAACACAAGCTAACATAGGGAGCATTCACTTTCCTGCTATACATTATTTTGCTCTCTTCATAGGTAGATGCATTAATGGTAAAGATGAGGCATGTCACATGTGTGTCCCTGACCTCAATATTCTTAGGAGTGTTGTGTTAGGAGATAAATCTTATAATTTGGGAGCCATTGTTGCACGTAGGTTGCATCTTAATAGATTTAATGGAGATTTCTTTGGAGGAATTTTTGCAACCCGCATAGCTAATTTTCTTGGTGTAGCCATACGCGAAGATGATATTGAATTACCCCCTGCTTACCTAGACTTTAATGCTATGGTTCACCACCAGTTTGTCGAGAGGAATGAATCACCTCTCCAGTATCGACTAATCTTTGACAGATGCTGTGTTGTCCATATTACTCTCCCTGCTCCTGCCTTCTTTGATCATCAGGCAAAAGGAAGATATGTCATTACCAGAGAGGAGGCAGATGAGTACGAGAGGAGAGCGGAGGCCGCTCGTCGCCACGCTGCAGCTCAGGAGGCGATAGCCGCTGCATCTCAGTACGACCCCAACTTTTACTATGGATATCAGCCAGGCCAGCCGTGGCCATAGACCAACTTAGGACAAAAGCCTAAGCTTGGGGGAGTACGTATTTCTCACCGACATTACATTTATGTTCACACACTCATTGCTAGATGTCGGTGTTCATACTTTTTCATTTGTATCATCCATGCTAGTTTATTTCCTTTTTATGCTTTCTTCTTGTGTGTTTAATAAACCTTAAGAAAAACAAAAAAAATAGTTGTAGCTTTTAATTAGTTTACTTTCCATGCTTGTAGTAGTAATTAAAAAGAAAACCCAAAAAGATTTCATGTTCTTCTTTTACTTGTTGGGAGCTCTCCCGTGTAAATAGTTTTATTTATTTTGTTTTCTTTGGGGGTCGATCGGAGAAGACCATAATTAAGTTGTTGAAGTGGCTCTTGTATGCATAATTGTTGATCTAACAAAAGAGCCCATATTGCCTTGTCTTCTCCTGTTTATTGAATACTTGCAGATTCCAGCTTAGTCCAATGCACGTGCACTATTATTATTATTCACATCGTTCGGTCGTGCAAGTGAAAGGCAATTATGACGATATATGATGGACTGACTGAGATGAGAAAAGCTGGTATGAACTCCACCTCTTTTGTTTTTGTAAATATGATTAGTTCATCTTTCCTGATTCAGCCTATTATGAATAAACATGTTTGCAATGACAACTAGAGATCATAGTTTCTTATGCCATGCTTGATTAGCTATGAGTTATAATGGTTTACCTTGCGTGCCAGCATGCTATTAAAATGGTTGTGATGTGGTATGATAGGGTGGTATCCTCCTCTGAATGATTTAAGTGACTTGACTTCGCGCATGTTCACGCATGTAGTTGAAATAAAATCAGCATAGCCTTCACGATATTTATGTTCATGGTGAATTATATCCTACTCATGCTTGCATTCGGTGTTGATTAATTTTAATGCATGTTCATGACTATTGTCGCTCTCCAGCTGGTCGCTTCCCAGTCTTTAGCTAGCCTTCACCTGTACTAAGCGGGAATACTGCTTGTGCATCCAATCCCTTAAACCCCAAAGATATTCCACATGAGTCCACTATACCTACCTATATACAGTATCTACCTACCTATCCAAGTAAATTTGTATGTGCCAAACTCTAAACCTTCAAATAAATATCCTGTTTTGTATGCTCGAATAGCTCATGTATCAACTAGGACTGTCTGTATCTTCCATGTTAGGCGGGTTATTCTCAAGAGGAGTGGACTCCGCTCCTCACTCACGAGAAAGTGGCTGGTCACCGGGATGCCCAGTCCCATGCTTTATGCAAACTAAATCAAAATAATTGCAAACAAAACCCCCCCTGGGAATCTCGTTAGTTGGAGGCACTCGTTGTTTTGAGCAAGCCATGGATTGATGCTTGTTGGTGGAAGGGGGAGTATAAACTTTACCATTGTGTTTGGGAACCGCCTATAATGTGTGTAGCATGGAAGATACCGCCATCTCTTGGTTGTATGTTGACAATGAAAGTATACCGCTCAAAATATTATTCATATCTATTTCAAAACCGAGCTCTGGCACCTCTACAAATCCCTGCTTCCCTCTACGAAGGGCCTATCCATTTACTTTTATGATGAGTCATCATCCTTTTATTAAAAAGCACCAGTTGAAGAGCACCGCTGTCATTTGCGTTTATTACTGTTAGTTTACATTAAGTATGACTTCACTGGATCCCTTTTACCATGAATTACAATGTCTAGTCAGTCCTTGGTCTTTAAAGGTGCTCTGCATTTATGTTTTGCGGTCTCAGAAAGGGCTAGCGAGATACCATCTTGTTATACCATATTATGATTGTTTTGAGAAAGTGTTGTCATCCGAGATTTATTATTATTGCTCGCTAGTGGTTATGCTATTGATATTAGTAAACTTGAGACCTAAGCATTATTGTGAATGTGGTTAGTTATAATCTTTGCTAAAAACTTGAATGCTAGCTTTACATATTTACAACAACAGGAGCAAACAGAGTTTGTAAAAGTTTTTCTTTATCTCTTTCAGTTTATCAACTGAATTGCTTGAGGACAAATAAAGGTTTAAGCTTAGGGGAGTTGATACGTCTCCGTCGTATCTACTTTTTCAAACACTTTTGCCCTTGTTTTGGACTCTAACTTGCATGATTTGAATGGAACTAATCCGGACTGACGCTGTTTTCAGCAGAATTACCATGGTGTTATTTATGTGCACAAACAAACGTTCTCGGAATGACCTGAAATTCACGGAGCAACTTTTTGTAAAATATAAAAAATACCTACAAAAGATGAAGGCCAGGGGGCCCACCTCCTGTCCACGAGGGTGGGGGACGCGCCTGCCCCCTAGGGCGTGCCCCCTGCCTCGTGGGCCCCCTGAAGCTCCTCCGACTCCAACTCCAACTCTATATATTGTGTTTCGGGGAGAAAAAAATCAGAGAGAAGAATTCGTTGCGTTTTACGATACGGAGCCGCCGCCAAGCCCTAAAACCTTTCGGGTGGGCTGATCTGGAGTCCGTTTGGGGCTCCAGAGAGGGGAATCCGTCGCCATCGTCATCATCAACCATACTCCATCACCAATTTCATGATGCTCACCGCCGTGCGTGAGTAATTCCATCGTAGGCTTGCTGGATGGTGAGGGGTTGGATGGGATCTATCATGTAATCGAGTTAGTTTTGTTAGGGTTTGATCCCTAGTATCCACTATGTTCTGAGATTGATGTTGCTATGACTTTGTTATGCTTAATGCTTGTCAATAGGGCCCGAGTGCCATGATTTTAGATCTGAACCTATTATGTTTTCATCAATATATGAGAGTTCTTGATCCTATCTTGCAAGTCTATAGTCACCTATTATGTGTTATGATCCATTAACCCCGAAGTGACAATAATCGGGATACTTACCAGTGATGACCGTAGTTTGAGGAGTTCATATATTCACTATGTGTTAATGCTTTGTTCCGGTACTCTATTAAAAGGAGGCCTTAATATGCCTTAGTTTCCGTAAGGACCCCGCTGCCACGGGACGGTAGAACAAAAGATGTCATACAAGTTCTTTTCCATAAGCACGTACAACTACATTCAGAATACACGCCTACATTACATTGATGAACTGGAGCTAGTTCTGTGTCACCCTAGGTTATGATTGTTACATGATGAACCGCATCCTGCATAATTCTCAATCACCGATCCATTGCCTACGAGCTTTCCATATATTGTTCTTCGCTTATTTACTTTTCTGTTGCTATTGCTATCATCACTACAAAATACCAAAAACACTACTTTTACTACTGTTACCTTTTGCTATCGTTACCACAACTATCATATTACTTTGCTACTACATACTTTGTTGTAGATATTAAGTTTCCAGGTGTGCTTGAATTGACAACTCAGCTGCTAATACTTGAGAATATTCTTTGGCTCCCCTTGCGTCGAATCAATAAATTTGGGTTGAATACTCTACCCTTGAAAACTGTTGTGATCCCCTATACTTGTGGGTTATCATGCGTCGCGACCAATGGAAGGTGAACCTAGCAAAGTGCGAGTTTCGGCACAGGCAACTCTCATACCTCGGGCCCATGATTAGTGACAAAGGGGTAGCCACCGACCCGACCAAGATACAAGCAGTTCAAGCATGGCCCGTGCTCCAGGATGCCAAGGAGGTGCGTCGTTTCCCGGGCCTCGCGGGTTATTACCGCAAATTTGTCCATGGTTTCGGTGTCATCACCCGTCCCCTGTTCAACCTGTTGAAGAAGGGAACTCCATTTGTCTAGACTGACAACACTGCACAAGCATTCACTTTGTTGAAGCAGTAACTCACTTCTGCGCCGGTTCTCTCCCTACCAAATTCCAACCGCCCATTTACCATTGAAACAGATGCGTGCGATAGAGGGATTGGAGTAGTACTTCAGCAAGATGGTCATCCTATTACGTACATGAGCAAGAGCTTAAGTCCCCGTTACCAGGGACTCTCCACCTATAAGAAAGAATACCTGGCTATTGTGGTTGCAGTCGACCAATGGCGGCCGTACCTACAACACAGCGAGTTCATCATCCACACAGACTAGAAGAGCTTGATCCACCTCGAAGAACAACGTCTAACTGCACCTTGGTAGCAGTGGGCATTTACCAAACTACTCGGCCTTCGTTACATCATCAGATCAAAAAAGGTACCGAGAACACGGCTATGGACGCCTTGTCGCAGGCCAACTCCCCAACAACCCAGTTCACCGTCACCGTGTGCCGCCCCAGTTGGCTCCAGGACGTTGTCAACTTCTACAACTGCAACCCTCAAGCCCAGAAGCTGCTCGCACAGCTGGCCATCAGCGAAGACTCGAAGGGGCGTTTCACTATCCAGAATGGCATTTTGAGGTTCAGAGGACGGATTTGGTTGGGAGGTTCCACCTCATTGCAGCAAAAGATCATGGCGGCATTCCATGACAACCCGATGGGTGGCCACTCTGGATTCCCAGCTACATTCCGGCGCTTTCATCGTCTCTTTGCTTGGCTAAAGATGAAGATCCACGTGCTGCAATACGTGCACTGCTGTCCTACCTGTCAACAAGCCAAGCCGGACCGGTCAGCATCCCCGGGTCTCCTGGAACCCTTGCACATTCCACAACAATCATGGGAGATGATTACTATGGATTTTCTTGACGGCCTTCCTCAATCTGGCAAGTTCAACTATCTCTCGGTGGTCGTCAATCAGCGCACCAAGTTTGCCCACTTCCTTCCTCTCACACACCCCTACACCGCATCCAAGGTGGCCCTGCTTTATATGAACAATATCTACCGGATAAATGGGTTCCCTAGCTCTATTGTCTCTGACCGTGATCCCGTTTTCACTAGTCTATTTTGGCGAGAGCTGTTCAAGTATGCCGGGACTGAGTTGCGAATGAGCACCGCCAATCACCCCCAAACAGATGGCCAGACGGAACGCGTCAATCAGTGCATGGAAACATACCTCTGATGCTTCGTCCATGCATGCCCTCACTGCTGGAGCCACTGGATACCTCTCGCCCAGTTCTAGTACAATTCTTCTTTCCACTCCAGCATCGGCATGTCGCCTTTCAAAGCTATGTTTGGCCATGAACCACGCCATTGGGGAATCACAGCAGCCAGCGAGTGTACTGTCCCTGCTCTGCAAACATGGCTCGACGAGCGGGCGGTAATTTAGGACCTTCTCCAGCAGCACCTGCATCGTGCGCAGCAGCACATGAAAGCCCAGGCAGACAAAAGGCGCTCTCCCCGGACATTCTCGGTGGGGGACTCGGTGTACCTCAAGTTGCAGTCGTCCATCCAGACTTCTGTGGCCCGCCGCGCCAACCATAAGCTGTCATTCAAGTTCTTTGGGACTTTCAAGATTATTTCCAAGATCAACTATTTTGCTTACTGGCTGTTCCTCCCGGCGCACTCCAAAGTGCACCCCGTGTTCCACGTTTTGCAACTACGCCACTGCCTCACCCTGGGTACGACCTCCTCGTCCACCCTGCCAGACCATTCTGATATGCCTGTGGTGCCAGTTGTAGTCTTACAACAACGATGGCGAAGGAAGAATGGCTCGCTGATTGAACAAGTGCTCATTCGATGGTCCAATCCGGCCGCTCTACAAGACACCTATGAGGACAAGCTGGCTCTCGAAGCCAGGTTCCCAGCTGCAGAGGCTTGGGGCAAGCCTCCTCACAAGGAAGGGGGATGTCAGCGCCCCTACACCAGCAGCGTCCAGCAGGCGTGATGTCAAGGAGGGCCCAGACACGGGTGGCTCGACCAGCTCGCCACCAGGCCAGCGGGCCACGAGGAATAGGCGGCCCAACCAACGTGTCACCGGGCCGGTGTGGACGCGGTGACTCTAGTCCGTCCCACTAGCTACTTGAGGCAGTCTCACCAGCAAGACAAGCATCCAGTGGATCAGGCAGAAACGCCACCGGCGGCTACGTACTCCCGATTCCCCATTCTTGTAACCCTAGTTCATGTACCAAAGATAATTCCACCTCGATCAACACTTGTAGCCACCTCGATTGTGAGCTATCCATATCAGGCTCCTTACAGCGGGGAGAAATAGTGCAGGAGGAGGAACACAACCCAATCGGGCAGAGTGGGCTCTTTTCGTAAGGAGACATGCACGTGCAATATTCGTGGGAGTCTCCATGAGGGATTCTGATGGATTTTTTTATTAGTGTGGGAATTGGTCTGATTATATGGATTATTTTTGACCATAATAACTTGGTCCCACCAGATAAATGGCTCTTATTTTCTAATTAACTAGCTGGGTTTCCCGCGCATTTACGCGGCTAGATTAACCCTTAGTATTTTTTTCCTTTTGCTAACTATATAGCCTCTCGTTAAACCATTTTTGGTTAAATTCTCCAGCAATTGTATGTCATTATAAATAAAATGAAAATCCTAATCAAACATGCAAGTGCATTGGGTAAGTACATAAATTCCCTGGCATACGATGTTGGAAGGCCGATGCAAAACCATATACAGGATTTCATGCGAATATTTGTGTTTTTTTCTCTTTGTCATTGCAAATTAGGTTTGTGAGCAATTCCTTACCTATAATTTAATCTAAACATAAGTGGTGAGCTATCTCAAAAACAATGAACAAAAAAATTAATCTAAACATATGAAAGGTCGTATGTAAAGTTCTCTTCATCCACCCATAACAATCCATTGCTACATTCTAAGTTATATTTGTTTATTAATGCTACTTACTAACATATGTATCCACAGATGCACATCTTCTAAGATGTTTATTTTTGTCTATTATTGGTAATATTTCACTTAAACATTCTCTCTGACTCGCTCCCTTCAAAGCTTAATTAGTCATGATGATCGCGCCCACATTGTTTTGTATCATCTTGTAGGTTAATATTGTCGTTCATTATATGAGTCATCAAAACCTAATATATATATCAAATATTTTTAAATGTATATTTTTATTAATTTCATACGGCGGCATGAAAATAGTATTTTGGAACTTCATTTTATATTTTATTACGAATTCAAAATTCTTACAAAAATTATATGCTTACATTTTTCATATGAATTTTTATTTAAGTTACTGAGTATAATTGTACTCTTTATTACCCTATAGAGTAATATCTGTTATGGATTTTCTTAACATTTTGGTTCATCTACAGTTCCACACCATTGTAATCAATCATCAGTGCAAATACATCATCCTATATCGACTAATTGTAGTGACTTATTGTGTATGATATTAACGTAAATTTTAGAAAAACCGATTCAATCACACTGTAATAGTTTGCATTGAGAGCCGCGACAATTTATATACTGCAGATATATATATTTTAATCTAATGTTGTACCTTGTTTTCCAATAGACCGCTTTATATAGTATAATAACTGATGTATAGTTACCCCTCAAAAAAATAACTGATGTACAGTCACCTACAAAAAAGATCTGATGATTAGATTCACATATTTGATGACGGCTTGGCCGTGTGTGCTGGGTTCTTATGAAAGTTCTTTCCTTTCTTTTGTCTTAGCCTCCAAACACACCATGGTGGGTGTGTACTGAGCATACTTGGTTTGCTGCCAAAAATTGGCATGCCAATATTTGGCATTGTGCCAAATATTGGCAACTATTTGGTTGGGTACGAGTTGTTTTGCCTCTCTCACATAAAGTTGCCAATAGTTGCAAGTCTCGGTATTACCAATAGTTGGCAGTGCCAACATTTGGCAAGCCAAATATTGGTAGCAAACCAATTATGCTTTTAATTTTTTTTCGTCGTTGCAGTGTACTATGTTTTGTGGGGTTGCAGAGTTTGATAGATCTATTCTAACGTGGTGCATCTATAATTTAAATCACAATATGGGATGACTTCTTACAGGAAACTGATTATCATCTACAACCTATTTCACGTGCATGGCTTCATCAACTGCATGGCTTCATCAAATAGGAGGTGACATAGTTTATTCAAATCAACTTGATCAATTGTGCAGTCAGTTGGAACATTTTTTATGGCGCTGAACTCTAAACTTGAGTCGGCGCATGTACCCATCTGATGCAAACCGTGGTGGTACGGAGGATAGAAAAAATCATGTACCCATCTGCCAGGTGACACGGAATCACCATCTACTCAAACAGCTCCATGGCCTTCCGACGCTGTCGTTTCTGGCCATATACTTATCTTGTACCTTGCCTTAGACTTATAGACAGTGCTTGCCAGATCGATATTGCCACACAGGCTTGTCATAGACCTTGCTGCAAACTCTCTAGATCGAATATAGTTGTGTGTATTCATCGTTAACCTTGCTGTAGATTCAGGGCTCCTTTGTGTGCTCACGCGAGATGGTGGTGCTCAGCTGATCGTCCGAGCTCATCTATCACAGTTTTTTTCTTCTCAAGTATATATATGGTAGGCCATAGAGGGGCTACTCTGCTATCTCCAGGTCAACTTGACGGGCTTTGTGCTTGTCTGCTTTCTTGCAAGATTTGTGCATGTATGGTTGTTGCTGCACATCCTTCCACCAATGCTTCTGCAGTTGTTTGGCACCCATGATCAACTTCTTTTACCTCATCGTTCCATGGCTGAGATTGCTGACTGCATCTGTGTTTGCTGCCCAATCAGAAGCACTTCCAACCTCACCCGCAAAAAAAAGCACTTCCAACCTTATGGTGATGGATCTTCTCATAGATCTCATCATAGAATCCATAAACTTAATGGCCGTATGCATCACCCAGAGGCAGAGGCCGGGGGTCATTCTCCTTTTCTAAAAAAAATAGACTCCATAAACTTGATGCACTCGTGGGGAGCGCTGTCAACTATAGATCCAATCAACGGTTCTACACTCTTTGGCTGCTAATGGCATTATTGTCCTCAGCCGCATGGTGTATCTTTCGCGCTTCATTGTAAACCAATAGACCCGCCCTAGATTATGGATTGATGTCTGACTGCTTCTTTATCCCCTGTTGCTTTACGCCTGGCCGAGACGCACAAATACTAACGAAGTTATAGCGTGATTCATTTGCCGGCATCAACTCGCCGGGAGCGATCTGTACGCAGTACAAAGCTAGCTAGGCTTGATGCCATTGATCTTCTAGAAATAGACAACGCACACACAAAAACGATCTATGGCCAAATACACAGGCGTAGCAGAGAGAGATGTATATGTATTTATACACAGGTACGCGCCGGCCATGAAACCACCACGTGATAGTTTCTAGTTTTATCAGGCCATGGAAATCAATTGGAAACTGACGATGCATGTGGTGCCTTGTGTCTCTAGAAAATCAGTTGTATGTGCCGGTCTACATAGAAGTGTCCTGTCTTGTATACATTAGTTCAGGAACTGACTTTGACTTTGCCTAATTGACTCCTGCGCGCACGTGAATCTGCACCGTTCAAACATCTTTAGCTATAGAATAATTAATCTTCATCGTTTGTTTTCTATCATTTTAATAATATAATAGATACTAAAACACTACTTTTACTAATGTTACCTTTTGCTACCGTTACAACTACTATCATATTACTTTGCTACTAAATACTTTGCTGCAGATATTATGTTTACAGGTGTGGTTGAATTGACAACTCAGCTGTTAATACTTGAGAACATTCTTTGGCTCCCCTTGTGTCAAATCAATAAATTTGGGTTGAATACTCTATCCTCAAAAACTGTTGCGGTCCACTATACTTTTGGGTTATCAAGACTATTTTCTAACGCCGTTGCCAGGGGGCATAGCTCTATTCTTTGAGTCACTTGGGTTTTATATCTGCTTATCATTATGAAGAACTTGAAATCTCCAAAACCAAGATTTATCCCTCAACTACGAGGGGAGGTAAGGAACTGCCATATAGCTCTGCACTTGATTCACCTTCTGTTTTAATTGCTTGCAACACCTAAACCTGCTTCTGCTATTCGTTCTGATATGTCGCATGTTATTGATGATGCTACTTCTGCTATACATTATACTTATGATGAAACTACTTCTATGCTTGATACTACTGTGCCACTTGGTGAATTTCTTGATGAACAACTTGCTAGGGCTAGAGAGATTGAAAATATTGAATCTGATAATACTGATAAAATTGATGATGAAGACTTGCCTGTTATTCCTGAGGGTTATGTTTTTGATAAAGAAGCTTCTTTAGCTATTTTGGCTTCCAAAGATAGATACGAACTTAAGAGGTTATTAGTTAAATGGAATAAGCAATCTCAAAATGCCAGGATGAAACCTGACCCTACTTTTGCTACTTCACCTATGTGTGTTACTGATAACACTATTAAGAAAAGGCATGCTAGTGGCGCACCAGTTTTGCCCACTAATCACGCACTACTGGTGCGCCACTAGCACCATGCCATTAGAATTAAATACTAATGACGCACCATTGGTGCGCCATTAGTATCTGGTGTACTAATGGCGCACCACGCAGAGCGCCATTAGTATAACCCACAATGCGCCATTAGAATGCCTCCGAGAGGGCAATGTGTACCCATGTGCTTTGGCATACTAATGGTGCACTGGTGGGTGATGCGCCATTAGTGTCATTTTTATAGTGCGCCATTAGTGTCTTGAGTGGTGCGCCACTACTATGAATATTAGGGATTTTTTTTCTTTTCTGATATTTTCACAGGTTAGAAAATATATTATTGGACAGAATTTAGACAACACCACACAGCAACAGCAGATTCATCGAATACAATAGAAGATTAGTCTCCGAATACAAATGATCATATTAGTCTCTGAATTCAAAAGACCAAATAAAGATAGAACATTACAAGTCTCGAGACCGTGAGTAGCGAGTTTGTCGGAAGTAAAACTAATCCTAACAAGTCCTACTAATCATCATCATACAACTTCTACTCCTTATTAATAACAAGTCATACGATCATCATCTTGATAGTCATCAAACCAACCCTACTTAATTGTTCTTAGCACATGATCATCAGTATTAGGCAGGACCTAAATACCCTATTTAAGGTAAAATAGCATAAAACAATATAGACTCTGACTCTCCATTATGGAGAATGGAGTTCATCATGTCTCCAATTCTTGCGCTTCGCTTCCTTTTGCTTCCAAGAACCTCCTTACGACTGTCCATACATTTTTTTCCATCCTTTGATTTTCATGTCTCCACTTCTTTTAGAAATCTTGTATGGACAGTTGAGATTCGTAGGATGACCTGGATGTATGTTCAAAACATTAAGACTACCTTTCTGATACATCAAATGAGGCACACAATTCTCTGGGATTATCTATTGAAAAACATAGTAATAAGTTCATAGTTAACAATGATGTACTAGTTTTAGAAGTATGCAAAAGATGCATGGATGTCGTAATAGTAAAAAAATCTTACTAGGGTATCTCCATGGTAGTTACCGTAGTTGAACACATGCACTAGTGGCACGTATTGACCATATTATTGTGGAGTTTGATTGTAGATATTGTAATTCTCAATGTCAGTACAAAATCCGACCAGATGATTTTTCTCCTTGTAAGTTGTTAATTCAGAGCCATCGGTGTAGTGGGTTTTGTCTACCATCTTCCGCACATTCTTTGAACAATAAAAATAAGATGTCAATGGAAATAAGCTGTCAACTATTTTGAAATAAACAATATATATTAGTTAATAATTAACTATGTTTGAGAAACTCACATAGCTGTAGAACTGGAGGCGTATCAACAAGGACCCAAATGTCCATATTGTCTTGGTCGATGTCAGGATCACCAAGATCCATGGTGACAAGCATACCCTCATCAAAACCATACATCTTGCAAAATGCTTCCCAATTTTTGCAACCAAAATGGGTTACACTCCCAGAATTAACAGATTTACTTCAAAATCCACATCGTGATGAGTCCTTAGGTGAATTTTCTTTGTTTGAGAAATTTCATGGTCTTCAAAATCCATCCTCTCCAAGACATAGTGTCTTGCATGGCATGGGATAAGCTATACTCGAATTGTAAAAGATGAAAATTACACGTTGAAATATTTGAAGTCATACTTAATTATGATAATAACACTTGTCGTTGTTGAGTACCGTTTCAACTTCGAAGGTCTCGTCGAGCTTAATGCTGAAGCGCCGATCATCGTCTAGGTGAGGCATGTCGCACAGACCTCGATCGTCGTGGCACCAGCCGCACTCCCCCGGGAGACTTTCATCGTCCGATGACGACATGTCCTATGTTCATAATTCAAAACTACATCATCTCTTGCGTTGGGTCCAATAAGATAATCCACAGTGTGGTGAAAACACGCCCTTCGAACTAGTTTGAGCTATTGGTGAATGGAGATGGTCTAAGATTTTCAGTAGTGAAGTGGTAATTTTGAGAGCAAATGGTTAGGATGAGTGGTTCCTCTTTCCTGTTTAAATTTACAATAGAATATTGTTAGTCATGCACACTTGTGCATTTTCAGCCAGGCCCAGTGGAGTTGGCCTAAAAACATTTTTTTCTTTAAGCCTGCTACATCCATCTCAAGTATTTATGGTCAAGGGTTAGTAGGGCCATCCAAATAGAATATGTATAACACAAGAGGCAGTTGATCCTACTTAATTAAGTACTAAGATACCCCTGCCCATGCATTAGTAGCAAGTACCCCATATGTCCGATTTTTAGCAAAGTCATGCTAAAATTCACGGAAAATTTCAGCATGGCCTTTGCTGAAAATAGGACATATGGAGTACCCAAATTTGCCGGAACGGAAGTTAATCGACATTCCGGCAAACTCAAGGGCGTCTCTGGGTACCTGCAAAATCATCACAACACAATGGTCGGAGACAAAACCCAGCAAACTCAAGGGCCTCTACTTTCATATGGATGAAAAGGCCACAGACCATATGGTCCTCTGCTTTCATATGGACAAAAATCAGCTCAACTTATGTGAGCTTCCATTCCAGATCTAATAGGTCACCCAACAAAAAATCATCAATAGTTTTAGCTAAAAAAAATCATGGATTGCTGTTAACTGAAAATTACTGAAAGAAACTGTTGCTGATCATGGATTACTATTAATTAAAAATAGAGCATCTGGCTTGTCTTATCATGTTCACTAAGTCCACAAAAATGAATAAAGCATCTGGCTGTCATCTACTCTGAATGATTTGATAATTAATACTGACAACTTCAGCATCTATAGACTTTGTGTTGTGGCAGCAGCTAAAAACCCTACCTCTTGTCTCTCTGTTTATTAAAGCTGTTGTTTATGTGTCAAGTTTGACATCTAGTTGACTGAATATCAACTTGATAGATCAAAAGCTGATAAAAATTGACAGGTTTTGAGCATCAAGAGATCTGAATGCAGTTAACTTGTTTTGAAAATCACAGAAGGCTAACGTTGACAGGTTGTGGCCAGGGCCATACTAGTCTGATTTTACACTATAACAAGCTCACTAAACTACACTACACTACATTACACTACACATGCTTAAACTCTGAACATAAGCAAACACCAGCAATGCAATATGTAAACAACCTCTGTTTCTAGGCAACAAGAGTTATCATCAATGCTTTTGAGTTTATGAAGTACCTTCAGTTCTGAGCTTTAAATGTCAAAAGAGCTTCACAGAATCTTGAATCCTCCAAATCACTCTTAACAGTTCTGCATTGCACAAAGGCAGCAATGAGCCAATGATATCAGTAGCAATAATAGGTGCTTACATTCTCAAAGTGAACCTACAGAGTTCTAGTACAGTGAGTAACTCCCAATTCTTTTAATAAAAGCACAATTAATATCAAAACAAAAATAAACAAATAATAGATGTGATTTTAATACAAATAACTGTTGGTGATATTGCCAATCACTTAATTAGTTGGGTAACAACTTCAAAACAAACTAGTTATTATTATTCCTAGACATGAATGGCAGGCTCAGAGTCGTGGACTTGAACATGGAAAAGATGGAGTGGAAGGTCCTTGACAAGCTAGATCAACCGATACGTGGAAGTGACTATGTGTATACAATTCAAGAGTTGAACTATAGCTATCTAGCGAAGTGGAAAGGTGACCTAGTCGCCATTATCTGAGAAACAATTTTGGATTCATCAGAGTACTTAAGCTTGATCGGTCTAGGATGCTGTCGTGTTTTGGGACAAAAGCAATGCTCTAATTGTGAGGCCAGCTTGCGGAAGAGATTTATGCAACAAGGTGTACTTTCCGAGCTATACTAAGACTGATGATGGTGGCCAGGCCTACTACTGCTTAAAAGAGCAAGAATACCACCCTTCCTTTTGTGACAAGGAGCCAACGAATGGCATATGGTTCCAGCCAAACTTTTAGGATTTGCTTTGGTGGCTGGGAGCCTAACAAGGAGTACTTTCAAATTCCTTTTTGCAACCTAAATAGCCAAGGAACAAGTACAATACAAGGCTAATCAAGCTCGTTAATAGTTTGTCTTCCCTCGTCTTAGCGAGCGTCTCAAGCTCGTTAGTAACTACCACATTGTCCTGTCTTGCTTTTTTTGAAAAGGGTCGTCCTGTCTTGCTTTGACCTGCCATGTGATTTACTCGATCGTGCAAATACATACATTTGGTTGTCAGCAAGTACAAGCTCATACGGCCAACTGCTAGCAACAGCTGGGTTGCCAAACGATCGGGGTGCAGGATTTTTGCGTGGTGCTCAAATCATTCAGGGACCAAGCTTGATGTATCATCTACACCCCGCCAACCCACAAGACAAAGCATCTAAACATCTAGAGTAAATGGATTCTTTTAACCATTCATAGTAAAAACATTTAGTGTTGTTCCTTATGCGCGGGGAACAATATGTGTGGTGCTAAAATCATTCATGGGCAGGGAATGGGGAGGAAGGGTGGAGAGGGAGGAAGGAGGAATAGGAGGGAAGAGGTACCTAGGCGGGCGCGGCCGGTCGCCAGAGGGGTCGGGGTTGGGGTTGGGGTCGGGGTCGGTGGGTCGGCGTCGGCGATGGAGCGGGGGAGGGTGCGGTGGGTCGTCAGCGACGGTGGAGCTAGCGGGGGAGGGTGCGGGAGGGATCGAGATCGAGATGCAACAAAGTAGCTGGTCTCAGGTTACTAATGGCGCACCACATGCAAATGCGCCATTAGTAATGGCGCACCAGCTTGAGGTGCGCCATTAGTAGTTTTGCAAAAACAAATAGTAGTGGCGCACTGTGTAGGAGGTGCGCCATTACTAGTTAAACTAGTAATGGCGCACTACTCCCTGGTGCGCCATTAGAATTTTTGGAATTTTTTTTGTTACTAATGGCGCACCGTGTGTCTGGCCACACTAATGGCGCACCGACTCATGGTGCACCATTACTATATAGTAGTGGCGCACCACATGTCTGGTGCGCCATTAGTGGCCATATCATCTATAGCCCTTTTCCTAGTAGTGTAAGGATTATGAATTCTCTGTTGATCCTGATATAGTTACTTTGGTTGAATCTGATCCTTTTCATGGCTATGAATCTGAAACTATTGTGGCACATCTTACTAAATTAAATGATATAGCTACCCTGTTCACTCATGATGAGAGAACTTTCTACTTTTATATCCTTAATATATTTCCGTTCTCATTGAAGGGTGATGCTAAGATATGGTTTAATTCTCTTGATCCTGGTTGTGTGTGTAGTCCCCAGGATATGATTTATTACTTCTCTGCTAAATATTTCCCTACTCATAAGAAACAAGCTGCTTTAAGGGATATATATAATTTTGTGCAAATTGAAGAAAAGAGTCTCCCATAAGCTTGGGGGAGGCTTCTCCAATTACTTAATGCTTTGTCTGATCATCCTCTTAACAAAAATGAAATACTTGATATCTTTTATAATGGACTAACCGATGCCTCCAGAGATTACCTGGATAGTTGTGCTGGTTCTGTTTTCAGGGAAAGAACACCGGATGAAGCTGAAATTCTATTGAATAATATGTTGACAAATGGAAATAATTGGACACCTCCAGAACCAATTCCTGAGCCTATTTCGAAACCAACTCCGAAGAAGAGGGGTATTCTATTTCTTAGCCCTGAAGATATGCAAGAGGCAAAGAAATCTATGAAAGAAAAATGTATTAAAGCTGAAGATGTTAAGAATTTACCTCCTATTGAAGAAATACATGGTCTTACTTTACCACCTGTTGAAGAAACATATGACCTTAATCCATTACCTATTAAAGAAACTCATGGTCTTGATAACCCGACACAGGTAGTGAAGCTAAATTCTCTCTATAGATATGATAAAGAAAGAAGACTTTAATGCTAAGTTTGCTAGCCCATGCTTAGATGAGTATGATAAATTTATGGCTAAGCAAGAAGACTTTAATGCTTATTTTGGTAGACAATTGAAATACAATTCAAATATGCTTGAACACTTAGGTGATTATATGGCTAATGTCAAAGGTGAACTTAAACTTATTAGTAAACATGCTTCTATGGTTACCACTCAAGTAGAACAAGTACTTAAAGCTCAAAATGATTTGCTCAATGAATTGAATAGTAAAGATAATGATAATGTTGTTAGAGTTATGACTAAAGGTGGTAGAATGACTCAGGAACCTTTGTATCCTGAAGGCCACCCTAAGAGAATTGAGCAAGATTCTCTGAGAAATAATGTGGATGCACCTAGTCCTTCTAAAAAGAAGAAAAAGAAAAATGATAGGACTTTGCATGCTTCTAGTGAACCTATTACTGAAACACCTGAGAATCCAAATGATATTTCTATTTCTGATGCTGATGCTCAACCTAGTAATGATAATGATATAGAAATTGAACCTGATGTTGATCTTGATAACCCACAATCAATGAATCAACGTTATGATAAGAAAGACTTTGTTGCTAGGAAACACGATAAAGAAAGAGAACCATGGGTTCAGAAACCCATGCCATTTCCTCCCAATCCATCCAAGAAAAAGGATGATGGGGATTTTGAGCACTTTGCTGAAATGATTAGACCTATCTTTTTGCGTATGCAATTGACTGATATGCTTAAAATGATTCCTTATGCTAAGTACATGAAAGAAATTGTTACTAATAAAAGTAAGATACCGGAAGCCGAAATTTCCACCATGCTTGGTAATTATACTTTTAAGGGTGGAAGACCAAAGGAACTTGGAGATCCAGGAGTACCCACTATACCATGCTCCATTAAAAGAAACTATGTTAAAACTGCTTTATGTGATCTTGGAGCCGGTGTTAGTGTTATGCCTCTCTCTTTATATCGTAGACTTGATTTGAATAAGTTGATACCTACTGAAATATCTTTGCAAATGGCTGATAAATCAACTGCTATACCTGTCGGTATTTGTGAGGATGTGCCTATTGTAGTTGTAAACGTTATAATTTTAACGAACTTTATTATTCTTGATATTCCCGAGGACGATAGTATGTCTATTATTCTTGGAAGACCCTTTTTGAATACTGCAGGGGCTGTTATTGATTGCACTAAAGGCAATGTCACTTTTCATGTTAATGGTAATGAGCATACGGTACACTTTCCGAGGAAACAACCTCAAGTTCATAGTATCAACTCTATTGGAAAAATTTCATCGATTATATTTGTAGGTTTTGAATTTCCTCTTCCTACTGTCAAGAAGAAATATGATATTCTTGTTATTGGGGATGTTCATATCCCCGTTGAGGTAACATAGTGTTATTCGAAATTTCTCCGGTTCCATGTTATTCGGAATGAGTTCGTTAACAAGACTTGATCAACCTTGTTAGTGGATTCACGTGCTGCAATACGTGCACTTCTGTCCTACCTGTCAACAAGCCAAGCCGGACCGGTCAGCATCCCCGGGTCTCCTGGAACCCTTGCGCATTCCACAACAATCATGGGAGATGATTACTATGGATTTTGTCGACGGCCTTCCTCAATCTGGCAAGTTCAACTGTCTCTCGGTGGTCGTCAATCAGCGCACCAAGTTTGCCCACTTCCTTCCTCTCGCACACCCCTACACCGCATCCAAGGTGGCCCTGCTTTATATGAACAATATCTACCGGATAAATGGGTTCCCTAGCTCTATTGTCTCTGACCGTGATCCCGTTTTCACTAGTCTATTTTGGCGAGAGCTGTTCAAGTATGCCGTGACTGAGTTGCGAATGAGCACCGCCAATCACCCCCAAACAGATGGCCAGACGGAACGCGTCAATCAGTGCATGGAAACATACCTCCGATGCTTCGTCCATGCATGCCCTCACTGCTGGAGCCACTGGATACCTCTCGCCCAGTTCTAGTACAATTCTTCTTTCCACTCCAGCATCGGCATGCCGCCTTTCAAAGCTATGTTTGGCCACGAACCACGCCATTGGGGAATCACAGCAGCCAGCGAGTGTACTGTCCCTGCTCTGCAAACATGGCTCGACGAGCGGGTGGTAATTTAGGACCTTCTCCAGCAGCAGCTGCATCGTGCGCAGCAGCACATGAAAGCCCAGGCAGACAAAAGGCGCTCTCCCCGGACATTCTCGGTGGGGGACTCGGTGTACCTCAAGTTGCAGTCGTACATCCAGACTTCTGTGGCCCGCCGCGCCAACCATAAGCTGTCATTCAAGTTCTTTGGGCCTTTCAAGATTATTGCCAAGATCAACTATTTTGCTTACCGGCTGTTCCTCCCGGCGCACTCCAAAGTGCACCCCGTGTTCCACGTTTTGCAACTACGCCACTGCCTCACCCTGGGTACGACCTCCTCGTCCACCCTGCCAGACCATTCTGATATGCCTGTGGTGCCAGTTGTAGTCTTACAACAACGATGGCGAAGGAAGAATGGCTCGCTCATTGAACAAGTGCTCATTCGATGGTCCAATCCGGCCGCTCTACAAGACACCTATGAGGACAAGCTGGCTCTCCAAGCCAGGTTCCCAGCTGCAGAGGCTTGGGGCAAGCCTCCTCACAAGGAAGGGGGATGTCAGCGCCCCTACACCAGCAGCGTCCAACGGGCGTGATGTCAAGGAGGGCCCAGACACGGGTGGCTCGACCAGCTCGCCACCAGGCCAGCGGCCCACGAGGAATAGGCGGCCCAACCAACGTGTCACCGGCCGGTGTGGACATGGTGACTCTAGTCCGTCCCACTAGCTACTTGAGGCAGTCTCACCAGCAAGACAAGCATCCAGTGGATCAGGCAGAAACGGCACCGGCGGCTACGTACTCCCGATTCCCCATTCTTGTAACCCTAGTTCATGTACCAGAGATAATTCCACCTCGATCAACACTTGTAGCCACCTCGATTGTGAGCTATCCATATCAGGCTCCTTACAGCGGGGGAGAAATAGTGCAGGAGGAGGAACACAACCCAATCGGGCAGAGTGGGCTCTTTTCGTAAGGAGACATGCACGTGCAATATTCGTGGGAGTCTCCATGAGGGATTCTGATGGATTTTTTTATTAGTGTGGGAATTGGTCTGATTACATGGATTAATTTTGACCATAATAACTCGGTCCCACCAGATAAATGGCTCTTATTTTCTAATTAACTAGCTGGGTTTCCCGCGCATTTACGCGGCTAGATTAACCCTTAGTATTTTTTTCCTTTTGCTAACTATATAGCCTCTCGTTAAACCATTTTTGGTTAAATTCTTCAGCAATTGTATGTCATTATAAATAAAATGAAAATCCTAATTAAACATGCAAGTGCATTGGGTTAGTACATAAATTCCCTGGCATACGATGTTGGAAGGCCGATGCAAAACCATATACATGATTTCATGCAAATATTTGTGTTTTTTTCTCTTTGTCATTGCAAATTAGGTTTGTGAGCAATGCCTTACCTATAATTTAATCTAAACATAAGTGGTGAGCTATCTCAAAAACAATGAACAAAAAAAATTAATCTAAACATATGAAAGGTCGTATGTAAAGTTCTCTTCATCCACCCATAACAATCAATTGCTACATTCTTAGTTATATTTGTTTATTAATGCTACTTACTAACATATGTATCCAGAGATGCACATCTTCTAAGATGTTTATTTTTGTCTATTATTGGTAATATTTCACTTAAATATTCTCTCTGACTCGCTCCCTTCAAAGCTTAATTAGTCATGATGATCACGCCCACATTGTTTTGTATCATCTTGTAGGTTAATATTGTCGTTCATTATATGAGTCATCAAAACCTAATATATATATCAAATATTTTTAAATGTATATTTTTATTAATTTCATACGGCGGCATGAAAATAGTATTTTGGAACTTCATTTTATATTTTATTACGAATTCAAAATTCATACAAAAAGTATATGCTTACATTTTTCATATGAATTTTTATTTAAGTTACTGAGTATAATTGTACTCTTTATTACCCTATAGAGTAATATCTGTTATGGATTTTCTTAACATTTTGGTTCATCTACAGTTCCACACCATTGTAATCAATCATCAGTGCAAATACATCATCCTATATCGACTAATTGTAGTGACTTATTGTGTATGATATTAACGTAAATTTTAGAAAAACCGATTCAATCACACTGTAATAGTTTGCATTGAGAGCCGCGACAATTTATATACTGCAGATATATATATTTTAATCTAATGTTGTACCTTGTTTTCCAATAGGCCGCTTTATATAGTATAATAACTGATGTATAGTTACCCCTCAAAAAAAATAACTGATGTACAGTCACCTACAAAAAAGATCTGATGATTAGATTCACATATTTGATGACGGCTTGGCCGTGTGTGCTGGGTTCTTATGAAAGTTCTTTCCTTTCTTTTGTCTTAGCCTCCAAACACACCATGGTGGGTGTGTACTGAGCATACTTGGTTTGCTGCCAAAAATTGGCATGCCAATATTTGGCATTGTGCCAAATATTGGCAACTATTTGGTTGGGTACGAGTTGTTTTGCCTCTCTCACATAAAATTGTCAATAGTTGGCAAGTCTCGGTATTACCAATAGTTGGCGGTGCCAACATTTGGCAAGCCAAATATTGGTAGCAAACCAATTATGCTTTTAATTTTTTTTCGTCGTTGCAGTGTACTATGTTTTGTGGGGTTGCAGAGTTTGATAGATCTATTCTAACGTGGTGCATCTATAATTTAAATCACAATATGGGATGACTTCTTACAGGAAACTGATTATCATCTACAACCTATTTCACGTGCATGGCTTCATCAAATAGGAGGTGACATAGTTTATTCAAATCAACTTGATCCATTGTGCAGTTAGTTGGAACATTTTTTATGGCGCTGAACTCTAAACTTGAGTCGGCGCATGTACCCATCTGATGCAAACCGTGGTGGTACGGAGGATAGAAAAAATCATGTACCCCATCTGCCAGGTGACACGGGATCACCATCTATTCAAACAGCTCCATGGCCTTCCGACGCTGTTGTTTCTGGCCATATACTTATCTTGTACCTTGCCTTAGACTTATAGACACTGCTTGCCAGATCGATATTGCCACACAGGCTTGTCATAGTCCTTGCTGCAAACTCTCTAGATCGAATATAGTTGTGCGTATTCATCGTTAACCTTGCTGTAGATTCAGGGCTCCTTTGTGTGCTCACGCGAGATGGTGGTGCTCAGCTGATCGTCCGAGCTCATCTATCACAGTTTTTTTTTCTCAAGTATATATATGTTAGGCCATAGAGGGGCTACTCCGCTATCTCCAGGTCAACTTGACGGGCTTTGTGCTTGTTTGCTTTCTTGCAAGATTTGTGCATGTCTGGTTGTTGCTGCACATCCTTCCATCAATGCTTCTGCAGTTGTTTGGCACCCATGATCAACTTCTTTTTTTTTACCTCATCGTTCCATGGCTGAGATTGCTGACTGCATCTGTGTTTGCTGCCCAATCAGAAGCACTTCCAACCTCACCCGCAAGAAAAGCACTTCCAACCTTATGGTGATGAATCTTCTCATAGACCTCATCATAGAATCCATAAACTTAATGGCCGTATGCATCGCCCATAAACTTGGTGCACTCGTGGGGAGCACTGTCAACTATAGATCCAATCAACGGTTCTGCACTCTTTGGCTGCTAATGGCATTATTGTCTCCAGCCGCATGGCGTATCTTCCGTGCTTCATTGTAAAGCAAGCTAAAGCAATAGACCCGCCCTAGATTATGGATTGATGTCTGACTGCTTCTTTATCCCCTGTTGCTTTACGCCTGGCCGAGACGCACAAATACTAACGAAGCTATAGCGTGATTCATTTGCCGGCATCAACTCGCCGGGAGCGATCTGTACGCAGTACAAAGCTAGCTAGGCTTGATGCAATTGATCTTCTAGAAACAGACAACGCACACACAAAAACGATCTATGGCCAAATACATAGGCGTAGCAGAGAGAGATGTATATGTATTTATACACAGGTACGCGCCGGCCATGAAACCACCACGTGATAGTTTCTAGTTTTATCAGGCCATGGAAATCAATTGAAAACTGACGATGCGTGTGGTGCCTTGTGTCTCTAGAAAATCAGCTGTATGTGCCGGTCTACATAGAAGTGTCCTGACTTGTATACATTAGTTCAGGAACCGACTTTGACTTTGCCTAATTGACTCCTGCGCGCACGCGAATTGGAGCCAACATACTAATCAATCTGCGCCGTTCAAACATCTTTAGCTATAGAATAATTAATCTTCATCGCTTGTTTTCTATCATTTTAATAATATAATAGATGTGGGAATTTTTTCGGAATCAAGAATTAGTATATATGGCGAACCAACATTTTTTTAACAGATCGAACAGATTAGATGCACGATAGTTTTCTGTAACCTTCCAGTGCGCCCAGCCGCAAGATAGTTTCTCGCGGTCAACGTCGCTCGTGCGGTCGAATCCGAATTTACAATCTGCCCATCCGCGCGATATTTTTCTCGTTTTCTCTAGCGCGCTCGGGGCAAAATATCATGAGAGAAGTAGGAATTGAGCCCAGAACCCACCGGGTTGAAGGATCTCAACCATCTTTAGCAAGCACTTACTTATATTAAGTTGCAGATTAGTTTTGTCCTTGTACTAAACTATATGCAGAAAAAACAACAATAAAGGTCATTGCATTGGAATTTTGGCCGAGTAACCAAGTCACACACGCTTTAGTTCTTGTCCAATATATCAAAACCAACTTTTTTTACCAACTTATGTGTGAATTACGGATGAAAACGGAGTGGAGACGGACGGAACTGAGTGCTATCATATTTGTTTTCACATTTTTTTGCAGAAGCGAAAACGAATACAGAAACCCCGGAAATGAATATGGAAACAGATACTGCCGGAAACAGACACGGAGTGAATACAAAGCGGATATGGAAACAAACATAGGCATTGATCGGAACTTAAAACCCCCTTGAATCATAGACAAATACACACAAAAACAAACAAATTTAATGAGTTGTTAACATGGCTACAAAATAATATCATTATGTTAGCAACTTAGCGTAGTATTGTAGTAGTACCGGACAATTGCGTATAGGGTCAAGCTGAGTACATGTGTGGTAGTAGAAGTTGGGCCTTAGATCCATTCTACCAATTGTGCCATTGTGTTCTCTTTGGTGGTTGGGCTACAAAGCAGCTATAGAACTATAGTAAAAACAGAAATTCCATATTCACGGAAACGGAAAGTTCCATTTCCATGCATGTTCCACCGGAAAACACCATTTCGTTTTTGTTTCCGTTTCCACATAAAAATTCCATTTCCACTTCCGTTTTGCAAATTTCCGTTTCCGTTTTCATATTTCCTCTCCGTTTGGAAAGTTTCCACTCCATTTTCATCCCTAGTGTGAATAGCACGGTAATATATACACCGCGGAGCTGATAATTAAGGTACGAACACTGTGGTAACTTTGATCCGAAGAAAAAAAATCCAAATAAAGGGATGTGCATAGAAAAGATCCGAGCAAAAGGGCTACTACCATTAGTAAATATCAGGGTAAGTGAATCTCCAAAGCTGACCCTAAACCAAACACCACATTTGTCTGCAGACCGGTCCGACCAGTTCAAGGAAACTGATGTGGCAGCCGGCCATCCAATGCAGCCGCATGCAATTCAATCCACATTTCAACAAATCAGACGAAACTCATGTAAACCGAATGATCTCCATATAAATCAGATGAAAACAATTACATTTTGGACATATTTTAACTAAACTATGTTGGCTAGGCTAAACTAGTCTATCGCCGTCCGCTGCGGATGTCCATTCCCATGACATGTCTTCCCTATGTGTGGCAGCCCGCTCAACGGACTGCCATCGGCCTGGGAGGGATATCCTTCAACGGGAGGGAAACAGTAGCCTCCCTACTCTACCGCAAAGCATGGATCAGAGTTGATTTTTGGGCAGGGGAAGACGATCGCCGTGGACTACGCCCCCACGAAGCGGGCAAGTCACTAGCTATGTAGCCCGACAACACAGTGGAGTTGGCCATTATGGGACCAAAGTGGAGGCGCCCTCCCATGGTCTACTATTCCTCGCTATCGGCGACGGCGGTGAACGTGTCACCGCCGTAAACTTTGTTCGCCACCTTGTCAATTTCCACGAAAGCGCTTCTTTCTTCGTCTACAGGACGCGGTACCGCCAACGCTTGTGGTGGACAGCGATCGCGGAGCGGTAGGAGAGGGGAAGTGCCAGGCTGATAGTGTTGGTTGTGAATGAAGAGAATTTATAAGGCTTGACCAACTTCGTTATAAGGGTGGTACATGTTTGACGTTTGTTGCAAACCAGATAAATACTACTCCACTAATCAAGACGTGTGATGCACGTGCATGTCTGACGTTTCCTTAAGAGGAGAAATACTTCACTAACACGTGGTTTTTTATTATCCAATATGCGATCGAGCTATAGCTTTTACAGAGTACTCCCTAAAATTGTATAAGACGTTTTAGATCGCCGAAGTAGTGATGATCTAAAGCAACTTATAAAAATTTACAGAGGGAGTCTATATGAAGTGAAAGGGACTTTCTAGGATGCTTGAAGGGCTCTTGATTTGTGCAGTTCACACAGATGCATAATCTTCCATGGCGATCTGAACAGTATCCGCCTGCGTAGCCGGAGTCTTTGCACTGCTCAGCGCACGCTTCAATGCTGTAGCAGTGCGGATGTGGTGCGACAAGGCACGCCTCGCACTTACCGCCGTGATCAGCCGTGTCTGCTAACATCAAAGCTATTTTATCATGTTATATATATATATATATATATATATATATATATATATATATATATATATATATCTTTACCTATTAATAAAGCAGCCATTGCTTTTGGTTGTCCGTCATTAATACTTTTGCAAAAAAGCCCTTGAAGTTCACACAAATCAACCCGCAGTCCAAATCGAATCGGTACAAAGGAAAAAAATAAACGCAGCCATGCTCTGCCTCACGGCGCTCCGCCCCGCGCCACACACCTCCGGCCATGCCTCGCGCGCCGCCGGCGCCTCCCGCCCCGCCCCGCACGGCCTCACCGCGCGACGTCGACCGCCTCCTTCCTCTCCCAATCCCATCTCCTCCTCACCCACGGCTTTCTTCGCCGTTCACTGCTCCCCTCGTTGCGACCTCGCGGGAGGCAGAGGATGGGAGGGTGCGGCACTCGCGGGCCGATCTGCGCCGCCAGGACTCGCCCGACCCGCGGGACGCTCGATCCGGTGACGCACCAGTCGCCGGTCGTCGGCCCGGCCGACCGACGACGGAGATCGCAACACCCTGCACTATCATTCTGCCTCAGCTCATCCTTCCTCGATGTGTGCTGCCTGGGAGGGCGCGCGCTCGCCGCTCGACCAGAGCCACACGGCCATCCAGTCGTCGTTGCACTTGCCACCCCCTCTGCTCCTCCACCTCAACTTCGGACACACGTGTATTTCTGTGCCCACCCCATGCTACCAGAGGAAACCGCGTGCCAGTCTCTCTGGATGACTTTTATTTTCTGCTGAGGATCACGAATTTGCATAGTTTCATGATGTCAAATTACTGCATATGTGGTGCTTCCTGTCAATAGGGATAGAATTAGCTGGTCATAGGTTGTGGATGTTCTTAGTTATTTTTTGCACACAAGGTGTTTGGGTGTTTGTCCGAGCCCGTTTCAGTCACAGATCCTTGAGGTTAACTCCCACATGAATACATCATGAGAATAACTCTCCTTCCATATGATTCAAAAAATGGTATGATGGTGGAACTCAATCGGGTTGCTAGACTAATGTGGCGTTGGTGCGTGCATCTGGATGTACGTCAGTGTTCACAGCCAGAGGAAGTGGGTTGTTGCAGGCAGAGGCGGATTAGGATGAGTATGTCACGATTAGGAGAGTTCTCTTGATCTTTATCGGAAAAATTGATAGTTTCCTTGATTTGTTTTGGTCTAGATTAGCAAAGCAGTGCACTGATATTTGTTCTGTGGTGTAGGAGCTTCAAGACAGCAGGGGCAGCAGGCTTCGCTCAACATATTCATCTATGATTTTCTCCCTGATTTTGAAATATTTGGCCCCTATAGTCCCCTTGAGAAAAATCAGAGTATTTATGGACTATGCTCTACTGGTTGACAAATTTGATTGCAGGGGCTGGCAAAGTAAGTGCAGTGTCACCGTTGCACATATATTCAGGGCCACATCAAATTTCAGTCAGAAGAACATGACCAGGCAGGGTGCTTCATGCAGTATTGGGAGTGAGAAAGTTTGATGTATAATCAGTGTCGCCTCCACTCTGCCCCGCCCATGTGCTTTTTCCTCGATGGAAATGCGGGCCACCATGCTGCTCACTTCGCGTGCAACCACTTCATCTCCAACCTGTCGTTGGAGAGCATTGCAGACCGAGCGGACAAACTACGAGGTGTAGCAGCACAACCTTGCCTCTTCCCCTTACTCTCCTTCACAAGCGAGCCAAAGACACCCCAAGTTGTGGCACCCGTCTGAGGCCAGCCTTGCTTGGCATACATGGCTGCATACATCTGATGGGAAACATGCATGGAAGCTTGGGCCTGGATATGCAATTATGCCTTCCTAAGTTTTACTGATGCAATTTCTTTTTGAAAGAGCCCTGAAATCATTTACCCTTTTGCTCCTGAGAATTGTTTACCATTGTGAATTGTATCAATGGTCGAAATGGTCAATTAACGACATAGACCGAGATACCATAAAACCCCTTCAGTAGATCGACTTAAATATGAACATTCTTGGCCCAAAGTTACAGGATTGCACCAATTAATTGCTAACCTCTTGGTTTTAATGATAATTGTTCTACCATGTGTTTTTCTTCTACTAGCATCCCATCCACAATGTCAGTTGGAATTATATATATATATATATATATATATATATATATATATATATTTATTTATTTATTTATTTATATATGATTTTTTGGCAGGACCTTTTTCTGCCTAACAAGGGATATATACGCGATTAAATATAAACTAAAGGTCTTTTTTGCAAAAGAGCATGACACATCAGCACCTGACAGGGGGTCCCGCCGGTCAGATACAGCATCAATACACTGTTATACGCTCCTTAGCCCGTTATGCACCACATAGGCCCTGAGTTGGTACTGAACTGCGACATGCATGAGTAGTGGTACTGACTCGTGAGTAGGTGCGCAAGTGTGATACCAACATGCAATTAACTCAGGGCACTTTGGTCCTTTCAGGTGCCAGGAAATGGAAAAGAAAAAGAAAAGCAATAGGAAAAGTAAAAATGGCATGTTAATCAAAGTACACATAAGCTGGGTGGCATTTTTATGAAGTCAATCTTGATAGTGGCATTTGTGCGGAGCCCCATATTAAAAATGGCAAAAAGCCAATTTTCTCGAAAGGATCAAAGTGCTACTTGCATGGTTAATAAAAGACTACCTCGCACAACATGGGAGCCCGCCTCGGTCAGGCAGTGGATGACGTACACGACCTTGAGATCGCATAGCAGTGAGACGGCAGCCAACGACGTGCGGACCAAGCAGCAAGAGATCATCGGCTCCAGTGGCGATGATGGGCGGCGCCGGTGAGACAGCCAACAACATGCGAGAAGTAAGCAGTAATGAATCTCCGTCTCTCGCGACGATGATCCGCGGCCGACCCGCGGCTGTGAGACGGCCGATGACGACGTGCGGAGCAAGCTGCAAGGGATCGCCGCTCGCCGGCTTCTGTCACGATGATCTGCGGCGGCGTTGAGACAGTGGTCGTTGACGCGCAAAGCAAGCAGCAAGGGGCCGCCATCTCTCGCGGCGATGATCTGCAATGGGTTGATGGCGACGAGCAGAGCAAGAAGCAAGGGATCGACGTCTCCCTCGACGATCATCTTGCCTTGGCGCCGCGAGCGGTTAGTGCGGTCGCAAGGTAGTATGGTCCTGTGGGCAACGTTCGACAGCATGACGAAGAATGTGGAGAGCTCGGTGGCGTCATGGGCGATCGCCGCGTGATGACGCTGTTCCTGGTGCTGCTCGGCGATGTCTCTTCCCCCGGGACTCAATGCATTTATATCCAACTAGTAAGCTTGTACGTACAACGCACGTCTCTACTAATGCTTTTTTCGAAGATAAATCCACTCCCAATCAAATATACCTTGTCTACATGTCTCGTACCACCATATACTTATAGTTGTTGATGGTAGTATAAGATCACACACACACAAAAAACAGCCAAGGTAACATTCATCATATAGGCCCGAAACCATGTTTTCAGGCCCTTACATCTAGCAAGAGAGGTTCAAAGTTGTTTTATGTCATTTTTTTCATAACTTGTCTCCATATAAATAGAGGTCATTGATGGTACTTTCAAAGACTCTGAACATTTTGATTTATCACAAACTACATAAAATAGATATGTGTGAACACCATGTATTTTGGGATCAATGTTGCAACTTGCAAATTATACCTTTTCTCCCCAAGAAATTTACAAAGGTATGCATCAATGTTTGATTCTGCAATGTCCGATGCCAAGAAAGCACTCGTACATTTTCAAGGCAACACTATTTCCAATCAAACGTCATGCACATTGCCTGACTTCTTTTACCCTGGAGATGAATTCATCCAGAGAATCTTGTAGACCATCCATCACATTGTTTTGCATGCAATTCCAGTATGTACAAGTACAACACCATTCAACAGGGTGCACATGCACAGAAAAAGAAGTAAAAGAGACAAGTTGGGAGTTGTACATTACTAACTGAAAATGATCTTTCATCCATTTTCTTAAAAGATTCCCTTATTGTTGATTCTTCTTGGTAAGTAAAAGTAGGAAGACAAGATTGTGGTGGAAGGTTTTCTTTCTTGTTCTCTTTCCCTGTGAACTGTAGGAGTGATAAAATGGTTTATTTTCCTTTAAGCAGTAAAATTTTACTTGAGCACACAAGTGAAAATATTTTAATTTAGAATCTATAAATAATGATACTGTTTGCTTTGGGCAAAAGGATTGCGAAGTATTGGTTGAGGCGCGGTCTGTATTTCATTTCTATGGTTCCACAAATGATAGAAGCAAAAATCTCTCATTAATTGATGATCGGACTTCTTAGATTCAGGTAAGCTGAAAAATCAAAAAACAATCAAGAGAACACAGTATTTACTATTTTGATAAAAAAAAGAACGTCAATCTTGTTCACATTTAATGAGAGCAATCTCCAGTTCTCTCTAAGTGCTTAAAAGGCAGTGAGACATGTGTGAATGAAAAAAGAATATACATAGTAGATATAAACTTTAACCGTTGGCTATGTTTGTTCACTTATATGATCACAATAAGTAAATGTATCTTGTTGTCCATAAATAAAGCAAAACATATCATGTGTCGAAGTATATGCTAATTATGAAATAAATGCCAATCATGTAATCAGATATGATAAGCACACAAGCAAACATAAATGGAATGACATGGCATGAAATCTCTAGCCAGGTTTTCTTTTTAATACCCGGAAGAAGAATCTTGCTGGTCTCTTTCAATTGCACCTCCAACTTTGTTCGGTGACAGCGACGTGGAGTTTGGACAAGATTCCCTGGGAGCATAAGAGAAATCGTGAAGAAAATATTTTTACTTATGCAACAGTTCGAACATGGTCCTATTGATCAGTACTAAGATGAAGCCCTGCAATTTGGTGTTGCTACCTAAAAGGACAGCTAAAATGATCATCGAGAACATTCTACTGATCCTTCTATTTTCTGGAATGACATCAAGAAGTAACTTCCTGGAATGGTATGACATTTCTAATACTTAGGAATCTATTATCCTTTTCATTTTATAGGCATATATTCTATCACGTACAACCTGATCCTTCTGTTTTCTGTTCAAGAAAAGTGAACTCCAGTATGAATCTGATTTATCATCATCTTCTAATAGTAAAATTGAATTTTCAAGCAGTATAAAAGCAAGCATGACTAAAAGTTATTTTCAAAAAAGCAGGACCAGAAAAATAGGAACCGCAAACTATCTCAGAAAGATTCTTTTGAATTTGAATATTTTTAGCGCACGCTGACCTGCAACCCTATGTCAGTAAGCTTGTGCCAATTTATTTTCTAGGTGACGACCCAAAAAAGTTTCCATATCCAAAGAAATACTGGAAACATATTTTTGTTGTTTGATCCACAAAAGAGGTTTTCTGTGTCACAAGCACTCCATCCATTTATCACTGTGAAGTAAAATAGTTGATGTACACAATTTTTTGAACTTCAAAAATTCCATTGTTTACAAAAAGATAGGATGATAAGTCAATTGATAACCAGAAAATGCTAAGAAAACATAGGTTTCATATAACAGTAAATGTTGATTTTTTTTCCAAAGACTATAGATAGCACTATTACTGTATCAGGGAGAAATTTACCGCAGACTTGTCTCTTCCGATGCTGCCTCCAACATCTTTATATAAAACTGTACACTGGTAGAAAAAGGGCCTATAGTCCCGGTTCGTAAGGGCCTTTAGTACCGGTTCCTGAACCGGGACTAAAGTGTCGGTACTAATGCCCCCACCCTTTAGTCCCGGTTCAATCCAGAACCGGGACTGATGAGCCTCCACGTGGGCAGTGCGCAGAGCCCAGTCAGGAGACCCTTTGGTCCCGGTTGGTGGCACCAACCAGGACCAATAGGCATCCACGCGTCAGCATTTCTGTGGCTGGGGTTTTTGTTTTTTTTTGAAAGGGGGAGGGGGGTTGGGGCTTTTGGGGGGTTAATTTAGGTGTTTCATATATTGTGTTAGCTAGCTATAATTAATAGAGAGAAGTGTCCTCTCTTATGTCCGTGCTTGGTCGACGCTACATACTATACATACGTATAGAGAGGACTAGACACGCTGGCTAGCTAGTAAGCAAAAGAAGGAAGTAGAAGATCGTGATGAACATATATGCATACAGAGAGAAGTGATATCGACCACCTCTCTTTCTCCGAGAGATTGGTCGAACAACAAGTTCTCGTATATCTATCTGACACTATCGGCTACATATATACAATAATTATCTCTTACAAATATAATCATACGGACTCAGGATCCACATAGAATTCTCCATTTTCAGGGATCACGTGGTCAAGAAAGAATGCCGCCAATTCCTCTTGAATTGCTCGCATGCGAGCTGGTGCTAGGAGTTCATCCCGCTTCCGAAACATGTAATTTAAAGAAGGGGGTCAATACATATATATATATATGAATGAATGAAACTCAACACAAATGATGGTAATAAAATAAAATTGTGAATGTTGTTATTTACGTACTTCATATTGTTCTTCAGTGTAGCCCCGCTCAGAGGTCGTGTGGCAGATGGACTCGCAAACATAGTATCCACAGAAATCATTCCCTTGTTCCTGCCACAACCACTTTACAAGAAATAGAGGTTAATCAAACTGATAAGCAAGAATGCCAAATGGTATTGATGAAACTAGCGCTTGAATGACTAGTAGATGCGCTTAAAATGCTACTATAGTACTTACTTTTGGGTGTCTAAATTGCAGCTCCTTCGGCAGTCCCGGAGCTTTTCTGGTGAATTTTCTCCAAACCCTGCCGGAGAAAGAAAACAATTACTTGATATATCAGGAAATGAACAAAGTTGCTGATATGGTGGATAATGATCGATTTAACTTACTTCTCGAGTATTTGAGTCATGTCTGCATAGTCCTGGGGATCTTTTCGTCTTGAGTCTAAGACGGTTACTAGTCCCTGCTCAAGCTTAATATGTAGGAGAATATAGTGGAAACTGCACAGGCATGCATAACTCATCAATTACATTACTATAACCTTGACTAATATATAAGGGAAACCGAATACGCACAAGACAGTAACACTCACTTGAAGTTGTAAGGAAAGAGTATTATATCTTTGTTTTGATTTATTACCAATGATCATAGCAAGTTGGCCTCGGTATCTGCGGCATGCAATTTAACCTGAGTTGCATCTATGAGATATGTGTTAATGAACCCAATATCACCGACTTGTCTTTTCTTCAATTCGGCGATCTTCAATCTGCATAATATAGTGAGGATGATTATAAATACATGCAATGAAAGAGCTAAGCTATATAGAGAAACTTAATGACAGAAGTAGTACTACTTACAGACAGTAGCAGGCGATCGTTGTTTTATCGAGGGCCAATTGATTGAAAAACTGATAGAACTCCTCAAATGGAACAGGCAACAGATCAATTCCAACGAGGTCATGCTCCTTTTTAACTTTCACATACAAAGTACTCCTCCCCCCAGAATCTTTGCAGATTTTCAAGTACCAATCATGCAATCTTCGCATCATCGTTGATAGAGATCTTTCATATTTGACGAGAGGCTTCCCATACTCGTATCTTTGTATCTGGATGTCCATGGGTTCATAATGTACTTCGTCGGGTAGGTAATCTGCAAGATTGCTATAACCGGGCACCATCCTCGGATCATTAGCGACGTTGTGGCTAGACACCTTGAGAGGGGGGCACGATTGCTTCCCTTGTTCGCCGAGCTGGGCAATTTGTTTCCCAGCTCATCGTTCTTTCAGCCTTTGATCACTGACAGTACTTCCCGACCGCTCCGCTTCGGCAAATTCCATTCCAATAATGCGGTCATAGTTTCCTTTCGGCGGATCAGACTCCGGAGGTGGATGTTTCTTTGCTTTCACCCCTTCAAAGAAGTTCCTCACTTCTTCTCGCGCGATCTCGGCGTTCTCCTCCAGGGTCCTCTCATATGGTAACTTCTCTGGAGTCTTCAGAGAAGGACCGAATCTGTATGTCCTCCCGCCTCTGGTTGTACTGCTAGACGCCGACCGAGCAGACGGAGCGGTTGTCTTCTTTACTTGCTTAAGAGGCGGAGGAGAAGGACTACGACGCGCCGGAGCAGCTGGAGCAGCGGCAGGTCTCTTCCGCCCTTGCTGACGAGGCGGAGAAGGAGGAGGCTGGCTGCTCGGGCGCGTCGGCGCAGGCGGAGAAGGAGGCGGAGTGCCGCCACGCGCCGGAGAAGGAGCCGGCCGAGGGCCCTGATCGTCACTCGCCGGAGGAGGAGGCGGTGGAGGCGGAGTGCCCTGACTTGCCAGAGGAGGAGGAGGAGGCGGAGGCGTCCAGTTCGGAAGGTTGATGAGCTCCTTCCGCCATAGGCATGGAGTCTTCAGAGCAGACCCCAGCCGAGTCTCCCCTTCATCGGTAGGGTGGTCAAGCTGGAGGTCCTCAAATCCCTCCATTATCTCATCCACCATCACCCTAGCATATCCTTCTGGAATCGGCCGGCAGTGAAAAGTTGCGCCGGGTTCAGTAGGATAAACAGAGCCAACAGCCGCCTTGACCTTCAAATTCATCCATTGCGTCATAAGGTGGCAATTTTGAGACTCCGTTATAGCATCCACGGGATAGCTGGCAGGAGCCATCAAGGCATGCTCCGGCTGAAGCAGCTTAGTGGAAGCCACACTGCTTCTGCGCTGAGATGGCGGGGTAGCTTCGGGGGAGGCTTCAGCAGTACGTTTGCTGCGATTTGCTTCTCGTTCCTCTATCGCGTCTACCCTTGCTTGCAGCGCCTGCATTTGGGTCTGCTGCACTTTTTTCCTCCTCTCATGGGATTTGTAACCGCCTGCGTCCGGAAACCCAACCTTCCACGGAATGGAGCCTGGCGTGCCTCGTGTCCGTCCAGGGTGCTCAGGATTCCCGAGGGCCATTGTGAGCTCGACGTTCTCTCTGTCTGGAAAGAACGTCCCTTCCTGCGCTGCTTCGATATACTGCTTAAGCTTACTGACTGGTATGTCCATTTGATCGTTCATCCAAATGCACTTCCCTATTACAGGGTCCAAGGTTCCGCCAGCCCGGAAGAACCAAGTCCGGCAACGGTCTGGCCAGTTAATTGTCTCTGGTTCGATCCCTTTATGAACTAGATCATTCTCAGTCTTGGACCACTTAGGCCGGGCTACGAGGTAGCCACCTGACCCCGTGCGATGGTGAAGCTTCTTCCTCGCAGCATTTTGCTTGTTTGTCGCCGACATCTTCTGACTCTTTTCCGATGTCTTGTGGGCCACAAATGCGGGCCAGTGATCTCTGATCTTCTCATATCTGCCCTCGAATTCTAGTGTCTCATTATTTTCGACAAACTTATTCAGCTCTTTCTTCCACCTCCTGAATAGTTCTGCCATCCTCTTCAGAGCAAAAGACTTGATTAATTTCTCTTTAACTGGGTTCTCTGAATTATCCTCAGGCGGTAGGGTGAAATTTGACTTCAGCTCAGTCCAAAGATCATTTTTCTGCATATCATTGACATAAGACACCTCAGGGTCTTCTGTAGCCAGCTTAAACCATTGCTGGATGCTTATCGGGATCTTGTCCCTAACCAGAACCCCGCACTGAGCAACAAATGCGCTCTTTGTCCGGAGGGGTTCAATAGGTTGGCCGTCGGGCGCGATTGCCATGATCTCAAACTTTTCATCCGAGCTCAACTTTTTCTTCGGGCCTCGTCTCTTTACCGAAGTTGTGCTCGATCCGGAGGGCTAGAAAAAAGAACAAAGACTTAATTAACATGTGTACATACCAAAACAATGAATGCATCAATCAGCTAGTCAGGATAGGCTTAACTAATATATATACCTGGCCAGACTCGGTTCGGTCACCGGAGCCGTCATCACGGTCTCCTTCTTGCACCGGCATTGGGTCTCCGGAGCCATCCTCATGTTCTTCTTCTTGCACCGGCATTAGGTCACGGTAGCCAGCTTGTTCACCCTCTCCTTCCAGACCATCGGTTTCGTTGAGAAACAACGAGATGGCATCACTTCCTTCTGCGATTATGTCCCTCAACAACGCTTCTTTTGTTGCTTCATCTAGGGCGGTGTCCATAGTTTCTACAAATATTTACAACATGGCAATTATTATTCAAACATGATAGATGGATATATTAGTGCCAAACGTAGAACTAGCTACCTAATCATAGTAAGCTATCGGGATGGGGTATATATCGACAACGACGACACTACATCTATGTCCCTCGACGACCCTCGTTCTCGATAAAAAAAAGAGAAAGAAGAAGAAAAAAAAGGAGAAGAAAGAATAGAGGAGAAGAACCCTCGAACCATCGACGACCCTGGAACCCTCGACCCCTAGACGACCCTCTTCTTCCTCTCATGTTCGAGAGGATCGCCGAGGGGTCGGGAGGTTGCCTAGTGTCAAAGGATTCAACAAAACAATGTCTTCATCATTAGGCGAAAGTAACATGTGCATGATGGTACGAAGCTCTTCAAAGTTGTTCTGGAACGGAGTCCCAGATAGGATAATTCGCTTTTTGGTACAAAGTTCAGAAAGAGCCTTCCGAATATCGCTATTTGGAAGGCCTTTGCTGAATTCGTACCAAAAGGCGGATTATTCTATCCGGGACTCCATTCCAGAACAACTTTGCAGAACTTCGTACCAATATGCCCTGGTTACTTCCGGCTAATGATGAAGGCATGGATTTCTTCAATACTTTGACACTAGGAAACCTCTCTCGAGCCCTCGGCGATCCTCGAACCCTCGAACCATCGACGACCCTGGAACCCTCGACCCCTAGACGACCCTCTTCTTCCTCTCATGTTCGAGAGGATCGCCGAGGGGTCGGGAGGTTGCCTAGTGTCAAAGGATTCAACAAAACCATGTCTTCATCATTAGGCGAAATTAACATGTGCATGATGGTACGAAGCTCTTCAAAGTTGTTCTGGAACGGAGTCCCAGATAGGATAATTCGCTTTTTGGTACAAAGTTCAGAAAGAGCCTTCCGAATATCGCTATTTGGAAGGCCTTTGCTGAATTCGTACCAAAAGGCGGATTATTCTATCCGGGACTCCATTCCAGAACAACTTTGCAGAACTTCGTACCAACATGCCCTGGTTACTTCCGGCTAATGATGAAGGCATGGGTTTCTTCAATACTTTGACACTAGGAAACCTCTCTTGATCCCTCGGCGATCCTCGACCCCTCGAACCCTCGACGACCCTGGAACCCTCGACCCCTAGACGACCCTGCTCGAACCTATAGAACCCTCGAACCCTCGACCCTAAAACCCTCGACCCTTGACCCCTTAACGACCCTCGACCCTCTACCCTAGTTCCCGACCCTCGACTTCTTCTCCACTATTCCTTTCTTCCTTCTCCTCTTCTTTCTCTTCTTTTTTCTTCTTCTTATTTATTTCTCCTCTTCTTTTCCTCTCCTCTTCTTCTTTCTTTCCTCTTCTTATTTTCTTCTTTCCTATCCTTCTTTTTCTAAAATTGTAATTTTTGCATATATAAAATTTTTCTAAAATTGTAACTTTCTATATAAAACTTTCCTATCGGGAGGGGGAGAAGATCGAAGAAAAAAAGAAGAAAAAAAAGAGGAGAAGAAGAAAGGAATAGAGGAGAATAAGAAAAAATAGAAAATTTCTATTTTTTCTTATTCTCCTCTATTCCTTTCTTCTTCTCCTCTTCCTTTTCTTCCCCTCCTCGTCTTCTCCTTCTTTCTCTACTTATTTTCCTTTTCCTTATTTTACTTTTTCCTCTCCACTAACATAAAATGCACTAACCTAAAGTGCAACAAACATAAAATGCACTAAAGAGGCTCAACTAACCTAAAATCAGTGATAAAATGCACTAACCTAAAATCGATATCTACTAACAACTTAAAAAAATTAATACATATATGAAAAAAAAACATCATCATATCATCAACAGAAAAAAAACATCATCATATCATCGATAGAAAAAAAACATCATCATACGACGGTGGCGGGTGCGGGGCGACGACGCGGGGCGACGACGGGCTCGGGGCGGCGACGACGACGAACGGCCTGGGGGCGTCGGGGCGAATGGGAGCGATTGGCCAAAATTTCACAAGTGGTGGCTTATATAGCCAGAGCAATGGTCCCGGTTCGTGCTATGACCCGGGACTAATGCTCCCTTTAGTCCCGGTTGGTGCGACGAACCGGGACCAAAGACCAATCTTCGGCAGCCGAAAGGGCGGGAAGCGAAGGCCATTGGTCCCGGTTGGTGGCACCAACCGGGACTAAAGGGGGGCAATGGTCATGGTTGGTGCCACGAACCGTGACCAATGCCCCCTTTAGTCCCGGTTGGTGCCACCAACCGGGACCAATGGCCTTGTGCTGCATCGCTAGCTGAAGTTTAGTCCCACATCGCTAGCTGAAGGGCGTCGGCACTTGTTTATAAGCGCTGTTGTGCCTCCCCATTCGAGCTCCTCTCTAATGCAGGCTTTCGGGCCTAAACTTGTTACTGCCTGTGGGCCTATTGGGCCTCTGCGGGCCTGAATCCTGGCCCATGTAGGGTTTCTAGTCGTATTCAGGCCATGGAGGCCCAGTAGGTGGCATTTTTTTGGTTTTTTCTTTTTTATTTCTGCATATTTTTGGTTTTATTTTTTATTTCTACTTAAAACTAAATACTTACAGTTTTTTAGTGATTTCTTTTTGCTTTTAGGTCACAAAAATTATAAACTTTCTGTTAGTGCCATTAGTTTTAAATTTTGTATAGTTTAAATTTGAATTTTTAAAAATTTGTGTGAATCACTAGTTTATGAATAACTTTACTATAAAAATAGAATTTTTTTCTATTTATTTTTTATTTATACTTACAACTAAATACTTATAGTTTTTTAGTGATTTCTTTTTGATTTTAGGTCACAAAAATTATAAACTTTCTATTAGTCAATTAATTACTTATAGTTTGATTTTAGGTCACCAAAATTATATTCTTTTTGCTATTGAAGAATATTATAGTTTTATTTTAGTTGATCATAACATAATATTTTAATTGATTGTTTTTATTTTCATAAAAGTTTTGTAGTTCATTCTGTTTGCTATTAATTCATTATTTGAGCTAAATGACTCTCAAATTGGAAAGCATTTTAAAATGAACTCTGAAAAGGTTAAAAGTTGGCATGGTATCATAATTTCACCCACATAGCATGTGCATGTACAAAACGGACAATGGTAGCATGTTCGTCTGTTACAAATTTGGCATGGTATCATCATAATAGTTGCGGGAGAAAGTCTTCACTTTTTCTTCGCTTGTGTCATTTGCTTATTGCATCGTAACCATGGATAATCTTCATTGTTTATCAGGATGCTTGGGTCCGCCTTGACATTGAAGGGAGGAATCTCATGAAACTTTTCATAATCTTCAGACATGTCTGTCTTGCCGTCCACTCCCAGGATGTCCCTTTTTCCTGAAAGAACTATGTGGCGCTTTGGCTCATCGTATGATGTATTCGCTTCCTTATCTTTTCTTTTTCTCGGTTTGGTAGACATGTCCTTCACATAGATAACCTGTGCCACATCATTGGCTAGGACGAACGGTTCGTCAGTGTACCCAAGATTTTTCAGATCCACTGTTGTCATTCCGTACCGTGGGTCTACCTGTACCCCGCCGCCTAACAGATTGACCCATTTGCACTTAAACAAAGGGACCTTAAAATCAGGTTCGTAGTCAAGTTCCCATATGTCCACTATGTAACCATAATATGTGTCCTTTCCGCTCTCGATTGCTGCATCAAAGCGGACACCGCTGTTTTGGTTGGTGCTCTTTTGATCTTGGGCGATCATGTAAAATGTATTCCCATTTATCTCGTATCCTTTGTAAGTCAATACAGTCAAAGATGGTCCCCTGGACAACAAGTACAACTCATCACAAACAGTGTTGTCACCTCTGAGACGTGTTTCCAACCAACTGCTGAAAGTCCTGATGTGTTCACATGTAATCCAGTCGTCGCACTGCTCCGGGTGTTTGGAGCGCAGACTGTTCTTGTGTTCATCGACATACGGGGTCACCAAGGTAGAGTTCTGTAGAACTGTGTAGTGTGCTTGAGACCAAGAATATCCGTCCCTGCATATTATTGAGTCTCTTCCAAGAGTGCCTTTTCCAGTCAGTCTCCCCTCATACCGCGATTTAGGGAGACCTATCTTGTTAAGGCCAGGAATGAAGTCAACACAAAACCCGATAACATCCTCTGTTTGATGGCCCATGGAGATGCTTCCTTCTGGCCTAGCGCGGTTACGGACATATTTCTTTAGGACTCCCATGAACCTCTCAAAGGGGAACATATTGTGTAGAAATACGGGCCCCAGGATGACAATCTCGTCGACTAGATGAACTAGGACGTGCGTCATGATATTGAAGAAGGATGGTGGGAACACCAGCTCGAAACTGACAAGACATTGCGCCACATCACTCCTTAGCCTTGGTACGATTTCTGGATCGATCACCTTCTGAGAGATTGCATTGAGGAATGCACATAGCTTCACAATGGCTAATCGGACGTTTTCTGGTAGAAGCCCCCTCAATGCAACCGGAAGCAGTTGCGTCATAATCACGTGGCAGTCATGAGACTTTAGGTTCTGAAACTTTTTCTCTGGCATATTTATTATTCCCTTTATATTCGAAGAGAAGCCAGTCGTGACCTTCATACTGAGCAGGCATTCAAAGAAGATTTCTTTCTCTTCTTTCGTAAGAGCGTAGCTGGCAGGACCTTTATACTGCTTCGGAGGCATGCCGTCTTTTTCGTGCAAACGTTGTAGGTCCTCTCGTGCCTCAGGTGTATCTTTTGTCTTCCCATACACGCCCAAGAAGCCTAGCAGGTTCATGCAAAGGTTGTTCGTCACATGCATCACGTCGATTGAGGAGCGGACCTCTAGGTCTTTCCAGTAGGGTAGGTCCCAAAATATAGATTTCTTCTTCTACATGGGTGCGTGTCCCTCAGCGTCATTCAGAACAGCTAGTCCACCGGGACCCTTTCCAAAGATTACGTAGTGTAAATCATTGACCATAGCAAGCACGTGATCACCGGTGCGCATGGTGGGCTTTTTCCGGTGATCTGCCTCGCCTTTGAAATGCTTGCCTTTCTTTCGACATTGATGGTTGGTCGGAAGAAATCGACGATGGCCCAGGTACACATTCTTCCTGTATTTGTCCAGGTATATACTTTCAGTGTCATCTAAATAGTGCGTGCATGCATGGTATCCTTTGTTTGTCTGTCCTAAAAGGTTACTGAGAGCGGGGCAATCGTTGATGGTCACGAACAGCAACGCCTTAAGGTTAAATTCTTCATGTCTGTGCTCATCCCACGTACGTACACCATTTCCATTCCACAGCTGTAAAAGTTCTTCAACTAATGGCCTTAGGTACACATCAATTTCGTTGCCGGGTTGCTTAGGGCCTTGGATGAGAACTGGCATCATAATGAACTTCCGCTTCATGCACATCCAAGGAGGAAGGTTATACATACATAGAGTCACGGGCCAGGTGCTGTGATTGCTGCTCTGCTCCCCGAAAGGATTAATGCCATCCGCGCTTAAAGCAAACCATACATTCCTTGGGTCCTTTGCAAACTCATCCCAGTACTTTCTCTCAATTTTTCTCCACTGCGACCCGTCAGCGGGTGCTCTCAGCTTCCCATCTTTCTTTCGGTTCTCACTGTGCCATCGCATCAACTTGGCATGCTCTTCGTTTCTGAACAGACGCTTCAACCGTGGTATTATAGGAGCATACCACATCACCTTCGCAGGAACCCTCTTCCTGAGGGGCTCGCCGTCAACATCACCAGGGTCATCTTGTCTGATCTTATACCGCAACGCACCACATACCGGGCATGCATTCAGATCCTTGTATGCACCGCGGTAGAGGATGCAGTCATTAGGGCATGCATGTATCTTCTCCACCTCCAATCCTAGAGGGCATACGACCTTTTTTGCTGCGTATGTACTGTCGGGCAATTCGTTATCCTTTGGAAGCTTCTTCTTCAATATTTTCAGTAGCTTTTCAAATCCTTTGTCAGCCACAGCATTCTCTGCCTTCCACTGCAGCAATTCCAGTACGGTACCGAGCTTTGTGTTGCCATCTTCGCAATTGGGGTATAACCCTTTTTTGTGATCCTCTAACATGCGATCGAACTTCAGCTTCTCCTTTTGACTAATGCATTGCGTCCTTGCACCGACAATGACCCGGTGGAGATCATCATCATCGGGCACATCGTCTGGTTCCTCTTGATCTTCAGCAGCTTCACCCGTGGCAGCATCATTGGGCACATCGTCTGGTTCCTCTTGATCTTCACCAGATCCCCCCGTTGCAGCATCACCGAATTCAGGGGGCACATAGTTGTCATCGTACTCTTCTTCTTCGCTGTCTTCCATCATAACCCCTATTTCTCCGTGCCTCGTCTAAACATTATAGTGTGGCATGAAACCCTTATAAAGCAGGTGGGAGTGAAGGATTTTCCGGTTAGAGTAAGACCTCGTATTCCCACATTCAGTGCATGGACAACACATAAAACCATTCTGCTTGTTTGCCTCAGCCGCATAGAGAAACTCATGCACGCCCTTAATGTACTCGCATGTGTGTCTGTCACCGTACATCCATTCCGGTTCATCTGCGTGCATTATATATAATTAAGTGTCCAAATTAATAAAAGTTCATCATCACATTAAAATCAAAGTGCATACATAGTTCTCATTTAACAACATATAGCTCTCTAGAGCATCTAATTAATTAAACCATACATTGAAACTATGTAAAACATTTCAATGCGAAAACAAATGCGATCATAATCGCAACCAAGGTAACAATTGATCCAATGGCATAATGATACCAAGCCTCGGTATGAATGACATATTTTCTAATCTTTCTAATCTTCAAGCGCATTGCATCCATCTTGATCTTGTGATCATCGACGACATCTGCAACATGCAACTCCAATATCATCTTCTCCTCCTCAATTTTTTTATTTTTTCCTTCAACAAATTGTTTTCTTCTTCAACTAAATTTAACCTCTCGACAATAGGGTCGGTTGGCATTTCCGATTCACATACATCCTAGATAAATAAAATCTATGTCACGTTGGTCGGCATAATTTTCATAAACAATAAATGAACCAATAGTTATAAAGATAATATACATACCAAATCCGAATCATAGACAGGACGAGGGCCGACGGGGGCGGATACCAAAACCATCGCACTATATAAGATGCAATAATAAATGTAAGAAAATGATACAAGTATCTATCTAAACATACAAGTAAGAATATTTTTCCTTTCAGAAAGAAGATAAGAACAAGAGGCTCACCACGGTGGTGTCGGTGATGAGATCGACGCGGGTGATCGACGGCGGTGAAGACGGGGACGGGGCGTGACGGACCGCTAAATCTAGACAAATCTCGAGGAAAATGGAGCTTGGAGGTCGAGCTTCGAGAGGAGAAAGCTTAAGTAGTATGGCTCGGGCATTCCATCTAACACCTCATGTGCATAGGAGGTGAGCTAGAGCACCACAAAGCCCTCTCCCCCTCGGCCAGAAAAAACAGTGCACTGTGCTCTGCTCTTGCGCGAGGGGGTATATATAGGCACCTCATTGGTCCCGGTTGATGACATGAACCGGGACTAAAAGGAAGCCTTTGGTCCCGGTTCAAGCCATCAACCGGGACCAATGGTGGTGGGCCAGGAGCGAGGCCCATTGGTCCCGGTTCGTCCCACCAACCGGGACCAAAAGGTCCAGACGAACCGGGACCAATGGCCCACGTGGCCCGGCCGGCCCCCTGGGCTCACGAACCGGGACCAATGCCCACATTGATCCCGGTCCTAGACTGAACCGGGACTAATGGGCTGAGCCGGCCTGGACCATAGCCCTGTTTTCTACTAGTGGTAGTGGGGCTTGCACCAGATCTCCTGGGAGCAAAAGAGAAGAGAAGATAAATGTTTCATAGAGGTCAATAGCTAGCCCAACAATAACTTTGAAAAGGAAATTAATCAAAGTCACTTCAATTAGATTCGATCTGTTCGTACAAAGACACAAGAAACCTTGCAAATTGCAGTACAACCATAATATTAAGAGAAAAGTATATTTTTCGCCCCTCAATTCTTGGAGGAGTCTAGATTTGATCCCTTGACTTCATACCTGCAAGAAGCAACACTTCTAGATAAAAATGATACTGCTTTGTTATTCTTCTGACATATCATTGTCCATCAAACCATTTTGTACCCATTCTATCCTAGTTTTACAGATATAAAGTGAAAAGGTATATGAAAGATCTAACGAAGAGAGTCAAACTTTTGAATATAACTTCACGACCATCGTACAGTAGCAAGATGTTAAAATCACATTTGGAGTGCTAACCAACTCGAAAAGGCAAGCAAGTCTGCCTGTAAAACATGACAAAATGTTAAGAAATATTAATAGTTTTGGAAGGTGTTAAAATCCCCTCCGAACATACATTAAGCGCACGGTTAATTATCCCACCAATTAGGCCCTAGAAATCTGTACTGCTTCGTCCTCACGAACATTCCCCCTGCGCAACCGCCGCGCCATCGCTCCTCTGCCCCGTGCTGCGTCCCAGGCCTCCACTCCTCTGCCCCGTTCTCCCAGAAACTATCAAAAGAATGACAACTTGACATAATATGGTTGAAACATATATAGTTGAGATTTCATTTGGCTACATTTTTGTGCGAATGCAAAGGAGATCTATCATATTTATGGGAATGTTCGATCTTTTTTGCAACTGCAACTAAATAAACAAATTAAAACTAATATATTTACAGGATCCTGCAATCTTTTTAGTCAATCCAACTAAAGCACATCATATCCAAATAGGAAGCACCCTAAAAATATATACTATACAGAACCATCAGATGCAAATCTCTAACTTGAGCTGAAAGGTCTAATGTCATGAGTGTACCAAGCAGAGCATTTATTTTCCAAGCATAGAGGCTGCAGGGTGCCTTGTATGCATTAAACAAAAGAACAGTAGAAGATTTGTCTCAATGGAAATATATATCACCAATAGATCTTTTATTGGAGGGGCAAAAGTTCTTAATATAGTGGGACACTCTGGAGCACTCCTGCCCATATACTTACGCAAGTATTGTTCTCTTTAAACATTTCTTATGCTAAAAAATAGATAGCCGCAGTTTTGCACAACGCAGTGCTTATCCTATATCCAGGTTCTGCTTGCGTGTGATGACCCAATTTTGCACGTCTGAATTAATATATACTTAGTTAAACATATTAAAAAGTCTGAAATATAATTTTTTATATGATAAATCATAAAGAATATAATTGATAAATAATGAATTTCCTTGTCTTTTATATATCTTAATTTTACATAATCCTGCTGCCCCTTTCATCTCTTTTAAGAGAAAGAGTTAACAATTGAAAACCAGGGGTGGACCTAGACCAAAAACAACCTGATGTCACACTATGTAATCACATATAATTTTCAATAATGTCAGGGGTGTCGCACACTATATGTAGATACAATTTACAGAGAAAAATGTTTTTGACTCGGTGTCCTATGCACCCCCTTAGCATAACCGTAGGTACGCCCCTGTTGAAAATGACATTACAAAACAAAATATCTACTCTAAATGATCCATCAGTGGCATTAGATACAATGTGTGAAGAATTATACTCACAAAAATGTGTGACATATCTTTACAGGAATAGTTTTTAAAAGCTATATGAACCCATCTAAAAGAACACAATAACTGACTTAGCTTGAATCTTTGTTTAGTCCCAAACATACCCATTTTGCAAGAAGGCTTTAGTGAGAGCGCCCAATATTTCCCTTGTGTCAGAATGTTTTTTGGAACTTCATGCGGTCAGCACATATATATAACAAAAGCTCACGAGCCAATTCAAACACAAAACAACTGTGTGAATAAAATGTACGTGTTAGAATGAGAAAATATTCTTCAAAATACTCAAAATCATGTGCATTGTATCATGATCTTCTCTATCTCCATGCATGAAAAACAGGAAAAGAGCTTCTACCCCGATATCATCCTAATATAAATTGTACTGACTAATACTCAATTTTTTTTAGCGAACTTGCAACACCACTGATGACCATCTAGAGGTCATAGGCCAATTGTATGGAGTAGCCACCTGCTAGTAGTTCATACTTGTTACCATGCTATATGCGCATAAACAAATGAAACAATTTTAGAAACATGTCAAACGTAGGGATGGCAGTTTTGCCCATGGGTATGGGTACCCGCGGGTACCCTACCCGAAAACAATGGGTATGGGTTGAAGAGATTTTCTACCCATGGGTAATGGGTACCCATACCCGCAAAATATATGGGTAGGGCATGGGTAAGAAATTGTGCCCATGGGTAACCCAATGGGTACCCAGAAAAAATTAATAAATGAAAATAACTCCTATAACATGTGGGGTTAACATCCAACTCGTATGGTCCAACCCTAAATCTCGTATTCCTTAAACAAGTCATAGCTCATAGGCTCATAATCACCTGCTCGCCACTCCTCATACATCCTATGTGACTCCTAAAAAAGATGAAATATCGACTCTTCACTAGCAGACTCTTGTCGAACACTCGATTCAGTGATCCCCAATTCCCACCACCGCCTTCCACTACATCGGCCTTCCACCAACCGCTGCTCATACTCCCCTGACGCCTCCAAGAGGTCACCCATTGGAGGAGGCCACGTACGTGTTATACTACTCTACCATGATCACTTGAATTTTGAACTCATTTCTCTACCTCTTAAGAATTTGAATGCTATATATTGTACCCAATGGATACCCATTGGGTATTGGATACCCGATGGGTATGGGCATGGGTGTCAGTTTATACCCATGGGTATTGAAGTGGGTGGGTATAAAAAGTTTCTATGGGTATGGGTTTGGGTAGAAGGAGGTTGTACCTGCCCATACCCTACCCATTGCCATCCCTAGTCAAACATGACAGGCATGTCATTTCCTTTTATCATTCCCTTTTGGCAGCTTACTTATACAATGTAAATATAATGGACCACCAACAGGGAAAGCTATCTGAAAGGAGTGTTTAAAAATTAAGATAGTACATAAAAAGTTTACAATTGTAATGTTCATGTTAGTAGCGTTTGATTACTCATGCCTCGGTTGAAGAAAGCATGCATTATCCTTCTAAAGTAATATCAAAATGACAGTTAACTCTGAAGAAAGCATGTTTTCCAGCTCTCACAAATTTGATATGATTAGCAATGGACGAAAACAAAAAGATACCAGCAAGAGGGAAATTCAGAGTTTGACTATCTCTCTAGATTCTAGGCAGGGCACCTTGTTTTGCAAGGCCATTCAGTACTTGTACATAAGATAGCACTGCCAACAATCTAACAATGTAAGGAAACCTTCCCACATAAGACAAGCCAGGTTTGACCTACATGCTAATTAAGTTGGAATAGTTCCAGTCTCTAGTTGAATGTTCATGAACTTATTTGTTAGTGCCTAGAAGCTAGTTTCCCTTAAATATCGGAAGATTATCATATTTGAGCTAATTTCTCCTAGAATAATGGGAGTACTCACTTTTGCAATGAAAAGGACTTTAGGTAGTAGTTGCCACTATTATATTTCTTCAGGAATACCTTCACTGCAATTGTCAAGCCGAGCAGAAAGGCATAAGATGATTGATAACTCAGAATTTTCTGTCAAAGTAAAATAATGAAAAAATTAGATCAGGGACAATGAACTGTTCCAAAATAATCACTGGCCACATTGCAAACTAAGCATGAATTGCTAACCAGCATGTATGTCGTCTGTGAATATGAAACAAACCAATGTTCTTTATCAATCATAAAGAAAATTAAAAATAAGTCATGTGATGCTCGGATCTACTTCCAAATCAAGAACTATGACATTCTTATTTTCTGGCTCCTATGCTTGTTTGATTCGTCTATAAATGCACTATATAAATTACTTGTAAAACTAATATTAAATGATCCTTATAAAGCGAGGAAATGCTGATACTAATATGAATACTAATTCGTCAGTATAATCTATGTTTATCAACAGTCTTGTCAACCTTATCCCATAGTACAAATTCTAACCATATGCCTGGTTGGTAGATGATTCCAACACTGAAACAAACTGAAGGAGGGTTTTCTTCACTCCTCGGTATATACCTGAAAAAAGAAAACAACATAGCACATTGCATAAGCTTGAACGAAGAAAATTAAACATGATCAGAATTCAAAAGTTGCACCATAACAGAGACTATCATTGGTTGATCATACAGAGGTGGCGTACATGACTAACACAGGTGCACCCTATGTATGTGAAACTGAAGCGAGTGAATGAAAGAACATGCATGCTAGGGATATCACAGAAGGCCTCACTGATCTGGAGAATGATTTGTGCCCTTTGTTCTTATTTAAAGCTTGCACCTCTAGCATTCCCCATACAAATACTTTCTTGAAACCCACCTAGAACTGAATGAATTGAGTATGGTAGAGGAAGGAGGAAGGACCTTTCGTGGCACAGCTGTTGGTACTTGCTATCTCCCCAACTTAAACTGTTGTTATGGCTGCCTCTTGTCGAGCCGACTTCATTGCTCCACCGCTAAAGAGGTGCGTAGACGGGGGGGGGGGGGGGGGGGGGGGGGGGGGGGGGGCTGCCAAGCAATTGACGAGACTGTCGTGCTCATAGTCGCAACCTTGGAAGATTGACTATGGAGAGGCACGACCCCCGTCAGCGACCATTCAGTCTATCAAAAATATGCAGATATGAGCATATCTGTGCTTGATATGAGCAATGGAGTAGTTGATGATGTCAAAACTCAATCAATATTTATTAGCCGAGATTACTGTGTATTTCCCTCTGCATTGGCAATTGCTTTATTTGACGATTCATTTAATAGCATTGGTTAATCAGAAAAAAGTTAGCAGCTATGGTGTGCATGGAAATGGCGCCTTGTTTACATAATTAAAACTTTGGTTTGATGAGGCGAATGGGCAGCCGAAATAGATACTGCTGGTGGGTGCTTTTGAATGCACGAAAAATAGAGCAGCCCTGGCAATGTCACCAAAGAGTAGTACTTAGTTGATGAATTGTTTATTTGATCATCTATCTATCAGCCAAGTGTTGTCATGCAATCTGTACTCTTATGTATTGAAATTTTTGGAAAGGGCAATGTGGCCTATACGTGTCTCTGTGCATTAGTTGATGTATGTACCGAAAAATCAGCAAAAATGCATCATGTATTGATCTGGTCATTAGCATTAGAAACAACATATAGATACACAATGGCAGAAGACGCATCGATCTAGGGTGCACTGAATTTTGTAGATGAAGAGTAAATAAGGTACCTCATGGGAAAGGATTAGTGGGGCACATGGCGTCGGCGTAGGCAGCGGTGTCCAGCAACAACGTGCCTCAATGCGCAGATTCAGGGGCAGGTAGTTGGGATCCGCGTCGACGGTGTCGCTCGGAGGATCCATGGGACGCGGTGGGCGACTGGGGCGCCGTGGATGGAGGCCGCGTTGGGGCACGACGGCCGGCACGGAGCCGGGGGCGGCGCCACCGAGGGAGGGCGCGAGGAACCGGGGGCGGCCCTCGACCCAAGCAGAGGAGGCCGAGTGGGGGATTGGCAGCAGCGGAGGGGAGGATTGACGGCGGAGGCCTTGATTAGGAGAGGCGGGCGGCGACTGGGGATGCTCCCGGCGATCCGCGACGGGGGCAGGCTCCGGGCGACCTGCGGCTGCTTCCCGTGGCTCCGGCGGCGCGAGGCGGCGGTGAAGGGCGCGGCTGCGGGAGTCGAACGGCGCGGGAGGAGGAGGAGGAGGTCGTGCGGGAGAAGGAGGAGATCGTGCGGGCGGGCGGTTTTTTACCGCAGGGTTGCTTAAGCGATCGATCGAGTGTGGCTTATTGCGTGGTTGGTAGCGTTAAACACGGAATGATTAAGATCCATTAGATTTTGATGATGGATGGATATGATTGTTTAGATCTGCCCCTCTCTTTCTTTCATAGTGGCAGTAAATGCGTGTGCGTTGCTTGAGAGCTGCAATTTAAACTTTGACTGTGAATGTTGAAGGGGAAAAGACAACAACCATGGAGATCCATAACTCTGGAGTTCGGACCTACCTTTTGTGCTCCACATCCTAACGCCTCGGTTATTTATCTTCCCTAATTAACTGCAGCAGAGCACGATATTTGCTTTGGGTCGTGCATACAAGCACGATTGCATGTTCCTGATTTCAAGCGCTCTCTTCCTTCAGTTATCTAGCTAGTGGATTTCTTTACCTCAAGCGGCGCATGTATAGAAGGGAGACCGAGGGAAAAAACGGTTGTTCTTATTCTCTAATGCAGGAAAAAAAAACTATTGTTCGGCCTGCAAAAACGGAGGACGCTTCATGGCCCGCTAGCCTAATAAGTTATGTACGTTGGTAATGACAGAATAACATGGCTTCATACATGTTAAGAATTAGAGTCATGTGATGCTGACGTGGCATGAAGACGATGTGGACATTGTGCATGTTGAGAGAATTGGTAGTAGTGGGGATCAACTTCTTAAGAATATAAGATTCAAGAGCTGGCTGCTGGATGGATATTTGGGTGAATCGGCTTAGGCTGCTGTCCACCTCATTCAAGAGAGACAAGGGATAAATGTCGATTGATGGCTATGTATTTAAACTGCTGTCCGTGAGGAGGATGGTGCCGGACGCGCTCTAGACACGATCACTAAAGCGAGAGGAAGGGAGAGCACGAGCGAGGTCGGAGCCAGCAGAGTAATGGTTAGCTGGGCAAACTGAAGGACACGGCTGCGCTCGGCACACAGCTACTCTCACAGGCAGGAGGTTCAAGATGGTGTGGCCGTATCCTCTAACATGCATGCACTGATGAGGTTCAAGATGGTGTGGCCGGATCCTCTAACATACATGCATGCACTGAATCCTCACAAAAACATATTAGAATATTTTGAAGGTTAATAAGGACTTAAAACATTCTGATTTTTCTTTTGTGGAATCCGAAAATTACTCACAGTCCAAATAAAATAATTTCATTAGTATTTATTTCAGTTTTTTATTCCTAAAAACATAAACTCCAATTAGGTTAAAATTTAGGTTTGAACTATAAATATGTGATTTTGAATCTCAAGATTCATCGTATATTTAAAGTTCTCATAGATATGTACATTTTTGATCTGTTTTTACTCAATATAAAAATCCAATTCAATGCTCAAAATCAAATAATAAGATGACTCCTGAAAACATTTCATTCATGTTTCTACATATTTTGGTAAAGACTAAATTTCACATAAATTGTGGATGTATTTTGATACATAAGTCTCACTAAATCTTAGTGCGGGCTAATTTTTCTCTACCGTTGCAACACAAAGGCTCGGAAGTTTCCATAAAAAAATATTGTCAATTAGATCAATTAACTCCAAATCATAACCATGTCCTAAGCTCCACATCATGATCCTCAAATAATGCATCTTTTATTTTGTCATCAGCGACCATTTTCCAGTGACATAGTTTTCCTCGATCTGGCCAACCATGGTTCATAGGAACTCGTATTTTCTCCCGTTGCAATGCATGGGCATTTGTGCTAGTCAGTACAATATCTTTCCTAACAATATTTTTTCTAATAAATGATAATCAATCCATGCCTTCACCATCCCTGCTCATTCATCGTTCCTCTCTTCCGAGCCAATCAGCACAACTAGCACACCAAACAACACGAGGTACACAAACAGCCACAAAGCGCGCGAGGTGGCAAGGCGGATGGTCAGAGCGGCCAGTTCCGCGCGACGAGGCGTTGGGAGGTATGGAGTGGATGTTGGCAGAGAATTGCTCGGAGTCATGGCGGAGAGATCCAGGCAGGCCATCTACGTGGCCGACCGGACCAAGAACTGGGCGATGAGAGGCCTCCGAGCCTGATCCAACTGCACAAGATGGCGCGGGAACGGGGTCGCGAGCTTGGTGCCGACGCAATAGCGCGACAGGGCATCGACGATGTGTGGCCATTGGCGTGAGCTTCTGCGACGACAGGGAAAACCGAGCCGCGACGACCGACGGTGCTGACGGATTAGGGTTCCAAGTTTCGGCGAGGATCCCTGCAAGCGACGGAATGATTGCCACCGGAGCAGGATCCACCGTGGTTCCAATTCTCGATTGCGAGCCAAAGTTTCCCATCAAAGGTGAAGCCACAGGTTAGCACCACAGGTGAGTACAAGATTGATGTTTATGTACAGAAGAAACAATATGGACTTCAAAACCAGTGCAGATTTCACTATTGTCTTCTACAAAGTTTGTTGGAGCATTTGTCTTCTTTTTATGGCATCTATCCAAATGGTCATGTTGTTTCTATGTGTTACAAAGAAGGCCAATAAATGTGTTATTATCAAGGAAACGGAACTAAAAAAAAGAAACTAAATTGGTCATCCCATTGTTTATTGTTTGCTGGTTGCTTGTTTGTCAGCCTCGGCTGGCACAACCGTAGGTCTTCGGCTTTACTTGGAATTTTGAGTTCTATATGAGATGTACTACGACTTTTTCTTCTTTTTATTTACTGGAGCAAGTTGCGTAGGAGGAAAATCAATATTTATCGCTTTACAAACAAAAATCACATGTCATCATGTTTGACACATACTCCATCTGTGAACTAATATAAGAGCGTTTAGATCATTATAGTAGTAATCTAAACGCTCTTATATTAGTTTACAGAGGGAGTATTTGTTAATTACGACATTTGTTTTGATACTTTCCATGGCATTTTTTTCTTGTTCCGTGGCAACACGTGGGCATTAAGGTAGCTGAGCTGGTTTGGTTTGGTGATTATTCTAAAACCGATATATACCTTTTTATACGTTATAGTGCAGGTACTCTCAAGTGCTGTTTGTGTAAAATAAAATGGGAAGCACTATATATATCTGGCTGCAGTACTGGTTTATCCTCTAGAGTTTTTCAAAATAGCTTTCCACTATACATAAGGGAACCACCGGTGTCATATGAACAGGCACAAGCAAATTTTTAGTTCCCACAAAAAAAGAAAGCTTATTTTATTTCATTTCAGAGCGCCGAAATAGCATGGAGGTGCCATATCTGCACCAACCCCCTCTATGTGATATCTCTAATGTTAATCAACATTCACAAAAGACCCCAGAGCCAGGTAATTGCACATAATTTCTTCAGTTCAACACATTGGATATGCATATACTTAATCTGGTTTTTCGATGACAATTGTTTGAATGGTGATGTCCTCACAAGACTTAACCCCATTTGGTAAAATAAGCAGTAGATCATGTTCATATCATTCCCTACAGAAATGTACATCGAGGGAAAAAGGAAAGAGATCTGCTCCATACAGGAACATGCAATCTAATTGGAAAAAACAAAGCCTACGGTCTGGATCTCCGCCCATGGCCCTCCTATATATGTGAATCTCCTGCCCTATACCTCCTCCCCCTCGCCCATCACAGATAGCTTATACTGTAGCATAGTTAGTTCTGGAGGTAAATACAGCGAGGACACTTGAAGTAACCAAGGAGGAAGGTGAGTTTCTCTAGGTATGAATATCTTATGGATCCTGAGCTTTTCTAAAGGCATAGTGATTATTTGATTAGGAACGACCAAATTCTTTTATCTCCTCCCAAGTTAAATGTTTGGTACTACATCACAACATGATTTATGTTGGATCATTGCAATTGCCCTGTAAAATTACTTGACATGATATCTCTACTCTTCTAGAAAGTAGAGTTGGTGATGATGGTGTGCCTGCCATCCTGCAATATAGATCGTTCGATCTATATCTAACGGATAGGAAGGAAACTTTGACAATTTACCCGCACTCCTCTCCACATTTGCAGATACGGCCTTCCCTCGTTCATTCTTTTCTCCCACAAGATAAACTACTCATATAAATATATCTTCATGTTTTGTGCAACGCACGGGCATCTTGCTAGTGCATAGCAAAAAGGCAACAAGTATTTCACTAGGAATTTGTAAATTGGAATTGTAGAAACAAATCATTCAATATATACTCACAATATAAAGCCTTACCTGTGTGACAACAAAACGGCATTCTTATCCAGGTATTAAAAAAACAAAAGATAACATTGCATTTATTTTCCTTGCTAGAAGGGCAACCACTAAAACCTGATAATCATAACAACTGTGCTTATTAAACTATCATCCATGCCATAGCACTTGGGATGTGATTGACATATTTGCCCAAGCCCTTATTATAACTGTCACACACCCATTGTATTTTATGAAGTCAAAAGTATAATATGAAATATTACGAGATTAGTGAGCTCCAAGAGTGTGGCATGTTTCCATGTGTAACCATGGGTTCCAACCCCAGATCTGTTTCCTCGTTGTTCCGCCCGGAGGGCGAGCTTCCGATCGTCTCGGGTCTCAGGCTGTCGGAGGGCTCGGCGGACTCGGAGGCTCGTGATTTGCCGGCGGTCGACTCGGCGATGCGGTCGGTGCCGGCGGCGGCGAAGGGCTGGGTGCAGCGCATCCGCAACGGCTTGGAGGCCCAAGATGGCGATTCTGGTGCTTGGGCTGGGCGCTCCTCGCCTCCGCCACGTCCGGAGGTGATCCCGGAGATGAAAGACAAGTGCTTTCACTGCCTTGAGAAAGGCCACTACAAACGCGACTGCACCAACCTGGAGGTGTGCATCCGCTGTGGGCTGCCAGGCCATGGTTCCTGTGACTGCAAGCATCCTCGGAGTCCGTCATCACCGGATGAGCTGCGGCGGGAGGCCATTGCAATCCTCACCGCGCTCCAGCCCCGATCGCGTCCCCCAGCGGGCGCAGCTCCCTCCGCTGCCCCGCCCCTGCCCCTGCCTTGAGGCCGGCAGCGTGGCCCCAGCTCGCTCCGCCCCGGCTTCAGGTCGCCGTCGACCCTAAGGAGGGCGCGTCCGAGCTCTACATTGTCCGGCGTTCGCAATCCACACAGGATTTGGAGCGCCGGCTACGCTTTGCAATGGTGGCATATGTGGGTGGGGCTTGGCGCCGGTTGCCGGTGCAAAGGGTGTATGAGATCTTGGGAGGTAGGCTTGACATCTCTACGGATCAACTCCCCGTCCACCCGTATCGGCTAGAGGATTTCTTGGTGGTGTTTGCTACTGCGGAGGTTCGGAACAGAGTGGCGGCGTGCCCGTCGGTGGAGTACCATGGTGACCGGTTGTTCTTTCGGCCATGGAATCGGCAGTCGGAGGCAGTTCACTCGGTGTTGGGGTTCAAGGTTTGTATTGAGCTCGAGGGAATCCCGCCGCACGCCTGGGCGAGGGAAACTGCTGAGGAGTTGCTGGGCTCATCGTGCAAAGTGGATTCGGTGGCGCCGGAGACTAGCTCGAGGGCGGACCTATCGTCCTTCAAGCTCTCTGCGTGGACGGCAGACCCGGTGGAGATCCCTACAATTCGCTGGCTTGCTATGCCGGAGCCGGGCTCAGAGATGCCACCGCCATTGCTGCAGTATAAGGTGCTCATTCACGTCGACGCGGTTGCTGATTACAGAGAAGCAGGGGAGCCGGTGTTCCTAGGTGAATCTCCAGATAACGGTCAGAGCGGAATCCCAGACTCTCAGGACGGTTTTGGCGGCGGCAGTAGCAGCAGCTCCACGCCGCGCAGCCTTGCGTCGCAATTCGGAGTCCGTGATTCACATGGTGGTGGCCATGGCACCGGCAGTGGCGGCGGGCAGGGCGGCACCAGCGGTCTCATTCGGATTGGAGCCTCCCATCGATGGACCCCACCCCTGTCATTCGGAGAGAGCCAGCTGGTCGGGTGTGGGATAGGTTGACAACCAAACAGTCAGCTTTTGACCGGCTCAATGACCAGACCAACAGCCGCGCAGAGTTTGATGGGATGCCTCCAAATATTTCAAACGGGGTGGGCGCGGATCAGGTGGGGGTGGGGGCGCTAGTGGAAGCATCTCACCCACCAATTCGCTCGTGGTCAGTGCGCCACTGCACATGGTGGGTCCGGAGGGGATTCTGGAAACACACGCGAGTCTGGATCCCCCGCCAACCATGGATGTTGCTGCTGACACGATGGATGCTGCGACAAATGGATTGGGCGGCAACGGATCCTTCTCTCCAATCCCAACCGCTACTGGACCCCAGGCACTGGGCTCGGTAGTGGGGCAGGTCCTGATCGGGTAGACCCCAAGATGGTGGATGTTGCTGGCACGGGTGGGTCCCCTGGCGATAGCAACATGGCGCCCCGGCTGGTGGAGGCAGATGCTGCGGGTGGGACCCCTGGTGATAGCGACATGGCACCCCGGCTAGAGACATGCACGGAGCCCAAGGATCAGATGGTTGAAAGAAGGGGATGCCAACACTAAACTCTTTCAGATTGTGGCCAACGGAAGAAGAGCTAAAAATTACATCCTTAAAATTAAGAAAGGAGAGGAGATCGCCACTAATCAAGAGCGTAAGGGAGAGATATTCACGGAAGCCTATGAGGAACTGTTGGGAGGGGTGACTGCTAGGGATGACAGCCTCAACCCGGATTACCTGGACATCGAAGGATGCGACCTGCATGAGCTCGAGGGCATGTTCACGGAAGAGGAAATTTGGAACACAATTAAAGAGCTGCCACCGGATCACGCCCCCGGTACGGATGGTTTCATTGGTGCTTTCTACCATAGGGCTTGGCCCATCATTAAGCATGATGTTATGGTAGTAATGATGAAGTTATATGTGGGAGACGGCAGAGGATTTGGCAAACTTAATAGAGCGCACATTGTTCTTATTCCCAAAAAACTGTATGTTGAACTTGTTGGAGATTACCGACCCATCAGCCTAACTCACAACGCGGCTAAGCTGTTCGCCAAAATGCTTGCACTTAGGGCAAGAAAGTGGATGAAAGAGGTCGTTGCTGCAAACCTATCGGCATTTATCCAAGGACGGAATTTGCATGACAATTTCTTGTTGGTAAGGCAAGTGGCTAGGAAAATTCATGAAAGAAGAGAACCAGGGGTGTTCCTCAAGCTTGACATCTCACGTGCTTTTGATTCCCTATCTTGGCCTTTTCTCTTCGAGGTCTTGAGAAAGAAGGGATTCAGTGCAAATGGATTGGCTGGATTTTGATCCTGCTCAGAACTGCTTCGACGAGGGTGGTGGTGAATGGCATTCCTGGGAAAAGCATAGGACATGCTTGTGGGCTTAGACAAGGGGACCCGGTGTCTCCCTTGCTGTTTGTGATAGCCATGGATGTCCTCACAAAGATTTTCAGCAAGGGTGCGGCAGAGGGAGTTTTGAGCTCTTTCCGTGGAATCACGGCCATGCAAAGAGTGTCAATTTATGCGGATGATGTTGCTCTATTCGTCAGGCCTTCGGAAGGGGATTTGAGTTTTGTCAGAAGCGCGCTTCATGCCTTTGGAAAAGCCTCGGGGCTATGTGTAAACTACCAAAAGTCATCAGCCATCCTCATCCGCGGCAATGAGCTTGACCAAGCACGCGTTGAGGCTATGTTACAGTGAAATATTGGGGAGTTTCCTTGCAAGTATCTTGGACTTCAACTGGCGATCCAGCAACTAACGCGTGTGGAATGGCAACCGATCATGGACAAGGCAAAAAAGCTAGTGCCGGTCTGGCAGAGGGGCCTCATACAACGTCCATGAAGGAAATAATCCCTGGAGGCAATAATAAAGTTATTATTTATTTCCTCATATCATGATAAATGTTTATTATTCATGCTAGAATTGTATTAACCGGAAACATAATACATGTGTGAATACATAGAAAAATATAGTGTGACTAGTATGCCTCTACTTGACTAGCTCGTTGACCAAAGATGGTTGAGTTTCCTAGCCATAGACATGAGTTGTCATTTGATTAACGGGATCACATCATTAGGAGAATGATGTGATTGACATGACCCATTCCGTTAGCTTAGCACTTGATCGTTTAGTTTACTCTATTGCTTTCTTCATGACTTATACATGTTCCTATGACTATGAGATTATGCAACTCCCGATTATCGGAAGAACACTTTGTGTGCTACCAAATGTCACAACGTAACTCGGTGATTATAAAGGTGCTCTACAGGTATCTCCGATGGTGTTCGTTGAGTTGGCATAGACCGAGAATATGATTTTTCACTCCGATTGTCGGAGAGGTATCTCTAGGCCCTCTCGATAATACACATCACTACAAGCCTTGCAAGCAATGTGACTAATGAGTTAGTTACAGGATGATGCATTGCGGAACGAGTAAAGAGACTTGCCGGTAACAAGATTGAACTAGGTATTGAGATACCGACAATCGAATCTCGGGCAAGTAACATACCGATGACAAAGGGAACAATGTATGTTGTTATGCGGTTTGACCGATAAAGATCTTCGTAGAATATGTAGGAACCAATATGAGCATGCAGGTTCCTGTATTGGTTATTGACCGGAGATGTGTCTCGGTCATGTCTACATTGTTCTCGAATCCGTAGGGTCCGCACGCTTAAAGTTCTGTGACGATCGGTTAGGGATGGCAATGGGTAGGGTATGGGCGGGTACAACCTCCTTCTACCCAAACCCATACCCATAGGAACTTTTTATACCCACCCACTTCAATATTCATGGGTATAAACTGACACTCATGCCCATGCCCATCGGGTATCCTATACCCAATGGGTATCCATTGGGTACAATACATAGCATTCAAATTCTTAAGAGGTAGAGAAATGAGTTCAAAATTCAAGTGATCATGGTAGAGTAGTATAGCATGTATGTGGCCTCCTCCAGTGGGTAGCCTCTTGGAGGCATTAGGGGAGTATGAGCAAGGGTTGGTGGAAGGCCGACGTAGTGGAAGGCGGTGGTGGGAATTGGGGATCACTGGATCTAGTGTTCGACAAGAGTCTGGTAGCTAAGAGTCGATATTTCATCTTTTGAGGAGTCACATAGGACGTTTGAGGAGTGGCGAGCAGGTGATTATGAGCCTATGAGCTATGACTTGTTTAAGGAATACGAGATTTAGGGTTGGACCATATGAGTTGGATGTTAACCCCACATGTTATAGGAGTTATTTTCATTTATTAATTTTTTCTGGGTATCCATTGGGTTACCCATGGGCATAATTTCTTACCCATGACCTACCCATATATTTTGCGGGTATGGGTACCCATTACCCGTGGGTAGAAAATCTCTCCAAGTCTTGCCCATACCCATTGTTTTCGGGTAGGGTACCCGCGGGTACCCGTACCCATGGGCAAAACTGCCATCCCTGCGATCGGTATTATGAATTTTTGTGTTTTGATGTACCGAAGGTAGTTTGGAGTCCCGGATATGATCACGGACATGACGAGGAGTCTTGAAATGGTCGAGATGTAAAGATCGATATATTGGATGACTATGTTCGGACATCGGAAGTGTTTCGGGAGGTTTCAGACATATACCAGAGTACCGAGGGGTTACCGGAACCCCCCGGGGAGTATATTGGGCCTAGTGGGCCTTAGTGGGAGAAGAGGAGGGGCGGCCAAGGCAGCCGCGCACCCCCTCCCCCTCTAGTCCGAATTGGACAAGGAGGGAGGCCGCCCCCCTTTCCTTCTCTTCTTCTCTCCCTTCCTCTCCTACTCCTACTCCTACTTGGAAGTGGGGAGTCATACTCCTGGTGGGAGTAGGACTCCTCATGGGGCGCGCCATAGGAGGCCGGCCCCCTCCCCCTCCTCCACTCCTTTATATACGGGGAGGGGGCACCCCTTGGAGACACAACAATTGACCATTGATCTCTTAGCCGTGTGTGGTGCCCCCTCCACCATAGTCCACCTCAGTCATATCGTAGCGGTGCTTAGGCGAAGCCCTACGTCGGTAGCTTCATCAACACCGTCACCACGCCGTCATGCTGACGAAGATCTTCCCGGAAGCTCTACTGGATCGTGAGTTCGCGGGACGTCACCGAGCTGAACGTGTGCTGAACGTGTGCTGAACGCGGAGGTGCTGTACGTTCGGTACTGAGGATCGGTCGATCGTGAAGACGTACGACTACATCAACCACGTTGGCATAACGCTTCCGCTAAGGTCTACGAGGGTACGTAGACGACATTCTCCCATCTCGTTGCTATGCATCACCATAATCTTGCGTGTGCGTAGGAATTTTTTTGAAATTACTACATTCCCATAAGTGGCATCCGAGCCAGGTTTATGCGTAGATGTTATATGCACGAGTAGAACACAAGTGAGTTGTGGGCGATACAAGTCATACTACTTACCAGCATGTCATACTTTGGTTCGATGGTATTGTTGTATGAAGCGGCCCGGACCGACATTACGCGTATGCTTAAGCGAGACTGGTTCTACCGACGTGCTTTGCACACAGGTGGCTGGCGGGTGTCAGTTTCTCCAACTTTATTTGAACTGAGTGTGACTACGCCCGGTCCTTGTTGAATGTTAAAACACTAACTTGACGAACTATCGTTGTGGTGTTGATGTGTAGGTAAGAACGATTCTTGCTCAGCCCGTAGCAGCCACGTAAAACTTGCAACAACAAAGTAGAGGACGTCTAACTTGTTTTTGCAGGGCATGTTGTGATGTGATATGGTCAAGGCATGATGCTATATTTTATTGTATGAGATGATCATGTTTTGTAACAGAGTTATCGGCAACTGGCAGGAGCCATATGGTTGTTGCTTTATTGTATGAAATGCAATTGCCATGTAATTGCTTTACTTTATCACTAAGCGGTAGAGATAGTCGTAGAAGCAATAGTTGGTGAAACGAAAATGATGCTACGCTGGAGATCGAGGTGTCGCGCCGGTGATGATGGTGATCATGAAGGTGCTTTGGAGATGGAGATCAAAGGCACAAGATGATGATAGCCATATCATATCACTTATATTGATTGCATGTGATGTTTATCCTTTATGCATCTTATTCTGCTTTGATTGACGGTAGCATTATAAGATGATCTCTCACTAAAAATTTCAAGGTACAAGCGTTCTCCCTGAGTATGCACCATTGCAAAATATCGTCGTGCCGAGACACCACGTGATGATCGGGTGTGATAAGCTCAACGTTCTTATTCAACTGGTGCAAGCCAGTTTTGCACACGCAGAATACTCGGGTTAAACTTGACAAGCCTATCATATGCAGATATGGCCTCGGAACACTGAGACCGAAAGGTCGAGCGTGAATCATATAGTAGATATGATCAACATAGTGATGTTCACCATTGAAAACTACTCCATTTCACGTGATGATCGGTTATGGTTTAGTTGATTTGGATCACGTGATCACTTAGATGATTAGAGGGATGTCTATCTAAGTGGGAGTTCTTAAGTAATATGATTAAATTGAACTTAAATTTATCATGAACTTAGTACCTGATAGTATTTTTCTTGTCTATGTTGTTGTGGATAGATGGTCCATGCTGTTGTTCCATTGAATTTTAATGTGTTCCTTGAGAAAGCAAAGTTGAAAGATGATGGTAGCAATTACACAGACTGGGTCCGTAACTTGAGGATTATCCTCATTGCTGCATAGAAGAATTACATCCTGGAAGCACCGTTGGGTGCCAGGCCTGCTGCAGATGCTACTGATGACGTTAAGAATGTCTGGCAGAGCAAAGCTGATGACTACTCGATAGTTCAGTGTGCCATGCTTTACGACTTAGAACCGGGACTTCAATGACGTTTTGAACGTCATGGAGCATATGAGATGTTCTAGGAGTTGAAGTTGATATTTCAAGCAAATTCCCGGATTGAGAGATATGAACTCTCCAATAAGTTCTACAGCTACAAGATGGAGGAGAATAGTTCTGTCAGTGAACATATACTCAGAATGTCTGGGTAGTGCAATCACTTGATTCAACTGGGAGTTAATCTTCCGGATGATAGTGTCATTGACAGAATTCTTCAATCACTGCCACCAAGCTACAAGAGCTTCGTGATGAACTATAATATGGAAGGGATGGATAAGACAATTCCCAAGCTCTTCGCAATGCTAAAGGCTGCGGAGGTAGAAATCAAGAAGGAGCATCAAGTGTTGATGGTCAACAAGACCACCAGTTTTAAGAAAAAGGGTAAAGGGAAGAAGAAGGGGAACTTCAAAAAGAATGGCAAACAAGTTGCTGCTCAGGAGAAGAAACCCAAGTCTAGACGTAAGCCTGAGACTGAGTGCTTCTACTGCAAACAGACTAGTCACCGGAAGCGAAACTGCCCCAAGTATCTGGCGCTTAAGAAGGATGGCAAGGTGAACAAAGGTATATGTGATATACATGTTATTGATGTGTACCTTACTAGAGCTCGCAGTAGACCTGGGTATTTGATACTAGTTCTGTTCCTAATATTTGCAACTCGAAACAGGGACTACTAATTGAGCAAACATTAGCTAAGGACGAGGTGACGATGCGTGTGGGAAATGGTTCCAAAGTCGATGTGATGGTCGTTGGCACGCTACCTCTACATCTACCTTCAGGATTAATTTTAGACTTGAATAATTGTTATTTGGTGCCAGCATTAAGCATGAACATTATATCTGGATCTTGTTTGATGCGAGACGGTTATTCATTTAAATCTGAGAATAATTGTTGTTCTATTTATATGAGTAATATCTTTTGTGATCATGCACCCTTGAAGAGTGGTCTATTTGTGTTGAATCTCGATAGTAGTAATACACATATTCATAATGTTGAAGCCAAAAGATGTAGAGTTGATAATGATAGTGCAACTTATTTATTGCACTGCCGTTTATGTCATATTGGCATAAAGCGCATGAAGAAACTCCATACTGATGGACTTCTGGAATCACTTGATTATGAATCACTTGGTACTTGCCAACCATGCCTCATGGGAAAGATGAGTAAAACACCGTTCTCCGGAACAATGGAGCGAGCAACAGATTTATTGGAAATCATACATACTGATGTATGTGGTCCAATGAATATTGAGGCTCGCGGCGGGTATCGTTATTTTCTCACCTTCACAGATGATTTGAGCAGATATGGGTATATCTACTTAATGAAACATAAGTCTGAAACATTTTAAAAGTTCGAAGAATTTCAGACTGAAGTGGAAAATCATCGTAACAAGAAAATAAACTTTATACAATCTGATCGTGGAGGAGAATATTTGAGTTACGAATTTGGTCTACATTTGAAACAATGTGGAATAGTTTCGCAACTCACGCCACCCGGAACACCACAGCGTAATGGTTTGTCCGAATGTCGTAATCATACTTTACTAGATATGGTGCGATCTATGATGTCTCTTAGTAATTTACCGCTATTGTTTTGGGGTTATGCTTTAGAGACGGCTGCATTCACATTAAATAGGGAACCATCGAAATCCGTTGAGACGACACCTTATGAATTGTGGTTTGGCAAGAAACCCAAGTTGTCGTTTCTTAAAGTCAGGTGCTGGGATGCTTATGTGAAAAAGCTTCAACCTGATAATCTCGAACCCAATTCTATCAAAGATCTGAAGGAAAGATATTCATTGCTAAGAATGGATCCTTTCTAGAGAAGGAGTTTCTCTCGAAAGAAGTGAGTGGGAGGAAAGTAGAACATGATGAGGTAACTGTACCTGCTCCCTTATTGGAAAGTAGTTTATCACATAAATCAGTTCCAGTGATTCCTACAACAGTAAGTGAGGAAGCTAATGATGATGATCATGAAACTTCTGATCAAGTTACTACCGAACCTCGTAGGTCAACCAGAGTAAGATCCGCACCAGAGTGGTGCGGTAATTCTATTATGGAAGTCATGTTACTTGACCATGATGAACCTACGAACTATGAAGAAGTGATGGTGAGCCCAGATTCCGCAAAATGGCTTGATGCCATGAAATCTGAGATGGGATCCATGTATGAGAACAAAGTGTGGACTTTGGTTGACTTGCCCGATGATCGGCGAGCTATCGAGAATAAATGGATCTTCAAGAAGAAGACTGACGTTGACGGTAATGTTACTGTCTATGAAGCTCGACTTGTTGCGAAAGTTTTCGACACGTTTAAGGGGTTGACTACGATGAGACTTTCTCACCCGTAGCAACGCTTAAGTATGTCTGAATCATGTTAGCAATTGCCGCATTTTATGATTATGAAATTTGGAAAATGGATGTCAAAACTGCATTCCTGAATGGATTTTTGGAAGAAGAGTTGTATATGATGCAACCAGAAGGTTTTGTCAAACCAAAGGGTGCTAACAAAGTGTGCAAGCTCCAGCGATCCATTTATGGATTGGTGCAAGCCTCTCGGAGTTGGAATAAATGTTTTGATAGTGTGATCAAAGCATATGGTTTTATATAGACTTTTGGAGAAGCCTGTATTTACAAGACAGTGAGTGGGAGCTCTGTAGAATTTCTAATATTATATGTGGATGACATATTGTTGATTGGAAATGATATAGAATTTCTGGATAGCATAAAAGGATACTTGAATAAGAGTTTTTCAATGAAAGATCTCGGAGAAGCTGGTTATATATTGGGCATCAAAATCTATAGAGATAGATCAAGACGCTTAATTGGACTTTCACAAAGCACATACCTTGATAAGTTTTTGAAGGAGTTCAAAATGGATCAAGCAAAGAAAGGGTTCTTGCCTGTGTTACAAGGTGTGAAGTTGAGTAAGACTCAATGCCCGACCACTGCAAAAGATAGAGAGAAAATGAAAAGTGTTCCCTATGCTTCAGCCATAGGCTCTATGATGTATGCAATGCTGTGTACCAGACCTGATGTGTGCGTTGCTATTAGTTTAGCAGGGAGGTTCCAAAGTAATCCAGGAGTGGATCACTGGACAGTGGTCAAGAACATCCAGAAATACCTGAAAAGGACTAAGGATATGTTTCTCGTTTATGGAGGTGACAAAGAGCTCGTTGTAAATGGTTACATCAATGCAAGCTTAGACACTAATCTGGATGATTCTAAAACGGAAACCGAATACGTGTTTATATTGAACGGTGGAGCTGTTAGTTGGATTATTTCTAAACAAAGCGTCGTGGCGGGATCTACGTGTGAAGCGGAGTACATAGCTGCTTTGGAAGCAGCAAATGAAGGAGTCTGGATGAAGGAGTTCACATCTGATCTAGGTGTCATACCTAGTGCATCGGGTCTAATGAAAATCTTTTGTGACAATACTAGTGCAAATGCGTTGGCAAAGGAATCTAGATTTCACAAGAGAACCAAGCACATCAAGAGATGCTTCAATTCCATCCGGGATCAAGTACAGGTGGGAGACATAGAGATTTTCAAGATACATACGGATCTGAATGTTGCAGACCCATTGACTAAGCCTCTTCCACGAGCAAAACATGATCAGCACCAAGAATCCATGGGTGTTAGAATCATTACTGTGTAATCAAAATTATTGACTCTATTGCAAGTGGGAGACTTAAGGAAATATGCCCTAGAGGCAATAATAAAGTTATTATTTATTTCGTCATATCATGATAAATGTTTATTATTCATGCTAGAATTGTATTAACCGGAAACATAATACATGTGTGAATACATAGAAAAACATAGTGTGACTAGTATGCCTCTACTTGACTAGCTCGTTGACCAAAGATGGTTGAGTTTCCTAGCCATAGACATGAGTTGTCATTTGATTAACGGGATCACATCATTAGGAGAATGATGTGATTGACATGACCCATTCCGTTAGCTTAGCACTTGATCGTTTAGTTTACTCTATTGCTTTCTTCATGACTTATACATGTTCCTATGACTATGAGATTATGCAACTCCCAATTATCGGAAGAACACTTTGTGTGCTACCAAATGTCACAACGTAACTCGGTGATTATAATGGTGATGTGAACTATTGCTGTTAAATCACATGGCGATGTGAACTAGATTATTGACTCTAGTGCAAGTGGGAGACTGAAGGAAATATGCCCTAGAGGCAATAATAAAGTTATTATTTATTTCCTTATAATCATGATAAATGTTTATTATTCATGCTAGAATTGTATTAACCGGAAACATAATACATGTGTGAATACATAGACAAACATAGTGTCACTAGTATGCCTCTACTTGACTAGCTCGTTGATCAAAGATGGTTGAGTTTCCTAGCCATAGACATGAGTTGTCATTTGATTAACGGGATTACATCATTAGGAGAATGATGTGATTGACATGACCCATTCCGTTAGCTTAGCACTTGATCGTTTAATTTACTGCTATTGCTTTCTTCATGACTTATACATGTTCCTATGACTATGAGATTATGCAACTCCCGATTACCGGAAGAACACTTGGTGTGCTACCAAACATCACAGCGTAATTGGGTGATTATAAAGGTTCTCTACAGGTGTCTCCAATGGTGTTCGTTGAGTTGGCATAGATCAAGAATAGGATTTGTCACTCCGATTGTCGGAGAGGTATCTCTGGGCCCTCTCGGTAATGCACATCACTACAAGCCTTGCAAGCAATGTGACTAATGAGTTAGTTACGGGATGATGCATTGCAGAACGAGAAAAGAGACTTGCCGGTAACGAGATCGAACTAGGTATTGAGATACCGACGAACGAATCTCGGGCAAGTAACATACCAATGACAAAGGGAACAACGTATGTTGTTATGCGGTTTGACCGATAAAGATCTTCGTAGAATATGTAGGAACCACTATGAGCATGCAGGTTCCGCTATTGGTTATTGACCAGAGACGTGTCTCGGTCATGTCTTCATAGTTCTCGAACCCGTAGGGTCCGCACGCTTAAAGTTCTGTGACGATTGGTATTATGAGTTTTATGTTTTGATGTACCGAAGGTAGTTCGGAGTCCCGGATATGATCACGGACATGATGAGGAGTCTCGAAATGGTTGAGACGTATAGATGGATATATTGGACGACTATGTTCGGACACCGGAAGTGTTTCGGGAGGTTTCGGACATATACTGGAGTACCGGGGGGTTACCGGAACCCCCCGAGGAGTATATTGTGCCTAATGGGCCTTAGTGGGAGAAGAGGAGGGGCGGCCAGGGCAGCCGCGCCCCCCTCCCCCTCTAGTCCGAATTGGACAAGGAGGGGGGGGCGGCGCCCCCCTTTCCTTCTCTTCTTCTCTCCCTTCCTCTCCTACTCCTACTCCTAATTGGAAGGGGACTCCTCATGGGGCGCACCATAGGAGGGCGGCCCCTCCCCCTCCTCCACTCCTTTATATACGGGGATGAGGGAACCCCTTGGAGACAGAACAATTGATCATTGATCTCTTAGCTGTGTGCGGTGCCCCCTCCACCATAATCCACCTCGGTCATATCGTAGCGGTGCTTAGGCGAAGCCCTAGTCGGTAGCTTCATCAACACCGTCATCACGTCGTTGTGCTGACGAAGCTCTTCCCGGAAGCTCTTCTGGATCATGAGTTCACGGGACGTCACCGAGTTGAACGTGTGCTGAACGCGGAGGTGTTGTACGTTCGGTACTGAGGATCGATCGATCGTGAAGACGTACGACTACATCAACCGCGTTGTCATAACGCTTCCGCTTATGGTCTACAAGGGTACATAGACGAAATTCTCCCTCTCCGTGCTATGCATCACCATGATCTTGCGTGTGCGTATGAATTTTTTTGAAATTACTACGTTCCCCAATAGTCCAGGTCGTCTGATCCTTGTTAAGTCAGTCATGTCGGCGAGGCCGGTGCATCACTTCATGCTAATGGATGCTTCGAAGTGGGGTTTTGAGGAATTGGACAAGTGGATGCGAGCTTTCTTCTGGATAACAGAGGAGAAAGTGAATGGTAGGAAGTGTCTTGTTGCTTGGAACACTATTTGCAGGTCGGTCTGTTTCAGAGGGCTGGGCGTCAAAAACTTGTAGCTACAAGCTTTGGCAGTTCGAGTTATATGGGAATGGTTGTGGAGAACCGACCCGGATAGGCCATGGCGGGATATGCATATGATAGTCGACTTGGAAGCTAGACAAGTTTTTGATAGCTTAGTTTGCATCATGGTGGGAGACGGATCCAAAACTCTCTTCTCGCGAGACCGCTGGCTGCATGCTACATCCATTCTGGATATTGCACCTCTGATACACGACGTGGTGGATTTGCAAAGACGGAACCATCGCATGGTTCAACAAGCTTTGAATGATAACAGTTGGATTCAGGACTTGGAGGGAGCGCTCACCTTTATTGGTCACATCCAGTTTCTCAACCTTTGCCATGCCATCACCAATATCCCATGGGATACTAACACCCCAGACAAATTTACATGGCCGGCTGACACTTCGGGGCAGTACACGGCTCAATCAGTTTATATTAGGCTATGCCAAGGGCTGGAAAGGGTGCCTTATGCAGCATGTATTTGGAGGAGTGCGGCACCATTGAAATGCAAAATCCACGTTTGGCTAGCTGTCTAGCATTGGATTTGGACGTCGGACCGACGAGCTCGACATGGGTTGCAAGATCACCCCTCGCGATGCTACACATGCTTGCAAGAGGAAGATAATGCCGAGCACATACACATCCAATACCCCTACACTAGACAGGTGTGGCACAAATTCTTCAATGGATTGAATTTGGTGGTAACTTCGCCGCAAGGACATGATAATCTGTTGGAGTGGTGGTTGCAAGCTAGAAGCAACTTTACAAGGGCTAACAAGAGAGCTTTTGACACGCTGGTGGTTGCCGTGGTGGCATGGTCGCTATGGAAGCAAATAAACGCGAGGGTGTTCAACCGGATAAATCAACAACAAACAGTGGATGAGCTACACAAACACATCACGGATGAGATCAAAGAATGGAAGGAGGCTGGATTAGGTGGTGGAGTGTTAGATCATGTTGTGAGAGAGTAGGCTTTGCTTGCTAGGTGTGGGTGTAAGCAGTTTTTTCTTCTTTTGTGTGATGTTCACATCACTCACAACTTCTTATAAATATTTCCGCCTTCTATAAAGATATGGTACGCCTTTGGCGTACTCTCGAAAAAAACTTCATCTTTTGGCTCCTTTTCTCTCTTAGAAAATTGTTCATTTAGGTGATGGCCACCAACATGGAAAGAAACAACCAGAATAAGTTTTATGTATTACTGTGTATTTATTCGCAAATATGCAAGAGCTCTTATATCAGATCAGCTCATTTCAAAACTATGACAACCAGATCTCCTTGAATGAATAAACAGATGTGTAGATATAATGAATAGATAGATAGAAATACTAATCATACAATTCTAACAAATGAAGTGTGTCATTCTAAATAAGATACTAGCTATCTTCAGGTTGGAAATGCAAGAAGGCCAACATTAAAAACAATATTTTTTGAAATGAAAACAATCTTGCTTTCTTGATATAAGAATTCAACATAAGTAGCATCACAGATTTTGCTATTTCATCTCATGACGAAATTAACAATTGTTATTTTAGAAAAAAAAAGTGTTGAAAGCATCACATGGTATATATCAAAGTTTATCATGGCAGCAAAAACACACTGCTGACTCTGTTGATACTTTCCCATATTAATACCCAAACAGATGACCCATAAAGACACATCAATATAGTAAAAATTGTATTATCGTGGTCTATAATCATGCAAAGTTACTTTTCACTTGTTAGGAACCATGGCAGGCTGAAACTAGCTTGACATCAACTGTAAATCGTTACTAGTATGAGCTGAGCTGAGCCTAGTCTAGCTCACTCGAACTCGACTCGTCTACAACCCTAGAGCAAAAGATGGTATGTGCAATGACAATTGTAAAAGGTTGTTCCAGTTTATAGGATAAGGCATTTGTTGAGCCGGATAATCTGCACAAAAAATCTTTTTCAATCAGCACTGAAGGAAAGAACAATATTGTTTTAATGGTTGATTATAGAATTGATGGACCAAATCGAGACTTCCATTTTTAGCTGGATAATATGCACAATAATATCTCAGCATAGAAGGAACTTGTAATTGTTTACGGTAAAGATAACTATGCATTTCGTGCTGAACGCCCTTCTGGTAGATGGCTGGCAACACAAATCTTAAATCATGTCATCTTTTTTCGTTCTCAAAAGCCGGCGTTGTCGCGAACGTTTTCATCCCGTGACCCACACGGTATAACGCCAATATGCGGTTCTATCCTCAAGGTACTTGGAATTTTCGCTAAGGATAGAAGCGCATATCAGAGACGCTTCGTAAGGTGAATATTATTAAAATATATCATGTAGTGAATAGATTAGAATACTAGATAAATACTTACAGTCACCACAAGCTACATTATAAATACATCTATAGATAGCAATAATCATACAGAAGAGTAGGATCCGACTACGGATTAAATTAAACGAAAGAAGAACCACATCCACCCTTCTAATCGCAGGTTTCCAACCGGGAACCCATCCTATAATCAACGAAGAAGAAGAAACAAAAGAAGAACACCAAATAGAATAAGCACCGCTCTCACCTCAAATCATCGCTTTACCTGTACCTGCACCTGTTGTGCTAGTAATCTGTGAGCCACGGTGACTAAGAAAATATTATTACCATGGGTATCAAAACTAGCAAAACTTAATGGGTATGGAATGGTAAAGTGGTGAGTCTGTAGCAAGCACTAAGCAGTTGTATGTGGCTAACTTACGAGTACAAGAATAAGAAGAGTAAACAACGCATAACGGATGTGAATTAGTAATGATCAAGAAAATACCCTGAACACCTACTTGCGAGTCATATGTAACTCCACCGCGTTCTCTTCCCGAACACCCTCAAAAAGAGACGATCACGGTTAAGCATGCAGTTGGTGTGTTTTAATTTGGATTTAGTGTCAAGTTCTCTATAGCCGGATATTATAGATTTTTTCAAGTCGCCACATAACTGCGGGCACGGCTCTCCGAAAGATTTAACCCTACAGGGGTGTCCCAACTTAGTCCATCACAAACTATCACAATCAACTATGGAAATACCTTAATGTCGAGATAGCCCAAAGTATCCTCGGAATCCCAGTGCAGAAGAAATCTCGATAGTGATAAAACAAAACCAGCAAGACCTCCCTATGTGCCGAAACCCTGATAGGAGCCACGTGTATGGCCACAATTGGATGAGCACAGCGTACAACAACTAATACCCGAGTTGCCTAGAGGAAGCCGCACACGACTCTGTTGTCGACCAACACTCATGAGGAACATTGGCCCGGATTGTTGATTAATTATCCAAGTGGTCCGGAAAGTCCATATGCAAGTTTTATTAATGAACAATGGTTTCCTGGGATGGTGGATATTAGAGGCTTATCATGGAAATTTGGGAGGCTGACAAACAAGTGCAGTACAAAAAAAACCTTCCGTGATGATATGTGTTTGTCACAGTAGGTCACTGATACGTCTCCAATGTATCTATAATTTTTGATTGCTCCATGCTATATTATCTACTGTTTTGGACATTATTGGGCTTTATTATCCACTTTTATATTATTTTTGGGACTAACCTATTAACCGGAGGCCTAGCCCAGAATTGCTGTTTTTTGCCTATTCAGGGTTTCGAAGAAAAGGAATATCACACGGAGTCCAAACGGAATGATACCTTCGGGAACGTGATTTTCTCGCCGAACATGATCCAGGGGGCTTGGACCCTACTTCAAGAAACAAAAGAGGAGGCCACGAGGTAGGGGGCGTGCCTACCCCCCCCCCCCAGGCGCGCCCTCCACCCTCGTGGGCCCCCTGTTGCTCCACCGACGTACTCCTTCCTCCTATATATACCTACGTACCGCCAAACGATCAGATACAGAGCCAAAACCCTAATTCCACCACCGCGACTTTCTGTATCCACAAGATCCCATCTTGGGGCCTGTTTCGGAGCTCTGTCGGAGGGGGTATCCATCACGGAGGGCTTCTACGTCATCACCATAGCCCCTCCGATGAAGTGTGAGTAGTTCACCCTCAGACCTACGGGTCCATAGTTATTAGCTAGATGGCTTCTTCTCTCTTTTTGGATCTCATTACAATGTTACCCCCCTCTCTTGTGGAGAACTATTCGATGTAATCTTCTTTTTGCGGTGTGTTTGTTGAGACCGATGAATTGTGGGTTTATGATCAAGTCTATCTATGAACAATATTTGAATCTTTTCTGAATTCTTTTATGTAAGATTGGTTATCTTTGCAAGTCTCTTCGAATTATTAGTTTGGTTTGGCCTACTAGATTGGTCTTTCTTGCAATGGGAGAAGTGCTTAGCTTTGGGTTCAATCTTGCGGCGTCCTTTCCCAGTGATAGTAGGGGCAGCAAGGCACGTATTGTATTGTTGCCATCGAGGATAACAAGATGGGGTTTTCATCATATTGCATGAGTTTATCCCTATACATCATGTCATCTTGCTTAATGCATTACTCTGTTTTCATTAACTTAATACTCTAGATGCATGCTAGATAGCGGTCGATGAGTGGAGTAATAGTAGTAGATGCAGGCAGGAGTCGGTCTACTTGTCTCGGACGTGATGCCTATAGACATGATCATGCCTAGGTATTCTCATAACTATGCTCAATTCTGTCAATTGCTCAACAGTAATTCGTTCACCCACCATAGAATACTTATGCTCTTGAGAGAAGCAATTAGTGAAACTTATGGCCCCGGGTCTATCTTCATCATATTAATCTTCCAATACTTAGTTATTTCCTTTCTTTTTACTTTGCTTTTATTTCACTTTGCATCTTTATCATAAAAATACCAAAAATATTATCTTATCATATCTATCACATCTCACTCTCGTAAGTGGCCGTGTAGGGATTGACAACCCCTTATCAGGTTGGTTGCGAGGATTTATTTGTTTTGTGCAGGTACAAGGGACTCGCGCGTAGCCTCCTACTGGATTGATACCTTGGTTCTCAAAAACTGAGGGAAATACTTACGCTACTTTGCTGCATCATCCCTTCCTCTTTGGGGAAAAACCAACGCAGTGCTCAAGAGGTAGCAAGAAGGATTACTGGCGTCGTTGCCAGGGAGTCTACGCCAAAGTCAATATACCAAGTACCCATCACAATCCCTATCTCCCGCTTTACATTATTTGCCATTTGCCTCTTGTTTTCCTCTCCCCCACTTCACCCTTTCCATTTTATTCGCCCTCTCTCTCTATCCTCCCTCTCCTTCTCTATTTGGCTCTTTTGCCCGCTTGCCTTTTGTTTGCTTGTGTGTTGGATTGCTTGCTTGTCACGATGGCTCAAGATAAAACTAAATTGTGTGACTTTACCAATACCAACAACGATGATTTTATTAGCACTCCGATTGCTCTTCTTACCGATGCTGAATCTTGTGAAATTAATGCTGCCTTACTAAATTTTGTCATGAAAGATCCGTTTTCCGGCATTCCTAGTGAAGATGCCGTTACCCATCTAAATAGCTTTGTTGATTTGTGTGATATGCAAAATAAGAAAGATGTGGATAATGATATTGTTAAATTGAAGCTATTTCCGTTTTCGCTTAGAGATCGTGCTAAAGTTTGGTTCCCATCTTTGCCTAAAAATAGTATTGATTCATGGAATAAGTGCAAAGATGCTTTTATCTCTAAGTATTTTCCTCCCGCTAAGATCATCTCCCTTAGAAACAATATTATGAATTTTAAGCAACTTGATCATGAACATGTTGCACAAGCTTGGGAGAGGATGAAATTAATGATACGTAATTGCCCTACTCATGGTTTGAATTTGTGGATGATTATACAAAAAATTTATGCCGGATTGAATTTTGCTTCTAGAAATCTTTTAGATTCGGCCGCGGGAGGCACTTTTATGGAAATCACTTTAGGAGAAGCTACTAAACTCCTAGATAATATTATGGTTAACTATTCTCAATGGCATACTGAAAGATCTACTAATAAAAAGGTGCATGCGATAGAAGAAATTAATGTTTTGAGTGGAAACATGGATGAACTTATGTAATTATTTTCTAGTAAAAGTGTTTCTTCTGATCCTAATGATATGCCCTTGTCTACTTTGATTGAAAATAATAATGAATCTATGGATGTGAATTTTGTTGGTAGGAACAATTTTGGTAACAACGCGTATAGAGGAAATTTTAATCCTAGGGCTTATCCTAGTAATCCCTCTAATAATTATGGTAATTCCTACAACAATTCTTATGGAAAATATAATAAGATGCCCTCTGATTTTGAATCTAATATTAAAGAATTTATTACTTCGCAAAAGAATTTCAATGCTTTGATTGAAGAAAAAAATTGCTTAAGATTGATGAGTTGGCTAGGAACGTTGATAGAATTTCTGTTGATATTGATTCTTTCAAACTTAGATCTATTCCACCTAAGCATGATATCAATGAGTCTCTCAAAGCCATGAAAATTTCCATTGATGAGTGCAAAGAAAGAACCGCTAGGATGCGAGCTAAGAAAGATGCCTTTATAAGAGCATGTTCTTCTAGTTCCTATGAAAATAAAGATGAAGATCTAAAAGTTATTGATGTGTCCCCCATTAAATCTTTGTTTTGCAATAAAGTCTTTGGTGATTCATATTGAAAAACAAAGATTTAATAGGAGACACATCAATAACTTTTACATCTTCATCTTTATTTTCATAGAAACTAGAAGAACATGCTTTCACAAAGAAATCTTTCTTACCATGCATCCCAGCGGTTGTTTCTTTGCACTCATCAATGGAAATTCTCATGGCTTTGAGAGACTCGTTGATATCATGCTTAGGTGGAATAGATCTAAGTTTCAAAGAATCAACATGAAGAGAAATTCTATCAACGTTCCTTGCCAATTCATCAACCTTAAGCAATTTTTCTTCAAGCAAAGCATTGAAATTCTTTTGCGAATTCATAAAATCCTTAACACTAGTCTCAAATTCAGAGGGCATCTTATTAAAATTCCATAATGCTCCGTTTGGGTGTTGATATTCAGGGCCATGGAATTGAATCGGCTCCAATATCAAATCTCTCAGACTTTGATATTGACATTGAACTTGAATTCTGTTGTTTGGATGTGCACGATATTGACATTTGGAATTCGCATGAGAGGCTAAATTCTGAAGCTTGTTTGGGTGGTCATTGTCTACATTGGAATTGCCTTAGTACACTGGTACCTGTACGTTTTGTCATTGGTTTTCAGTACCAAATATATATGTGTAAGGAGCAGTAGCAAGTATTTTTTTGATTGTTCTGAAACGCAAACGCATGAATTGGCTGTGAATACCTCTGCCTGCGACAACACTCTGGACAGTAGCAACTACCATGTGAACTAGCGCTCTGAATCTGAAACGCATGAGCTTTCATAGTTCAGACAAACACCAACTGAATAAATGAGCTCATACATACATCAACTCGTACATACACGACACTACAAAGATCAAATTCAGATATGTGCAGTTCAAGCACTCCACAACGGAATCTGAAGAATCATTTGGATCAATTTCTATAGTGGTTTCCAACATGTACATTAGCTCGTATGCCAAATTAAATAAACACTTCAGCATCAGCTACTAATGCATTGTCTTCCACGTCTTGGCCTGCCGAGTAACAAAACAGAAGGACCAAAAGCAAAATTTGTATCAATATCTCACGACTATGAGCTGCAAAAGGTTAAGAAAAAAACTCATAATACTAGCACATGTGGGCGAGGATTAGAGGGGATTAGAGCTTCTGTGTAGGGTTAGGGAGGGAGCTAGGGGACGGTGGCACCGGGGCTACAGGAAGAAGCAGCCATGGGGGGAAGCAGCGGTCGTGCCGTCTTCCATGGGAGGTGGGTGTACAGTGGGTCAAGCAGGCGGCGGCCAGAGGGATGAGCGCGCGGGATGGGTCAGGTGGACGTGCATGGAGGTGGGCCGTGGGCGCACACGGGGGGAGGAGCAGACCCTCCGGAGAGAGGAGAGAAGAGAGAAGGAGGAGGAGGGCGGAGAGGTCGGACCTGCGCCGCTGGAGCTCCCTGTCGTGTCTCTGTTCGTCTCCTCTCTCCCTCGGTTGCCTGTTTATTTTCCCGCCTCCAGCGGGCGAAGCAGTAAATTAGGCGCTCGATCCCGAATATCAGGCAAAGTCGAGCTCCTATGCTCTGAATTCGGCAACAGCAACGCGGGCTGTGAATGGAGCCACCCAATATCTTGGCCCAATTCAGCCAGTCAATACCCTAACCATCCAAACAATGGCATTCGGGCTGCCCAATACCAATATTAATTTCAAGGCCCCAATATCAACATCTGAACGAGGTGTAAGAATTGTTGTAGGAATTATGATAACCCACAAGTATAGGGGATCGCAACAGCTTTCGAGGGTAGAGTATTCAACCCAAATTTATTGATTCGACACAAGGGGAGCCAAAGAATATTCTGAAGTATTAGCAGCTGAGTTGTCAATTCAACCACACCTGGAAACTTAGTATCTGCAGCAAAGTGTTTAGTAGCAAAGTAATATGATAGTGGCGGTAGCGGCAACAAAAGTAAAGACAACAAAAGTAATGTTTTTGGTATTTTGTAGTGATTGTAACAATAGCAGCGGGAAAGTAAATAAGCGTAAACTAGTATATGGAAAACTCGTAGGCACCGGATCAGTGCTGGATAATTATGCCGGATGCGGTTCGTCATGTAACAGTCATAACATAGGGTGACACAGAACTAGTTCCAATTCATCAATGTAATGTAGGCATGTATTCTGTATATAGTCATACGTTCTTATGGAAAAGAACATGCATGACATCTTTTGTCCTACCCTCCCGTGGCAGTGGGGTCCTATTGGAAACTAAGGGATATTAAGGCCTCCTTTTAATAGAGAACCGAAACAAAACATTAGCACATAGTGAATACATGAACTCCTCAAACTATGGTCATCACCGGGAGTGGTCCCGATTATTGTCACTTCGGGGTTGCCGGATCATAACACATAGTAGGTGACTACAAACTTGCAAGATAGGATCAAGAACTCACATATATTCATGAAAACATAATAGGTTCAGATCTGAAATCATGGCACTCGGGCCCTAGTGACAAGCATAAGCATAGCAAAGTCATAGCAACATCAATCTCAGAACATAATGGATACTAGGGATCAAACCCTAACAAAACTAACTCGATTACATGATAAATCTCATCCAACCCATCACCGTCCAGCAAGCCTACGATGTAATTACTCACGCACGGCGGTGAGCATCATGAAATTGGTGATGGAGGATGGTTGATGATGACGACGGCGATGAATCCCCCTCTCCGGAGCCCCGAACGGACTCCAGATCAGCCCTCCCGAGAGGTTTTAGGGCTTGGCGGCGGCTCCGTATCGTAAAACGCGATGATTTCTTCTCTCTCATTTTTTCCTCATTAAAACTCAATATATGGAGGTGGAGTTGGCGCCGGAGACGCAATAGGGGGCCCACGAGTTACGGGGGCGCGCCCTAGGGGGGGCGCGCCCCCCACCCTCGAGAGAAGGGTGTGGGCCCCCTGGTCTTCATCTTTGGCAAGGATTTTTTATTATTTTTTCTAAGATGTTCCGTGGAGTTTCAGGTCATTCCGAGAATATTTGTTTTCTGCACATAAAACAACACCTTGGTAATTCTACTGAAAACAGCGTCTGTCCGGGTTAGTTCCATTCAAATCATACAAGTTAGAGTCCAAAACAAGGGCAAAAGTGTTTGGAAAAGTAGATACGACGGAGACGTATCAACTCCGCCAAGCTTAAACCCTTGCTTGTCCTCAAGCAATTCAGTTGACAAACTGAAAGAAAGAAAGAAAAACTTTTACAAACTCTGTTTGCTCTTGTTGTTGTAACTATGTCAAGCCATCATTCAAGTTTTCAGCATAGATCACAACTAACCACACTTGCAATAATTCTCAGGTCTCATCATTACTCATATCAATAGCATAATCAAGTAGCAAGTCATAATAATAAATCTCGGATGACAACACTTTCTCAAAACAATCATAATATGATATAACAAGATGGTATCTCGCTAGCCCTTTCTGAGACCGCAAAACATAAATGCAGAGCACCTTTAAAGATCAAGGACTGACTAGACATTGTAATTCATGGTAAAAGAGATCCAATCATAGTCATACCCAATATAAATTAATACTGCTGAATGGAAATGATAGCTGTGCTCTCCAACTAGTGCTTTTTAATAAGAGGGTGATGACTCAACATAAAAGTAAATGTATAGGCCCTTCGCAAAGGGAAGCAGGGATTTGTAGAGGTGCCAGAGCTCGGCTTTCAAATAGAGATAAATTGTATTTTGAGCGGTATGCTTTCATTGTCAACGTAACAACTAAGAGATGGCGATATCTTCCATGCTAAACACATTATAGGAGGTTCCCAAATAGAATGGTAAAGCTTATACTCCCCCTCCACCAACAAGCATCAATCCATGGCTTGCTCGAAACAACGAGTGCCTCCAACATACATCAGGTCCCACGGGGAGTTTTATTTGCAATTAATTTTGATTTAGTTTGCATAAAGCATGGGACTGGGCATCCCGGTGACCAGCCATTTTCTCATGAGTGAGGAGCGGAGTCCACTCCTCTTGAGAATTACCCACCTAACACGTACGGAAGATAAGGACAGCCTTTGTTAATGAGCTATTCGAGCATACAAAATAGAATGTTTATTTGAAGGTTTAGAGTTTGGCACATACAAATTTACTTGGAACGGCAGGTAGATACCGCATATAGGAAGGTATGGTGGACTCATCTGGAATAACTTTGGGGTTTAAGGGATTGGATGCACAAGCAGTATTCCCGCTTAGTACAAGTGAAGGCTAGCAAAAGACTGGGAAGCGACCAACTAGAGAGCGACAACAGCCATGTACATGCATTAAAATTAATAAACATTGGATGCAAGCATGAGTAGGATATAATCCACCAAGAACATAAATATCGTGAAGGCTATGTTGATTTTGTTTCAACTACATGCGTGAACATGTGCCAAGTCAAGTCACTTAAATCATTCAAAAGAGGATACCACCCCATCATACCACATCATAACCATCTCAATATCATGTTGGCACACAAGGTAAATCATTATAACTCATAGCTAATCAAGCATGGCACAAGCAACCCCGATCTCTGATTGTTATTGCAAACATGTTTATTCATAATAAGCTGAATCAAGAACTACGGGCTCATCATATTTACAAAAACAAAACAGGTCGAGTTCATACCAGCTTTTCTCATCTCAGTCAGTCCATCATATATCATCATAATTTCCTTTCACTTGCATGACCGAATGGTGTGAATAATAATAAGAGTGCACGTGCATTGGACTAAGCTGGAATCTGCGAGCATTCAATAAACAGGAGAAGACAAGGCAATATGGGCTCTTGGTTAAATCAACAATAATGCATATAAGAGCCACTTCAACAATTTAATTATGGTCTTCTCCTACTGACCCCCAAATAAAAGAAAAGAAATTAAACTATTTACACGGGAAAGCTCCCAACAAGCAAAAGAAGAACGGGAAATATTTTTGAGTTTTCTTTTTAATTATTACTACTACAGCAGAAAAATAAACTACTACTAATTTTTTGGTTTTCTTAAGGTCTAACAAACACACAAGAAGAAAGCAGGAAAAAGAAAATAAACTAGCATGGATATTATAGTGAAAAAGTATGAGCACCGACATCTAGCAATGAGTGTGTGTGAACATAAATGTAATGTCGGTGAGAAATACGTACTCCCCCAAGCTTAGGCTTTTGGCCTAAGTTGGTCTATGGCCACGGCTGGCCTGGCGGATATCCATAATAATAGTTGTTGGGGTCGTACTGTGATGAGGAAGGATAGTTGGGATCATACTGATGTGCAGCGGTTATCGCCTGCTGAGCTGCAGTGTGGAGTCGGGCTGCCTCCGCTCTCCTCTCGTACTCTTCTGCCTCCTCTCTGGTAATAACATATCTTCCTTTTGTCTGTAAATCAAAGAAGGCAGGAGCAGGGAGAGTAATATGGAAAACACGTCGTTTATCAAAAATTAAGCGATATAAGAGAGGTGATTCAGGCCTCTTGACAAACTGGTGCGAGGCCATAGAGTTATAATCTAAATATGCAGGAGGCAACTCCATATCACCCTCACGAATGTGTATTTCAAGAAAATGAGCTAAACGGGTTGCATAAATTCCTCCAAAGAAATCCCCATTATGTCTATTATGATGCAACCTACGAGCTACAATGGCTCCCATATGATAAGATTGGTCTCCTAACACAGCACTCCTAAGAATGCTGAGATCAGGGACACACATGTGACATGCTTCATCCTTAGTATTTATGCATCTACCAATGAAAAGAGCAAAATAATGTGTAGTAGGAAAGTGAATGCTCCCTATGGTAGCTTGCGTTATATCTCTGGATTCCCCCACAGTTATACTAGCAAGAAAGTTTCTAAATTCAGATTTAGGGGGATCCCTAATACCGCCCCATGATGGAAGTTCGCAAGCAGAAGTGAAATCCTCTAGGTCCATGGTATAAGATTTGTCATAAATATCAAACATGACTGAAGGGGAATTACGCGAAGATGAATACTCAAACCTCCTCACAAATGAACTTGTGAGATCATGATACTGGGGGCATTTGTTAGCCTCAAAATCCTCAGGACCGGCATTGCGCAAATATGATTTGAATTATTCTTTAATTCCCACGCGGTCCATAAAATTTTCCGACGGCCATTCGCAAGGCCGCACTGGAGCATCTCTTGGTGGATCCTCGTCATCATCGCGCATAGCAATTCTGGGTCCTTGCTTCTTAGAGGAACCACCTTGGAACATCTTCCTAAACATATTGTTTTTCTTTGAAAAAATCTGAAATTTTTACTAACTTCAAGATAAAAGGAAACCAAATTCAATAAAACTGATAGCAACTACTCCTACAAGTGCCTAGAGCCTATATCAAGCATTAGAACTACTTGGAACCATATAAATTTGACATGCAAGCTCAAGAACATTGTCACCTATGTAGCACAAATTTGCAAAGAATAAAGCACGAGAACAAAAACTAATTGGACCAATGGAGGAGTCACATACCAAGGAACAATCTCCCCAAGCAGTTTTGAGAGAGGTGCTTTGAGCAAGGAGATCGAAAATCGCAGCAAAAGTGGCTGGAACTCATGCTTGAGTTGGTTTTTCGGGTTTGTGTGAGATAGAGGAAGAAGATGGGTGCTGGGATAAGTGGAGGAGGGCCACCGTGGGCCCACGAGGCAGGGGGCACGCCCTATAGGGGGGCGCGCCCACCACCCTCGTGGCCAAGTGGCAGCTCCTCCCGTGGTAATTTTTGCATAGTAAATCCTCAAATATTCCCGAAAAAATCATATTAAATTGGCATGGCATTCTGAGGACTTTTATTTTCGAGATATTTTTATATTGCACAGATAAGTCGGGAAACAGACAGAAAAATACTATTTTTACTTTATTTAATATAAATAACAGAAAATATAGAGAGGGTACAGAAGTTTGTGCTTCTAGTTTCATCCATCTCATGCTCATCAAAAAGAATCCACTAACAAGGTTGATCAAGTCTTGTTAACAAACTCATTTCGATAATCATGAAACCGGAGAAATTTTGAATAGCACTAAGTTACCTCAACAGGGATATGCACATCCGCAATAATAAGAATATCATATTTCTTCTTGACAGTAGGAAGAGGAAATTCAAAACCTCCAAATATAATCGATGGAATTTTTCCAATAGAGTTGATACTATGGACTTGAGGTTGTTTCCTCGGAAAGTGTACCGTATGCTCATTACCATTAACATGAAAAGTGACATTGCCTTTGTTGCAATCAATGATAGCCCCTGCAATATTAAGAAAAGGTCTTCCAAGAATAATAGACATACTATCATCCACGGGAATATCAAGTATAACAAAGTCCGTTAAAATAGTAATGTTTGCAACCACAACAGGCACATCCTCACAGATACCGACATGTCTAGCAGTTGATTTATCAGCCATTTGCAAAGATATTTCAGTAGGTGTCAGCTTATTCAAGTCAAGTCTACGATATAAAGAGAGAGGGATGCCACTAACACCGGCTCCCAGATCACATAAAGCAGTTTTAATATAATTTCTTTTAATGGAGCAAGGTATAGTAGGTACTCCGGGATCTCCAAGTTTCTTTGGTATTCCACCCTTAAAAGTATAATTAGCAAGCATGGTGGAAATCTCAGCTTCCGGTATCTTTCTTTTATTAGTAATGATATCCTTCATATATTTAGCATAAGGATTCCTTTTGAGCACATCAGTTAATCTCATACGCAAAAAGATAGGCCTAATCATTTCAGCAAAGCGCTCAAAATCCTCATCATCCTTTTTCTTGGATGGTTTTGGATGAAAAGGCCTGGGTTTCTAGACCCAAGGTTCCCTTTCTTTACCATGTTTCCTAGCAACAAAGTCTCTTTTATCATAACATTGATTCTTTGATTGTGGGTTATCAAGATCAATAGCAGGTTCAATTTCTACATCATTATCATTACTAGGTTGAGCATCATCATGAACATCATCATTAATATTTTTACTAGGTTCATGTTCATTACCAGATTGTGTTTCAGCATCAGACATATATATATCATTTGCATTATCAGGTGGTTCAGCAGTAGGTTCACTAGAAGTTTGCACAGTTCTATCATTTTTCTTCTTCTTCTTTTTAGAAGAACTAGGAACATCAATATTATTTCTTTGAGAATCTTGCTCAATTCTCTTAGGGTGGCCTTCAGGATACAAACGTTCCCGAGTCATTCTACCAGTTCTAGTATCCACTCTAACAACATAATGATTTTTCTTATTATTCATTTCATCAAGCACTTCTTTTTGAGCCTTAAGTACTTGTTCTACTTGAGTGGTAGCCATAGAAGCATGTTTGCTAACAAGTTTAAGTTCACCTTTAATATCAGCCATATAATCACCCAAGAGTCTAATCATATAAGTATTCTCTTTTAATTGTCTACCAAAATAAGCATTTAAGTCATCTTGCTTATGCATAAAGTTATCAAATTCATCCAAGCATTGACTAGCAATTTTAGTAGGAGGGACTTCAGCTTTATCATATCTATAGAGAGAATTTACCTTTACTACCTGTGTCGGGATATCAGGATCAGGAGGTTCTTCAACAAATAAATAATTGAGATCATAAGTTTCTTCAACAGGCGATGAATTAAGACCATGTATTTCTTCAATAGGAGGTAAATTCTTAACGTCTTCAGCTTTAATACCTTTTTCTTTCATACATTTCTTTGCCTCTTGCATATCTTTGGGACTGAGAAATAAAACACCTATCTTCTTTGGAGTTGGTTTAGGAATAGGCTCAGTAATTGGAGTAGGAGATGGCTCGGGAGCTGGCTCAGGAGGTGCCCAATTATTTTCATTTGTCAACATATTATTCAATAGAATTTCAGCTTCATCCGGTGTTCTTTCCCTGAAAAGAGAACCAGCACAACTATCTAGGTAATCTCTGGAAGCATCGGTTAGTCCATTATAAAAGATATCAAGTATTTCAGGTTTCTTAAGAGGATGATCAGGCAAAGCATTAAGTAACTTGAGAAGCCTCCCCCAAGCTTGTGGGAGACTCTCTTCTTTAATTTGCACAAAGTTGTATATTTCCCTCAAAGCAGCTTGTTTCTTATGAGCAGGGAAATATTTAGCAGAGAAGTAATATATCATATCCTAGGGACTACGCACACAACCAGGATCAAGAGAATTAAACCATGTCTTAGCATCACCCTTTAATGAGAACGGAAATATTTTGAGTATATAAAGGTAACACGATCTCTCATCATTAGTAAACAGGGCAGCTATATCATTTAACTTAGTAAGATGTGCCACAACAGTTTCAGATTCATAGCCATAAAATGGATCAGATTCAACCAAAGTAATTATATCAGGATCAACAGAGAATTCATAATCTTTATCAGGAACACATATAGGTGAAGTAGCAAAAGCAGGGTCGGGTTTCATTCTATCTCTAAGTGATTCTTTGTTCCATTTAATTAATAACCTCTCAAGCTCATATCTATCTTTGCAAGCAGAAATAGCAGCAGAAGATTCCATATCAAAAAGATAACCCTCAGGAATAACAGGCATATTTTCATCATCACTATCATCATCGTATTCAGATTCAACAATTTCTTTTTCTCTAGCCCTAGCAATTTGTTCATCAAGAAATTCACTAAGGGGCACAGTAGTATCATGCATAGAAGCAGTTTCATCATAAGTATCATGCATGGCAGAAGTGGCATCATCAATAACATGCGACATATCAGAACGAATAGCAGAAGAAGGTGTAGGTGTTGCAAACTTACTCATAACAGAAGGTGAATCAAGTGCAGAGCTAGATGGTAGTTCCTTACCTCCCCTCGTAGTTGAGGGATAGATCTTGGTTTTTTGATCTCTCAAGTTCTTCATAGTGTCCAGCAGATATAAATCCCAAGTGAGTCAAAGAATAGAGCTATCCTCCCTGGCAACGGCGCCAGAAAAAGGTCTTGATAACCCACAAGTATAGGGGATCGCAATAGCGTTCGAGGGTAGAGTATTCAACCCAAATTTATTGATTCGACACAAGGGGAGCCAAAGAATATTCCCAAGTATTAGCAGCTGAGTTGTCAATTCAACCACACCTGGAAACTTAGTATCTGCAGCAAAGTGTTTAGTAGCAAAGTAATATGATAGTGGCGGTAGCGGCAACAGAAGTAAAGACAACAAAAGTAATGTTTTTGGTATTATGTAGTGATTGTAACAGTAGCAGCGGGAAAGTAAATAAGCATAAACCAGTATATGGAAAACTCGTAGGCACCGGATCAGTGATGGATAATTATGCCGGATGCGGTTCATCATGTAACAGTCATAACATAGGGTGACACAGAACTAGCTCCAATTCATCAATGTAATGTAGGCATGTATTCCGTATATAGTCATACGTGCTTATTGAAAAGAACTTGCATGACATATTTTGTCCTACCCTCCCATGGCAGCGGGGTCCTATTGGAAACTAAGGGATATTAAGGCCTCCTTTTAATAGAGTACCGGAACAAAGCATTAGCACATAGTGAATACATGAACTCCTCAAACTATGGTCACCACCGGGAGTGGTCCCGATTATTGTCACTTCTGGGTTGCCGGATCATAACACATAGTATGTGACTATAGACTTGCAAGATAGGATCAAGAACTCACATATATTCATGAAAACATAATAGGTTCAGATCTGAAATCATGGCACTCGGGCCCTAATGACAAGCATTAAGCATAGCAAAGTCATAGCAACATCAATCTCAGAACATAATGGATACTAGGGATCAAACCCTAACAAAACTAACTCGATTACATGATAAATCTCATCCAACCCATCACCGTCCAGCCAGCCTACGATGGAATTACTCACGTACGGCGGTGAGCATCATGAAATTGGTGATAGAGGTTGATTGATGATGACGACGGCGACGAATCCCCCTCTCCGGAGCCCCGAACGGACTCCAGATCAGCCCTCCTGAGAGGTTTTAGGGCTTGGCGGCGGCTCCGTATCGTAAAATGCGATGATTTCTTCTCTCTCATTTTTTCCTTGTCGAAACTCTATATATGGAGGTGGAGTTGGAGTCAGAGATGCAACCGGGGGCCCACGAGGTAGGGGGCGCGCCCTGGCGGCGGGGGGGCGCCCCCACCCTCGTGAGAAGGGTGTGGGCCCCCTGGTCTTCATCTTTGGCGAGCATTTTTTATTATTTTTTCTAAGATGTTCCGTGGAGTTTCAGGTCATTCCGAGAATATTTGTTTTCTGCACATAAAACAATACCATGGTAATTCTGCTGAAAACAAAGTTAGTCCGGGTTAGTTCCATTCAAATCATACAAGTTAGAGTCCAAAACAAGGGCAATAGTGTTTGGAAAAGTAGATACAACGGAGACGTATCAAATTACCATAATTATTAGAGGAATTACTAGGGAATGGCCTAGGATTAAAGTTTCCTCTATACGCGCTGTTACCTGATACGTCTCCAATGTATCTATAATTTTTGATTGTTCCATGCTATTATATTATCATCCTTGGATGTTTTATATGCATTTATATGCTATTTTATATGATTTTTGGGACTAACCTATTAACCTAGAGCCTAGTGCCAGTTTCTGTTTTTCCTTGTTTTAGAGTATCGCAGAAAAGGAAAATAAAACGGAGTCCAATTGACCTGAAACTTTACGGAACTTATTTTTGGACCAGAAGAAGCCCACGGAGTATCGGAGTTGGACCAGGAGAGTCTCGGGCTGCCCACGAGGGTGGGGGGGTGTGCCCCCCTGCCTCGTGGACAGCCCGGAGATCCACCGACATACTTCTTCCTCCTATATATACCCATATACCCTAAAAACTTCGGGGAGCACAATAGATCGGGAGTTCCGCCGCAAGAAGCCTCCATAGCCACCGAAAACCAATCTAGGCCCATTCCGGCACCCTGCCGGAGGGGGGGAGGAATCCCTCTCCGGTGGCCATCTTCATTATCCCGGTGCTCTCCATGACGAGGAAGGAGTAGTTCTCCCTCGAGGCTGAGGGTATGTACCAGTAGCTATGTGTTTGATCTCTCTCTCTCTCTCTCTCTCGTGTTCTTGAGGTGGTACGATCTTGATGTATCGCGAGCTTTGCTATTATAGTTGGATCTTATGATGTTTCTCCCCCTCTACTCTCTTGTAATGGATTGAGTTTTCCCTTTGAAGTTATCTTATCGGATTGAGTCTTTAAGGATTTGAGAACACTTGATGTATGTCTTGCGTGGGATACTCGTGGTGACAATGGGGTATTCTATTGATCCACTTGATGTATGTTTTGGTGATCATCTTGTGGGTTCCGCCCATGAACCTATGCATAGGGGTTGGCACACGTTTTCGTCTTGACTCTCCGGTAGAATCTTCGGGGCACTCTTTGTGGTTCTTTGTGTTGGTGGAATAGATGAATCTGAGATTGTGTGATGCATATCGTATAATCATACCCATGGATACTTGAGGTGACATTGGAGTATCTAGGTGACATTAGGGTTTTGGTTGATTTGTGTCTTAAGGTGTTATTCTAGTACAAACTCTTGGGCCATTTGTATCACTTATAGGAATAGCCCAATGAATTGATTGGAAAGAATAACTTTGAGGTGGTTTCATACCCTACCATAATCTCTTTGTTTGTTCTCCGCTATTAGTGACTCTCGAGTGACTCTTTGTTGCATGTTGAGGGGTAGTTATATGATCCAATTATGTTATTATTGTTGAGATGACTTGCACTAGTGAAAGTATGAACCCTAGGCCTTGTTTCAACGCATTGCAATACCGTTTGTGCTCACTTTTATCATTAGTTACCTTGCTGTTTTTATATTTTCAGATTACAAAAACCTTTATCTACCATCCATACCACTTGTATCACCATCTCTTCGCCGAACTAGTGCACCTATACAATTTACCATTGTATTAGGTGTGTTGGGGACACAAAAGAGTATTTGTTATTTAGTTGCAGGGTTGCTCAAGAAAGACCATCTTCATCCTACGCCTCCTACGGATTGATAAACCTTAGGTCATCCACTTGAGGGAAATTTTCTACTGTCCTACAAACCTCTGCACTTGGAGGCCCAACTGTTGGGTGTCATAGTAATTTCAAAAAATTTCCTAAGCACACGCAAGATCATGTGATGCATAGCAACGAGAGGGAGAGTGTTGTCTACGTACCCAACGTAGACCGACTGCGGAAGCGCTGACACAACGTAGAGGATGTAGTCGTACGTCTTCACGATACAACCGATCAAGCACCGAAACTACGGCACCTCCGAGTTCGAGCACACGTTCAGCTCGATGACGATCCCCGGACTCCGATCCAGCAAAGTGTTGGGGAAGAGTTCCGTCAGCACGATGGCGTGGTGACGATCTTGATGCACTACAGCAGCAGGGCTACGCCTAAACTCCGCTACAGTATTATCGAGGAATATGGTGGCAGGGGGCACCGCACACGGCTAAGGAATAGATCATGTGGATCAACTTGTGTCTTTCGGGGGTGCCTCTGCCTCAGTATATAAAGGACTAGAGGGGGGAGGATGGTCGGCCATAGGAGGCGCGCCAGGAGAGTCCTAGTCCCTCTGGGAGTAGGATCCCCCCCCCCCAATCCTAGTTGGAATAGGATTCACGGAGGAGGAAAAGAGAGAGAGGGGGCCGGCCACCTCTCCTAGTCCTAATAGGACTAGGGGAAGGGGGAGGCGCACAGCCCATGTAGGGCAGCCTCTTCTCTTTTCCACTAAGGCCCATCATGGCCCATTTAGCTCCCGGGGGGTTCCGGTAACCTTCCCGGTACTCCGGTAAAATCCCGATTTCACCTGGAACACTTCCGATATCCAAACATAGGCTTCCAATATATCAATCTTTATGCCTCGACCATTTTGAGACTCCTCGTCATGCCCGTGATCACATCCGGGACTCCGAATAACCTTCGGTACATCAAAATGCATAAACTCATAATATAACTGTCATCGTAACCTTAAGCGTGCGGACCCTACGGGTTCGAGAACAATGTAGACATGACCGAGACACGTCTCCGGTCAATAACCAATAGCGGGACCTGGATGCCCATATTGGCTCCTACATATTCTACGAAGATCTTTATCGGTCAGACCGCATAACAACATACGTTGTTCCCTTTGTCATCGGTATGTTACTTGCCTGAGATTCGATCATCGGTATTCCAATACCTAGTTCAATCTCGTTACCGGCAAGTCTCTTTACTCGTTCTGTAATACATCATCCCGCAACTAACTCATTTAGTTGCAATGCTTGCAAGGCTTAAGTGATGTGCATTACCGAGAGGGCCCAGCGATACCTCTCCGACAATCGGAGTGACAAAACCTAATCTCGAAATATGCCAACCCAACATCTACCTTTGGAGACACTTGTAATGCTCCTTTATAATCACCCAGTTACGTTGTGACGTTTGGTAGCACCCAAAGTGTTCCTCCGGCAAACGGGAGTTGCATAATCTCATAGTTATAGGAACATGTATAAGTCATGAAGAAAGCAATAGCAACATACTAAACGATCGGGTGCTAAGCTAATGGAATGGGTCATGTCAATCAGATCATTGAACTAATGATGTGACCTCGTTAATCAAATAACAACTCGTTGTTCATGGTTAGGAAACATAACCATATTTGATTAATGAGCTAGTCAAGTAGAGGCATACTAGTGACACTTTGTTTGTCTATGTATTCACACATGTATTATGTTTCCGGTTAATACAATTCTAGAATGAATAATAAACATTTATCATGATTATAAGGAAATAAATAATAACTTTATTATTGCCTCTAGGGCATATTTCCTTCAGTCTCCCACTTGCACTAGAGTCAATAATCTAGTTCACATTGCCATGTGATTTAACAGCAATAGTTCACATCACCATGTGATTAACACCCATAGTTCACATCGATATGTGATAAACACCCAAAGGGTTTACTAGAGTCAATAATCTAGTTCACATCGCTATGTGATTAACACCCAAAGAGTACTAAGGTGTGATCATGTTTTTTGCTTGTGAGATAATTTTAGTCAACGGGTCTGTCACATTTAGATCCGTAAGTATTTTGCGAATTTTTATGTCAACAATGCTCTGCACGGAGCTACTCTAGCTTATTGCTCCCACTTTCAATATGTATCTAGATCGAGACTTAGAGTCATCCAGATCTGTGTCAAAACTTGCATCAACGTAACTTTTTACGACAAACCTTTTCGTCACCTCCATAATTGAGAAATATTTCCTTATTCCACTAAGGATAATTTTGACCCTGTCCAGTGATCTACTCTTAGATCACTATTGTACTCCCTTGCTTAACACAGTGTAGGGTATACAATTGATCTGGTACACAGCATGGCATACTTTATAGAACCTATGGCTGAGGCATAGGGAATGACTTTCATTCTTTTTCTATCTTCTGCCGTGGTCGGGCTTTGAGTCTTACTCAACTTCACACCTTGTAATACAGGCAAGAACTCTTTCTTTTGACTGCTCCATTTTGAACTACTTCAAAATCTTGTCAAGGTATGTACTCATTGAAAAAACTTATCAAGCGTCTTGATCTATCTCTATAGATCTTGAAGCTCAATATGTAAGCAGCTTTACCGAAGTCTTTCTTTGAAAAACTCCTTTCAAACACTCCTTTATGCTTTGCAGAATAATTCTACATTATTTCCGATCAACAATATGTCATACACATATACTTATCAGAAATGATGTAGTGCTCCCACTCACTTTCTTGTAAATACAGGCTTCACCGCAAGTCTGTATAAAACTATATGCTTTGATCAACTTATCAAAGCGTATATTCCAACTCCGAGATTCTTGCACCAGTCCATAGATGGATCGCTAGAGCTTGCATATTTAGTTAACACCTTTAGGATCAACAAAACTTTCTAGTTGCATCGTATACAACTCTTCTTTAGTAAATCCATTAAGGAATGCAGTTTTGTTTATCCATTTGCCAGATTTCATAAAATGCGGCAATTGCTAACATGATTCGGACAGACTTAAGCATAGATATGAGTGAGAAAATCTCATCGTAGTCAACACCTTGAACTTGTCGAAAACCTTCTGCGACAATTCTAGCTTTGTAGATAGTAACACTACTATCAGCGTCCATCTTCCTCTTGAAGATCCATTTATTTCCTATGGCTTGCCGATCATCGGGCAAGTCAACCAAAGTCTATACTTATTTCTCATACATGGATCCCATCTCAGATTTCATGGCTCAAGCCATTTTGCGGAATCTGGGCTCATCATCGCTTCCTCATAGTTCGCAAGTTCGTCATGGTCTAGTAACATGACTTCCAGAACAGGATTACCGTACCACTCTGGTGCGGATCTCACTCTGGTTTACCTGCGAGATTCGGTAGTAACTTGATCTGAAGTTACATGATCATCATCATTAGCTTCCTCACTAATTGGTGTAGTAGTCACAGGAACAGATTTCTGTGATGAACTACTTTCCAATAAGGGAGAAGGTACAATTACCTTATCAAGTTTTTTACTTTCCTCCCACTCACTTCTTTCGAGAGAAACTCCTTCTCTAGAAAGTTTCCGAATTTAGCAACAAAAGTCTTGCCTTCAGATCTGTGATAGAAGGTGTATCCAATAGTTTCCTTTGGATATCCTATGAAGATTTACTTCTCCGATTTGGGTTCGAGCTTATCATGTTGAAACTTTTTCACATAAGCATCGCAGTCCCAAACTTTAAGAAACGACAACTTTGGTTTCTTGCCAAACCATAGATCAGATTGTGTCGTCTCAACGGACTTAGATGGTGCCCTATTTAACGTGAATGCAGCTGTCTCTAATGCATAACCCCAAAACGATAGTGGTAGATCGGTAAGAGACATCATAGATTGCACTATATCCAATAAAGTATGGTTATGACGTTCGGACACACCATTATGCTGTGGTGTTCCATGTGGCATGAGTTTGTGAAACTATTCCACATTGTTTTAATTGAAGACCAAACTCGTAACTCAAATATTTGTCTCCGCGATCAGATCATAGAAACTTTATTTTCTTGTCACGATGATTTTCCACTTAACTCTGAAATTCTTTGAACTTTTCAAATGTTTCAGACTTATGTTTCATCAAGTATATATACCCATATCTGCTCAAATCATCTGTGAAGTTCAGAAAATAACGATACTTGCCATGAGCCTTAACACTCATCGGACCGCATACATCAGTATGTATTATTTCCAATAAGTCAGTTGCTCACTCCGGAGAACGCATCTGTGAAGTTCAGAAAATAACGATACTTGCCGTGAGCCTTAACACTCATCGGACCGCATACATCAGTATGTATTATTTCCAATAAGTCAGTTGCTCACTCCGGAGAATGGAGTCTTAGTCATCTTGCCCATGAGGCATGGTTCGCAAGCATCAAGTGATTCATAATCAAGTGATTCCAAAAATCCCATCAGCATGGAGTTTCTTCATGCGCTTTACACCAATATGACCTAAACGGCAGTGCTACAAATAAGTTGCACTATCATTATTAACTTTGCATCTTTTGGTTTCAATATTATGATTATGTGTATCACTACGATCGAGATCCAACGAACTATTTTCATTGGGTGTGTAACCATATAAGGTTTTATTCATGTAAACAGAACAACAATTTATTCTCTTACTTAAATGAATAACCGTATCACAATAAACATGATCAAATCATATTCATGCTTAACGAAACACCAAATAACACTTATTCAGGTTCAACACTAATCCCGAAAGTATAGGGAGTGTGCGATGATGATCATATCAATCTTGGAACCACTTCCAACACACATCGTCACTTTACCCTTAACTAGTCTCTGTTTATTCTGCAACTCCCGTTTCGAGTTACTAATCTTAGCAACTGAACTAGTATCAAATACTGAGGGGTTGCTATAAACACTAGTAAAGTACACATCAATAACATGTATATCAAATATACTTATGTTCACTTTGCCATCCTTCTTTTCTGCCAATCACTTGGGGTAGTTCCGCTTCCAGTGACCAGTCCCTTTGCAGTAGAAACACTTAGTCTCAGGCTTAGGACCAGACTTGGGCTTCTTCACTTGAGCAGCAACTTGCTTGCTGTTCTTCTTGAAGTTCCCCTTCTTCCCTCTGCCCTTTTCTTGAAACTAGTGGTCTTGTCTACCATCAACACTTGATGTTTTTCTCGATTTCTACCTTCGTCAATTTCCGCATTACGAAGAGCTTGGGAATCGTTTCCGTTATCCCTTGCATATCATAGTTCATCACAAAGTTCTACTAACTTGGTGATGGTGACTAGAGAATTCTGTCAATCACTATCTTATCTAGAAGATTAACTCCCACTTGATTCAAGCGATTGTTGTACTCAGACAATCTGGGCACATGCTCACTAGTTGGGCGATTCTCCTCCATCTTTTAGCTATAGAACTTGTTGGAGACTTTCATATCTCTCAACTCGGGTATTTGCTTGAAATATTAACTTCAACTCCTGGAACATCTCATATGCTCCATGACGTTCAAAACGTCTTTGAAGTCCCGATTCTAAGCCATTAAGCATGGTGCACTAAACTATCAAGTAGTCGTCATATTGAGCTAGCCAAACATTCATAACGTCTGCATCTGCTCCTGCAATAGGTCCGTCACCTAGCGGTGCATCAAGGACATAATTCTTCTATGCAGCAATGAGGATAAACCTCAGATCACGGATCCAATCCGCATCATTGCTACTAACATCTTTCAACACAATTTTCTCTAGGAGCATATCAAAATAAACATAGGGAAGCAACAACGCGAGCTATTGATCTATAACATAATTTGCAAAATACTACCAGGACTAAGTTCATGATAAATTTAAGTTCAATTAATCATATTACTTAAGAACTCCCACTTAGATAGACATCCCTCTAATCCTCTAAGTGATCACGTGATCCAAATCAACTAAACCATGTCCGATCATCACGTGAGATGGAGCAGTTTCATTGGTGAACATTACTATGTTGATCATATCTACTATATGATTCACGCTCGACCTTTCGGTCTCCGTGTTCCGAGGCTATATCTGTATATGCTTGGCTCGTCAAGTATAACCTGAGTATTCCGCGTGTGCAGCTGTTTTGCACCCGTTGTATTTGAACGTAGAACCTATCACACCCGATCATCACGTGGTGTCTCAGCACGAAGAACTTTCTCAACGGTGCATACTTAGGGAGAACACTTCTTGATAATTTAGTGAGAGATCATCTTATAATGCTACCGTCAATCAAAGCATGATAAGATGCATAAAAGGATAAACATCACATGCAATCAATATAAGTGATATGATATGCCCATCATCATCTTGTGCTTGTGATCTCCATCTCCGAAGCACCGTCGTGACCACCAACGTCACCGGCGTGACACCTTGATCTCCATCGTAGCATCGCTGTCGTCTCGCCAAGCTTATGCTTCCACGACTATCACTACCGCTTGGTAATAAAGTAAAGCATTACATCGCGATTTCATTGCATACAATAAAACGACAACCATAAGGCTCCTGCCAGTTGCCAATAACTCGGTTACAAAACATGATCATCTCATACAATAAAATTCAGCATCATGTCTTGACCATATCACATCACAACATGCCCTGCAAAAACACGTTAGACGTCCTCTACTTTGTTGTTGGAAGTTTTACGTGGCTGCTACGGGCTTAAGCAAGAACCAATCTCACCTACGCATCAAAACCACAATGATAGTTTGTCAAATAGACTCCGTTTTAACCTTCGCAAGGACCGGGCGTAGCCATACTTAGTTCAACTAAAGTTGGAGAGACAGTCGCCCGCAAGCCACCTATGTGCAAAGCACGTCGGGGGAACCGGTCTCGCGTAAGCGTACGCGTAATGTTGGTCCGGGTCGTCTCGTCCAACAATGCCGCCAAACCAAAGTATGACATGCTGATAGGCAATATGACTTATATCACCCACAACTCACTTGTGTTCTACTCGTGCATATAACATCAACATAAATAACCTAGGCTCTAATACCACTGTTGGGTTTCGTAGTAATTTCAAAAAATTTCCTACGCACACGCAAGATCATGTGATGCATAGCAACAAGAGGGGAGAGTGTTGTCTATGTACCCAACGCAGACCGACTATGGAAGAGCTGACACAACATAGAGGAAGTAGTCGTACGTCTTCACGATCCAACAGATCAAGCACCAAAACTACGACACCTCCGAGTTCGAGCACACGTTCAGCTCGATGATGATCCCCGGACTCCGATCCAGCAAAGTGTCAGGGAAGAGTTCCGTCAGCACGACAGCGTGGTGACGATCTTGATGCACTACAGCAGCAGGGCTACGCCTAAACTCCGCTACAGTATTATCGAGGAATATGGTGGCAGGGGGCACCGCACACGGCTAAGGAATAGATCACGTGGATCAACTTGTGTCTTTCTGGGGTGCCTCTGCCTCAGTATATAAAGGACTAGAGGGGGGAGGCTGGCCGGCCATAGGAGGCGCGCCAGGAGAGTCCTAGTCCCTCTGGGAGTAGGATTCCCCCCCCCCGCAATCCTAGTTGGAATAGGATTCGCGGAGGAGGAAAAGAGAGAGAGGGGGCCGGCCACCTCTCCTAGTCCTAATAGGACTAGGGGAAGGGGGAGGCGCACAGCCCATGTAGGGCAGCCTCTTCTCTTTTCCACTAAGGCCCATCATGGCCCATTTAGCTCCCGGGGGGTTCCGGTAACCTTCCCGGTACTCCGGTAAAATCCCGATTTCACCTGGAACACTTCCGATATCCAAACATAGGCTTCCAATATATCAATCTTTATGCCTCGACCATTTCGAGACTCCTCGTCATGCCCGTGATCACATCCGGGACTCCGAATAACCTTCGGTACATCAAAATGCATAAACTCATAATATAACTGTCATCGTAACCTTAAGCGTGCGGACCCTACGGGTTCGAGAACAATGTAGACATGACCGAGACACGTCTCCGGTCAATAACCAATAGCGGGACCTGGATGCCCATATTGGCTCCTACATATTCTACAAAGATCTTTATCAGTCAGATCGCATAACAACATACGTTGTTCCCTTTGTCATCGATATGTTACTTGCCCGAGATTAGATCGTTGGTATTCCAATACCTAGTTCAATCTCGTTACCGGCAAGTCTCTTTACTAGTTCTGTAATACATCATCCCTCAACTAACTCATTTAGTTGCAATGCTTGCAAGGCTTAAGTGATGTGCATTACCGAGAGGGCCCAGAGATACCTCTCCGACAATCGGAGTGACAAAACCTAATCTCGAAATACGCCAACCCAACATCTACCTTTGGAGACACCTGTAATGCTCCTTTATAATCACCCAGTTACGTTGTGACGTTTGGTAGCACCCAAAGTGTTCCTCCGGCAAACGGGAGTTGCATAATGTCATAGTTATAGGAACATGTATAAGTCATGAAGAAAGCAATAGCAACATACTAAACGATCGGGTGCTAAGCTAATGGAATGGGTCATGTCAATCAGATCATTGAACTAATGATGTGACCTCGTTAATCAAATAACAACTCGTTGTTCATGGTTAGGAAACATAACCATCTTTGATTAACGAGCTAGTCAAGTAGAGGCATACTAGTGACACTTTGTTTGTCTATGTATTCACACATGTATTATGTTTCCGGTTAATACAATTCAAGCATGAATAATAAACATTTATCATGATTATAAGGAAATAAATAATAACTTTATTATTGCCTCTAGGGCATATTTCCTTCACCAACAACATCTATAAGAAGAAGGTTGTGTAGTAGACATCAAGCTCTTTTCTGGCGCCGTTGCCAGGGAGGTTAGGCTTGAAGGTATATCTTTAGATCTCGCAATCGAATCTTTTTGTTTCTTGTTTTAGCACTAGTTTAGTTTATAAAAGAAAACTACAAAAAAAATATGGAATTGAGTTTGCCTCATACGCTTCATCTTTTTAATATCTTTCGTGAGTATGATGGAAAGGAAAATTGTGCCAAAGTGTTAGAAGAAGAATGCATTAAAATGTTTGGCACTAAATATTTGAATGATGAGCATGATTGCAATGTTGTTAGTATGAATTCCTTGAATATCCATGATGCTAATGATATGCAAAGCCACAAACTTGGGGAAGCTATGTTTGATGAAGATGATATTTTTTGTCCCCCAAGTTTTGATGAGCAAATTTATTATGATGAAAGCATGCCTGCTATTTATGATGATTATATTGATGAAAGTGTATTTGGAGAGGTCATGACTTTATTTTGTGATGAATCCACTATTTCGGAAGAGGTTCCAATTGATTATGAGAACAAAGTTGCTATCTATGATGATTATTATGATTACTTGTATGCTATAAAGAATAATGATATCCATGAAACTTGTCATCATGATTTTAGTTTTCAATTGGATTATGCCTCACATGATAATTATTTTGTTGAGTTTGCTCCCACTATTATTCATGAGAAACATTTTGCTTGTGTAGAGAGTAGTAAATTTTCAATGCTTGTAGATCATGAAAAGAATGCTTTAGGTGCTGGTTATATTGTTGAATTCATTCATGATGCTACTGAAAATTATTATGAGGGAGGAATATACGCTTGTAGAAATTGCAATAGTATCAAGTTTCCTCTCTATGTGCTTAAAGTTTTGAAGTTATGCTTGTTTTACCTTCCTATGCTAGTTGATTATTGTTCCCATAAGTTGTTTGCTCAGAAAATCCCTATGCATAGCAAGTGGGTTAGACTTAAATGTGCAAGTACTATTCTTCATGATACTCTCTTTATGTTTCAAATCATATCTTTTATGTGAGCATCATTGAAATCATCATGCCTAGCTAGGGGCATTAAACGTTAGGGCTTGTTGGGAGGCAACCCAATTTTATTTTTGTTACTTGATTTTTGTTCCTGTTTAGTAATAAATAATTCATCTAGCCTCTGTTATGATTGAGTTTTGATGTTTTAATTAGTGTTTGTGCCAAGTAGAACCGTTGGGAAGACTTGTGGAAAGTCTTGTTGATCTTGCTGTAAAAAAACAGAAACTTTAGCGCTCACGAGAATTGCTGCAATTTTTTATTGGAGAGATCTATTTAGTTAATTCTTTTTGAAGATGATTAATAGATAAATTAATCACGCCCAGAAATTTATTTTAGAATTTTTGGGGTTCCATAATTTTTCGTTAGTTACAGATTACTACAGACTGTTCTGTTTTTCACAGATTCTGTTTTTCGTGTGTTGTTTGCTTATTTTAATGAATCTATGGCTAGTAAAAGAGTTTATAAACCATAGATAAGTTGGAATACAGTAGGTTTAACACCAATATAAATAAATAATGAGTTCATTACAGTACCTTGAAGTGGTGTTTTGTTTTCTTTCGCTAACGGAGCTTACGAGTTTTCTGTTAAGAGTTGTGTTGTGAAGTTTTCAAGTTTCGGGTAAAAATTCGATGGACTATGGAATAAGGAGTGGAAAGAGCCTAAGCTTGGGGATTCCCAAGGCACCCCAAGGTAATATTCAAGTACACCAAAAAGCCTAAGCTTGGGGATGCCCCGGAAAGCATCCCCTCTTTCGTCTTTGTTCATTGGTAACTTTACTTGGAGCTATATTTTTATTTACCACATGATATGTGTTTTGCTTGGAGCATAATTTTATTTTATTTAGTTTTGCTTAATGCTTGAATAAAATATCAAGATCTGAAATTCTTAAATGTTAGAGAGTCTTCACATAGTTGCATAATTATTCGACTACTCATTAAGCTTCGCTTATATCTTTTGGAGTAGTTTGTCATTTGCTCTAGTGCTTCACTTATATCTTTTTAGAGCACGGCTATGGTTTTATTTTGAAGAAATAGATGAACTCTCGTGCTTCACTTATATTATTTTGAGAGTCCTAAACAGCATGTTAATTTGCTTTGGTTATGAATTTAGTCCTAATATGATGGGCATCCAAGAGGGATATAATAAAAACTTTTATATAAGTGCATTGAATACTAAGAGAAGTTTGATACTTGATGATTGTTTTGAGATATGGAGATGGTGATATTAGAGTCATGCTAGTTGAGTAGTTGTGAATTTGATAGATACTTGTGTTAAAGTTTGTGATTCCCGTAGCATGCACGTATGGTGAACCGTTATGTGATGAAGTCGGAGCATGATTTATTTATTGAATGTCTTCCTTATGAGTGGCGGTCGGGGACATGCGATTGTCTTTTCCTACCAATCTATCCCCCTAGGAGCATGCGCGTAATACTTTGCTTTGATAACTTGTAGATTTTTGCAATAAGTATATGAGTTCTTTATGACTAAGGTTGAGTCCATGGATCATACGCACTCTCACCCTTCCACCATTGCTATCCTCTCTAATACTGCGCACCTTTCGCCGGCATCATACACCCACCATATACCTTCCTCAAAACAGCCACCATACCTACCTATCATGGCATTTCCATAGCCATTCTGAGATATATTGCCATGCAACTTTCCACCGTTCCGTTTACTATAGAGTCATATTTGCTTTGCATGATCATGTAGTTGACATTGTATTTGTGGCAAAGCCACCGTTCATAATTCTTTCATACATGTCACTCATGAGTCATTGCACATCCCGGTACACCACCGGAGGCATTCATATAGAGTCATATTTTGTTCTAAGTATTGAGTTGTAATTCTTGAGTTGTAAGTAAATATAAGTGTGATGATCATCATTACTAGAGCATTGTCCAAGTGAGGAAAGGATGATGGAGACTATGATTCCCCCATAAGTCGGGATGAGACTCCGGATGAAAAATAAAAAAGAGAAAAAAAAAGAGGCCATAAAAAAGAGAAAATGCCCAAATAAAATAATAAAAAAATGTGAGAAAAAGAGAGAAGGGGCAATGCTACTATCCTTTTACCACACTTGTGCTTCAAAGTACAACCATGATCTTCATGATAAAGAGTCTCCTATGTTGTCACTTTCATATACTAGTGGGAATCTTTCATTATAGAACTTGACTTGTATATTCCAATGACGGGCTTCCTCAAAATGCCCTAGGTCTTTGTGAGCAAGCGAGTTGGATGCACACCCACTAGTTTCTTTTGTTGAGCTTTCAAACATTTATAGCTCTAGTGCATCCGTTGCATGGAAATCCCTACTCACTCACATTGATATCTATTGATCGGCATCTCCATAGCCCGTTGATGCGCCTAGTTCATGTGAGACTATCTTCTCCTTTTTGTCTTCTCCACAACCACCATTCTATTCCACCTATAGTGCTATGTCCATGGCTCATGCTCATGTATTGCGTGAAGATTGAAAAAGTTTGAGAACATCAAAAGTATGAAACAATTGCTTGGCTTGTCATCGGGGTTGTGCATGATTTAAATATTTTGTGTGGTGAAGATAGAGCATATCCAAACTATATGATTTTGTAGGGATAGCTTTCTTTGGCCATGTAATTTTGAGAAGACATGATTACTTGGTTAGTATGCTTGAAGTATTATTATTTTTATGTCAATATTAAACTTTTGTCTTGAATCTTATGGATCTGAATATTCTTGCCACAATAAAGAGAAATACATGGATAAATATGTTAGTTAGCATTCCACATCAAAAATTCTGTTTTTATCATTTACCTACTCGAGGACGAGCAGGAATTAAGCTTGGGGATGCTGATACGTCTCCAACGTATCTATAACTTTTGATTGTTCCATGCTATTATATTATCAACCTTGGATATTTTATATGCATTTATATGCTATTTTATATGATTTTTGGGACTAATCTATTAACCTAGAGCCCAGTGCCAGTTTCTATTTTTTCCTTGTTTTAGAGTATCGCAGAAAAGGAAAATCAAATGGAGTCCAATTGACCTGAAACTTGACGGAACTTATATTTGGACCAGAAGAAGCCCACGGAGTATCGGAGTTGGACCAGGAGAGTCCCGGGCTGCCCACGAGGGTGGGGGGTGCGCCCACCCCCCGGGCGCGCCCCCCTGCCTCGTGGACAGCCCGAAGATCCACCAACGTACTTCTTCCTCCTATACATACCCATATACCCTAAATACTTCGGGGAGCACAATAGATCGGGAGTTCCGCTTCCAGAAGCCTCCGTAGCCACTAAAAACCAATGTAGACCCGTTCCGACACCCTGCCGGAGGGGAGGAATTCCTCTCCGGTGGCCACCTTCATCATCCTAGTGCTCACCATGATGACGAGGGAGTAGTTCTCCCTTGGGGCTGAGGGTATGTACCAGTAGCTATGTGTTTTATCTCTCTCTCTCTCGTGTTCTTGAGGTGGTACGATCTTGATGTATCGCGAGCTTTGCTATTATAGTTGGATCTTATGATGTTTCTTCCCCTCTACTCTCTTGTAATGGATTGAGTTTTCCCTTTGAAGTTATCTTATCGGATTTAGTCTTTAAGGATTTGAGAACACTTGATGTATGTCTTGCATGGGATACCCGTGGTGACAATGGGGTATTCTTTTGATCCACTTGATGTATGTTTTGGTGATCAACTTGCGGGTTCCGCCCATGAACCTATGCATAGGGGTTGGCACACGTTTTCGTCTTGACTCTCTGGTAGAATCTTTGGGGCCCTCTTTGTGGTTCTATGTGTTGGTTGAATAGATGAATATGAGATTGTGTGATGCATATCATATAATCATACCCACGGATACTTGAGGTGACATTGGATTATCTAGGTGACATTAGGGTTTTGGTTGATTTGTGTCTTAAGGTGTTATTCTAGTACGAACTCTAAGGCCGTTTGTGACACTTATAGGAATAGCCCAACGGATTGATTGGAAAGAATAACTTTGAGGTGGTTTCGTACCCTACCATAATCTCTTTGTTTGTTCTCCGCTATTAGTGACTTTGGAGTGACTCTTTGTTGCATGTTGAGGGATAGTTATATGATCCAATTATGTTATTATTGTTGAGAGGACTTGCACTAGTGAACGTATGAACCCTAGGCCTTGTTTCAACGCACTGCAATACCGTTTGTGCTCACTTTTATCATTAGTTACCTTGCTGTTTTTATATTTTCATATTACAAAAACCTTTATCTACCATCCATATACCACTTGTATCACCATCTCTTCGCCGAAATAGTGCACCTATACAATTTACCATTGTATTGGGTGTGTTGGGGACACAAGAGACTCTTTGTTATTTTGTTGCAGGGTTTCTTGAGAGAGACCATGTTCATCCTACGCCTCCTACGGATTGATAAACCTTAGGTCATCCACTTGAGGGAAATTTGCTACTGTCCTACAAACCTCTGCACTTGGAGGCCCAACAACGTCTACAAGAACAAGGTTGTATAGTAGACATCATTACCAAAATTATTACTACCAACAAAATTCACATCCATAGATTCATTATTATTCTCAATAAAGGTAGACAAAGGAACATTATTAGGATCAGAGAAAACACTCTTATTAGCAAATAATTTCATAAGTTCATCCATCTTTCCACTCAAAACATTAATTTCTTCTATCGCACGCACTTTTTTATTGGTAGATCTTTCGGTGTGCCATTGAGAATAATTAACCATAATATTATCTAGGAGTGTAGTAGCTTCTCCTAAAGTGATTTCCATAAAAGTGCCTCCCGCGGCCGAATCTAAAAGATTTCTAGAAGCAAAATTCAATTCGGCATAAAAGTTTTGTATAATCATCCAAAGATTCAAACCATGTGTAGGGCAATTACGTATCATTAATTTCATCCTCTCCCAAGCTTGTGCAACATGTTCATGATCAAGTTGCTTAAAATTCATAATATTGTTTCTAAGAGAGATGATTTTAGCAGGAGGAAATACTTAGAGATAAAAGCATCTTTGCACTTGTCCCATGAATCAATACAATTTTTAGGCAAATACGAAAACCAAGCTTTAGCACGATCTCTAAGGGAAAAAGGAAATATCTTCAATTTAACAATATCATTGTCCACATCTTTATTCTTTTGCATATCACACAAATCAACAAAGCTATTTCGATGGTTAGCGGCATCTTCACTAGGAAGGCCAGCGAATTGATCTTTCATGACAAGATTCAACAAAGCAGCATCAATTTCACAAGATTCAACATCGGTAAGAGGAGCAATCGGAGTGCTAAGAAAATTATTGTTGTTAGTATTGGCAAAGTCACACAATTTAGTATTGTCTTGAGCCATCGTGACAAGCAAGCAATCCAACATAGAGCAAACAAGATGCAAGCAAAAAAGAAGCGAACAGAAAAAGAGAGGGCGAATAAAACGGCAAGGGTGAAGTGGGGGAGAGGAAAACGAGAGGCAAATGGCAAATACTGTAATGCCAGGGATAAGAGTTTGTGATGGGTACTTGGTATGTATTGACTTGTGTGTAGACTCCCCGGCAACGGTGCCACAAATTGCTCATTGTCGGGAGTCAAATCTTGACTTGACTTGGCACGAATCTCCCCGGCAACGGCGCCAGAAATCCTTCTTGCTACCTCTTGAGCACTGCGTTTGTTTTCCCTTGAAGAGGAAAGCGTGATGCAGTAAAGTAGCATAAGTATTTCCCTCAGTTTTTGAGAACCAAGGTATCAATCCAGTAGGAGATCACGATCGAGTCCCACACACCTACACAAACAAATAAGAACCTCGCAAGCAACACGATAAAGGGGTTGTCAATCCCTTCATGGTCACTTACGAGAGTGAGATCTGATAGATATGATAAGATAATATTTTTGGTATTTTTGTGATAAAGAGAAATAAAGATGCAAAGTAAAATAAACGGTAATAGAAATAGCTAAGTGTTGGAAGATTAATATGATGGAAGATGGACCCGGGGGCCATAGGTTTCACTAGTGGCTTTTCTCAAGAGCATTAGTACGGTGGGTAAATGAATTACTGTCGAGCAATTGATAGAATTGAGCATAGTTATGAGAATATCTAGGTATGATCATGTATATAGGCATCACGTCCGTGACAAGTAGACCGAAACGATTCTGCATCTACTACTATTACTCCACACATCGACCGCTATCTAGCATGCATCTAGAGTATTAGGTTCATAAGAACAGAGTAATGCTTTAAGTACGATGACTAGATGTAGAGGGATAAACTCATGCAATATGATATAAACCCCATCTTTTTATCCTCGATGGCAACAATACAATACATGCCTTGCTGCCACTGCTGTCACCGGGAAAGGACACACAAGATTGAACCCAAAGCTAAGCACTTCTCCCATTGCAAGAAAGATCAATCTAGTAGGCCAAACCAAACTAATAATTCAAAGAGATTTGCAAAGATAACCAATCATACATAAAAGAATTCGGAGGAGATTCAAATATTTTTCATAGATAAACTTGATTATAAACCCACAATTCATCGGATCTCAACAAACACACCGCAAAAGAAGATTACATCGAATAGATCTCCAAGAAGACGAGGAGAACTTTGTATTGAGATCCAAAGAGAGAGAAGAAGCCATCTAGCTAATAACCGTGGACCCGAAGGTCTAAGGTAAACTACTCACACATCATCGGAGAGGCTATGGTGTTGATGTAGAAGCCCTCCGTGATCAATGCCCCCTCCGGCGGAGCGCCTGAAAAGGCCCCAAGATGGGATCTCACGGGTACAGAAGGTTGCAGCGGTGGAAATAGGGTTTTGGCTCCGTCTATGATGTTTCCAGGGTATATGGGTATATATAGGAGGAAGAAGTACGTCGGTGGAGCAACAAGGGGCCCAAGAGGGTGGAGGGCGTGCCTGGGGGATGTGGGTGCGCCCCCTGCCTCGTGTCCTCCTTGTTGATTGCTTTACATAGACTCCAAGTCCTTTGGATCACGTTTGTTCTGAAAATCACGTTCCTGAAGGTTTCATTCCATTTGGACTCCGTTTGATATCCTTTTCCTTCAAAACACTTAAATAGGCAAAAAAACAACAATTTTGGCTGAGCCTCCGGTTAATAGGTTAGTCCCAAAAATAATATAAAAGTGTATAATAAAGCCCATTAAACATCCAAAACAGAACATAATATAGCATGGAACAATAAAAAATTATAGACACATTGTAGACGTATCAACCGCCGCCGCCTGAGCCAGAGCCTACCCTCGCCGCCGACCGTAAGGCTCTGCCTCTCCTCTCCCCAACCCTCCTCTCTCTCTCTCTCTATCTCTCTCTCTCTCTCTCTCTGCTAGAGCAATTCATATATATGTTGATGTTCTGTTCATGTTCATATGTACCCTAGATTTGTTTAGGGCAGTACGTATTTTTTAGCATTTATGAAAAATGATTAGCAATTTTTTAGGAAATTAGCTAGGGAAATTTTTTATGAAAATGCCTAAATAGTAATTCCATTTTGCTTTAAATTAATATAGGGTATGTAAATAATAGTAACATTTAGATTTAAATTAACAGAGGCTATAAACAAAAAAGAATTAGCTATAATAATTCATTGTGACAATGGACCTGAATCTGTTCCAAATTTCATTTAAATAAAATTTGAATTATTTGGACTATGGACCTGAATATTTTTGAGGAAATTGGGTTAGGTACTAAGATCTTGCTGTGGAAATTTCGGTGAGGTCAGAAGGGTTAGAGAAAATGGAGTTCCTAGACTTTTAGCTTTAGACAAAAACAAAAGTATTTAGCTATAAATAAAAAGCAGTAGCTATGGCATTTAGCTATAAACAAAAAACAGAATTGTTTTTCTTTTAAAAAACTTGGTTAAACTAATTGTTGCTATGTAAACAAAAAATAAGATTGTTGTTATATGATATATGTCATTGATGTTCATTTGCATATTCCTTATTGTTTATTATATCTTTTCATTCAAGTGGCCATGTTATATGCAAATTCCTCAATAGTGTTTGCTCATGTTATATCTTTTCATTGAAGTGGTTCGATTGTGCCCGAGTGGCTTTGTTGTTTCCAGGGAATGAAGCTGAGTGGCCTATGTTTTGCCGGAATGTTGATTCATTTCTGTTCCGGCAAATTTCAGGTTCTCGATTTGTCCACTTTTTAGCAAAAGTCATGCCGAAATTTTTCGTGAATTTCGGCATGACTTGTGCTACAAACAAGGACATATCGAGTGCCCGGGATTTGCCGCACCGGGAAGGAGTCAACGTTCCTGCAAAACATATGCCTTTTTATGTCATTATACATTTTATTAGGTTTAGAATTAATTGACTAGATTTAATCGTAGGAAACATGGCTAGCAACGATGAAGGACAGGGTTCTAGTGATTGCGACGACGTCTACCTGGCGGCAGGCGAATTTTTGAGCCTTGCCGACGATCAACCGATGTGGTTGCTCGGCCCACCGGTCGCATCGGGGACTGAGACTGACACGAAGACCGGTGCTGAGACTGGCGCTGAGACTGAGACCGGCGCTGAGACTCACACCGGCATCGAGACCTGCGCTGAGACTGAGCCGGCGCTGCCTCGGGGAGCGGAGCCGGTATAGAACCGAAAGCAAAGACGCGACGGCTTCCTAACAAGCTCTGGACTACTAGACTAGTGCTCACGGAGGTGGACGACAACAATTTTGAGCCAAACGCGCCCGAGGAAGTGCGCGCGTGCTACGTCAATCAAATGGGCTGCATCATACGGACAATCGCCACAATCAACGATGAGAAACTAAACAAGATAGATAATATGAGGCCCTCCCTCCTAAAGAAGTTGCACAAGATATTCTTGTTCCCAGGGCAGAATGAAAGGGGTTATAAAGATCCAGATAAGGACCCGGCAATGAAGAAGATAAATAAACACGCCATGACTAAGTTTAGCGATGCGTTGGCCGCCTGGAAAGCAAGGGTGAAATATCGGATCGTCAACCAAAAGGAACCCTACTCCGAGATTGTAAAGGATAATCCGACAATCATGGCAGAGCACTTTGAAATATTCAAGGCGGCTTGCGAGGCCGAAGCTGCCAAAAAAAGTCGGAGTACATTAAGGGGCTTCAACAGAAGAACATTGGGTGCCACCACCTCAGAAGCCGTGGTTACGGCGGGAAGAGGTCCATATGGGCCAAGGAGGACGCGGAAGCCACGAGTCTGGGCATCCCAGACCGGAGTTCACCATCCCACATAAGCGTGACGTCCTCAGGGCCCGGCAGCGTTGAGACCCTGTGAAGAAGGTTTTCGAGATGAACGCAGTCACGACGGAGTTCATGAGACTGCTGGTAATTTTAGTTTCTGATCAATTCGACTACATGTTAGTCATATTTGTAAACGATCCTTGTGCCTTTTGCAGAGAGCAGCACAGGATTGCGGTCGAAAGCGACTCGCTGTCTGAGGCGTTGGCGGGGCCCAAGTGGGACACTCCATTCAACCGGGTGTTGAACATATTGAAAGGACTCCCGGTGGTGACTCAACCATCATATGGACGCGTGCACGGTGTCGGAGACGGCTCCATGTGGAAGAAGTACTACCGTGAGACCACGGAGGAGAGAAAGGAAAGACGGAGGTTAACCGAAGAAAACATCGACAAGAAGGTTGAGATTGCGGTTGAAAAGAAATCATCTGAGAGAGTCGCAACAGCGGTAGCTGCCGCAAAACAGGTGCTTGTATATATGTCTACTACCTTGGTTCCGGTCGTTTTCAACTGGAGCAGGCAAAATCCAGAAAAAATGCAGCAGACTTTCCCCTTGCTGACTTCCTCAGGAGCAGCTCGACTAGCGTTGCACCAGCACCTGCAGCTGCACCTGCTCCCGCACGGGCTCCTGCACCTTCTCCCGCACTGGCTTCCGCACCTGCTCCGGCGCTGGCTCCGGCACCAGACGTGCTCGGCGGTGCTTCATCTTCGGCTGAGCTCGACGCCCTCACGGTATCTGTCACACCGGCCCCCTTCAATAAATGTATAATCTCCCGTTTTCATTGCCTTTCGGATGTCTCACGTTGCAGACTTTTCTTTGCAGTCTGATGAAACCCTGTGCACCATATTGTACACCATCGGTGACCAGAAGGTGGACGTGGGGAAGGCGATGATAATGGAGCTGAAGGAACCATTGTTCCACAGCCGGTCGATCCCCCCTGGAAGTCTTCAAGGTTTCCGTGGCCAGTGTCAAATGGGGCCACGAGAATTTGCCTCCTCCGGTGCTAGTGGGGGATGATGATGATACCCCGTGGCAGCTTGGTGATTGTTGCAATTGGTGGGTCCTGTTGTGGCCAAAGAGTCTGCTTCGTCTGGAGGCGGCCAGGAGCACACCCACGAGCACGCAGTTAGGTATGAACACCAACACCTTGCCTACTCCATTAGTTGCTGGTGACGTTGCCATAGATGAGGATGAGGATGACGATGGCACTCAACAGTATGTCTATACTGGCGCCTACTTAGGGTTTTAGCTTCATGAGTCGGTGCCTGAATTGCCGCCTCCGGAGTCTGAACGTATTATGGACAACCTTCTGGTAGTGAAGAAGTCGAGTAAGAGATCGAGGAAAGGCAAAAAAGATGCTTCTATGACCCAGCCGCCTCAGCAGCCTCGGGTTCAAGACCGTATAGATATCCCCGGTGCGGTAAAATGGCATATCCCCGATCAACCAATCCTACCAGAAGTGGCGCTAGGGGCCAGATTCGGCGATCTAATGAGACTTCATGACGATGTGTTGCGGATAGAGAAAGGCCTCATCGCCTCAAAAATTCCAGGATACCCACTCTACGTGGTTAACGTGCCGCGGGGATTGTCGTACGTCGACACATTCCCCACAGAGAAGTTCTTCCTTCGACTCGATTACATCTTCGACATGTTTCACTTGAAGAAGCTGGATTTTGCGTTTGTTCGCCTTTATGCTTTCCACATGAACTACCTCATCGGGGTTGAGCAGATACCTCATATCTGTGTCGCTGACCCGTACTTCATGCATGAGGCCTTCTTGGGAGTCTGCGCAAAGCACTGTGAATACGCGAGGGAATACATCGTCAATTTCATGCTCGCCAATAAGGACAAGGAGGCGATTCTCGTGCCTTATCATCCCATGTAAGTCATCCGCGCGGATATCCTTCCTTTGATTTCAATCATTCATTTGCAAAGTGGAGGCTAATTAATTTGAGGTGTACTTATTTTGCGCAGCGGCGGGCGCGCCGTCCTCATCATCCTCTACCCCCGATACTCCCACGCTCTTTACTTGGACTCGTCGAAGAACATTAACAAAAAGGATTACACCCACATCAAGTCTGTTCTCGACAGTGCTATGTTTTACTATGGTGCACGGGGTGGAGAGGTCAAGGAAAAGAAGAAAAAGGACGGCAGGCCCGCCTTCGGCCATAAGACCGACTTCTGCTTTATCCAGCAACCGAGTGATTCTCTTAATGATGGATTATATGTCCTACACCAGATGCTGGAGTACATACGGGATCACCAGAACCTTCACATGTCAACTACATCCGGCGATGACCATATTCTGCAATGGGCAAAGAACTTAGGAGATATCGAGGATCATCGACTTCGAGTTGAGTTCTATCACATCCAGCGCGAACTTTAACAAATCATCATGAAGGAGGTCGTCGAAAAAATAGGGATGTTCTACGAAGAAGGACAAATGTCGCGGGAAGACGTCCAAACACGCGTAGCCGCTCAGCGTCTCGACTTGAAGCCTTTCACTAAGCTCGGGGACTATCTCCCTGACTTGCATGGATGGCACGACATGGAGTGATTGTCGATATATGACAATGTGTCTATTTAGTCCATACTATTTGTATGACGAAACTTTGAATTATGCATGATGAAACTTTATTTGTGATGTAATTAAACTGCCCTCCTCGACTAGCGAAGATCACTCTAGTTAGGGCATTTTGGGTACGATGAACTTTGTTATTTATGCTTATGATATGTTGCTTCTATTTTTGTCAAGTCTGTCTCTTTCTGTTGCTCAACTATATATGTTGCATATCATCGACTCATGTGATGATGCAGGTGTATAGATCATCGATGGCGAAGAAGTGCTATGCCAGGAGTATACGACGAGTGGCCGGAATGTCAGGCCCAGGTGTACCGGTTTCCGGTTTCCGAGAGATAGCTAGTAGTTAGTTTAGGTTCACGCAAAATGATAGCTCTTCTCGCGTATATCATTGTTTAGATGGATGACGATGTAGTTGCAAGTAATCAAGATTTGTATCGCTATTTTCGAGATGATGACGAGAGACCACTTTGTGTTGGATGATGATTATGATGATGACATGATTTGATGAGACTATTTGTATGTATATGATATGATTACATTTGTATGTGTATCATATGCTAAAGATTATTCTATAAAGCATATTCAAATACAAAACAAATATGCAGAAAAAAATTAAAAAAATTACTAAAATTAGCAGTAGCGAGTGGAGAAAAGTTAGCAGCAGCGCCACAGTAGTAGTAGTAGCGCATCCAGGCAAAGTGCGCTAGAGCTATTAGCAGTAGCGAGCTTCCACGAAGCGCGCTGCTGCTACACTTGTATAGCAGTAGCACCTTATTAGTAGTGTCGGTCCCCGCGCTACAGATATACCTAGAACCCGCGTTGCTGCTAGACTTTTCCCTAGTAGTGCAAGGAGGGGGTTTCCTAATATAAGTAAGAGAACACCATCTATCAATTGACAATCCTAAATTGAGTGTGATTATGGAACTATCCTTACTATATCTTTGAACTTGTGACATAAAACATGTGTGTCAGATGAGAATTGCCTAAATTGTTTAGTTCTCCGTGCATGTGCATGCATGTATTTGTGTCTATGATGATTACAATACGCCCCACATGCTAATGGTGGAGCAATTTAGGCACCTGCTTTAAAACATACAAGAATATATTGAGATATAGTTCACAAAAAAAGTTAAGATAAATTATCACAAGCGTAGTCATGTTTCTTCACTTCTTCCGAATGAGTTTACCCAATTTTATAACTGAGAGATACCTAAAGTAAATGGTGAAGAAGATCGCAAACCAGCCACTTGATGCTATGTAAAAACTTGAGTATCTTTTTATAGGAAAAACGTATTAGCTTCTAATGTGCAAGCTCCCCTCTCACCAGAATCTAGGTGGCCTCAAGCACCCAAGAAAAATGTGCAAGCTCAAAATAAGCTCAAGAACACCTAATGTGGTGGCATTTATGCATTAGATAACGAGAATATGTATATATTGAATTAGGCAGTGGCGAATCTACCAATGAGGCTTCGATAGGCTCGAGCCTACCCTGCAAAATCGCGAAATTGTTTTCTAGTAGTATGCATCGGCAGGCCCAGCCTAGAAAAAGCTGGCTCGCCAGCCCATGCGACCTATGTAAGCGAATTAGGCAATGTTTTCAATTGTAATCGGAATTTTTGAGCTTATTTGGGCTGGCAAGATGATTAGGAGATAATGTCTATTATAGTGAACATATTTAAAATTTGGTTCAAAATTTGATCTTTTTTGTACAAAAATCCAGAAACATTATAGTAAACAATACGTATTTCCAGTAGTAATCTGGGAAAATTTGTGCTTATTTGGACAAATGGGTTTGGAGATAATGGTTATCTCGCAATTCAATTTTTTGTTCAAAATTTGATATTAAAAAAACCCAAAAAAATCTAGTAAATAACATGTTTTCAGTAGTGATCTGGGAAATTTTGAATTTATTTGCACAAAATGATTAGAAGATAATCGATTTTTTCTCCAAAAGAGCGTTCAGTTTTCTCGGCTTAAACTTTGAGCCCACCCTTCATTTTCTTTCTAGATTCGCCACTGGAATTAGGAATCTGTCAGTCAATGCAATTATCCATTTTTCATTTAAAAGCATCACAACTAGGCAACCGACGCGAGATAAAGGAGCCTTAATCACCATTTTACCCTCATCTATTAGTTTACACGAGATATTCTCACAAGCCGGTAAAATAAGCAACTATAGGAAAATATCACATTCATCTGTGTGCCTAATAGGTATGTACCGGGGGGTTATGGGCATGGCAGTAGATTATGCAAGCAGAGGCAACAATGACGGCAGTATCCCGTGCTCCAGCTTGTGGCCTCTGCCTTCCGCAATTCATGGATCCCCTCATTGATTATTGTATGACTCGATTCAGCATATGAAGATACATGTAGTTCGAATGAGAAACTCTCATCGATCCCCTCATCTATTGCTTTTTTTAATCATAAACACACGCAGTAATTAGTACCCTTGACATCAACTATACAACAAAATATGTACCAGGCTATTTTATTGGTCGTCAAAATATCTTACAGATATGACTAAAAATGAAATTCTAATGATTTATTTGCAGAACACATAGTTTGTCTTGATTGGGATCAGAATTAAGCATTTCAATTTTCCTGTCATGATAAGAGAGTAAACAAGCAATAATATTAGCAATAAAATGAAAAAACAATACAAATGATCCAGTGGAAACAATTAAATCAAGCTTCATAGCACAGAGGGATAGAGATGACCAAACAATGTATAGATTGGTTGCTGCAAAGGAAACATATACTCAACAACTTTGCAATCAATAAAAATTGCAAAATAGTTACACATATCCATAACACACGCTGCATTCCAGTAAGCCCAATTGAACGTAAGACACCCAAAAAAGCCACCGGAGCAGCGACCCGAAAAGGCCAGCACAGCCTGACGCGTGAGTCAGCCTGCACACAAGATTTAGGTGGGACTAACAACGAATTCGATGGCCAAAAATGACTAAAAGTGATCATCGAATGATTAGAAATGCTGATGGCCTGAGAGGGATGGGAGGGTGCTCAGTTTTAATGTATCTAAATAAAGAATGCATCATACTAAACACAAGCATAAGAAATGATTTCTATTGCACATGATACCAAGATGACATTTAATCTACTGCACAAATGTAGCATGGATGAAATAATATGCATGAGTTTTTTATAGTAAATTACTTCAACTAAATGCATAAAATGAGTTTTAATTGAAGTAGAATAATTGCTATTGCAATGCCATCCTTGCAAATGGTAGATTGTATAGGTGCACTAGTTCGGCGAATACATGGTGATACAAGTTCAATATGGATAGTAGATAAAGGTTTTTTTAATCTGAAATTATAAAAACAGCAAGGTAACTAATGATAAAATTGAGCGTAAATGGTATTGCAATGCGTTGAAACAAGGCCTAGGGTTCATACTTTCACTAGTGCAAGATCCCTCAACAATAATTATAGTTGGATCTTATGATGTTTCTCCCCCTCTACTCTCTTGTAATGGATTGAGTTTTCCCTTTGAAGTTATCTTATCGGATTGAGTCTTTAAGGATTTGAGAACACTTGATGTATGTCTTGCGTGGGATACTCGTGGTGACAATGGGGTATTCTATTGATCCACTTGATGTATGTTTTGGTGATCAACTTGCGGGTTCCGCCCATGAACCTATGCATAGGGGTTGGCACACATTTTTGTCTTGACTCTCCGGTAGAATCTTTGGGGCACTCTTTGTGGTTCCATGTGTTGGTTGAATAGATGAATCTGAGATTGTGTGATGCATATCGTATAATCGTACCCACGGATACTTGAGGTAACATTGGAGTATCTAGGTGACATTAGGGTTTTGGTTGATTTGTGTCTTAAGGTGTTATTCTAGTACGAACTCTAGGTCCGTTTGTGACACTTATAGGAATAGCCCAACGAATTGATTGGAAAGAATAACTTTGAGGTGGTTTCATACCCTACAATAATCTCTTTGTTTGTTCTCCGCTATTAGTGACTTTGGAGTGACTCTTTGTTGCATGTTGAGGGGTAGTTATATGATCCAATTATTTTATTATTGTTGTGAGGACTTGCACTAGTGAAAGTATGAACACTAGTGAAAGAATATGTGTTTTCCTTGGAGCGTCATTTTATTTTATTTAGTTTTGCTTGATGCTTGAATAAAATACCAAGATCCGAAATTCTTAAATGTTAGAGAGTCTTCACATAGTTGCATAATTATTCGACTACTCATTAAGCTTCGCTTATATCTTTCGGAGTAGTTTGTCATTTGCTCTAGTGCTTCACTTATATCTTTTTAGAGCACGACAGTGGTTTTATTTTGAAGAAATAGATGAACTCCTGGGCTTCACTTATATTATTTTGAGAGTCCTAAACAGCATGGTAATTTTCTTTGGTTATGAATTTAGTCCTAATATGATGGGCATCCAAGAGGGATATAATAAAAACTATTATATAATTGCATTGAATACTAAGACAAGTTTGATACTTGATGATTGTTTTGAGATATGGAGATGGTGATAATAGAGTCATGCTAGTTGAGTAGTTGTGAATTTGATAGATACTTGTGTTAAAGTTTGTGATTCCTGTAGCATGCACGTATGGTGAACCGTTATGTGATGAAGTCGGAGCATGATTTATTTATTGAATGTCTTCCTTATGAGTGGCGGTCGGGGACGAGCGATGGTCTTTTCCTACCAATCTATCCCCCTAGGAGCATGCGCGTAATACTTTGCTTTGATAACTTGTAGATTTTTGCAACAAGTATATGAGTTCTTTATGACTAATGTTGAGTCCATGGATCATACGCACTCTCACCCTTCCACCATTGCTAGCCTCTCTAATACTGCGCACCTTTCGCCGGTATCATACACCCACCATATACCTTCCTCAAAACAGCCACCATACCTACCTATCATGGCATTTCCATAGCCATTCTGAGATATATTACCATGCAACTTTCCACCGTTCCGTTTACTATAGAGTCATATTGCTTTGCATGATCATGTAGTTGACATTGTATTTGTGGCAAAGCCACCGTTCATAATTCTTTCATACATGTCACTCATGAGTCATTTCACATCCCGGTACACCGCCGGAGGCATTCATATGGAGTCATATTTTTTTCTAAGTATCGAGTTGTAATTCTTGAGTTGTAAGTAAATAAAAGTGTGATGATCATCATTACTAGATCATTGTCCCAGTGAGGAAAGGATGATGGAGACTATGATTCCCCCATAAGTCGGGATGAGACTCCGGACGAAAAATAAAAAAGAGAAAAAAAGAGGCCATAAAAAAGAGAAAATGCCCAAATAAAAAAATAAAAAAATGTGAGAAAAAGAGAGAAGGGGCAATGCTACTATCCTTTTACCACAGTTGTGCTTCAAAGTACAACCATGATCTTCATGATAAAGAGAGTCCTATGTTGTCACTTTCATATACTAGTGGGAATATTTCATTATAGAACTTGACTTGTATATTCCAATGGTGGGCTCCCTAAAAATGCCCTAGGTCTTCGTGAGCAAGCGAGTTGGATGCACACCCACTAGTTTCTTTTGTTGAGCTTTCATACATTTATAGCTCTAGTGCATCCGTTGCATGGCAATCCCTACTCACTCACATTGATATCTATTGATTGGCATCTCCATAGCCCGTTGATACACCTAGTTGATGTGAGATTATCTTCTCCTTTTTGTCTTCTCCACAACCACCATTCTATTCCACCTATAGTGCTATGTCCATGGCTCATGCTCATGTATTGCGTGAAGATTGAAAAAGTTTGAGAACATCAAAAGTATGAAACAATTGCTTGGCTTGTCATCGGGGTTGTGCATGATTTAAATATTTTGTGTGGTGAAGATAGAGCATAGCAAGACTATATGATTTTGTAGGGATAGCTTTCTTTGGCCATGTTATTTTGAGAAGACATGATTACTTGGTTAGAATGCTTGAAGTATTATTATTTTTATGTCAATATTAAACTTTTGTCTTGAATCTTATGGATCTGAATATTCTTGCCACAATAAAGAGAACTACATGGATAAATATGTTAGGTAGCATTCCACATCAAAAATTCTGTTTTTATCATTTACCTACTCGAGGACGAGCATGAATTAAGCTTGGGGATGCTGATACGTCTCCAACGTATCTATAACTTTTGATTGTTCCATGCTATTATATTATCAACCTTGGATATTTTATATGCATTTATATGCTATTTTATATGATTTTTGGGACTAATCTATTAACCTAGAGCCCAGTGCCAGTTTCTGTTTTTTCCTTGTTTTAGAGTATCGCAGAAAAGGAAAATCAAAAGGAGTCCAATTGACCTGAAACTTCACGGGACTTATGTTTGGACCAGAAGAAGCCCACGGAGTATCGGAGTTGGACCAGGAGAGTCCCGGGCTGCCCACGAGGGTGGGGGGTGCGCCCACCCCCCGGGCGCGCCCCCTGCCTCGTGGACAGCCCGGAGATCCACCAACGTACTTCTTCCTCCTATATATACCCATATACCCTAAATACTTCAGGGAGCACAATAGATCGGGAGTTCCGCTGCCAGAAGCCTCCGTAGCCACTAAAAACCAATCTAGACCCGTTCTGGCACCCTGCCGGAGGGGGGAATTCCTCTCCGGTGGCCATCTTCATCATCCTAGTGCTCTCCATGACAAGGAGGGAGTAGTTCTCCCTCGGGGCTGAGGGTATGTACAAGTAGCTATGTGTTTGACCTCTCTCTCTCTCTCATGTTCTTGAGGTGGTACGATCTTGATGTATCACGAGCTTTGCTATTATAGTTGGATCTTATGATGTTTCTTCCCCTCTACTCTCTTGTAATGGATTGAGTTTTGTTGTGAACGTTGCAAAAAACAAAAAATTTCCTATGGTTTCACCAAGATCCATCTAGGAGTTCATCTAGCAACGAGTGATTGGATTGCATCTACATACCTTTGTAGATCACGCGCGGAAGCGTTCAAAGAATGGGGATGAGGAAGGCGTACTCGACGTGATCCAAATCACCGGAGATCCTAGCACCGAACGGACGGCACCTCCACGTTCAACACACGTACGGTCAGCGTAACGTCTCCTTCTTCTTGATCCAGCAAGGGGAAGGAGAGGTTGAGGAAGATGGCTCCAGCAGCAGCACGACGGCGTGGTGGGGGTGGAGCTGCAGTACTCCAGCAGGGCTTCGCCAAGCACTATGGAGGAGGAGGATGTGTTGGAGAGGGAGAGGGAGGCACCAAAGATGTGTTATGAGAGGCCCTCCTTTCCCCACTATATATAGGGAGTCCAAGGGGGGGGGCGCCGGCCCTAGGAGATCCAATCTCCTAGGGGGGTGCGGCCAAGGGAGGAATCCCTCCCCCCCAAGGCACCTAGGGGGTGCCTTCCCCCTTTGGGACTCTTCCCTTCTTGAACCCTAGTCGCATGGGCCTCTTGGGGCTGGTGCCCTTGGCCCATGTAGGCCAAGGCGCACCCCCTACAGCCCATGAGGCCCCCCGGGGCAGGTGGCCCCACCCGGTGGACCCCCGGGACCCTTCCGGTGGTCCCGGTACAATACCGGTGACCCCGAAACTTGTCCCGATGGCCGAAATAGCACTTCCTATATATAATTCTTTACCTCTGGACCATTCCGGAACTTCTCGTGACATCCGAGATCTCATCCGGGACTCCGAACAACATTCGGGTTACTGCATATACATATCCCTACAACCCTAGCGTCACCGAACCTTAAGTGTGTAGACCCTACGGGTTTGGAGACATGTAGACATGACCGAGATCGCTCTCCGGCCAATAACCAACAGCGGGATCTGGATACCCATGTCGGCTCCCACATGCTCCTCGATGATCTCATCGGATGAACCACGATGTTGAGGATTTAAGCAACCCCGTATACAATTCCCTTCGTCAATCGGTATGTTACTTGCCCGAGATTCGATCGTCCGTATCCCAATACCTCGTTCAATCTCGTTACCGGCAAGTCACTTTACTCGTACCATAATGCATGATCCCGTGACCAGACACTTGGTCAGTTTGAGCTCATAATGATGATGCATTACCGAGTGGGCCCAGTGATACCTCTCCGTCATACGGAGTGACAAATCCCAGTCTTGATCCGTGTCAACCCAACAGACACTGTCGGAGATACCCGTAGTATACCTTTATAGTCACCCAGCTACGTTGTGCTCTTTGGTACACCCAAAGCACTCCTACGGTATCCGGGAGTTACACGATCTCATGGTCTAAGGAAAGGATATTTGACATTGGAAAACTCTAGCAAACGAACTATACGATCTTGTGCTATGTTTAGGATTGGGTCTTGTCCATCACATCATTCTCCTAATGATGTGATCTCGTTATCAATTACATCCAATGTCCATAGTCAGGAAACCATGACTATCTGTTGATCAACGAGCTAGTCAACTAGAGGCTTACTAGGGACATGTTGGTGTCTATTATTCACACATGTATTACGATTTCCGGATAACACAATTATAGCATGAATAAAGACAATTATCATGAACAAGGAAATATAATAATAATGGTTTTATTATTGCCTCTAGGGCATATTTCCAACAGTCTCCCACTTGCACTAGAGTCAATAATCTAGTTACATTGTGATGAATCGAACACCCATGGAATTCTGGTGTTGATCATGTTTTGCTCTAGGGAGAGGTTTAGTCAACGGATCTGCTACATTCAGGTCCGTATGTACTTTACAAATATCTATGTCTCCATCTTGAACATTTTCACGAATGGAGTTGAAGCGACGCTTGATGTGCCTTGTCTTCTTGTGAAACCTGGGCTCCTTGGCAAGAGCAATAGCTCCAGTGTTTTCACAGAAGAGCTTGATCGGCCCCGACGCATTGGGTATGACTCCTAGGTCGGTGATGAACTCCTTCACCCAAATTGCTTCATGTGCTGCCTCCGAGGCTGCCATGTACTCCGCTTCACATGTAGATCCCACCACGACGCTCTGCTTGCAACTGCACCAGCTTACTGCCCCACCATTCAAAATATGCACGTATCCGGTTTGTGACTTTGAGTCATCCAGATCTGTGTCGAAGCTAGCGTCAACGTAACCCTTTACGACAAGCTCTTCGTCACCTCCATAAACGAGAAACATTTCCTTAGTCCTTTTCAGGTACTTCAGGATATTCTTGACCGTTGTCCAGTGTTCCTTGCCGGGATTACTTTGGTACCTTCCTACCAAACTTACGGCAAGGTTTACATCAGGTCTGGTACACAGCATGGCATACATAATAGAACCTATGGCTGAGGCATAGGGGATGACACTCATCTCTTCTATATCTTCTGCCGTGGTCGGACATTGAGCTGAGCTCAATTTCACACCTTGCAACACAGGCAAGAACCCCTTCTTAGACTGATCCATATTGAACTTCTTCAATATCTTATCAAGGTATGTGCTTTGTGAAAGACCTATGAGGCGTCTTGATCTATCTCTGTAGATCTTGATGCCTAATATATAAGCAGCTTCTCCAAGGTCCTTCATTGAAAAACTCTTATTCAAGTAGACCTTTATGCTGTCCAAGAGTTCTATATCATTTCCCATCAAAAGTATGTCATCTACATATAATATGAGAAATGCTACAGAGCTCCCACTCACTTTCTTCTAAACACAGGCTTCTCCATAAGTCTGCGAAAACCCAAACGCTTTGATCATCTCATCAAAGAGAATGTTCCAACTCTGAGATGCTTGCACCAGCCCATAAATCGAGCGTTGCAGCTTGCACACCTTGTCAGCATTCTTAGGATCGAAAAAACCTTCCGGCTGCATCATATACAATTCTTCCTTAAGGAAACCATTAAGGAATGCCGTTTTGACGTCCATTTGCCATATTTCATAATCATAGAATGCGGCAATCGCTAACATGATTCGGACGGACTTCAGCTTCGCTACCGGTGATAAAGTCTCATCGTAGTCAACCCCTTGAACTTGTCGATAACCCTTAGCGACAAGCCGAGCTTTATAGATGGTCACATTACCATCCACTTCTGTCTTCTTCTTAAAGATCCATTTATTTTCTATGGCTCACCGCTCAACGAGCAAGTCAGTCAAAGTCCATACTTCGTTTTCATACATGGATCCTATCTCGGATTTCATGGCTTCTAGCCATTTGTCGGAATCCGGGCCCGCCATCGCTTCTTCATAGTTCGAAGGTTCACCGTTGTCTAACAACATGATTTCCAAGACAGGGTTGCCGTACCACTCTGGTGCAGAACGTGTCCTTGTGGACCTTCGAATTTCAGTAGGAGCTTGATCAGAAGTATCTTGATCATCATCATTAACTTCCTCTCTAGTCGGTGCAGGCACCTCAGGAACATTTTCTTGAGTTGCGCCATTTTCCGGTTCAAGAGGTAATACTTCATCAAGTTCTACTTTCCTCCCACTTACTTCTTTCGAGAGAAACTCTTTCTCTAGAAAGGACCCATTCTTGGCAACAAAGATCTTGCCTTCGGATCTGAGGTAGAAGGTATACCCAATAGTTTCTTTAGGGTATCCTATGAAGACGCATTTTTCCGACTTGGGTTCAAGCTTTTCAGGTTGAAGTTTCCTGACATAAGCATCGCATCCCCAAACTTTTAGAAACGACAGCTTAGGTTTCTTCCCAAACCATAATTCAAACGGTGTCGTCTCAACGGATTTCGACGGAGCCCTATTTAAAGTGAATGCGGCAGTCTCTAAAGCATACCCCCAAAAAGATAGCGGTAAATCGGCAAGAGACATCATAGATCGGACCATATCTACTAGAGTGCGATTACGACGTTCGGACACACCATTACGCTGAGGTGTTCCAGGCGGCGTGAGCTGTGAAACTATTCCACATTTTCTTAAGTGTGTGCCAAACTCATGACTCAAGTATTCTCCTCCACGATCTGATCACAAGAACTTGATTTTCCTGTCACGTTGATTCTCAACCTCACTCTGAAATTCCTTGAACTTTTCAAAGGTCTCAGACTTGTGTTTCATTAAGTAGACATACCCATATCTACTCAAGTCATCAGTGAGGGTGAGAACATAACGATAGCCACCGCGAGCCTCAACACTCATTGGACCGCACACATCAGTATGTATGATTTCCAATAAGTTGGTTGCTCGCTCCATTGTTCCTGAGAATAGAGTCTTGGTCATTTTACCCATGAGGCATGGTTCGCACGTGTCAAATGATTCGTAATCAAGAGACTCTAAAAGTCCATCAGCATGGAGCTTCTTCATGCGTTTGACACCTATGTGACCAAGGCGGTAGTGCCACAAGTAGGTGGGACTATCATTATCAATCTTACATCTTTTGGCATTGACACTATGAATATGTGTAGCATTACGCTCGAGATTCATTAAGAATAAACCATTCACCATCGGAGCATGACCATAAAACATATCTCTCATATAAATAGAACAACCATTATTCTCGGATTTAAATGAGTAGCCATCTTGAATTAAACGAGATCCTGATACAATGTTCATGCTCAAACTTGGCACTAAATAACAATTATTGAGGTTCAAAACTAATCCCGTAGGTAAATGTAGAGGTAGCGTGCCGACGGCGATCACATCGACCTTGGAACCATTCCCGACGCGCATCGTCACCTCGTCCTTCGCCAGTCTCCGCTTATTCCGCAGCTCCTGTTTTGAGTTACAAATGTGAGCAACTGCACCGGTATCAAATACCCAGGAGCTACTACGAGTACTGGTAAGGTACACATCAATTACATGTATATCACATATACCTTTTGTTTTGCCGGCCTTCTTGTCCGCTAAGTATTTGGGGCAGTTCCGCTTCCAGTGACAACTTTCCTTGCAATAAAAGCACTCAGTCTCGGGCTTGGGTCCATTCTTTGGCTTCTTCCCGGCAGCTTGCTTGCCAGGCGCGACAACTCCCTTGCCGTCCTTCTTGAAGGTTTTCTTACCCTTGCCTTTTTTGAACTTAGTGGTTTTATTCATCATCAACACTTGATGTTCCTTTTTGACTTCTACCTCTGCTGATTTCAGCATTGCAAATACCTCAGGAATGGTTTTTTCCATCCCCTGCATATTGAAGTTCATCACAAAGCTCTTGTAGCTCGGTGGAAGCGACTGGAGGATTCTATCAATGACCGCGTCATCCGGGAGATTAACTCCCAGCTGAGTCAAGCGGTTATGCAACCCAGACATAGTGAGTATGTGCTCACTGACAGAACTGTTTTCCTCCATCTTACAGCTGAAGAACTTGTCGGAGACTTGATATCTCTCGACCCGGGCATGAGCTTGGAAAACCATTTTCAGCTCTTCGAACATCTCATATGCTCCGTGTCTCTCAAAACGCTTTTGGAGCCCCGGCTCTAAGCTGTAAAGCATGCCGCACTGAATGAGGGAGTAGTCACCGGTACGTGCCTGCCAAGCGTTCATAACGTCTTGTTCTGCAGGGGGAACATGTGCGTCACCTAGCGGTGCTTGTAGGACATAATCTTTCTTGGCAGCTATGAGGATGATCCTCAGGTTCCGGACCCAGTCCGTGTAGTTGCTGCCATCATCTTTCAGTTTGGTTTTCTCTAGGAACGCGTTGAAGTTGAGGACTACGTTGGCCATTTGATCTACAAGACATATTGTAAAATTTTAGACTAAGTTCATGATAATTAAGTTCATCTAATCAAATTATTCAATGAACTCCCACTCAGATAGACATCCCTCCAGTCATCTAAGTATAACATGATCCGAGTTAACTAGGCCGTGTCCGATCATCACGTGAGACGGACTAGTCAACATCGGTGAACATCTTCATGTTGATCGTAACTTCTATACGACTCATGCTCAACCTTTCGGTCTTCTGTGTTCCGAGGCCATGTCTGTACATGCTAGGCTCGTCAAGTCAACCTAAGTGTTTTGCATGTGTAAATCTGTCTTACACCTGTTGTATGTGAATGTTAGAATCTATCACACCCAATCATCACGTGGTGCTTCGAAACAACGAACTGTCGCAACGGTGCAAAGTTAGGGGGAACACTTTCTTGAAATTATTATGAGGGATCATCTTATTTACTACCATCGTTCTAAGTAAACAAGATGCATAAATATGATAAACATCACATGCAATCAAATAATAAAAGTGACATGATATGGCCAATATCACATAGCTCCTTTGATCTCCATCTTGGGGCTCCATGATCATCTTGTCACCGGCATGACACCATGATCTCCATCATCATGATCTCCATCATCGTGTCTCCATGAAGTTGCTCGCCAACTATTACTTCTACTACTATGGCTAACACGTTTAGCAATAAAGTAAAGTAATTTACATGGCGTTTCTCAATGACATGCAGGTCATACAAAAAATAAAGACAACTCCTATGGCTCCTGCCGGTTGTCATACTCATCGACATGCAAGTCATGATTCCTATTACAATAGCATGAACATCTCAAACATCACATATATATCATTCATCATTCATCACAACTTTGGCCATATCATATCACAAAGCACTTGCTGCAAAAACAAGTTAGACGTCCTCTAATTGTTGTTGCTTGTTTTACGTGGCTGAAGTAGGGGTCTAGCAAGAACGTTTTCTTACCTAGGTGAAAGCCACAACGTGATTTGTCAACTTCTATTTACCCTTCATAAGGACCCTTTTCATCGAATCCGCTCCAACTAAAGTACGAGAGACAGACACCCGCCAGCCAACTTATGCAACTTGTGCATGTTAGTCGGTGGAACCGGTCTCACGTAAGCGTACGTGTAAGGTTGGTCCGGGCCACTTCATCCCACAATACCGTGAAGCAAGATAAGACTAGTAGCGGCAAGAAAGTTGACAACATCAACGCCCACAACAAATTGTGTTCTACTCGTGCAAGAGAACTACGCATAGACCTAGCTCATGATGCCACTGTTGTGAACGTTGCAGAAAACAAAAATTTTCCTACGGTTTCACCAAGATCCATCTAGGAGTTCATCTAGCAACGAGTGATTGGATTGCCTCTACATACCTTTGTAGATCACGCGCGGAAGCGTTCAAAGAACGGGGATGAGGAAGGCGTACTCGACGTGATCCAAATCACCGGAGATCCTAGCACCGAACGGACGGCACCTCTGCATTCAACACACGTACGGTCAGCATAACGTCTCCTTCTTCTTTATCCAGCAAGGGGAAGGAGAGGTTGAGGAAGATGGCTCCAGTAGCAGCACGACGGCGTGGTGGTGGTGGAGCTGCCGTACTCCGGCAGGGTTTCGCCAAGCACTATGGAGGAGGAGGATGTGTTGGAGAGGGAGAGGGAGGCACCAAAGATGTGTTATGAGAGGCCCTCCTTTCCCCACTATATACAGGGAGTCCAAGGGGGGCACCAGCCCTAGGAGATCCAATCTCCAAGGGGGGTGCGGCCAAGGGAGGAATCCCTCCCCCCCAAGGCACCTAGGGGGTGCCTTCCCCCTTTGGGACTCTTCCCTTCTTGAACCCTAGGCGCATGGGCCTCTTGGGGCTGGTGCCCTTGGCCCATGCAGGCCAAGGCGCACCCCCTACAGCCCATGTGGCCCCTCGGGGCAGGTGGCCCCACCCGGTGGACCCCCGGGACCCTTCCGGTGGTCCCGGTACAATACCAGTGACCCCTAAACTTGTCCCGATGGCCGAAATAGCACTTCCTATATATAATTCTTTACCTCCGGACCATTCCGGAACTCCTCGTGACGTCCGGGATCTCATCCGGGACTCCGAACAACATTCGGGTTACTGCATATACATATCCCTACAACCCTAGCGTCACCGAACCTTAAGTGTGTAGACCCTACGGGTTCGGGAGACATGTAGACATGACCGAGATCGCTCTCCGGCCAATAACCAACAGCGGGTTCTGGATACCCATGTCGGCTCCCACATGCTCCTCGATGATCTCATCGGATGAACCACGATGTCGAGGATTCAAGCAACCCCGTATACAATTCCCTTCGTCAATCGGTATGTTACTTGCCCGAGATTCGATCGTCGGTATCCCAATACCTCGTTCAATCTCGTTACTGGCAAGTCACTTTACTCGTACCGTAATGCATGATCACGTGACCAGACACTTGGTCACTTTGAGCTCATAATGATGATGCATTACCGAGTGGGCCCAGTGATACCTCTCCGTCATACGGAGTGACAAATCCCAGTGTTGATCCGTGTCAACCCAACAGACACTTTCGGAGATACCCGTAGTATACCTTTATAGTCACCCAGTTACATTGTGACGTTTGGTACACCCAAAGCACTCCTACGGTATCCGGGAGTTACACGATCTCATGGTCTAAGGAAAGGATACTTGACATTGGAAAACTCTAGCAAACGAACTATACGATCTTGTGTTATGTTTAGGATTGGGTCTTGTCCATCACATCATTCTCCTAATGATGTGATCTCGTTATCAATGACATCCAATGTCCATAGTCAGGAAACCATGACTATCTTTTGATCAACGAGCTAGTCAACTAGAGGCTTACTAGGGACATGTTGGTGTCTATTATTGACACATTTATTACGATTTCCGGATAACACAATTATAGCATGAATAAAGACAATTATCATGAACAAGGAAATATAATAATAATGCTTTTATTATTGCCTCTAGGGCATATTTCCAACAAGTTTTCCCTTTGAAGTTATCTTATCGGATTGAGTCTTTAAGGATTTGAGAACACTTGATGTATGTCTTGCGTGGGATACCCATGGTGACAATGGGGTATTCCATTGATCCACTTGATGTATGTTTTGGTGATCAACTTGCGGGTTCCGCCCATGAACCTATGCATAGGGGTTGGCACACGTTTTCGTCTTGACTCTCCGGTAGAATCTTTGGGGCACTCTTTGTGGTTCTATGTGTTGGTTGAATAGATGAATATGAGATTGTGTGATGCATATCGTATAATCATACCCACCGATACTTGAGGTGACATTGGAGTATCTAGGTGACATTAGGGTTTTGGTTGATTTGTGTCTTAAGGTGTTATTCTAGTATGAACTCTAGGTCCGTTTGTGACACTTATAGGAATAGCCCAACGGATTGATTGGAAAGAATAACTTTGAGGTTGTTTCGTACCCTACCATAATCTCTTTGTTTGTTCTCCGCTATTAGTGACTTTGGAGTGACTCTTTGTTGCATGTTGAGGGATAGTTATATGATCCAATTATGTTATTATTGTTGAGAGGACTTGCACTAATGAACGTATGAACCCTAGGCCTTGTTTCAATGCATTGCAATACCGTTTGTGCTCACTTTTATCATTAGTTACCTTGGTGTTTTTATATATTCATATTACAAAAACCTTTATCTACCATCCATATACCACTTGTATCACCATCTCTTTGCCGAAATAGTGCACCTATACAATTTACCATTGTATTGGGTGTGTTGGGGACACAAGAGACTCTTTGTTATTTGGTTGCAGGGTTGCTTGAGAGAGACCATGTTCATCCTACGCCTCCTACGGATTGATAAACCTTAGGTCATCCACTTGAGGGAAAGTTGCTACTGTCCTACAAACCTCTGCACTTGGAGGCCCAACAACGTCTACAAGAAGAAGGTTGTGTAGTAGACATCATTACCAAAATTATTCCTGCCAACAGAATTCACATCCATAGATTCATCATTATTCTTAATCAAGGTAGATAAAGGCACATCATTAGGATCAGAGGAAACACTCTTATTAGCAAACAATTTCATAAGTTCATCCATCTTTCCACTCAAAACATTAATTTCTTCTATCGCACGCACTTTTTTATTGGTAGATCTTTCGGTGTGCTATTGAGAATAATTAACCATAATATTATCTAGGAGTATAGTAGCTTCTCCTAAAGTGATTTCCATAAATGTGCCTCCCGCGGCCGAATCTAAAAGATTTCTAGAAGCAAAAGTCAATTCGGCATAAAAGTTTTGTATAATCATCCAAAGATTCAAATCATGTGTAGGGCAATTACGTATCATTAATTTCATCCTCTCCCAAGCTTGTGCAACATGTTCATGATCAAGTTGCTTAAAATTCATAATATTGTTTCTAAGAGAGATGATTTTAGCGGGAGGAAATACTTGGAGATAAAAGCATCTTTGCACTTATCCCATGAATCAATACAATTTTTAGGCAAATACGAAAACCAAGCTTTAGCACGATCTCTAAGGGAAAAAGGAAATATCTTCAATTTAACAATATCATTGTCCACATCTTTCTTCTTTTGCATATCACACAAATCAACAAAGCTATTTCAATGGGTAGCGGCATCTTCACTAGGAAGGCCGGCGAATTGATCTTTCATGACAAGATTCAACAAAGCAGCATCAATTTCACAAGATTCAGCATCGGTAAGAGGAGCAACCGGAGTGCTAAGAAAATTATTATTGTTAGTATTGGTAACTCACACAATTTAGTATTGTCTTGAGCCATCGTGACAAGCAAGCAATCCAATACAGAGCAAACAAGAAGCAAGCGAAAAAGAGGCGAACGGAAAAAGAGAGGGCGAATAAAACGGCAAGGGTGAAGTGGGTGAGAGGAAAACGAGAGGAAAATGGCAAATAATGTAATGCCAGGGATAAGAGTTTGTGATGGGTACTTGGTATGTCCTGACTTCTCTGTAGACTCCCCGGCAATGGCACCAGAAATTGCTCGTTTTCGGGAGTCAAATCTTGACTTGACTTGGCGCGAATCTCCCCAGAAATGGCGCCAAAAATCCTTCTTGCTACCTCTTGAGCACTACGTTGGGTTTCCCTTGAAGAGGAAAGGTTGATGCAGTAAAGTAGCATAAGTATTTCCCTCGGTTTTTGAGAACCAAGGTATCAATCCAGTAGGAGATCACGATCGAGTCCCATGAACCTACACAAACAAATAAGAACCTCGCAACCAACACGATAAAGGGGTTGTCAATCCCTTCACGGTCACTTACGAGAGTGAGATCTGATAGATATGATAAGATAATATTTTTGGTATTTTTATGATAAAGAGAAATAAAGATGCAAAGTAAAATAAACGGTAATAGAAATAGCTAAGTGTTGGAAGATTAATATGATGGAAGATGGACCTGGGGGCCATAGGTTTCACTAGTGGATTTTCTCAAGAGCATAAGTAGTACGGTGGGTAAACGAATTACTGTCGAGCAATTGATAGAATTGAGCATAGTTACACTACAAGGATACCCTTTATAAAGCAACACATATTGTACAACGTTTTGAGTGTATGTTGCAAAATTCGCAAGAGATACGCATTAAGCATTGTAGAATATGCGTTGTAGACATCTTTGTACATACTCTCAGCCCAACACACTAACCTAGCCTTTTGTCTAGCCCGGCCCAAGTTGGCTTTCAGGATTAGTCTAGGTCTTTCCTCCCTGTCCCCAGCCTCCGCTATTCCTCTCCAGTCCTCCCACGCCGGCCGCCGGCCCTCATCACGCATTGCGACTCCTTTGCGCAGCAGCGACCTACATGCCAGCGCGCTGCCCCTCACCACTCCCCTATGACCCTCCATCCCGGCGTGCAATCCCTCATCACCACTCCCATGCGACCCTGGATCCCGGGGCGCCGCCCCTCGACACCGCTCCCCTGCGGCCAACGGTGAATCCAAGGTAAGGCCATGAACAGGCTCAAACCTGCCCACCAAGTCTGCACGTTCTTTGCCTTGGTTGTATCCATGTGCTAGTATGTAATACAAATGAAATATCTTGTCCCTGTCTACTTCTCTTGCCCTGTTTCCTCTCTATTTGTGTTATCTAGATCGGATTGACACTTGCTTTTCGATGATGGTTATTTTTATCTCTGATGTCCTGAAACGAGTCCTGTTGATTTTTGAGACTTACGTAGAAGTTAGTAACTTAGAATTAGGCGTCCTGGGACTATTCGTTCATAAGCTCATTGGTTAAGAAATTTTGTGGTGACTATTTTCTTGATTCGCTTGCATTACGTCAAAGTCTTAATGATCATTACACTTTGTAGCTTCTAGCAAAAATATTGGAAGATCCTTGCTAGTTTCCAGTGATGTTCTATCCTATTAAGCAACAGTCTTGAAGGTGGTGGTTCAGTTCAACACTGCTGACCTCCATGTCCGGCGCCCCATGCTCCAACCCTGGACTTCTTCCCAGGGACATGAATGGTAGCTTTCCAGTCAGTACTACAAATTTCTCTGCCCCAAGCATTTGGTCTTAGCTCTTTGGTGACTGATGGCAATTCATCGCTTTCCGGAGGTTCCCAGTTTCAGCAAAGTACGCACACGAATGCTGCTGATTCATTCATGTGCCTTCCTGCCTTTCTGATGTCGTTTTCGTCCAATAACATTTCCAGCAGGGGTAATGATCGAGCTTCTCTATACTATGCAAATTGATATGCTTTAAACAACAATAAAGTGCACCAATTAATTTAACACAACATATAAGCGATTGTAATTCAAGTTGAATATCACGCACTATATATACATGGCTTTTACAATTGTACATCTTAACTTAGTATGCATGGCTTGCAGTACACATACTGCAGGCAGGGTATGTATATGGTTTCTTATGTAATATCATGTTGGCTTTGAAACTGAGCAGAATTATTTATTTTCCTTTTTAATGGTTACTCATTGATTTATATTTACAGATTGTTGTCTTTTCCCTTCTGAAATAAAAGCTGATCTTCAAGTTCTGATTGTCAGATATGATTATTATGTATGACTATATCGTCAACAAGGTGTTTTTAGTACCAAATGATGAATATTTCAACCACTATTTGGCGGTAAGTTAGATGATTTCCCTTACTTCCCAAAAATAATATAGGTACTTCTATTATAGTTGGGAGCTGATGTATTGTTATCCTAGTATAGTGGCCAATACAAATTATATTCTATACTCGTATGCACTCTCAGACCAAATAAAGCATAATTGTATTATCTTTTTTACTGCCTTTGTGGTAACATGGTATCTCCATGTATCCTATTTAAAAAATCATGGGAAATATTTTTGTATTAGAAGTTTGCCTTTTTCAACTAAGAAGGATATTGGTATTGTGGTTATCATTAGTTCAGGACACGGTGCTTCTATAGATGTATTTTTTTGGTTACTATTCCGCACTAAAAGTCAGGAACAAGTTCTATTCTGCCTATTATATGTATGAAATATGGATAGAACAGACGTTTTTGTTTTGCAAATTCCATACGGAAAGGGAAAGAACAAACTAAATACAAGGATTGACCTGTGATGTACTACTATTTTTCAGTACTATGAGCCCGTACTCATGAAATGCACTGCAAGGAAATACGCACCTACAAGTTGTCCCTATAAGATTAAGGTACTCTTTTAGCCATTCCACTATAAATTAGTTACTATTTTAGCAATTTCAATATAAATTAGTCTGGTTTGCCCAATAAGATTTTCCTATAACAGTACACACACTATCGATTTGCAATCCTCCTTTTCTGGGTCCAGAGTTGTTCGTCGCCCACAAAATATTTACTCATCATTATCTATGCCATTTGTAAAATGGATGTCACTATGTATCACAAAAAACACTTGTTGTTCTATTGTATTTACAACACAAAAATTATCATGGTTTGTTTTCAATTTCAAAGAACTATTTACTTGAGCTAATTAGCATGTGTACCAGTGTAGGTATGTGGCATGCAAGCAGAGGAGAGGATGAACTTGACATTTACTAATACTACTTCATATTTGATCTCACAAGGTGAGTTTCTTCACAGCGATTTACTAGAGGAAGTACATAGTACTCAACTAGTGTAGATGAGTTTCTTCAGTTAACAGTTCAATTTGTTTTTTGTTTTTTGTTTGTAGATTCAAAAGATAAATGCAGGATTATATGGGTGTGTGGAAAGTATACTGCAATGACGATAATGACGTTCCTGTTCATGATGATAATGATGATGCTGGATGCTTTCAGTTTTAGTTAAGTTGTAGGGATGATGTTCATGTTGGATGATGTTCCTCGGTTAAGTTTTAGATAAGTTGTGGGGATGTGAATATGTGATGGATGCTTTTAGTTTAAGTTTTCTATCAAGAAAATATTTAGATTATACATCACATTAGATGAAGTTCCTGCTGTAACAATCACTATTGTAATCCAACAATTTTATTAAGTATATGATTAATTCCTCCCGTGAGTAATATTTTCATGTTTTCTCTTCATGGAGCATTAATTTAGATGCTGACATTATATATAAAAATAATAATAATATTCACATCATATGTGTCAACAATTAAGCGTTGCAAATTCTTTGTTGCCAAGCAATGGGATTTTGATTCCTGTACATTAAGCACCAACGTATAAAAGTGTTGCACAAGTCTATTTTATCTATTGTACTCTTGCAACGACCCCTTTACCAACGACACTATAAGCGTTGCACTATGAGCTAGCAACACTGGATAAGGCTACGCATCCCAAAGCATTGCTAAATACATTAACAATGCATATATGGACTTTTAGATACGGAAAAAAGGGTTGCTATAGGAGGGGTCTTGTTGCAGTGTTATGAGAATATCTAGGTATGATCATGTATATAGGCATCACGTCCGTGACAAGTAGACCGAAACGATTCTGCATCTACTACTATTACTCCATACATCAACCGCTATCCAGCATGCATCTAGAGTATTAAGTTCATAAGAACAGAGTAATGCTTTAAGTACGATGACTAGATGTAGAGGGATAAACTCATGCAATATGATATAAACCCCATCCTTTTATCCTCGATGGCAACAATACAATATGTGCCTTGCTGCCACTGCTGTCACTGGGAAAGGACACGCAAGATTGAACCCAAAGCTAAGCACTTCTCCCATTGCAAGAAAGATCAATCTAGTAGGCCAAACCAAACTAATAATTCAAAGAGACTTGCAAAGATAACCAATCATACATAAAAGAATTCGGAGGAGATTCAAATATTTTTCATAGATAAACTTGATTATAAACCCACAATTCATCGGATCTCGACAAACACACCGCAAAAGAAGATTACATCGAATAGATCTCCAAGAAGATCGATGAGAACTTTGTATTGAGATCCAAAGAGAAAGAAGAAGCCATCTAGCTAATAACTATGGACCCGAAGGTCTGAGGTAAACTACTCACACATCACCGGAGAGGCTATGGTGTTGATGTAGAAGCCCTCCGTGATCAATGCACCCTCCGGCGGAGCATCGGAAAAGGCCCCAAGATGGGATCTCATGGGTATAGAAGGTTACGGCGGTGGAAATAGGGTTTTGGCTCCGTCTCTGATGTTTCCAGGGTATATGGGTATATATAGGAGGGTGGAGGGCGCGCCTGGGGGAGGTGGGTGCGCCCCCTGCCTCGTGCCCTCCTTGTTGATTGCTTTACGTAGACTCCCAGTGCTTTGGATCACGTTTGTTCCGAAAATCACATTCCCGAAGGTTTCATTCCATTTGGACTCCGTTTGATATCCTTTTCCTTCGAAACACTTAAATAGGCAAAAAGAAGAGCAATTTGGGCTAAGCCTCCGGTTAATAGGTTAGTCCCAAAAATAATATAAAAGTGTATAATAAAGCCCATTAAACATCCAAAACAGAATATAATATAGCATGGAACAATAAAAAATTATAGACACGTTGCAGACGTATCAACCGCCGCCGCCCGAGCCCGCCCAGGACCTTCGCCGCCCGCGCCAAAGCCCGCCCTCGCCGCCGACCGTAAGGCTCTTCCTCTCCTCTCCCCAACCCTCCTCTTTCTCTCTCTCTCTCTCTGCTAGGGCAATTCATATATATGTTGATGTTGTGTTCATGTTCATATGAATCCTAGGTGTTCATATGAACCCTAGATTTGTTTTGGGCAGTATGCATTTTTTAGCATTTAGGAAAAATGATTAGAAATTTTTTAGGAAATTAGCTAGGGCAAATTTTTATGAAAATGCCTAAATAGTAATTCCATTTAGCTTTAAAAATTAATATAGGGTATGTAAATAATAGTAACATTTAGGTTTAAATTAACAGAGGCTATAAACAAAAAATAATTAGCTATAATAATTTATTCGGACTATGGACCTGAATCTGTTCCAAATTTCATTTAAATAAAATTTGAATTATTTGGACTATGGACCTGAATATTTTTGAAGAAATTGGGTGTAGGTACTAATATCTTGCTGTGGAAATTTCGGTGAGGTCAGAAGGGTTAGAGAAAATGGAGTTCCTAGAATTTTAGATTTAGACAAAAAAAAGTATTTAGCTATAAATAAAAAACAGTAGCTATGGCATTTAGCTATAAACAAAATACAGAATTGTTTTTCTTTTAAAAAACTTGGTTAAACTAATTGTTGCTATGTAAACAAAAAGCAAGATTGTTGTTATATGATATATGTCATTGATGTTCATTTGCATATTCCTTATTGTTTATTATATCTTTTCATTAAAGTGGCCATGTTATATGCAAATTCCTCAATAGTGTTTGCTCATGTTATATCTTTTCATTGAAGTGGTTCGATTGTGCCTAAGTGGCTTTGTTGTTTCCAGGCAATGAAGCTGAGTGGCCTATGTTTTGCCGGAATGTTTATTCATTTCTGTTCCGGCAAATTTCAGGTTTTCAATTTGTCCACTTTTTAGCAAAAGTCATGCCAAAAAATTTCGTGAATTTCGGCATGACTTGTGCTACAAACAAGGACATATCGAGTGCCCGGGATTTGCCGCACTAGGAAGGAGTCAACGTTCCTGCAAAACATATGCCTTTTTTATGTCATTATACATTTTATTAGGTCTAGAATTAATTGACTAGATTTAATCGTAGGAAACATGGCTAGCAACGATGAAGGACAGGGTTCTAGTGATTGCGACGACGTCTACCTGGCGGTAGATGAATTTTTGAGCCTTGCCGACGATCAACCGATGTTGTTGCTGGGCCCACCGGTCGCATCGGGGACTGAGACTGACATGAAGACCGGTGCTGAGACTGGCGCTGAGACTGAGACCAGCGCTGAGACTCACACCGGCATCGAGACCTGCGCTAAGACTAAGACCGGCGCTGCCTCGGGGAGCGGAGCCGGTATAGAACCGAAAGCAAAGAGGCGACGGCTTCCTAACAAGCTCAGGACTACTAGACTGGTGCTCACGGAGGTGGACGACAACAATTTTGAGCCAAACGCGCCCGAGGAAGCGCGCGCGTGCTACGTCAATCAAATAGGCTGCATCATACGGACAATCGCCACCATCAACGATGAGAAACTAAACAAGATAGATAATATGAGGCCCTCCCTCCTAAAGAAGTTGCACAAGATATTCTTGTTCTCGGGGCAGAATGAAAGGGATTATAAAGATCCAGATAAGGACCCGACAATGAAGAAGATAAATAAACACGCCATGACCAAGTTTAGCGATGCATTGGCCGCCTGGAAAGCAAGGGTGAAATATCGGATCGTCAACCAAAAGGAACCCTACTCCGAGAATGTAAAGGATAATCCGACAATCATGGCAGAGCACTTTGAAATATTCAAGGCGGCTTGCGAGGCCGAAGCTGCCAAAAAAAGTCGGAGTACATGAAGGGGCTTCAACAGAAGAACATTGGGTGCCACCACCTCGGAAGACGTGGTTACGGCGGGAAGAGGTCCATATGGGCCAAGGAGGACGCGGAAGCCACGAGTCTGGGCATCCCAGACCGGAGTTCACCGTCCCGCAGAACCGTGATGTCCTCAGGGCCTGGCAGCATTGAGACCCTGTGAAGAAGGTTTTCGAGACGAACGCAGTCACGACGGAGTTCATGAGACTGCTGGTAATTTTAATTTCTGATCAATTCGACTGCACGTTAGTCATATTTGTAAACGATCCTTGTGCCTTTTGCAGAGAGTAGCACAGGATTGCAGCCGAAAGCGACTCGCTATCTGAGGCATTGGCGAGGCCCAAGTGGGACACTCCATTCAACCGGGCGTTGAACATATTGAAAGGACTCCCGGTGGAGACTCGACCGTCAAATGGACGCGTGCATGGTGTCGGAGACGGTGCCACGTGGAAGAAGTACTACCGTGAGACCACGGAGGAGAGAAAGGAAAGACGGAGGTTAACCGAAGAAAACATCGACAAGAAGGTTGAGATTGCGGTTGAAAAGAAATCATCTGAGACAGTCGCAACAGCGATAGCTGCCGCAAAACAGGTGCTTGTATATATGTCTACTACCTTGGCTCCGGTCGTTTTCAACTAGAGCAGGCAAAATCCAGAAAAAATGCAGCGGACTTTCCCCTTGCTGACTTCCTCAGGAGCAGCTCGACTAGCGTTGCACCAGCATCTGCAGCTGCACCTGCTCCCGCACCGACTCCTGCACCTTCTCCCGCACCGGCTTCCACACCTGCTCCGGCGCTGGCTCCGGCACCGGACATGCTCGGCGGTGCTTCATCTTCGGATGAGCTTGACGCCCTCACGGTATCTGTCACACCGGCCCCCTTCAATAAATGTATAGTCTCCCATTTTCGTTGCCTTTTGGATGTCTCACATCGCAGACTATTCTTTGTAGGCCGATGAAACCTTGTGCACCATATTGTACACCATCGGCGACCAGAAGGTGGACGTGGGGAAGGCGACGATAATGGAGCCGAAGGAACCATTGTTCCACAGCCGGCTGATCCCCCCGGAAGTCTTCAAGGTTTTCGTGGCCAGTGTCAAACTGGGCCACGAGAATTTGCCTCCTCTGGTACTCGTGGGGGATGATGACGATACCCCATGGTGGCTTGGTGATTGTTGCAATTGGTGGGTCCTGTTGTGGCCAAAGAGTCTGCTTCGTCTAGAGGCGGCCGGGAGCACACCCACGAGCACGCAGTTAGGTATGAACACCAACACCTTGCCTACTCCATTAGTTGCTAGTGACGTTGCCATAGATGAGGATGAGGATGACGATGGCACTCAACAGTATGTCTATACTGGCGCCTACTTAGGGTTTTAGCTTCATGAGTCGGTGCCTGAATTGCCACCTCCAGAGTCTGAACGTATTATGGACAACCTTCTGGTAGTAAAGAAGTCGAGGAAGAGACCGAGGAAAGGCAAAAAAGATGCTTCTATGATCCAGCCGCCTCAGCAGCCTCGGGTTCAAGACCGTATAGATATCCCCTATGCGGTAAAATGGCATATCCCCGGTCAACCAATCCTACCTGAAGTGGCGCTAGGGGCCAGATTCGGCGATCTAATGAGACTTCACGACGATGTGCTGCGGATAGAGAAAGGCCTCATCGCCTCAAAAAATCCAAGATACCCACTCTACGTGGTTAACATGCCACGAGGATTGTCGTACGTCGACACATTCCCCGCGGAGAAGTTCTTCCTTCGACTCGATTACATCTTCGACATGTTTCACTTGAAGAAGCTGGATTTTGCATTTGTCCGCCTTTATGCTTTGCACATGAACTACCTCATCGGGGTTGAGCAGATACCTCATATCTGTGTCGCTGACCCGTACTTCATGCACGAGGCCTTCTTGGGAGTCTATGCAAAGCACTATGAATACGCGAGGGAATACATCGTCAATTTCATGCTCGCCAATAAGGACAAGGAGGTGATTCTCATGCCTTATCATCCCATGTAAGTCATCTGCGCGGATATCCTTCCTTTGATTTCAATCATTCATTTGCACGGTGGAGGCTAATTAATTTGAGGTGTACTTATTTTGTGCAGCGGCGGGCGTGCCGTCCTCATCATCATCTACCCCCGATACTCCCACGCTCTTTACTTGGACTCGTCGAAGAACATTAACAAAAAGGATTACACCCACATCAAGTCTGTTTTCGACAGTGCTATGTTTTACTACGGCGCACGGGGTCGAGAGGTCAAGGACAAGAAGAAAAAGGACGGCAGGCCCGCCTTCGGCCATAAGACCGACTTCTGCTGCATCCAACAACCGAGTGATTCTCTTAATGATGGATTATATGTCCTACACCAGATGCTGGAGTACAAACGGAATCACCAGAACCTTTGCATGTCACCTACATCTGGCGATGCCCATATTCTGAAATGGGCAAAGAACTTAGGAGATATCGAGGATCATCGACATCGAGCTGAGTTCTATCACATCCAGCGCGAACTTTCCCAAATCATCATGAAGGAGGTCGTCGAATAAACAGGGATGTTCTACGAAGAAGGACAAATGTCGCGGGAAGACGTCCGAACACATGTAGCCACTCAGCGTCTCGACCTGAAGCCTTTCACTAAGCTCGGGGACTATCTCCCTGACTTGCATGGATGGCACGACATGGAGTGATTGTCGATATATGACAATGTGTCTGTTTAGTCCATACTATCTGTATGACAAAACTTTGAATTATGCACGACGAAACTTTATTTGTGATGTAATTAAACCGCCCTCCTCGACTAGCGAAGATCACTCTAGTTAGGGCATTCTGGGTACAATGAACTTTGTTATTTATGCTTATGATATGTTGCTTCTATTTTTGCCAAGTCTGTCTCTTTCTGTTGCTCAACTATATATGTTGCATATCATCGACTCATGTGACGATGCAGGTGTATAGATCATCGATGGCGAAGAAGTGCTATGCCAGGAGTATACGATGAGTGGCCGAAATGTCAGTCCCAGGTGTACCGGTTTCCGGTTTCCGAGAGACAGCTAGTAGTTAGTTTAGGTTCATGCAAAGTGATAGCTCTTCTCGTGTATATCATTGTTTAGATGGATGACGATGTAGTTGCAAGTAATCAAGATTTGTATCGCTATTTTCGAGATGATGACGAGAGACCACTTTGTGTTGGATGATGATTAGGATGATGACATGATTTGATGAGACTATTTGTATGTATATGATATGATTACATTTGTATGTGTATCATATGCTAAAGATTATTGTATAAAGCATATTCAAATACAAAACAAATATGTAGAAAAAAATAACAAAATCTACTAAAATTAGCAGTAGCGAGTGGAGAAAAGTTAGAAGCAGCGCCACAGTAGTAGTAGCGCGTCCAGGCAAAGTGCGCTAGAGCTATTAGCAGTAGCGAGCTTCCACGAAGCGCGCTGCTGCTACACTTATATAGCAGTAGCACGGGTGTGCACGCGCTACTGCTACGGGTTAGCTGTAGCACCTTATTAGTAGCGCTGGTCCCCATGCTACTGATATACCTAGAACCCGTGTTGCTGCTAGCCTTTTCCCTAGTAGTGCAAGGAGGGGGTTTCCTAATATAAGTAAGAGAACACCATCTATCAATTGACAATCCTAAATTGAGTGTGATTATGGAACTATCCTTACTATATCTTTGAACTTGTGACATAAAACATGTGTGTTAGATGAGAATTGCCTAAATTGTTTAGTTCTCCGTGCATGTGCATGCATGTATTTGTGTCTGTGATGATTACAATACGCCCCACATGCTAATGGTGGAGCAATTTAGGCACCTGCTTTAAAACATATAAGAATATATTGAGATATAGTTCACAAAAAAAGTTAAGATAAATGATCACAAGCGTAGTCATGTTGCTTCACTTCTTTTGAATGAACTTTACCCAATTTTATAACTGAGAGATACCTAAAGTAAATGGTGAAGAAGATCGCAGACCAGCCACTTGATGCTATGTGAAAACTCGAGTATCTTTTTATAGGAAAAAAGTATTAGCTTCTAATGTTCAAGCTCCCCTCTCACCAGAATCTAGGTGGCCTCAAGCACCCAACAAAAATGTGCAAGCTCAAAATAAGCTCAAGAACACCTAATGTGGTGGCATTTATGCATTAGATAACGAGAATATGTATATATTGAATTAGGCAGTGGCGAATCTACCGATGAGGCTTCGATAGGCTCGAGCCTACCCTGCAAAATCGCGAAATTGTTTTCTAGTAGTATGCATCGACAGGCCCAGCCTAGAAAAAGCTGGCTCGCCAGCCCATGCGACCTATGTAAGCGAATTAGGCAATGTTTTCAATTGTAATTGGAATTTTTGAGCTTATTTGGGCTGGCAAGATGATTAGGAGATAATTTCTATTATAGTGAACATATTTAAAATTTGGTTCAAAATTTGATCTTTTTTGTACAAAAATCCAGAAACATTATAGTAAATAATACATATTTTCCAGTAGTAATCTGGGAAACTTTGAGCTTATTTGGACGAATGGATTTGGAGATAATGGTTATCTCGCAATTCAATTTTTTGTTCAAAATTTGATATTAAAAAAAACCAAAAAAATCTAGTAAATAACATGTTTTCAGTAGTGATCTAGGAAATTTTGAATTTATTTGCACAAAATGATTAGAAGATAATCGATTTTTTCTCCAAAAGAGCGTTCAGTTTTCTCGGCTTAAACTTTGAGCCCACCCTTCATTTTCTTTCTAGATTCGCCACTGGAATTAGGAATCTGTCAGTCAATGCAATTATCCATTTTTCATTTAAAAGCATCACAATAAGGTAACCGACGCGAGATAAAGGAGCCTTAATCACCATTTTACCCTCATCTATTAGTTTACACGAGATATTCTCACAAGCCGGTAAAATAAGCAACTATAGGAAAATATCACATTCATCTGTGTGCCTAATAGGTATGTACCGGGGGGTTATGGGCATGGCAGTAGATTATGCAAGCAGAGGCAACAATGACGGCAGTATCCCGCGCTCCAGCTTGTTGCCTCTGCCTTCCGCAATTCATGGATCCCCTCATTGATTATTGTATGACTCGATTCAACATATGAAGATACATGTAGTTCGAATGAGAAACTCTCATTGATCCCCTCATCGATTGCTTTTTTTAATCAGAAACACATGCAGTAATTAGTACCCTTGACATCTACTAAACAACAAAATGTGTACCAGGCTATTTTATTGGTCGTCAAAATATCTTACAGATATGACTAAAAATGAAATTCTAATGATTTATTTGCAGAACATATAGTTTGTCTTGATTGGGATCAGAATTAAGCATTTCAATTTTCCTGTCATGATAAGAGAGTAAACAAGCAATAATATTAGCAATAAAATGAAAAAACAATACAAATGATCCAGTGGAAACAATTAAATCAAGCTTCATAGCACAGAGGGATAGAGATGACCAAACAATGTATAGATTGGTTGCTGCAAAGGAAACATATACTCAACAACTTTGCAATCAATAAAAATTGCAAAATAGTTACACATATCCATAACACACGCTGCATTCCAGTAGGCCCAATTGAACGTAAGACACCCAAAAAAGCCACCGGAGTAGCGACCCGAAAAGGCCAGCACAGCCTGACGCGTGAGTCAGCCTGCACACAAGATTTGGGTGGGACTAACAACGAATTCGACGGCCAAAAATGACTAAAAGTGATGATCCAATGATTAGAAATGCTAATGGCCTGAGAGGGGTGGGAGGGTGCTCAATTTTAATGTATCTAAATAAAGAATGCATCATACTAAACACGAGTATAAGAAATGATTTCTATTGCACATGATACCAAGATGACATTTAATCTACTACACAAATGTAGCATGGATGAAATAATATGCACGAGTTTTATATAGTAAATTACTTCAACTAAATGCATAAAATGAGTTTTAATTGAAGTAGAATAATTGCTATTGCAATGCCATCCTTGCAAATGGTAGATTGTATAGGTGCACTAGTTCGACGAATACATGATGATACAAGTTCAATATGGATAGTAGATAAAGGTTTTTGTAATCTGAAATTATAAAAACAGCAAGGTAACTAATGATAAAAGTGAGTGTAAACGGTATTGCAATGTGTTGAAACAAGGCCTAGGGTTCATACTTTCACTAGTGCAAGTTCCCTCAACAATAATAACATAGTCAACATTAGTCATAAAGAACTCACATACTTATTGCAAATATCTAGTAGTTATCGAAACAAAGTATTACGTGCACGCTCCTAGGGGGATGGATTGGTAGGAAAAGACCATCGCTCGTCCCCGACCGCCACTCATAAGGAGGACAATCAATAAATAAATCATGCTCTGACTTCATCACATAACGGTTCACCATACGTGCATGCTACGGGAATCACAATCTTTAACACAATTATCTCTCAAATTCACAACTACCCCACTAGCATGACTCTAATATCACCATCTTCATATCTCAAAACAATCATAAAGAATCAAACTTCTCATAGTATTCAATGCACTCTATATGAAAGTTTTTATTATATCCCTCTTGGATGCCCATCATATTAGGAGTAAATTCATAACCAAAGCAAATTACCATGTTGTTTATGACTCTCAAAATAATATAAGTGAAGCATGAGAGTTCATCTATTTCTATAAAATAAAACCACCACCGTGCTCTAAAAAGATATAAGTGAAGCACTAGAGCAACAACAAACTACTCCGAAAGATATAAGTGAAGATCAATGAGTAGTCGAATAATTATGCAACTATGTGAAGACTATCTAACATTTAAGAATTTCAGATCTTGGTATTTTATTCAAGCAGGATGCAAAACAAAAGAAAATAAAATGACGGTCCAAGAAAAACACATATCATGTGGCGAATAAATATATAGCTCCAAGTAAAGTTACCGATGAACGAAGACGAAAGAGGGGATGCCTTCCGGGGCATCCCCAAGCTTAGGGTCTTGGTTGTCCTTGAATATTTCCTTGGGGTTCCTTGGACATCCCCAAGCTTAGGCTCTTGCCACTCCTTATTCCATAGTCCATCGAATCTTTACCCAAAACTTGAAAACTTCACCACACAAAACTTAACACAAAACTCGTAAGCTCCGTTAGTATAAGAAAATAAATCACCACTTAGGTACTGTTGTGAACTCATTCTAAATTCATATTGGTGTAATATCTACTATATTCCAACTTATCTATGGTTCATACCCTCCGATACTACTCATATATTCATCAAGATAAGCAAACAACACATTGAAAACAGAATCTGTCAAAAACAGAACAGTCTGTAGTAATCTGGATCAAACGTATACTTCTGGAACTCATAAAATTCTCAAATAAATTTATGGACGTGAGGAATTTATGTATTAATCATCTTCAAAAAGAATTAACTAAATAGCACTCTCCAATAAAAAATGGCAGCAATTCTCATGAGCGCTAAAGTTTCGGTTTTTTACAGCAAGATCAACAAGACTTTCCCCAAGTCTTCCCAACGGTTCTACTTGGCACACACACTAATTAAAACATAAAAACTCAATCATAACGGAGGATAGATGAATTATTTATTACTAAACAGGAGCAAAAAGCGAGGAACAAAAATAAAATTGGGTTGCCTCCCAACAAGCGCTATTGTTTAACGCCCCTAGCTAGGCATGATGATTTCAATGATGCTCACATAAAAGATAGGAATTGAAACATAAAGAGAGCATCATGAAGAATATGACTAGCACATTTAAGTCTAACCCTCTTCCTATGCATAGGGAGCAAAACAATTTATGGGAGCAATAATCAACTAGCATAGGGAGGCAAAACAAACATAACTTTAAAACTTTAAGCACATAGAGAGGAAACTTGGTACTATTGCAACTCCTACAATCATATATTCCTCCCTCATAATAATTTTCAGTAGCATCATGAATGAATTCAACAATATAACCAGCACCTAAAGCATTCTTTTCATGATCAACAAGCATAGAAATTTTATTACTCTCCACACAAGCAAAATTCTTCTCATGAATAATAGTGGGAGAAAACTCAACAAAATAGTTATCATGTGAGGCATAATCCAATTGAAAACTAAAGTAATGATGACAAGTTTCATGGATATCATTATTCTTTATAGAATACAAGTCATCACAATAATCATCATAGATAGCAACTTTGTTCTCATAATCAATTGGAACCTCTTCTGTAATAGTGGATTCATCACAAAATAAAGTCATGACCTCTCCAAATCCACTTTCATCAATATAATCATCATAAATAGGAGGCATGCTTTCATCATAATAAATTTGCTCATCAAAACTTGGGGGACAAAAAATATCATGTTCATCAAACATAGTTTCCCCAAGCTTGTGGCTTTGCATATCATTAGCATCATGGATATTCAAAGAATGCATACTAACAACATTGCAATCATGCTCATAAATCAAATATTTAGTGCCAGAAATTTTAATGCATTCTTCTTCTAACACTTTGGTACAATTTTCCTTTCCATCATACTCACGAAAGATATTAAGAAGATGAAGCGTATGAGGCAAACTCAATTCCATATTTTTTTGTAGTTTTCTTTTATAAACTAAACTAGTGCTAAAACAAGAAACAAAAATATTCGATTGCAAGATCTAAATATATACCTTCAAGCGCTAACCTCCCTGGCAACGGCGCCAGAAAAGAGCTTGATGTCTAGTACACAACCTTCTTCTTGTAGACATTGTTGGGCCTCCAAGTGCAGAGGTTTGTAGGACAGTAGCAAATTTCCCTCAAGTGGATGACCTAAGATTTATCAATCCGTAGGAGGCATAGGATGAAGATGGTCTCTCTTAAGCAACCCTGCAACCAAATAACAAAGAGTCTCTTGTGTCCCCAACACACCCAATACAATGGTAGATTGTATAGGTGCACTAGTTCGGCGAAGAGATGGTGATGCAAGTGCAATATGGATAGTAGATAAAGGTTTTTGTAATCTAAAATTATAAAAACAGCAAGGTAACTAATGATAAAAGTGAGCGTAAACGGTATTGCAATGCGTTGAAACAAGGCCTAGGGTTCATACTTTCACTAGTGCAAGTTCCCTCAACAATAATAACATAATTGGATCACATAACTATCCCTCAACATGCAACAAAGAGTCACTCCAAAGTCACTAATAGCGGAGAACAAACGAAGAGATTATGGTAGGGTACGGAACCACCTCAAAGTTATTCTTTCCAATCAATCCGTTGGGCTATTCCTATAAGTGTCACAAACAGCCCTAGAGTTCGTACTAGAATAACACCTTAAGACACAAATCAACCAAAACCCTAATGTCACCTAGATACTCCAATGTCACCTCAAGTATCCGTCGGTATGATTATACGATATGCATCACACAATCTCAGATTCATCTATTCAACCAACACATAGAACCTCAAAGAGTGCCCCAAAGATTCTACCGGAGAGTCAAGACGAAAACGTGTGCCAACCCCTATGCATAGGTTCATGGGCGGAACCCGCAAGTTGATCACCAAAACATACATCAAGTGGATCAATAGAATACCCCATTGTCACCACGGGTATCCCACGCAAGACATACATCAAGTGTTCTCAAATCCTTAAAAACTCAATCCGATAAGATAACTTCAAAGGAAAACTCAATCCATTACAAGAGAGTAGAGGGGGAGAAACATCATAAGATCCAGCTATAATAGCAAAGCTCGCGATACATCAAGATCGTATCACCTCAAGAACACGAGAGAGAGAGAGAGATCAAACACATAGCTACTGGTACATACCCTCAGCCCCAAGGGAGAACTACTCCCTCCTCGTCATGGAGTGCGCCGGGATGATGAAGATGGCCACCGGTGAGGGTTCCCCCTTTGGCAGGGTGCCGGAACGGGTATAGATTGGTTTTCGGTGGCTACGGAGGCTTCTGGTGGCGGAACTCCCGATCTATTCTGCTCCCCGAAGTTTTTAGGGTATATGGGTATAAATAGGAGGAAGAAGTACGTCGGTGGATCTCCGGGCTGTCCACGAGGTAGGGGGGCCCACCCAGGCGGGTGGGCGCGCCCCCCACCCTCGTGGGCAGCCCGGGACTCCCCTAGTCCATCTCCGATACTCCATGGGCTTCTTCTGGTCCAAAAATAAGTTCTGTGAAGTTTCAGGTCAATTGGACTCCATTTGATTTTCCTTTTCTGCGATACTCTAAAACAAGGAAAAAACAGAAACTGGCACTGGGCTCTAGGTTAATAGGTTAGTCCCAAAAATCATATAAAATAGCGTATAAACGCATATAAAACATCCAACGTTGATAATATAATAGCATGGAACAATCAAAAATTATAGATATGTTGGAGACGTATCAGTGGCGCGGGCAAGCTGCGGTGGCGCAAGGAGTGCGAACAGGCGGGGGCAGAGGGGTGTCGGCGTCCAGAGCGCACCAAATGTATGTCGAACACCTCGCACCCGTGCAGTCATCGCACGCACTGGCATATGCAGTACTTTTGAAGATGTCAGACCGTGTCTAGGGTGTAGTCCCTTCAGCAAGGTGTTTCTTTGTGCCCTCAGCATGACACCTAGCTCAATGGACAAGATAGGAGAAGGCAGAAAAGTTTCTGGACAGAAACCTGTGAAGATAGATGAGAGAAAATTAGTTGGAGTTAAAAGATGAAACTTGGGGGTTAAGCTTCTCCTAGGAATGTAGTCATGTGGTAAAAAATTCAACTCCATTGGACCAATGAAAAATACACTTGCTTCACAAACTGACATTTTTGTCGAGAAGCAAAAATATTTTCCTTAGATGAAATTTTCCAAATGACCAAGGCATATTTGTACATGGGAATGTGAGGTATGATCCAAAGAATATTTGGGAATTTTCCTGGGATTTGTAGAGCAAGAAAAATGACGGTTGCTTTATAGCATATAAAGAAAACACTCATTTTTAGAGGGAAAACGAATATTAAGCCACTAAAGAAAATTATCCCATGGCATAATAATGAGATTGATGAGGCCAGAAGAGGGTTTAAGGATGATTGAACCCACTTGGAAGAAAATCAAAATAATTTCCAAGTGGTAAGTCCAAAAGAATTGACTGGAAACCAAAATGCAAATTCAAATATTCAATAAATCCAAGAAAAGGAAAAGGGGGCAGAATCCAAGGTGTCACAAACCTCCCCCTCCCCCTAGGATGAATCTCGTCCTCGAGATTCGGTTGCTCGGGAAACAAATCCGGGTATGCAGTTCTTAAGAAATCGTCCCTTTCCCAGGTGGCTTCTTCGTCGGATGATGTTCCCATTGTACTTTGTAAAACTTTATTGACTTTCTACGGGTGACTCGATACATCTCATCCAATATCTGTAAAGGTTTCTCCTCGTATGTTAAATCCTTAGCAAGCTCTAGTTCAGTCCAATTTTTAGGCGGCGAGATGCATTTCCATAGTTGAGATACGTGGAAAACATCGTGAACCTCGGATAACTCGGGCGGTATCTCTAACTGGTAAGCCACTGTACCAACTCTTGTCATGACTGGGAACGGACCAATGTATCTGGGTGAGAGCTTTCCCCGGGTATGGAAACTCTTAATTCCTTTCATAGGGGTGACTTGGAGATAGGCATACTCCCCTGGTTCAAAGCTGATTGGTCGATGTTTTGAATCATAGTAGCTCTTTTGGAGAGACTTTGCTACTTGTAGTCTGTCCCGGATTTCCTTTACTTGTTGTTATGCTTCCATCATCAAATCAGTCCTAAAGATGTGGCTGTCTCCGGTCTGAGACCAGTTTAGTGGGGTATGACATACACGTCCATATAGAGCCTTAAAGGAAGTGACACATATGTCCATTTGAGGCTAGTTTGATACCCGTTGTTGTAAGAAAATTATGCATAGGAATTAAAGGAAGTGACAATATGTATTCATCCAAAGTGTGTTACCATCAGAAAACACAACATCTAGCTGTAAATAAAAATGATTTCACCCATTATATCATCAGCAAACAAGGGACCATTTATTTGGTCCCTGTCATTACGATACTAAGATGCTTACATTTTCCCAAACTGCAAACCGAATATATATGTTTAAGGTACACGATATTCACCATGACCTTTTTGGTAACTCATAATTGTATCCTCACTCTAACACTAAATGAGGTTAACCGAACACATGCATGTAGCAATGTGCAGAAGCATTTATATCCAGAAACAAGTATCGACAACAAAATCTCCAGTGCAAACTCAAAAGAACTAATCTACGACAAATTGACCTAGTTGCCTCCATACATAACCACCTTTGCTCGAACTTTAAAGCATGTATACATTAGGGCACTCCAATTAGAAAAGTTGAGAACCAATGTCAGTAGACATACCAAGCCCAATGTTGATTGCAACTATAAACCAATTCTCTCTTTGTGGATTTGAATATGAAATTATGTTACATTTTCAATTTTAAAGAGTTCTTCAAACTTAGGGTTGAATACTATGGCCGAAGAAAGGTACATGTTGAGTTTTCCTCTATGATGGTGATGTTCATGTGTAAACTCCCACATTAACCAATTTATGATTTGCCGGCAGTAATGCTTCAAAATATAGGGAAATTGTTGTTGAAGCTTAAAAATGGAGTAAGGTTTATTCTTTTTGTTATCTCCTGAGACATTGAGCTGGTTAACAGGAAGAGAGCAAAGCTAATCCTTGAGCATAAGCGGAAGGGGTATGAACTTTCCCCAGAGAGAATCCTTAAATCCAAGTATGTTGTTCTAGGAGGAGCTACAGAAGTTGAAGAAGCTGCAGCAGTAGGAGTTCATGTGATCAATTATATGTATCTTCTCACAACGACATTTGTTACATTTACTCGGAAGAAGAAGGTATATGAGCTCATCGCACAACAGAAGAAATTAAAGGGCAAAGCAACTCTAGAAACTGTGTGAGTGAGATATCTTGATGCCTTTGAAAAGGAACTGGATATAGAGCAGTCCCTCTCTTATGTTTTCCTCCATGTTTTGTGCTTCACCTCTTACTCATTGATTTTGATGCAGGTGATTGATGCAAAGTTTGAACCTGAACATAGGAGATGAGATGTTGGCGGGAGAAAAATTCCTGAGGGAAGGCGGGTGAAGCGGCACCCAAGAAGACCGAAGCGCTCGGAACCATGGTGGTCCTTGGCTTCGGGGCAACGCTACTCTGCTCCTGTTGGCATGGTGATTGGCAGGTCATCCGGGAAGTCGTTGATTGATCTGGCGCCTCATTCTCGAAGTTGGCCTCCGGTGGTCCCTGTGAGGTGTGGTTGGCTGAGGTGGATTGCGGAGCTTCTTCTTCGTCGATGGGCAGCTCCGATGGTGGTGGTGGTGGTTGGTGGGCTTGCAGGCGCCGATGCGGGATGATGTGTGATTGAGGTGGTGTGGGAGATTGGGTGAGGACCCTGTCTTGGCTTTGTGCCGTGACCAGTGATGGAGGTGGCTCCAGCCGTTGTTGACCTTCCTGGAGGCATCGTTACTTTGCTGCCGCACCCCTCCTGCATGGATCTGGCCTTCTCAGCCTCTCCGGGGTGGAAGGGAGGGTTGATCTCTGATCAGACGATGGGGTGCGTTGGCGTCGTTTTCCCTCTTGGGGGCTTCGTCTTGGGAACTCGGCATCAATGAGCAGGATCGGTGGATGGAGGTGGTTGTGGCGACCAAGCCTTTTGTGGCAAGGATGATGGTGGGAGCAATGTCGGCAACGTAGCAATGGTTGAGGTAGTCATCTCCTCCGGCGTGTCCGTGAGTTTGCCTCGGTTTGACTATTACTGTGAAGTCTAAGTTGTAGCAGCAAGGCCCTGTGTTGTACGATGATTGGTTGTAGGTGACCCGTGACCCATTCGGCGATCTTCTATGGTGCCAATTGTGCCTGGTTTTGTCATTCTAACTTTCCGTCAGAGTCAGAGTTGGGTTGTTTGGTTGTAGGTGGCTGAGCTCTGGCACCGATCTTCATACAACTCCACACAGCCTCCTCAATGTGGGTTGAGTCGATGATCTCCTACAGTGAAGTCGGAGTGGTTTTCTCGGGGGTTTAGGGATGGTGATGACGCCTCTGGGGGAGGAGTGATGACGATGACACCTACATGCTATCTCAGTGATGCCCACTTTGGAGTGGTGTGTGGGGGGTGGGGGTATCTATGGTGTGTGGCTGAGTGGTTGTGATGGTTTCGCCTACCTTCAATTAATAATTGGGCTGGTTTTCGCCTGATTTTTTCTAATTAACTGAGCAACTCTTTTCTTCTTAATGAATATAAGAATCCTGCCATTTAGAAGAAAAAAAAGACCATAGATGAATCTCACGAGGTACAAAGCTATGATGAGGATCAAGTGCTCGAACTAAAATATCATCATCTGGTTGCTTATATTCCTGACTCATCTCACGGACATAGTGGGAATGCCCATGTACAATCTCGTGCTTGTGCTCATGAAATATTACATCTCTTAGAAAAGCTCGAGCTTCATGGCGTGACCACTTCTGCAGCCATGAAAGCTGAGACTACAAAAGGAGAACAGAAAGGAAAGAAGAGGAGGAACGAGCCAACCAAAAGAGACCAAAACTATAGTGCTCCGCCTCCTGAGAAGGTGCGAAAGATGGGGGACTTCCACTTCAACAAGAGCAACTCCGTTTCACACAGGGTTGCAAGCGCTTCTACAGGAATAGATAGGGATGGCAATGGGTAGGGTATGGGCGGGTACAAAAAGGGCCTTTAGTCCCGGTTCTAGAACCGGGACTAAAGGGTCGGTATTAATGCCCTGACCCTTTAGTCCCGATTCAATCCAGAACCGGGACTAAAGGCCCTCCACGTGGCCGGTCCACCTTTAGTCCCGGTTGGTAACACCAACCAGTACTAAAGGAAATTTTCTGATTTTTTTTGAAATTTTTTTTGAATTTTTTTTATTTTCAAATTTCTGAATTATTTTAACCTATAATCTCTAATCACCCCTCATCACTGCTCAATTTAATCACTAATCACCCCTCATCATTCCAAATCATCTAACTTCCCGAGCGGTCACCCATCCTCTCACTACTCCAGCTTGAGCACGCTTAACTTCCGAGTTCTATTCTCCCTCGTTTCCAAGTCTGCACTTGTTGTTTTCCTGACAATAGTAAGATGTCAATCCTATTAACCCTCAGGAATTTAGCTTGAGCATGAAGTCACATATTTCACTGTTTGAGTTTGAAACTATTGTTCTAAAAAACAATAATTTTTTAGTAACACTAATATTTCTTGAATAAGTAGTTTGACCATTGTTTGACAACAGTTTGACCATAGTTTGACCAGATTTGACCAAAATTCAAAAAAGGTGAAATAATTATTTAATAACACTAATATTCTTGAATAATTATTTAGTAACACTAATACTTCTTGAATAAGTAGTTTGACCATAGTTTGACCAGATTTACTGAAAATTTAAAAAAACTGAAATTTGAGCATAAATTTTTTTTCCTTTTGGAATATGAGGATTCTACAAATTTGCAAACAGGCCGTAGGCGGTCTCCATCGGATGTAACTTTTCGAGTAGATGATTTTTCATATAAAAACTTTTTAATCCGAGTTCGTATGCAAAAGTTATGCCCATTTTACAAATTCCAGAGAGATTTTGTAAATAAAGTCGAAATTCATATTTGTAAATTTTCCCAACAACTAGACCACATATCACATGGGAAACTTATTTTATTTTATTTTTATTGACATTTCCATCATTTTCTTTTGTTTTTTCTAAAACTGAAAAGGCGGTCCACGGGGGGGGGTTGAAAATGGGACCTTTAGTACCGGTTCGTGCCATGAACCGGTACTAATGCCTGAAAGCCCATTAGTCCCGGTTGGTGGCACTAACCGGGACTAAAGGTCTAACATTTAGTACCGGTTGGTGCCACCAACCGGGACCAATGGGCATCGCACCCTTTAGTCCCGGTTCGTGGCACGAACCGGGATTAAAGGGCCCAGGTGAACCGGGACTAATGCCTTAGCCGCACGAACCAGGATAAATGCACCCATTGGTCTCGGTTCTGGACTGAACCGGGACTAATGGGCTTACCCGGCCTGGACCAAAGCCCCCTTTTCTACTAGTGCCTCTTTCTACCCAAACCCATACCCATAGAAAATTTCTATACCCACCCATTTCAATACCCATGGGCATAAATTGGCACCCATGCCCATACCCATCGGGTATCCTATACCCAATGGGTATCCAGTGGATATAATATATAGCATTTAAAATTTTAAAATATAGAGAAATGGGTTTAAACTTCAAGTGATCATGGACGAGTAGTATATCACTAACACAGGCTACTATGGTGGGTGGCCTCTTGGAGGTATCAAGGGAGTATGAGCGGCGGTTAGTAGAAACCCAGTACAGTGGGAGGTCGTGCTGGGAATGGGGAATCGCTAGATCGAGCGTTGGATAGAAGTCTAGTAGTGAAGAGTCAAGATTTCATATTTTCAACGAGTCACACAGGACGCACAAGGAGTGGCGAGCAGGTGATTACGAGCCTATGAGCTATGGCCAATTTAAGGAATCGAGACTTAGGGTGGGCCATAGGAGTTGGATGATGACCCTACATGTCATAGGAGTTATTTTCATTTATTAATTGTTTCTGGGTATCCATTGGGTTACCCATGGGCGCAATGTCATACCCACATCCTACCCATATATTTTGCGGGTATGGATACCCATTACCCATAGGTAAATAATCTCTTCAAGTCTTACCCATACCTGTTGTTTTTGAGTAGGGTATAAAAGTGCGTTATATCGACTAGAGGGGGGGTGAATAGGCGATTTTTATGAAAGTATTCAAAACGTGGAAGTTATGAAGACAAACAGTAGAGATATGCCTATTACTATGCAGCGGAAGTTAGACTACACTAGGCAAGCCATGGTCAAGTATCAACAGAGTGAAAGCACAGTGACAAATAGCTATAGTGTAATAAGGATCAGGTAGGAAGATACTATGAAGCCAAACAGATCATACACTCACGTTGTGAAGACAAAAGATAGAACAGACACGCAATGACTTCACAATGAGTGATCAGTAAGTAAAAGGAAGTGAAGATGAAACAGTGACTCGTTGAGGACTATGATGTGTTGGACCAGTTCCAGTTGCTGTGACAACTGTACGTCTGGTTGGAGCGGCTAGGTATTTAAACCTTAGGACACACAGTCCCGGACACCCAGTCCTGAACACGCAGCTTAGGACAACAAGTCCTCACCGTATTCTCCTTGAGCTAAGGTCACATAGTCCTCGCCCAATCAATCTGGTAAGTCTTCAAGATAGACTCCCAAACCTTCACAGACTTCGTTCACTGGCAATCCACAATGTCTCTTGGATGCTCTGAACGCGACGCCTAACCGTCTGGAGGATGCACAGTCCTCAAGTGTAATAAGTCTTCAAATCACACAGACAAGAAGACTTGAGTGATGCCCAATTCTCTCTGGCTCAGGTGGTTAGGGCTTTACCCTCGCAGGGAATTCTCTCTCAAAGGCTTCGAGGTGGGTTGCTCTCAAACGACAAAAGCCGTACTCTCAATCTAAGCAGCCAACCGTTTATGGTTGTAGGGGGTGGGCTATTTATAGCCACTTGGCAACCCGACCTGATTTGTCCGAAATGACCCTGGGTCACTAAGGAACTGACACGTGTCCCAACGGTCAGATTTCAAACTCACACGACAACTTTACTTGGGCTACAAGCAAAGTTGACTTGTTCGACTCTGGACAAGATTCGCTCTCATAGTCTTCACTCGAAGACATAGCTTTTTGGTTTAGGCATCACTTCAGTCATTCTGACTGGTTCTCCTAGACCCCACTTAACAGTGCGGTGGTTCCTATGACTCAACACAAAAGAAAAAGAACTACGAAAGATCTAAGTCTTCGAGCTCCATAGGCTTCATATCGAGTCTTCTCTTGTCATAGTCTTCAATGTGAATATCTTCATATACCACCTTTGACTTCAATGTCTTCATACATTTTTAGGGGTCATCTCTGGTAGTAAAACCGAATCAATGAGGGACTTCTACCTGTGTTATCCTGCAATTCTCACAAACACATTAGTCCCTCAACTAGGTTTGTCGTCAATACTCCAAAAGCAACTAGGGGTGGCACTAGATGCACTTACAATCTCCCCCTTTTTGGTGATTGATGACAAACTAGTTGAAGTTTTCAACGGGGAATATAATCTGTGAATTTGTAAAAGATAAGGAATTGTCTTCATAAGTTGCAAGGGCTCCCCCTGAAGATGTGCATATAAGTTAATTTGCTTTTGGAATGCAAATGCACATGGCAGGTTGTACTTGTGGAGATCCACTTCAGCTTATGATGACAATCCACTATGCATGTGAAAGTATATGAAGATAATGATATGCATAATGGAAAATGGACGTCTCCAGAATGAGCTAAGTGCGGAATTTATCGTCGCACATGCGGAATTTATCTTCGCAAAACAAGTAGCAGACGACCATCTGGTTTAAGTGTTACAACTCATAAGAACCAATTGTAGCAAAAACAAGAGTTGTAAGCACGAAGCAAAATATAAGACACCCGCCCATATGTACCCGTTTGAAGACTATCAATCTCATATGCTTCTCCCCCTTTTGTCAGTAATGACCAAAAAGGTGTGAAGACATAGAGCCTCTACTCGTTCCCATGAGGAGTAGGTGAAGTAGCAGGGTTGTTGGTGTTGTTTGGCGGTGCAGAAGAGCTTGGAGGTGCTGAAGAATATGGCGGTGAAGTAGCATCGTCTTCTTCCTCAATGATTCTGGCAGTGACTGTGGTAGCAGAGGAAGAGAACTCAGAGTCTTCAAGGGATGGAGTTCCCAGCAGCACAGCTCTTCGAGGAGGTGTGGAGTCAAACTTGAATCTCTCAGTGAAGCCATCCTCTTGAAGATCAGCTTCAGAAAGCATCATCGTTAGCCCTTTCCATGTGCGGCGACAGGTTTCATGGGCAACGAAAGCGTTCTTGGTGGCAAGATTTCGAGTGCGATTAACATCCACCAAGAGGATTTTCATCTGACGCTTCAGCCAGTCATGATGCCTATCTTGTTTCTGATGTAGGGCCACAAGAAGCTCTCGGTCGTTGAGAACACGAGTGCGCTTCTTGGGTCTTGAAGCAGTGGCACTGTCAGTGGCTTCAGTTGAAGCAGGGTGTGGTGCACGTGTAGTGCCAGCCAAAGGATACACCCGAGAAACTACTTCAACGCCTTCAACATTCTGAGTGAAACTCTGATGTTCTGCATTCTGAAGACTTAGAGGTTGCTTGGCAGGCTCAGAATATATGGCTTCAGTTGACATGTCCACGTCAGGCAGGAAGATCCGATGGTTGCGGGCTGAGGGCTGATACTTGATGGCGGAGTGTAGCTTGATCAGCCGCATGACCCAAGGGGTGTAGAATTTCAAACCAAACAGATCCATGCCTGATGCAGCAAGTTGGCGTATGAAGAAGTCCTGTGCATTGAAGCATTTGCCATGAAGTATATAGAAGACCAGAGTCTTCATTGCACCCTGAAGCTTGGCATTTGGAGAGTGCCCTTTGATAGGCCAGAGAGTCCGCCTGATGATGTGATGGATGGTTCTGGGTAGGTACTCAAGGTCTTCAACGAAGAACTCTGTGGGATACGCAGCATCTGGGGGCAATGGCTTCATCATGCTGAGCATTTGGCTCATATTAGGTTCTGGCCGCTGAAAGATGCTCTCAATAGCTTCAGCATGCAGTTGACAGCCTTGCTCGAAAAGATCGCCAGGAGTGGGCAAGCCAGTGAGCTCAATGATGTCAAATGCATTGGCTTCATGATGGACGTTGCCAGTCATCCACTCCAGGATCCCAGTCTTTGGAGCTCTGCTGTATCCTTCGATGTGAAGGGTGGCATAGAATTGTAGCAGCAGCTCTTCATTCCAATGCTCTTCATCAGTGACAAACTGCAGCAGACCACTTGCTTGAAGCAATCCAACGCTTCTTCTAGACAGGGCAGACCAGCTATAGCTTCAACGTCAAGGCGCTTGTGTGGAAAGATGCGACCATGGTTGTAAAGAATGAAAGAGTAGTAGCTTCACTGAGGATAGCTCCAGAACCGATCAGATGATATCCTTTCCCTTGAGTAGGGGTTCTTGAAGCTATCAAAGAACGTGTTGTCTGCCCTGAAGCCATTGATGTTGAAGGAACCAGGTGCTGATGCAGGACCTGGAAACTTTGGCAGTCTGGGGATTGGCTTCTAGACCTGAGGCCTGTGCTCAACATGATAGTTGAATTGGGGACCGGCAGCAGACTTAGGAACAGAAGTGGTGGGTTCAGTGGCTTCGCTGTCATCTGAAGCTTTTGCTGGGGAGGGCTCCACATTAGCTTCGTTGTTGGTTGTGGCAGCCTCAAGATGTTCATCCCCCACTTGACTAGCTGGAGGGTCGGTCACAAGCACGTTCTCGTGGACAACTGCTTCTTGGTGGAGCAGAGGAGTGGGCTCTTGTGGTACTTCTTCTTCTGCGGCTGATGCAGCCGGAATGTCTTCAGCATAGACTTGAGGCCTTGGACCTTTGCGAAGCCTGCGGAACGCAGACGACGCCTGTGGGGTTGGAGTGGGCTGGGCCTCATAGTCTTCTTCCTCTTGAGGGCGATCTGCCCATGAAGCATCCTGTGTAATTGGCGTCAGTGGACGACCAATGTTGATGAGTTCGCTGTGTTCTAACTGAGGAAGGGCTGCATCATCTTCTACATTGTCACGATGACCAATGTCTTCAGCAGCGATGGGATCAGCTGCTGGAATGTCTTCAGCTTCAGGAGCCTCTGTGGAAGCGGGCTCATGAACCGTCAGTTGACGTTCTGCGTCAGGGTGAACCATAGAAATGGGTTCAACTATCAAGGGCTCTGTGGGAGCAGCCCGAGCTTTCTTGGTCTTTCTCTTTTTCTTGCTGGGGGAGGTAGGAGAGGCTTCAGAGCTTTTCCTCTTCCTGGCTTCAGCCTCAGCAGTTCTTGTCTTCTTGAGCTCTGAAGCTGTTGATCAACTCTTAGGCTTCGAGCCAATCATTCTTGTTGGGAAGACAATCGGAACTGCTTCTTGCCTTGGTGCATCAGATTCAGCCATAGCAGGCTTCTTCTTCTTCTTTGCGGCCATCCTGGGGTCGATACCAGGACGCCCAAGTGCCTTGCGCTTCTCAGCATCATTATAGGCTTGCACACATCTGTCAGCCAGAGTCTTCATGCGCTCACGCGAGCCCTGAGCTTCTGCATGCTTCTTCACAAAGGCTTCCTTGAGCTCGTGCATCATTGTCTTGAAGTTCTTCACTTCTTGCACGCTGAGCTTGGCCATATGCTTCTTGAACTGAGCCTTCTCATAGTCAATTTTCTGCTTCAGTTCAACTATGCGCTGGGCAATAGCAAGTTCTGAAGTAATGGCGCCTTGGAAGGCGACACTGAGGCCAATAGGTAGCTGCAGATCTTCAAAGCTGATGTTTGGCGTGTCAAACCACTCGTCAATGAAGCAGTGGATGATGGCGACATCAAAGAGAGGCAGATTATTGAAGATTTCTGCTTCTTCTTTGCTCTTGATGAGCTGCTCAAGAGCGTCATCTGCAAGATCTTCATCACTTGACAGATCAATGGCTTCACTGCGCAGGATGGCAGCAGCTGTGAGCTCTTTGCCAGTGTGAGACAGAGACATCTTGGCCTTCTGGTGCCTTGAGACGCGTGATAAGTCTTTAGACTGCACACTGTCTTCAGGAGGTGCAGTCGCCAATGGCTTCGCCTTTGAGATTTTTGGTGAAGGGGCTGGCTTTGAAGCTTTTGGTTTCTTCAACTGCTTTGGCTTCGACACTGCAGGCGCGTCATCAGACTCAGTGTCAGCCGCAGGCTCATTCACTGCAGTCTCTTGAACCAAGATGTAGGTGATGAGGCCTTCAAGGTTGGCATACGGACCGATGACATTGGGTTCTGCTTCTCATGTGCCATCTGCCCTTGGTGCTGAGGGACCAGGGTTTAAGTCTAACCCAAATTTCTTCTTGTTCTGCTTCGCTGAGTTTTGGGCAAACTGGAAGTTGCGCTTGAACAGATTGTCGTCACGACACCAGAGTAGTGACGACGGATGTGCATCATCAGGCTGTGGCCCACGAACCATGCATGGATAGAAGCTTTGGGCAATAGCTTCATCTCTGGACTTGGGTTGAAGATTCTTGTATAAGATGTCTCCCCACGGTCTTTTGATGGCGCTTTTCTCAGCATACTCTTGGGTTGTGAAGCGGTATTTGAACCATTGTTCTGCCCAATAGCGTCGAATCCATTGGATTCGGGTCTTGCGCTGACCATAATCCTCTTCAGGATCTGTCTTATACATTTTTGCGAGTTCATCAGGCAGATCTTTGGATGTTCCGCCACGACGTTGTCTGCCCCCCTTCCTTGCTGCTTTCTCTGAAGCCATAAGCTTTAACTTGAAAGGCTTCAAAACGTTCAAAGGCTTCAACGGCTTTCTCTTGCTGGACCAACAGGAACTGGCTTCAGGAGAATTTATGTGATGCTGTAAGAATTCTGCAAATGAATGCAGACTGTAAGAACCAAAGGATTCTCCCACGGACATGTACCTGTGACAGCATTAAGGTGCGAGGGAAGGGGAAGAGGTCATATGCATTCTCAGAAGATTTTGAAGATAAATCAGTTTAGAAGACATTGACCTCATCGTGCGAAGACATTCACTCATAGATAAGAAGTTGGTTCTAGATTTCTACGAATCCACAGATCAGTACAAGTGAGGAATCTAACTACTTTGTGAAGCACAAGTGAATATACTAGGCATGTTATGAGATGCAGTTTGAGAGAGATCTAGTTTGTGTGAGCAGAAACTGCTTGTGGTAGAAAGTGACAGATCAATAGGATCAACGGTGCTGTAAAAAGGGAGTTTTATTTACCACACTAAGAACTGCTAGACGGAGTGGGAGATGAGGCCGAGTAGTTCACTCGTCCATGCACTAACTTGGCGACGGAGGAGACCTACGGCGACGGCGGAGAGGACGATGTCCACGGTCGGCGTGAAGATGGCGTCGGAGAGGTTGCGGCAGTGAAGCGCTTCGTCGCCGGCGTCGTCCAGAGCTAGCGGTGGCGCTAGGGTTCGTGCGAGGGTGGAAGAAGAGATAGTTACCGCTGTGATAGTGTATTTATAGGCACAGGGGGGGCACTGTGCTATTACACAGGTGCCCCTGGCGATTCGCATCTGAGTAACACGTGGCCAGTATGCGGAGTTTTGGGGTTTGTTCCACGTCCCACACACGCCTGGATTGTCGGGTGGTCGTTCCTACTTCTTCGGATTTCATGTGGAGGAATGAGCATTGAAAACGGACTTAATGGTTGTCTCTATATCTTCTGCTGACAAGGACGCAGAGAAGACATTCGACAGTTTCAATAGAATGCATATGACTTGGAGAGATAGAGTTTGAGATAGAAAGCATAGAGAAGTTGGGGTCTGATCACATTCACTTAGTTCAAAAGATTCAACACGAAGACATAGCTATAAGTGAATGATGTAGAGGACAGAACAATAGCATATATATATGTATATATCTATAATCAACATAGTGAAGATAATCATGAAAATATGTTGAGTTCGAAGCCAAACCAAATGTGAAGACATTGCAAGGTAACGCCATGAGTGAAACACTTCAAAACAGAACGTTTGGTGGTGGCGTTACCCACCGTATAGGAAGTATTAGACCCAGACACAGCGCACAATTATTGTGGTGCTCCAAAGTCAAATTCCACATTAATGTATTCACACTTAGTATGTATGTCTTCATTGATTGAAGATATACTTCACTTCGTGTGTTGCACATCTAAGTCATCAATATGCATAAGGGTTAGGATGTGTGCCTGATCACAGGACATTTGAGGATTCCAGGATATTTAGCTCACACCATAACTTGCAAAACCTTTTCTCATCCAAGGGCTTGGTGAAGATATCTGCCAATTGCTCTTCAGTGTTGACGTGTATGATATCAATGTCTTCCTTCACAACATGATCTCTGAGAAAGTGACGACGAATTTCAATGTGCTTTGTCTTCGAGTGCTGAAGTGGGTTGTTGGCAATCTTGATGGCACTTTCGTTGTCGCGGTAAAGTGGTACTTGCTTCAGATGGATGCCATAGTCCTTGAGTGTTTGCTTCATCCACAGAAGCTGAGCGCAGCAAGATCCAGCAGCAATGTATTCAGATTCAGCAGTGGAGAGAGATACACAGTTCTGCTTCTTTGAAGACCAATATACAAGTGATCGTCCCAGAAAGTGACATGTGCCTGATGTAGACTTGCGATCAACTTTATCACCAGCATAATCAGCATCCGAGAATCCACCCAAATCAAACTCTGAGCCCTTTGGATACCATAATCCTAGAGTTGGGGTGTGAGCCAAATATCGAAGAATTCGCTTCACAGTAAGTGATGCGACTCCTTTGGTGCCGCTTGAAATCGAGCACACATGCAAACACTAAGCATAATATCTGGCCTAGATACACATAGATAAAGTAAAGAACCAATCATGGAGCGGTATACCTTTTGATCGAACTCTTTACCGTTGTCGTCAGGACCCAGATGATGTTTGGCTGGCATTGGTGTTGTGAAGCCTTTGCAGTCTTGCATACCGAACTTCTTCAGGCAATCTTTGAGATACTTCTCTTGAGATATGAAGATGCCATTGCGTTGTTGTCATATTTGAAGACCAAGGAAGAACTTCAGCTCCCCCATCATGGACATCTGATATTGCTCTTGCATCATATATCCAAACTCTTCACTGTACTTCTGATTGGTGCAGCCGAAGATAATTTCATCCACATATATTTGGCACCAAACAGTTCACCATCATATGTCTTCGTGAAAAGAGTGGGATCTAGGGAACCAGGTATGAAGCCTTTGCTCTTCAGGAAGTATTTGAGTGTGTCGTACCAGGCCCTAGGGGCTTGTTTGAGGCCATACAGTGCCTTGTTGAGCTTGTATACCATGTCAGGATGTTTTGGATTTTCAAAGCCAGGTGGTTGTGCGACATACACTTCTTCTTCAATCTTGCCATTGAGAAAGGCACTCTTCACATCCATTTGATATAGAAGTATGTTATGATGATTTGCATAGGCCAGCAGTATGCGTGTGGCTTCAAGCCTAGCCACAGGAGCAAATGTTTCATCGAAGTCAATGCCTTCCACTTGAGTATATCCTTGAGCAACGAGACGAGCTTTGTTTCTGACAACTTGACCATGCTCATCTTGCTTGTTGCGGTATATCCATTTGGTGCCTATTATATTGTGCTTCCATGGATCAGGACGCTTAACCAGTTCCCATACATTATTCAGCTCAAACTGTTGAAGCTCGTCTTGCATAGCTTGAATCCATTCAGGTTCCATGAAGGCTTCTTCAACTTTCTTGGGTTCTGATATTGAGACGAATGCGAAGTGCCCACAGAAATTTGCTAGCTGAGTTGCCCTTGAACTAGTGAGTGGACCAGGTGCATTGATGCTATCAATTATTCTTTCAATCTGCACTTCATTGGCAATGCGAGGATGTACAGGGCGAAGACTTTGCTCTTGCTGTTCATTGTCATTGTTGGAAGGAATGTCTTCAGGCTGAGCATTGTCTTCATGTTGATCAGGTGCTGAAATAATAAGTTCTTCTTCAGGATGAGCTTCAGAAGGTATAATTTCTCCAGTTCCCATCAGCTTGATTGATTCACTGGATGGAACTTCATCTAGCACACTTGGCAGGTGCTCTCTTTGTGATCCGTTGGTCTCATCGAACCGCACATCCACTGTTTCAACCACTTTGTAATGAAAGAGATTGAAGACTCTGTAGGAGTGCGAATCCTTTCCATATCCAAGCATAAAACCCTCATGTGCTTTTGGTGCAAAATTTGAGGTGTGATGTGGGTCCTTGATCCAGCACCTTGCGCCAAATACTCTGAAGTAACTGACATTTGGCTTTTTGCCAGTAAGGAGCTCATAAGATGTCTTGTTCAGTAGCTTGTGAAGATAAACACGATTGATTGTATGGCATGCAGTATCAATAGCTTCGGACCAGAATTTTCTTGGGGTCTTGTATTCATCTAGCATCGTTCTGGCCATCTCAATTAGTGTTCTGTTCTTGCGTTCGACGACGCCATTCTGCTGTGGCGTGTACGGGGATGAGAATTCATGTGTGATGCCCATGGTATCAAGATATGTATCAAGGCTAGTGTTCTTGAATTCAGTGCCATTATCACTTCTAATGTGCTTTATCTTGGCGCCAAAATTGTTCATAGCACGATTGGCGAAGCGTCTGAAGACATCCTGCACTTCAGTCTTGTAAAGGATTATGTGCACCCAAGTATATCTTAGAATAATCATCAACAATAACGAAGCCATAGAGGCAAGCAGTAGTAGTTAGAGTTGAGTAATGAGTGGGACTGAAAAGATCCATGTGAAGCAGTTCGAAGGGTTGAGTAGTAGTCATGATTGTCTTCGAGGGATGTTTGGCCCTCGTCATTTTCCCTGCTTCACAGGCACCGCATAAATGGTCTTTCTTGAACTTGACGCCCTCGATGCCTATGACATGCTTCTTCTTCGCAAGGGTGTGGAGGTTCCTCATGCCAGCATGTCCAAGCCTCCGATGCCATAGCCAGCATTCTGAAGCCTTTGCTAGAAGACATACTGCAAGCTATGGCCCTGCTGAGAAATCTACCACGTACAAATCATCTTTTCGATACCCTTCAAACACTAGAGACTTGTCAGATTCCATTAGTACAAGGAAACGATATTTTCCAAACATTACGATCATGTTCAAATCGCACAGCATTGAGACAGACATTAAGTTGAAGCCAAGGGATTCAACAAGCATGACTTTATCCATGTGTTGATCCCTTGAGATTGCAACTCTACCTAGACCCAATACCTTACTTTTACCAGTGTCAGCAAATGTGATGTGGCTCTTGTCGGATGGACGTAAAGTTGAGTCCATAAGAAGACTTCTTTTGCCAGTCATGTGATTTGTACACCCACTATCAATAATCCATTCTGAAGACGCTGGTGTCGTACCCTACAGTGCAGTTAGGGGGATAGGCTTCACCAAGTGCATTGTGAAGCAAAAACATTTGACGAACCAGTGGGTTATGAAAGCTTAGATCCAGGTTAGGACTAATAGGGAGTGTAGCAAGCGATTCAGGTACGAAGTACATAGTAAGACAATTTGGGCATTTGATCTTGCGTCCTACAAGATGTTTAAGGTCCCCAGCAATAGCGTCAGACGATTTTGGTTTTCTGCTGGAGACCTTTCCCTGCAAAAGAGAGTTAAGCCTTCTTAACCACCCACATCTTCAAGGGTGGCTTAGAAGCAATAAGTCTAAGTGCAGCATCTGAGAATTTTGGCTTTGAAGCCTTAGCAAACAGTCTTGCAGGTGGACAATAGTACTCATAAGAATAAGAAGAATAGTTCCTGGTCTTATGAACATAGCGGTTTGATGAGCCGCTCTCATATTCATATGACTGAGTATGGTTTCCCTGCAAAACATTTGTGTTAGTGCGACTCAGGTGAGTCCTCTATTTGTATGAAGCCTTTGGACCGTATGAAGCCTTTGGTCTGAGGTTTGTCTTCTTCAAGTGAGCTATCATGAAGACATTCACAGGAAGATTTTCCAGACACCTTCTCGGAACCCAGATCTTCTTCATAGGCGGTCCATTCCTGCAGTTAGTACCAATGTACCTGGCAAACACTTCACCATTCTGATTCTTAAACAGTATATAGTTTGCATCGAAGGATTCATCAATGATAATGGGGTTAGCACAAGTGAAGCTAGTTAGATTGGATGGATCTTCTGAAGGTTCCTTTGCAGCAACCCACATGGTTTTGGGGTACTGCTCAGGTTTCCAGTAAGAGCCATCTGCATTCATTTTCCTTACGAACCCTACACCCTCTTTCCTAGGGTTTTTGTTCAGAATCTGCTTTTTCAGGACATCACATAGCGTCTGATGCCCTTTAAGGCTTTTGTACATCCCTATTTCAAGCAATGTCTTCAACCTAGCATTCTCATCAGCAATAGCGGTGGTATCCTCAACAGAGGGGTTAGTTACCGCATCAACGGTTGAAGATATTGCAACAGCAGTAGCAGTAGAACATTCAGCAACATAAGTAGCATTATCACGCTCAATGCATTTAAGACATGGTGGTTCAAATCCTTCCTGAGCGGGACTGATCTGTTTGGCGCGAAGTGACTCGTTTTCCGTTTGAAGATCTTCATGAACCGCTCTCAATTTCTCAAGATCTTGCTTCCTTTGAAGATAATCATAGGAAAGCTTTTCATGAGTTGTTGAGAGAGTTTCATGACGATTTTCAAGTTCCTGATACTTAACGTGAAGATTTTTTATGTCTTCAATTAAGGATTCAGATCGAGTCATTTCAGCACCCAACAGATCATCGCTTCTGTCTAACAGTTTTTGAATATGTTCCATAGCTTTCTGTTATTCAGTTGCAATTTTAGCAAGTGTTTTGTAGCTAGGTTTTGAAACACAATCAGAGTCATTGTCACTAGATGTTTGATACTGAGTAGTGCGTGTGTTTACCTTGGCACCGCGTGCCATGAAGCAGTAGGTAGAAGGGGAGTAGTCCTTGTCATTTGCATCGGTGTCGGTCATGAAGTCATTGTCTTCAGTGTTGCAGATGGACTTGGCAATGTATGCTGTAGCCAGACTTGCGACGCCTGAGTCGGATTCCTCTTCAGACTCCACCTCCGCCTCCTCAGAAGCAGACTCCTCCTCTGAATCCATTTCCTTGCCAACAAACGCACGTGCCTTGCCAGATGAGCTCTTCTTGTGTGATCAAGACTTTGAGGAAGACTTGGAAGAAGACTTTGAGTATTTATTCTTCTTCTTCTTATCGTCAGAGTCATATTCCTTGCTCTTCTTCTTCTTTTTGTTCTCATTGTCCCACTGTGGACACTCAGAGATGAAGTGGCCAAGTTTCTTGCACTTGTGACATGTTTTCTTCTTGTAGTCATGAGCAGGAGCTTCATCATTCCTTGAACTTGATCGGGAAGACTTCCTGAAACCTTTCTTCTTCGTGAATTTTTGGAACTTCTTGACAAGCATAGCAAGTTCCCTTCCAATGTCTTCAGGATCATCAGAACTGCTATCAGATTCTTCTTCAGATGAGGAGACAGCTTTTGCCTTCAAGGCACGAGTTCGCCCATAGTTTGGACCGTAGATATCCCTTTTCTCCGAAAGATGAAACTCATGTGTGTTGAGCCTCTCAAGTATGTCAGACGGATCGAGTGTCTTGAAATCAGGACATTCTTTGATCATCAGGGTCAGGATGTCAAACGAACTATCAAGTGATCTCAGCAGCGTCTTGACGACTTCGTGTTTGGTAATCTCAGTGGCGCCGAGGGCTTGAAGCTCATTTGTGATGTCAGTGAGTCAGTCAAATGTGTGCTGGACATTCTCATTGTCATTTCGCTTGAAGCGGTTGAAGAGGTTGCGAAGGACACTGATTCTTTGATCTCTCTGGGTTGAGATGCCTTCATTGACCTTGGAGAGCCAGTCCCAGACCAGCTTGGATGTCTTCAAGGCACTCACACGGCCATACTGTCCTTTGGTTAGATGACCACAGATGATGTTCTTCGCAGTAGAGTCTAGTTGAACGAATTTCTTGACATCAGCAGCAGTGACACCTTCTCCAGCCTTGGGAACGCCGTTCTCGACGACATACCATAGGTCGACCTCAATGGCTTCAAGATGCATATGCATCTTATTCTTCCAATAGGGATATTCAGTTCCATCGAAGACGGGGCACGCAGCGGAGACTTTAATTATCCCTGCAGTCGACATAGCTAAAACTCCAGGTGGTTAAACCGAATCACACAGAACAAGGGAGCACCTTGCTCTGATACCAATTGAAAGTGTGTTATATCGACTAGAGGGGGGTGAATAGGCGATTTTTATGAAAGTCTTCAAAACGTGGAAGTTATGAAGACAAACAGTAGAGATATGCCTATTACTATGCAGCATAAGTTAGACTACACTAGGCAAGCCATGGTCAAGTATCAATAGAGTGAAAGCACAGTGACAAATAGTTGTAGTGTAATAAGGATCAGGTAGGAAGATACTATGAAGCCAAACAGATCATACACTCACGTTCTGAAGACAAAAGATAGAACAGACACGCAATGACTTCACAATGAGTGATCAGTAAGTAAAAGGAAGTGAAGATGAAACCAGTGACTCATTGAAGACAATGATGTGTTGGATCAGTTCCAGTTGCTGTCACAACTGTACGTCTAGTTGGAGCGGCTAGGTATTTAAACCTTAGGACACACAGTCCCGGACACCCAGTCCTGAACATGCAGCTCAGGACAACAAGTCCTCACAGTATTCTCCTTGAGCTAAGGTCACATAGTCCTCGCCCAATCACTCTGGTAAGTCTTCAAGATAGACTCCCAAACCTTCACAGACTTCGTTCACTGGCAATCCACAATGTCTCTTGGATGCTCTGAACGCGACGCCTAACCGTCTGGAGGATGCACAGTCCTCAAGTGTAATAAGTCCTCAAATCACACAGACAAGAAGACTTGAGTGATGCCCAATTCTCTCTGGCTCAGGTGGTTAGGGCTTTACCCTCGCAGGGAATTCTCTCTCAAAGGCTTCGAGGTGGGTTGCTCTCAAACGACAAAAGCCGTACTCTCAATCTAAGCAGCCAACCGTTTATGGTTGTAGGGGGTGGGCTATTTATAGCCACTTGGCAACCCGACCTGATTTGTCCGAAATGACCCTGGGTCACTAAGGAACTGACACGTGTCCCAACGGTCAGATTTCAAACTCACACGACAACTTTACTTGGGCTACAAGCAAAGTTGACTTGTCCGACTCTGGACAAGATTCGCTCTCATAGTCTTCACTCGAAGACATAGGTTTTTGGTTTAGGCATCACTTCAGTCATTCTGACTGGTTCTCCTGGACCCCACTTAATAGTGCGGTGGTTCCTATGACTCAACACAAAAGAAAAAGAACTATGAAATATCTAAGTCTTCGAGCTCCATAGGCTTCATATCGAGTCTTCTCTTGTCATAGTCTTCAATGTGAATATCTTCATATACCACCTTTGACTTCAATGTCTTCATACATTTTTAAGGGTCATCTCTGGTAGTAAAACCGAATCAATGAGGGACTTCTACCTGTGTTATCCTGCAATTCTCACAAACACATTAGTCCCTCAACTAGGTTTGTCGTCAATACTCCAAAACCAACTAGGGGTGGCACTAGATGCACTTACAGGGTACCCGCGGGTACCCATACTCATGGGCAAAACTACCATCCCTAGGAATAGAAGATGCCGACGCTCCTCCCTCCAGTAGCTCTGCCCAACCAATTGCACCGAGAATGACAGCAATACTCATTGATTTCGGTAGCTGGCGTGGCTGGTGGCCAGCGACACATGCTATCTCGGGTGACAAATGGTAAACCAACTGCGCTATATTACAAATAATTGCAAACTATTTTAACTACCTACCTGGAAAAAACCTACAAACAAAGACGACGTCTCCAAGTCCTCTGAAGCAAATGTATGTTGCGTTCAAAAAATAAGTTTTATGTAAGAATGGGTACTTTCTGTTGAATATATGTGTACGTGTATATTGTGTCTTGGGCCAACTTCCTAGTTCATATGTATAGTTGAGATTGTGGTCCCCTATGTACTCATATATATCGTATCTGGTGCACCGATCAATGCATTGTATTGCACAGCCTATTATTTCCCTTCTACACGGTATTTATCGCAGGTCGTTCCTAGACCTAGCCGTCGCCGCTTCCTCCCTTCGCCCCCTCCCCTCCCCCCCCTCACGGCCGCCGCCGCCCTCCCACCCGCCGCCGCGCCTCCCGCCGCCGCCGGGACTTCCTCCTCAGCCGTCACCGTTGCCGGTCGCTGCCGCGCCCCCAAGCCTCCGCACCTCCCTCCCCACCTCGCGCAGCACCGCTCTCCCCACCCAACGCCGCCGCCGCCGGTCGCCGCCGCTCCCTCCTCTCCCTCTTTCGCACCTTTAGGATCGAAAGTACGTCTAGAGGGGGGGTGATTAGACTACTTGACCAACTAAAAACTTAACCTTTTCCCAATTTTAGTTCTTGGCAGATTTTAGCTATTGTAGGACAAGTCAAGTAATCATCACACAATTCAAGCAAGCATGCAAAGAGTATATTGGCAGCGGAAAGTAAAGGATGCAACTTGCAAGAATGTAAAGGGAAGGGTTTGGAGAATTCAAGCGCAATTGGAGACATGGATGTTTTTCCCGTGGTTCGGATAGGTGGTGCTATCCTACATCCACGTTGATGGAGACTTCAACCCACAAAGGGTAATGGTTGCGCGAGTCCACAAAGGGCTCCACCCACAAAGGGTAACGGTTGCGCGAGTCCACGGAGGGCTCCACCCATGAAGGGTCCACGAAGAAGCAACCACATGATCATCAATGTCTCATGAGCAATGACATAGTATCTCAAGCACTCAAAAGCAAACAAAGTTCGAAAAACCACCAAATAAAGCAAGAGAGAAAAAAGCAACACTCTCTCTCTCGAAGCCTATGATCTATACATTTTTCTCCCCCTTTGGCAACAAGTTACCAAAAAGTTCCTAGAAAATGCATAGTGCTAGATCGACGCTCAGGCTAGATCTTCTGGTGGTGGTGGAGTCCGGAGCACTCCAAGGATGAAGCCTTCTGTAGACGTGGTCGGAGTCGAGGCTGAAGTAGATGCTGGAGCTGGTGGAACTGAAGCTGTAGCTGGTGCAGAAGTGGTGGCTCTGGTGTCAGCAACTGGCACTGCAGATGACCTCGGACCTCGTGGCACTCTGGCAAAGGCATCAGTTGTAGTCCTGCCTCTCCTCTCCTGCATGTCATCCTGGAGCTGCTCCACGGCAGTCTGAATCTCTGTCACCTTGACATCCAAGTCATAGAACTTTTGTTCCATGATTCTCTCTAGGCTTGCCTGGTTCTGAGTTAGGGTGGCTAGTCCTTTCTCAATCCGCAGGGTGGATGCAATCAGGTAACCAAGCTGCTCTTGTTTGGTTTTCAAGAAATACTCAGATGCCTCCTCTTGAGTTGGCATCTTGGCAGCTTTCTCCTTCCTTGCCTTCTCCTTATTTGCTTGTGCTTGTGCAGACGATGGCTCATTCTCAGTCATGACAACTTGATTATCCTCAAAATCTGGACGGATGGGCAGGTGTTCCTTGTCCAATAAGTATATGCCCGTGCCCATCTTGGAGTTGATAAGCTCCTGAATCTGTGGGGCATATCCACAGCTCCTCTTTTGGTCTGCTGCAGTCCTCTTGATAGTTTCTACCATGAGGCTCATCACCTTGAACTTCTGTGGCACATCAAAGATATGTAGCAAGTTGATTGCATGGCCTCTTATCATCTTGTGATCACCTGACTTGGGCAACAAGGTGTGCCTCAATATCCAATTGATTGTTGGCAGCCCTGACAGAAGATAATGCACTGAGCCAAATTTGAAAGTGTCAAGTGCTTCATTTGGAATTTCCTTGTACATATTGGACATAGAGTTGTGGTCCATCTTCTTCTTGGCATAGATATCCAAGTCATCTTCATTTCCCTCTGGGGCATTGGTCAACTTAGCCCATTCTTCAACAGTAGATTGGTACCTCGTACCTTCAGACATCCATGTTATCCTACCATCTGGATAAAAATGTGATGTGGAGTAGAATTGCATGATGAGCTCCTCATTCCACTTTGTGAGCTTCTGCCCAACAAAGTCTGCTACTCCACAAGCATTGAAGCTGTCATACACTCCAGGGTAGTATTCCTCATTTTTCTTGATGTATTCCCAGTCGACCCATCTCATATCACAGACAATTGGCTTCTTGTCAAGCAGCACTGTCTCATAGAAATCTTGCTGCTCCTTGGTGTGAAACCTGTAGTCAACTGCAGTCCTTCTCCTTGAAGCATACGGATCTGCTTCTCTCCACTTCCTCAGCCCTGAATCTCTCCTGAGCTTCATATCCTCAGCCACAGGATGAGCATCGTTGTGGTCTGGGATCTTGGGCTTGAGTTTTCTGAGTACTTGCTCTTCATCATCTTCTTCAGCAGCTTCAGGCACTGGGGCATTGTTCTTTTCAGTTGCAGGTATGCTCCTTGTATTTCTCTTTGGTGCAGACTTAGGCTTGGAGGCAGCTTTGGGTGCTTCTTTGGGCTTAGATGTGGCAGCCCCTGATCTTATAGCATCACCCATAAGCTTAGGTGCCTTAGGTGCTGGTGCAGCAACCTCTTCTTCTTCCTCTTCTTCCATGATGGAAGCCTTTCCAAGCACTCTGGCTACGGTCTTCTTGACCCTTTCCTTCCTTTTCTTTCCTTCAGCAGCAACTGTCTCTTTGGGAGTGGACTTCTCAGGAATCTTGGTTGAAGCTCTGGCCTTTGGCATAGGCTGCCTGCCTGCTGGCATTTCGATCTTCATCCCTGGTTTTGTTCCTTGAGCTGACTCAACTCTCTTGGAAGTTGCTTCCTCTTCTTCCACATAGTCCTCATCCTCTGAGTCTGAGGTTCTCTTCCTCCTTTGTCTGGTTGCAGCTTTTGGCAGATTGCTAGGGGTGCTCCTGCTGCCTTCATCAGAAGAACTGGAGGGACTAGTGCCCTCACTCATGTGCACTTGCTGTTCTGACACATTCTGGCTGTCACTCTGGTCTAACATGATGAACAAGCTGACTGCTGACCCTGTGAACATTTTATAGATGAGGTAGAATAGATGAGCATCACAAAATGCAGAGATTTGTGCAAAAGAATGATCCAAAAACTTAGTTTTAGTTTCCCACTGAAATCATCTCGGATCTACCGATTTTTAAACTCGGTGATACCGAAGCAGTTTTGGCACCTAAACTAGTGAACTCGGTCAGACCGAGTCACAGTTCGGTGGCAGCGAGACTGCTAGGGTTTCACAAAGTTCCAAAATCAGTCACACCGATAAGTAATTTTCGGTCAGACCGAGTCTCACTTGTGCAATGGCATAAGCCAAATCGGTGGGACCGAGTTTTTCAACTCGGTGGGTCCGAGATGGTTTTGGCGGAAACCTAACCCTAAAATTTTCGAATCACAACTAATCTACGAACGCATTGACTGGATAGGAGTGTTTCAATCGTGGCAAGAATCATGATGATCACAATGTGCTAAGAATCAGATTGGGGAATAGCACAAAGATCGAGTCCATACCCTAGTTCGGTGGAGACTCGCTACGGCGGCAACGGCGGGGTAGAATTCTGTTGACGGCGACGGAGACCAGCAACTGGAGGCGGCTGGCGGCGAGGAGATGATCCGAAGACCAAGTTGGCAGAGCAGGCTATCGCGCGGGCGAAGGGGTTCGGAGAAATTTCCAAATTTTTGCCCGTGACTATATATAGCCCGACCCTGTCAGTGTGACCGAGTGGAACGACTCGGTGGCACCAAGATTCATAACTGCAAGCAGTTACTGAAACTCGGTGTGACCGAAAGGTTCAAATCGGTTGCACCGAGATCGAAAACCTAGATCAACTTAATGAGCTCGATAGGACCGAAAGTGGGGTATCGGTCAGACCGAGAATCATAAAGAGGTTTTGGAAGTTTAAGTCTATGACGAATCGGGGACTCCGAGCGCTCCTCACACAGAGTGGTTCGAATCTGACTTGATCAAATTTTGTGATGTAGCATGAATAGAGTTTGAGACGAGAAAAGCATAGATAGCTAGAGGAGGTTCTTAGGCATTCTTGTCCATCCACTTGGCAAAAGGAAATAAAGCCAAACAATCAAAACAACAAGTGGATGTCCTCGAATGAGTAAAATATGCAACCAACATGCTCACACAATAAGATGGCAAATGAAATATGTGACAAGGCATGCACAACCAATTCTAGCATCTATCAAGCAATTTGCGATGACAAGGTCATCTATATATGAGTATATTGGCTTAGGAGTCAAGTGAGAACACTTGATCATAGGTCATACTCATCATTTAAGCTCAAGTGGGGTTACCACTTTTACATAAAGCATTGTTGTGTTCACATCTTTAGAGTTGCTTTAGCTCAAGTCTTAGAGTAAATCTCACCCTAGATGTGATATCCCCCCTTTAGAGGGATGAACTAACCTCGGGTTTTGTCGATGATGACTTCATGTAGATGCTAAAGATGCGGATGCTCAATGTTGATGTAGATCACTTGGAGCTATCCATTTGAGTGAATTGCACTTTCAATACCTACATGGGTTAGTCCCACAAGGAACAAACAAGGATATCCGTAGACATAGAGTGATGCACACACAAGATGATGTCCATGAAAACTTTTAGGTTACCTTGTCCCTTGTCTTACCAACAAGAGGGTTTGTGACTCCTTGAACTAGTGCAAGATGTGGAAGTTGATTGCACTTGTTCTTGCCAAAATGATAAGAGTGAAGTATGTTGGCGGAGTCACCCTCAAGAACTCTCTAGTTCTTCTTCTTTTGGATCCACACCATCTTGATGGGAATCCTTGGAGTTGTAGTCGTACTTGATGAAGTGGAACTTGAAGTAGTCTTGGGAATCCACTTGACTAAGGTCTTAGGAGCTTCTTCAAATGCATCAATTTCCTCTTGAAGCTTGTCCTTGCCTTTTTGCTTGTAGTCTTGTGGTGGAAGATCATCTTGAGCTTGTGTCCCCTTGAAAGAAGTATCATACTTCTCTTGTTGAGGAACAAACTTTGTCTTGGGGTATTGATCTTCTTCCCACTCAACTCCATTGGCATTGAACTTACGTTCAAAACCAACACCTTGATTCTTCCGGTGCATTCCTTGCTTGCGCACAATTTCCTCGAATTGCTTACTTCCGGCAAGGCTTTTGTACACTCCTTTCTCTATAATTCCCTTCAATAAGCTATTTTCTTGCTCAAGTGTAACTTGGCTAAGAGAATCATTAGTGGAATCAAGAGAACTACTAGAAGCAACAATATTGGATTTAGCATGATCATTGTTACTGCTAGAGGAAGAATCTTTCTTGTTCTTGTTACTAGAATTGACTTGAGGCATGTAAGTGGATAAGAGTAAACGCTTGGCAATGTAAGAACTTTTCTTGCGGAGATCATCATTGATTGCTTTTAAGAACTCATGCTTTTGCTCAAGATTGAGCTTTTCAAAGCGTAATTTCTCATGAGCTCTTAAAAGTTCTCAATGATCTTCGAAGATAGTTTCATGAGCTAACTTAAGAGTGTTTAGTTCTTTAGTTAGAGCCTCAATCTTCTCCTTATCATTGTCATTCGTTTTATCTTGATTAGCATGATTAATTGATGTTTCATCATAGTATTCATCACTAGAGTTGTCAACAACCAAATCACCTAACAAGTCATCTTCATCACTATTGAAATCAACATACTCGGGATGTGTTACCTTAGGACCTTTGGCCATGAAGCATCTTCCAATTCCTTCATTTGGTGAGTCAAATATGTCGTAGGAGTTGGTTGACACAAGTGCTAGTCCGGCAACACCTTCATCTTGAGTATCTTCGGAGTTGGAGTGATAACTTCTCTCGGAGTGGCTGTCAGAGTCGGAGTCGGATACCCATTCACCAACATGAGCTTGATGTCTTTGTTTTGTGTAGCTCCTTGATGATCTTTCCTTCCTTTCCGAATCCTTGCTTCTCCGTGAGTATCTTCGTTCATAACGATCATCTCTACTCCTTCTCTCTCTTGGTGGTGATTCTTTGCTTCTTCTTTTTGGAGAATCTTCTCTTCTCTTGTAGGGAGCCGTACACTCATTGGAATAGTGTCCGGGTCTTCCACAGCTGTAGCAGTTTCGCTCTCAAGTAGAAGATATTTTGTCATTGTAGGACCTTGACTTGAAGCTTCTATCTTTGCTTCTACTCTTGTAGAACTTGTTGAAGTTCTTCACCATTAAGCTCAATTCTTCATTGAAGTTTTGTTTCTCACATGATGATGTAGGGGCTTCACATGAGGCTTTGTAGGCACCACTTGATTTGTTGTGAAGTTCCTCTTTATCCTTAAGTGACATCTCATGAGCAACAATTCTTCCAGTCACCTCCGTTGGCTTGAGATCTTTGTAATTGGGCATCATTTGGATCAATGTGCACACGGTATCATATTTTCCATCCAAGGCTCTTAGAATCTTCTTGATGATGAATCTATCGGTCATCTCTTCACTTCCTAAGCCAGCAATCTCATTTGTGATGAGAGCAAGCCTAGAGTACATTTCAGCGACACCTTCACCATCCTTCATCTTGAACTTGTCAAGTTGACTTTGAAGCACATCAAACTTGGATTCCTTGACGGAGTCGGTACCTTCGTGCATATCAATCAAAGTGTCCCAAATTTCCTTTGCATTCTCAAGACGGCTGATTTTGTTGAATTCTTCGGGGCACAATCCGTTAAAGAGAATATCACAAGCTTGAGCATTGTATTGCAACATCTTCAACTCATCCGCGGTAGCTTCACGGTTTGGTTCTTTCCCATCAAAGAAGTCACCTTGCAAACCAACACACACAATAGCCCAAACGGCGGGGTTATGTCCAAGAATATGCATTTTCATTTTGTACTTCCAACTAGCAAAATTAGTACCATCAAAGTAAGGACCTCTACGGTGATAATTTCCCTCGCTAGACGTCATACTCTCCTAGGTTGTGAAACCAAGGCTATGACCACCAAAAGCTATGGAGATCAAAGCAAATGGAGACCAAAGCTCTGATACCACTTGTAGGATCGAAAGTATGTCTAGAGGGGGGTGATTAGACTACTTGACCAAATAAAAACTTAACCTTTTCCCAATTTTAGTTCTTGGCAGATTTTAGCTATTGTAGGACAAGTCAAGCAATCATCACACAATTCAAGCAAGCATGCAAAGAGTATATTGGCAGCGGAAAGTAAAGCATGCAACTTGCAAGAATGTAAAGGGAAGGGTTTGGAGAATTAAAGCGCAATTGGAGACACGGACGTTTTTCCCGTGGTTCAGATAGGTGGTGCTATCCTACATCCACGTTGATGGAGACTTCAACCCACAAAGGGTAACGGTTGCGCGAGTCCACAAAGGGCTCCACCCACAAAGGGTAATGGTTGCGCGAGTCCACGGAGGGCTCCACCCACGAAGGGTCCACGAAGAAGCAATCACCCACAAAGGGTCCACGAAGAAGCAACCTTGTCTATCCCACCATGGCCATCGCCCACAAAGGACTTGCCTCACTAGCGGTAGATCTTCACAAAGTAGGCGATCTCCTTGCCCTTACAAACTCCTTGGTTCAACTCCACAATCTTGTCGGAGGCTCCCAAGTGACACCTAGCCAATCTAGGAGACACCACTCTCCAAGAAGTAACAAATGGTGTGTAAACTCCTTGCTCTTGTGCTTCAAATGATAGTCTCCCCAACACTCAACTCTCTCTCATAGGATTTGGATCTGGTGGAAAGAAGATTTGAGTGGAAAGGAACTTGGGGAAGGCTAGAGATCAAGATTCATATGGTAGGAATGGAATATCTTGGTCTCAACACATGAGTAGGTGGTTCTCTCTCAGAACATATGGGTTGGAATTGTGTATGTGTTCTGATGGCTCTCTCCACGAATGAAGAGGAGGTGGAGGGGTATATATAGCCTCCACACAAAATCCAACCATTACACACAGTTTTCCAATCTCGGTGGGACCGAATCAACAAACTCGGTCGGACCGAAAATGTAAACCTAGTGACCGTTAGAGATTTTCGATGGGACTGACATGCAACTCGGTGGGACTGATATGGTTAGGGTTTTGGGCATAACGTAATCTCGGTGAGACCGATTACACAAACTCGGTGAGACCGAATTTGGTAATTAGCTAACCAGAGAGTTGGTCAGGCAAACTCGGTGGGACCGATTTGCTCTTTCGGTGAGACCGAAAAGTTACAAAAAGGAAACACTGAATTTACATTGCAATCTCGGTGGGACCGATCCGCTCTTTCGGTGAGACCGAAAAGTTACGAAAGGGAAACAGAGAGTTTGCAATCCCATCTCGGTGAGACCGAGATCCCTATCGGTAGAACCGAATTGCTAGGGTTTGGCAGTGGCTTATGACAAGTGAAACTCGGTGGCGCCGGATAGAAAGAATCGGTAGGACCGAGTTTGGCTTAGGGTTTAGGTCATATATGGATATGGGAAAGTAGTTGAGGATTTTGGAGCATATCACTAAGCACATGAAGCAAGAGGCACATTAAGCAACACCTCATCCCTCCTTAATAGTATTGGCTTTTCCTAAAGACTCAATGTGATCTTGGATCACTAAAATATAAAATGAAGAGTCTTGAGCTTTTGAGCTTGAGCCAATCCTTTGTCCTTAGCATTTTGAGGGTTCCACTTTCACATCCATGCCGTGCCAATCATTGAGCTTTCCTGAAATAATCATCTTGGAATAGCATTAGCTCAATGAGCTATATGTTGTTATGAATTACCAAAACCACCTAGGGATAGTTGCACTTTCAGCACCGCCTCTACACCACCCATCCCCTGCCTTTCGCTGCTATAGCCGCCGGCGCTGGAACGTTCCGCTGCCGCCGCTCGTCCCCTCCAGCTGTTGCCGTCACACCAGGCTGCCGCCGCCCATCCCCACCGCCTCGTCATCTCTCTTCGGCTACATGTAAGCAGACGCGCCAGCTCCCTTCACCACGCCACAGGTTCTTCCGGCGGGCCATCCGGCCTACTTCGTCATGCCGCAACAGTCGGCCGGTGCCGGCTTTGCTCACCACGGCGATGGCCGGCGGCCATACTCCACCCGCCCCGGTTCAGCCCTATGGCGGCTTCGCCTTGCTGCCGGTCTCACTGCCATGGGACACTACTTCCTTGGCCGCCCTGCACTCGGCGCCATCACCGATGGCGCTTGGTACCGGCGGCGCTTGGTATATGGACTCGAGCGCCACCGCCCACATGACATCTCATCCCGGTACTCTAACCTCCTCCACTCCAGTTCATACTCCTACTTGCCTATCACACATGTTGGTCCTACTTTGTTTTCTTCCACATCTACACCTATCACTTTGTCTGATGTTCTTATTTCTCTTGATTTAGTTACGAACCTTGTATCTGTTCATCGCCTTGCCCGTGAGAATCCCATTACCGTTGAATTTGATGGTGTCGGTTTTCCTGTGAAGGACGCCCGTACTCGGATGGTCCTTCACCATTGCGATAGTCCTGACGAGATCTATCTGGTGCACTCCTCCGCCACCGCCTCCACCACCCTAGATAGTCGCCCTCGCCGCAGGTGTCGACCTTTGGCATGCTCGTTTGGGACACCCAAACCCACTTTGCGTCAAATACTTAGAGTTTTTCATTCTCATGCAATAAGATTGACGGCCATACTTGTGAGGCTTGTCGTCTTGGCAAGCACGTTTGTCTTCCCTTTAGCGCATATACACTATTTCCACTTTTCCGTTCCAGTTATTGCATAGTGATGTTTGGACATCCCCGATTGCAAGCAACACGGGCTACCTATACTATTTGGTGATCTTAGATGATTTCTCTCATTATGTGTGGATATTTCCTCTTCGTCGCAAGTCCGATGCTCTTGCCACACTCACCGCCTTTTATTCCTATGTCACCACAAAGTTCGGTCGTCCTATCCTTGCTTTACAAACTGACAACGAAAAAGAGTTTGCCAACGTCGCTGTTCGTAACCTTCTAGCCTCCCACTTCACTATCTTCTGCCTCACTTGCCCCTACACGTCCAAACAAAATGGTCGCGCCGAGCGTATCCTTCGCACTCTTAATGACTGTGTCCGTACGTTGCTCTTTCACTTTAACGTTCCTTCCTGGTTTTGGAAGGACGCTCTTGCCACCACCACCCTTCTCGTCAACATCCGCCCATGTCGCCCACATTGGAACTATGCCCCTCGCCATCTCCTTTTTGGTGCGCCCCCATCTTACGATGGCCTTCACATGTTTGGCTGTCTTTGCTATCCTAGCCTTGCCGCCACTGCGCCTCATAAACTTGCACCTCGCTCCGTCGCTTACATCTTCCTTGGCTACCCACCTAACACCAAAGGATACCACTGCTACGATCCCGTCTCACATCGTGTATTCACCTCCCGTCACGTTTACTTTGATGAGAAGGTGTTTCCATTTCAGCAGGTACCTCTCGTCGCCCCGTCGCCGCTGGCCACCAGTGGCCCTCCAGCGACCCCATCAGGTGGACGACCCCGCTCGATTCTTGGACCGCCTCCGGGCTTCGGCGGTCCTCGTGCCATGGGATGAGCTGCGCCTCGCGCCCCCACGACGCCCTCGCCGACTCCGTCAGGGGCCTCGGCATCGCCCGCCTCGTCGGCCTCTGCCTCGCCGGCATCTTCGCCGGCAGCCGCTGCGTCGCCGGCATCTTCCTCGGCCGCCCCGTCGCCTGTATCTTTGCCGGCCACCTCGGGTGCCGCCCCGTCTCCGTCCTCTTCACCGGCCTCCCCACTGGCCGCCTCAGGCATGGGCACGTCCCCCTCGAGCTCCACCTCGGGCACGACCTCCTTGGGGGCCTCAGGCGCTGCCCCTTCACCGGCCGCCTCGTCGGCCGCCTCGCCAACTGTCACGGAGTTGCCGTCTCACCCAGTCACTCTGGCTTGAGCCAGCGTTCATCGCCTAAGTCTACGGTACTCCAGCAACGAGTATCTCCTTGCCGCCTCCACCATTGAGCCATCACTGATCCTTGCGTACGCCCGAGCAGCCCTCCGTGATCCTCACTGGCTTGCTGCGATGCAGGAAGAGTTCGATGCTCTTCAGCAGAACCGTACCTGGACATTGGTTCCTCAGCCTTCTCGCGCCAATGTTACCAGCGGCAAGTATTTCTTTTGCCGCAAGACCCGCTCAGATGGTACACTTGAGCGCTACAAGGCTCGCTGGGTGGTCTGTGGTTTTCGGCAGCGCGCTGGCATCGACTTCACTGAGACATTTGCGCCGGTTTTCAAACTGGGCACAATCCGCATTGTTCTCCAGCTGGCGGTTTCCCGAGGCTGGCCGGTTCATCAGATGGATGTCTCCAACGCCTTCCTTCACGGCCATCTTGAGGAGCGGGTTTACTGTGAGCAGCCAATCGGCTTTGTCGACGCATCCCTTCCTGGGCATGTGTGTTTGTTGTCCCGGTCTCTCTATGGGCTCAAGCAAGCGCCTCGCGCCTGGTACCAGCATATCACCGGGTTCCTTCAGATACTGGGCTTCAGCGTTACTCGCTCAGATGCCTCGTTATTTGTATCTCACCGTGGTGACATGACTGCATATTTCCTCCTCTACGTCGATGACATCATCCTCAAGGACTCCTCCGCGGCCCTTATTCAACAGATTGCTCTCCAGCTTTGTGATGAGTTTGCCATCAAGGACCTGGGCGCTCTACATTATTTCCTTGTCATTGAGGTTGTTCCGTGACCCGACGGCTTCTTTCTTCATCAGCAGAAGTATGCGCATGAGCTACTTGAGTGTGCCGGCATGCTCAACTGCCACCCTGTCGCTACTCCTGTTGACACGAAGGCCAAGGTTTCTGCTCAAATGGGCTCGCCCACGTCGGATGCTCCGTTCTACCGGTCCATTGTTGTTGCCCTTGAGTATCTGACTCTTACCCGGCCGGATCTTCAGTATGTTGTTCAGTAGGTGTGCCTCCATATGCACGCTCCACGTGGCTCCCATTGGACCCTCGTGAAGCGGATTCTCCGCTACATCTGCGGCATGATAGCTCTTGGGCTCACCTCACGGCATCCACTCCTCTGGAGATGGTGGCCTACTCTGACGCGGACTGGGTCGGCTGCATCTACCTCGGTCCTTCACTTGTCTCGTGGTCGTCCAAGCGACAACCTACGGTTTCGCGCTCTAGCGTGGAGGCTGAGTACTGAGATGTGGCTAACGCCGTCGCTGAGTGCACCTGGCTACGGCAGCTACTTCAGGAGTTGCATCATGATGTCTCCTAGGCTACGGTTGTCTACTATGACAACGTCTCTGCGGTGTACCTTTCCGCCAACACCGTTCATCATCGCCGGACTAAGCACATCGAGCTGGACATTCACTTTGTGCGTGAGCAGGTGGCGCTTGGACGCATTCGGGTCCTCCATGTTCCGACCGCACAACAGTTCACCGATGTGATGACTAAGGGACTGCTGACTTCCACCTTCGAGGAGTTTCGTTCCAGTCTCTGTGTCTCAGACGCCGCTTCGACTGTGCGGGGGGGGGGTTGAATATATGTGTACGTGTATATTGTGTCTTGGACCCACCTCCTAGTTCATGTGTATAGTTGAGATCGTGGCCCCTCTATGTACTCATATATACGTGCCTGGTGCAATGATCAATGCATTGTGTTGCACAGCCTGTTCTTTCCCTTCTACACTTTCAACCAAGCACTAATGCACTGATGCCAGCACCATTTTCTATTTAAACAAGCCAAATTTAACCCCCCCCCCCCGGTCCATACTACGACCAACCAACCACCGATTCACTTGTTATGATGTCATGTGTGCAATGATTGTAAATCTGCATACAATGGGACATATAGGAGATATGGTGGATTATCGTATTCGACATTGGAGATTAGTTTGACATGCCGACAATTGGGGACCCTAATTCACAAAACCACCACCTTTCGGTTTTTTTTTGAAAACCCACCGCCATTGTACTGACAGTTTTCAGAAAACGCTAATCGCTCAATTAAAACTGGGACGAGTCTACGTAGCGGCCGGCTGCTCGCTGGCATGCGCGAGCGGCCCGCCTAAAATAGAAATTCTTTTATCCGCTAGCGTCTGCTCTGCATAGACATGCATGTGTGTAATTTTTGTCCGCTAGCGCATGTATCTTTTAGCATTTAATACATTCACATCGGTCACAATCAGTTGGAAAAAACAGATCACATATGCATTTGTTTCGGTTTTCAAAATTTCAAAAAGCTATATCTTCCAAACCGTGCGTCGGAATTAAGATCCGTTTTCACCGCTGGAATCCTCGCAACGTGCTCTTCAAAACTATATCCCGCATGGAGATGTTTCGACGAACTAGTCTTCCTGCCAACTAAACATCAATATGTGTGCAACTAGACTAGATTGCCGCGCCAACTGAGCATATGTGTGTGTGCCAAAAAAGTCCTGCCAACTAAACATCAATGTGTGTGCAACTAGACTAGATTGCCACGCCAACTGAGCATATGTGTGTGCAACTAGTGTCCTGCCAACTAAACATCAGTGTGTGTGCAATTAGACTAAATTACAAGCCAACTAAGCATATGCGTGTGCAATTAGTCTTTCTGCCAACTAAACATCAATGTGTGTGCAACTAGACTACATTACAAGCCAACTAAATATCAATGTACGTGCAATTAGACTACATTACAAGCCAACTAAACATCAATGTGTGTGCGACTAGACTACATTACAAGAGGAGGTTGCACATCGACTTTCGTCGAGGCAATAGACTAGTCGCACATCAAAGTTGTCGTGGTTGCTAGGTTGTAACCTCATACGAAGGCGCAGCTCCAAATATTAGTTTTGAAAAAAAGTTGCACAATGTAGTAATAAAGTTGCATAATGCAGTAATAGAGTTGCACTATATAGCTTCAAAGTTGGCATCGAAAAAAATTCGTCAAAATATACCCATGCGGGATCTAGTTTCAAAGATCTCGTCGCGAGGATTTCAATGGTGAAAACAGATTTGAATTCCGACGCGCGGTTTGAAAGATATAGCTTTTTGAATTTTTAAAAACCCGAAATAAATGCAGATGGATCTGTCTTTCTTAAACTAAAGGAGCAGTGTGAACGTATTTAATGCCACGCCTACATGCACTAGCAGACAAATAAATTACCACATGCATGCGCTGTGAGAGCCGGCCGCTCGGTTCGACCAAAAAGTGCGCGGCCACTTTTTAGATTTCAGGTTAAAACTGTTTAAGTGAAAATCTGACCAGTGGATCCTGATGACATGTCCACGTAAGGTCAACCCCGTCCCCGTCCCCCCCTGACTTTTCCCCGCGCGCAGCAGCCAGCAGACGAGGAGCACCTAGCGCTTCCGTGTACATGCACGCCCTGTGGCTCCGGCCAGCCAGGCTGCCGGCCGACGAACCTCCCAACACCGCTAGCTCCTACGCCACGCAGCAGCACGCTCGGCCGCTTGCCATGGCCTCCGGCCACAAGCTGAATATGGATGCAGGACATGCCCAAAAGCTCATGTTCCTGTACGGCCTCTGGCCGACGAAGCAGCCGTCGCCGGACTGCAGGAGGCCGCCGGGAGCAGACCACGACAGGGGTGAGACGAAGAGGTTCTCAGGGGAATCGAAGGAGCTCCTGGAGCCTACGCATGCTACTGGACTACAGGACTAGGCAGGGAAGCACGACCTGCTTGAGTTCGTCGGCCATGGCGGTGGTCGTGCTCAGAGCTCTTGGGGGATGGCGCTACGGCGCGAAATAGAGCAGAGAAGATGGGAGGAAACTAAGAGCAGCTCACTTAGATGTGGTGGGAGAGCTCAGTGGGTACTGGGAAGGCTTGGAGGCGGCGAATTGACGGCGAGGAGCGGCCGGTGCAAGCAGCGGAGAAAAGCTCGATTCGGTCGTCTCCGGGCGTCCCTGCTCGAATCCGTCGGTGAGGGATATCAGCCGAGGAGGCGGAGCTCATGGACATGGTCTGGCGGCGATTCGTTAGCGGTGGCTACGCGGTAGCAAGGCAGTGCTCTCCGGGGGCGTCCTACCACACCATGCCGCTCGGCTCGGCCACGACTACCCACCTCGCCGGCTGTGGCAAGCCACCTCCAGCTCGTCCCCGCGCGCTTCCCCTCCTCCTTATGTATCCTGCTCCACGCTCCGCTCGCCGCCGGCTACGGACGGAGCCACGCGCATGACCCGGCTGTCCCACGACCAGCCACCTTGCCGGCTATGGCCATGGCTGCGCCGCCACCTCGCGCCGTGTCCGACGCCATCAGTCGGCGAGGATTCCGCACCGATGCCAACTTTGCCCGAACCCCTGAATGAGCAGCTCGAGCTCCGTGATGGAGACGACGACGGCGGCGCACGGGAGGTGTTTGTAAGAATGCTTGAAAAAAGAGGGAGGAGCAAGCACATTGATGGGTGGGTCCTACGTCTAACTTAACATGGAGCGAAACTTTCTAACGGCGTGTAACGAGCACCGTCTTTACCCGGGCCACGTGGCACCTGTCATTGGGACCCACTGATCAGATTTTCACTCAAACAACGCTAATTGCTTGTTTAGTGTTTTCTGAAAACTGTCAGCACAATGGTGGTGGTTTTTTGAAAAAAAAACGAAAGATGGTGGTTTTGTGAATTAGGGTCCCCAATTGTGGTGGTTTTTTGCAATTTACTCATGCAAAATTTGAGGAGATGAGATGTTGGCGGAAAAAAACTATCAAGTGGAGAAGACGTCTGAAGCAGCGCCGAAGATAACGGCAGGAAAATCTCACAAGGTACAGAGTAATGCAAGAACTGATGTGGTTCTTAAGCTAGAGTGGACCGAGCGGTATTGTGATTGCTTATTTGCTGTTTTCACAAGTCAATTTAACAATTTCACAGGAAAGTGCAAAGGTGCCGGTGAGAGATGATGGGAACGAAGAGCTTGGTGTAAAAGATCGCCGTCTGGTTCTGTTGACAATGTAACTGTCCAAAGTGTTTCACCATCAGAAATTAAGTCTCGCTTGAAAGAAAAAATGACCTCACACATTATATCATTACCAGGCAAAGCGGTCATTTACTTGATCTCTGTCAACAAGAATATACTTACCCCAACTACAAATTGATGACGATAATCACTTGGCCTGTCTTTTACAGAATGATCATAGCATGTTATTTCCCTTCAACAGTATAGATGAACTAATCTAAGAGAATTCGGACATGCTGGCAAAATACTGACCACCGATTCACTTGTTATGATGTCATGTGTGCAATGATTGCAACTCTGCATACAACGGGACATATAGAAGATATGCTGGATTATCGTATTCTGACATTGGAGATCAGTTTGACTTGCCGACTATTCATATTATAGCACATGATTTTGGTAGCCACTCCCGCGGTGAGAAGATCAAGTCACACTCCAGATGAATTGCGATACAACGGTGGTCAATAGGTGTCATACTCCCGCGGAGAAGAGAGGTACTTGTTGATTTTTTCCTCTGTGTTGATGATGTTCATGTGCAAACTGACACATTAGCTAATTTATGTTGTGCAGGTAGTAATGTTGCAAAATATTGGGGAAGAGTTGTTGAAGCTTAAGAACAAGGTGAGGTTTATTCTTGCTATTATCTCCGGGGACATTGAAGTGGGTAAGAGGAAGAGAGCAGAGCAATTCCTCGAGCTTTAGCGAAGGGGTATGAACCATTGCCAAAGGGAAACATTACGGACGAGCCTGGTACTCTAGGAGGAGCTACAGAAGTGGAACAAGAAGCGGCAGTAGGAGTTCATGCTATCGATTATGAGTATCTTTACACCAGACTGGTTGCTTATAGTCTTGACTCCTCTCCAAAGCATAGTGGTAATACAATCTTGTATTGGTGCTCATGAACTATCCCATCTCTTGCAAAAGTTTAAGAAATCTGGTTGTGTATGCCTATAATCATGACCACTTGTGCAGCCATGGAAGCTGGGACTACAAAAGGACAACAGAATGGAAAGAAGAGGAGGAACAAGCCAAGCAAAATAGGAAACAATTCAAGTGCTCCTCCTGGGAAGAAGGTGCGAAAGATGAGGTCCTCCCACTTCAACAACAAGAGCAGCTCGGCTTTGTAGAGAGCTGCAGGCACTTTAACAGTAAAGATGAGGTCCTCCCGCTTCAGAAGATCACGACGCCCCTCCTACCGGCATCTCTGCTCAGCCAGTTGCACCAAGAAGGACAGCAATCCACATCGATTCCGGCTGCTGGTGTGGCTGGTGGCGAGCAACTAAACAAGCTATCTGGGGTGACATTGTAAAGAAACTGCTAGAAAGAATGTTGTGTTGAATCATAAACACAAAGATGACATCTTCCAAGTCCGTTGAAGCAAAAGTTGTGTTCAGAAAATAAATTTATGAAAGAATGGATATTTCGTCCAAGCACTGATGCACTGATGCCAGCACCGTTTCATATTTAAAGATGCCAGGATTAATTAGCATCAAATGAGTTGACAATGTAACTATCCAAAGTGTTGCACCATCAGAAAAATAAATGTCTGGCATCGAAGAAAAAAATGACCTCACACATTATATCATTACCAGGTAAAGCGGTCAATTACTTGATCTCTGTCGATAAAAATGTACTCCCTCCGTCCCAAAATATAAGACCATCTTTTACACTAACACAGTCTCAAAAATGATCTTATATTTTGGGACGGAGGGAGTACTTATTTTACCCCAACTACATTAACGATATCATGATAATCACTTATCATGTCTTTTACAGAATGATCATGGCATGTTTTTCCCTTCAACACTACATGAACTAATCTCAAAGAAATCAGACATGCTGCCAAAGTACTGAACTACCATAGCTCCAAACTAAAAAGGGTACACACATCATTCAAGAAAATGAGAACCAAACCCAAGCCCCCTGGTCCATAGTACGAACAACCGACTACCGAATCACGTGTGCAATGATTGTAATTCTGCATACAATGGGACATATAGAAGATATGGTGGATTATCATATTCAACACTGGAGATCAGTTTGACTTGCCGACTATTCATATTATAGCACATGATTTTGGTAGCCACTCCCGCGGTGAAGAAGATCAAGTCACACTCCGGATGAATTGCGATACAACGGTGGTCAATAGGTATCCATCCAGATATGTGTGAAGTTTCAATGCTATGCTTCATCATCCACTCTTTGTTGTCATAGTCCCCGAGAACATAAACAACTAGTCGAACCACCTCATCTTCATCTTTCTGAAAACTGGAATAGTGCAAGCAGCCCTGTGACAGCTGAAGAAAACCATGCCGCAGATGGCCAGGGATACGGAAGGTCGTCCATGTTTCCCCCTCCATGTCAACCGCAACTACACAATGTGATGACGTGATGCTGCAGGCGTAAAAATGCATATAGCCGTTGAGGAAAACGGTAGATTGGTGCCGAGGACCAAGAAAATAAAGATTCTCGTTCCATCTCTTTTGTTTACGAACCCATCTCCTGGTTTCAGACGAAAAAATATCCGCCCTCGTGAGGCCACGGCCGAAGTCACCATCATGATCCATGAACGCCAGCAACACAAACACACGGAAGTGGGGCGACACAGCCAGATCGAAACCCAAACTTACAGTGCCCCTCATGCCTGCATTGCTTGTTTCCGGCAGCATCACCCACTCCTCCCTCGCGGGATTGCACACGATGTAACGGTCACCCTCGCCCGTGTAGCAGCTGCAGAGGAGGAGGCCGCCGCAACAATCCAGTAGATCAACACGCCGGTGGTTCCGCAGAAAGGAGAAAGATTTGTCTATCGGAGGGCAGCTTCTCCCAGAGAAATTGGCGAGATGGTATGCTGAGATCGGGATGCGCTCAAAGTCGTCGGTGGTGTAGAAGAAGCCAGCCAGGGTTTGGGGGAGCTTCTTGCGGTGGTCCGGGTGGTGGATGAGGCTCAGCCAGTGGCTGGAGACGCACTTGAAGCGGCAGAGCGACTTGACCGGGACACGGGAGAGGATTTCCACAAGGAGGTCGTCGGTGAGCCTCTCGGCCGCCGTCCCGCTGGGAGGAGAAGAGGAAAACCTGCACAAACACAGATGGAGGAAAGGTGAGGTGATCCCTGAAGGAGTACAGATGAGAATCCAGCTGCTTCGCGTACCTGATGCGAACCGAGGCGCGGCCTTCCTCCCACGGGGGAGAGCGATCAGCTGAGGCGGACATGCCGGAGCAAGAAATCGGCGGCGGCGGTGGCGGCGCCATCGACCGAGGCGGACGGGAGGAAACCTACGGCTGCGGGTCTGAGATTCTGCTGCTCCTGCACTAGTAAATGATGAATGGGCCTTCAGTGGGCTAAACTGTGTTGCATCTTCAGGCCTGTACACATGCGGCAGTCACGGTACATTGTTTGGTTTTTCACATTTTTTTCAGAAGAAACCGCTCAAAAAAATCTAAAAAAAACATTTTGTTTTTCACATCAGTGGGCGGTAGATCGATAGGCAAAGCATAGTATTACATCTTCATCCACAAGTTTATTGTATCAATTCATCTAAAAACATCTATAAAAGCTTCACGATGAAATTATAGTTTCAATCATGAACATGAACATAAACAATAATGGATCAATAAAAAAATTGGAATTTTGATCAATAATAACTGCAATCTTAGATTCTTCATACATGGTATTGGACTAACAAGTCAAAGTTTGGACCATGCATGATCTAGGTGATTGCTTGATGATGGAATTTATGTTCAAATTATGGGTCATTAATTCTAATTTAACAAGAGGACTAAACGCTCAGATAGCTTTTGTATGAGGTGCGAAACATGATCGAGGTTGTGACACAAGCTCTAAGGGGGTCGGGGAGGGGGGGGGGTCTTCAAACTACTTATGTTGGTTTTCTGATAAACTGGCCTGGATGGTGAAGAATTTCAAAATAGCATGTGATCCTTGGTTTTGTGACAAACTGGCCCCTAGCCTTGCCTTATAAAGGGGGTCAAGAGCAAGGGTTTACAAGTTTTCTAACCGACCTCGACCCCCCCCCCCCCCCCCACACACACACACACACAAAACATTTGAGGCTTGTTCGGTAGTCTATGGACCAACCTGCTAGGGGATTCAATCCACCCCGGGATTGGGTGAGGGAGTGGGGACCACCCAATCCATGTAGTGACTAGACCCCCAGATTTTTTCATATCATCTTGAAATTTACGAAGTCGTCGTAGGCACCTCGTCGCCGACAGGAACGTCTCCTCCCACTGAATGCACATCGTCGAAAATCCAGAAATAAATGCGAGCACCAGGATTTGAACCCTGGTGGGCTGGGGATACCACAGTCCCTTTAACCATCCAACCACAAGTTGGTTCACGGTCGTCCCCTTCGACCAACATGAATTGTGAAGCAAACCTGGCGTGGATGGATGTAACCGAACAAGCCCCGAAGAAATTTTATTAGGTGCTACAATTAAAGATATGTGTAGTCATCTCCCCCCCCCCCCCCCCCCCCCAACATTCCTATTTTCTATTTGGCCCCCAGCCATACTCGGCTAGCTTCGCCACTGCTTGACCCTGAACCGGCCGAGGGATCCTTGACTTGCACGCCAAGATGATGATTTTTCAGAAGTCGGGCCTCCTGTCGAGCTCCAAGCGTCGGAGCCGCCAGACACGCACCCGCACCACCCGCCACCATGGTCGCCACCAGCACTAGATCCACGGCACAGGCACATGCAGCCGCTGCGCTGCCACCAACCATCCCCGTCGCCATGCCACCACACCACGAGCGCACGCCGCCGCGCCGCTAAGCCCGCCTACCTGCGCCAGATCGAGAGCAAAATGACGCCCTGCCGCGCACGCCAGCCGCTAAGAACCGCGGCCCTGCAGCCCTCCACGACGCCTTCATCAGCCACCGCTATCGCCATGGCAGCTACCTGAACCTCGCCGTCGCGCCCCACCAGGTGCCACACATCGGCTTGAGGGGGCTACCCTGCGCCAGTCCACCTCGAGGAATGGGAGAACAGGGCCCTGCCGCCGCCTACGCCCACGGAGGAGAGCGATCAGCTGAGGCGGACGGGAGGAAACCTACAGCTACGGGTCTGAGATTGCCTTTTTTTTACAAGGGTCTGAGATTGCCTACTCCTGCACTAGCAAATGAATGGGCCGTCGGTACGAAATAATTGGGCTAATCTGTGTGCATCTTCAGGCACTGGGCTGTAGCCTGTACATGCGTTACAAACAGTGCATTTTTTTCACATCAGTTGACGGTAGGCAAATCATAGTATACCCTCAAAAAATCCATCCACATTTTTTTTGTGAAATCATCGACAATTGTTCCCATGAAAAATTTCTCAAAAAATTTTGTTCTAAAAAAAATCTCCATCCACAAGTTTATTGCTCAATCCATCTAAAAAGTTCATCCATATAAGCTTCACTACGAATTATAGTTTCAATCATGAACATAAACGGCGATTGATCAATACACAAAATTGGAGTTTTGATTAGTATTAACTGCAAATTGGTAGGTTCTTTTTACATTGGTATTGGATTAACGAATGCAAATTTTGGACGACGAACTAGATGATTGCTTGATGATGGAGTTTGTGTTCAATCATGGGTCATTAATCCTACTTCAACAAGTGGACTAAACGCTCGGATAGCTTCTGTATGAGGCGCAAAACGTGATTGAGCTTCCTGGGAACGAGCCAAGCAAAATAGAAAACAATTCTAGTGCTCCTCCTGGGAAGAAGATGCGAAAGATGGGGCCTCCCACTTCAACAAGAGCAGCTCGGTTTTATAGAGTTGTGAGCGCTTCTACAGGAACAGAAGGTGCCGATGCTCCTCCATCCCGCAGCTCTGCTCAGCCAGTTGTACCAAGAAGGACAGCAATCCACATCAATTTCGGACGTTGGCGTGGCTGGGGGCGAGCGACAGCACATGCTATATGGCGTGACAAATGGTAAACCAACTGCTACATTGCAAATAATTGTAAACTATTTTAACCATCTACCTGGAAAAACCCTACAAACAAAGAAGACGTCTTCCAAGTCCTCTGAAGCAAATGTATGTTGTGCTCAAAAAGTAAGTATGTGAAAGAATGGATATTTTCATCCAAGCACAGATGTACTGATGCCAGCACCATTTTCTATTTAAACAAGCCACGATGAATTAGCATCAAAAGGGCCGGGTGACAGTGTATGAATGCAATCATCCAAAGTATATAGTTCATAGTTGGTCATTTACTTGGTCTCCGTCAATGAGATGCATATAGTTGCCCCAACTAAACATTGATGATATCATCAGTGTAAGCTGCATGATAATCATTTATCATGCCTTTAACAGCATAATCACAGATTTTCCCCGCCTTGAACACTACAAGAACTAATCTCAGAGAAATAAGAAAACTGCCATACTGAACCACCATTGCTCCAAACTTCAAAGGATGAAGACATCATCATTTAAAGAAAATGAGAATCAAACTAGAGCAGATACCATAAGCCAACTGCTCCATAGTACGAATACTTGACTACTGATTCACACTTCTTATACAGGAACCCCCAATCTCTTATTGACATCATGTGTGCAATGATTGTAACTCTGCATAGAAAGGCACGTACGGCAGATATGGCCGATCACCATACTCAAGACTGGATATCACTTTGACTTGTCGACTATTCATATTATAGCACATGAAATTGGTATCTCTTCCCCTTCCCGTGGTGAAGAAGATCAAGTCACACTCCGTATGAATCGCCATCCAGAGGTAACTATTAAGGATTGTCCCTCCAGATATGTGTGAGGTTTCCACACTATGCTTCAACATCCACTCTTTGTTGTCATAATCCTCAAGAGCATAAACCATTAGTTGAACCTTAGCATGATCTGCACTTATCTGAAAACTGGAATAATGCAAGCAGCCATGTGACTGCTGAAGAAAACCAGTACTGTACACATCATGCGGGACACGGAAGGTCATCCATGTTTCCCTCTCCGTTTCAACCACAGCTAGACAATGACATGACCTACTGCCATAGGCGTGAAAATGCATACAGTCGTTGAGGAAAACAGCAGACGTGTACTGAGGACTAAGAAGCCAAATATTCTCCTTCCATCTCTTTTCTTTACGAACCCAGACCCCGGTTTCCGATGAATACACATCCACTCTGGTGACATCATGATCCATCAACACCTTCAGCAACACAAATACATGGAAGTGGGAAGACACGGCCGGATCGAAACCGAGACATACTGAGCCCACCACCATGCCTGCATTGCTGGTTTCCGGCAGCATGACCCACTCCTCCCTCGCAGGATTGCACACAATATAACGGCACTCGTCACCCCCGGCAGCGTACGAGCGCAGAGGAGGAGGCCGCTGCAGCAGTCCAATAGATCGACACGCCGGTGGTTGGGCAGGAAGGAGAAAGAGGTGTCTATGGGAGGGCAGCTTCTCCCCGAGACATTGGCGAGATGGTGTGCTGATTTCTGGAAGCGCTCAAAGTCAGTGCTGGTGTAGAAGAAGCCGGCCAGGGTTTGTGGGAGCTTTTTGCGGTGATCGGGATGGTCGATCAGGCTCAGCCAGTGGTTGGAGACGCACTTGAAGCGGCAGAGCGATTTGGCGGGGACGCGCGAGAGGATCTCCACGATGAGGTCGTCGGTGAGCCTCTCGGCGGCCGTCCCGTTAGGGGGAGAACCGAAGGACCTGCACAAACACAGATGGAGGAGAGGTCAGGGGCTTGCTGAAGGAGGAGGGAAGATGAAGATCCTGCTGCTTCGCGTACCTGATACGAGCCGAAGTGTGACCCTCCTCCCACGGGGGAGAGCGAACAGCTGGGGCCGACATGCCGGAGCAAGAAATCGGCGGCGGCGGTGGCGGCGCCGTCGAGCGAGGCGGACGGGAGGAAACCTATGGCTATGGCTAGCGGGTCTGAGATTTTCATTTTCCTGCTCCTGTAGTAAATCAATGGGCCTTCGGTGGGCTAAACTGTGTTGCATCTTCAGGTCTGTACATGCGTTAGTCACGGTACATTGTTTGATTTTTCACATTTTCTCTAAAGAAAAAAGGTTTTGTTTTTTCACATCAGGGGCAGTAGATCGGTAGGTGAAAAGCATAGTATTCCATCTTCATCCACAAGTTTAAAAAAATCATCTCAAAAACATTAAAAAACAAACCATCTATGAAAGCTTCACGACGAAATTATAGTTTCAATCATGAACATAAACAATAATGGATCACTACACAAAATTATGGGTCATTAATTCTAATTTAACAAGTGGACTAAACGCTCGGATAGCTTCTGTATGAGGTGCAAAACATGATCGAGGTTGTGACACAGCTCTACCAACATATGCTATGCGGGGTCTTCAAACTACTTACGTTGGTTTTGTGATAAACTGGACTGGATGGTTAAGAATTTCAAAATAGCACATGATCCTTGCTTTTGTGATAAACTGACCCCTAGCCTCGCCTTATAAAGGGGGTCGGAAGCAAGGGTTTACAAGTTTCCTAACCGACCTCGACCCTGAACCGGCCGAGGGATCCTTGACTTGCACGCCAAGATGATGATTCTCCAGAAGTCGGGCTTCCCGTCGAACAAAGGGCCCTCGCTCATAGCTACGCCTACTGGGTCATGAGTCCGGCCCATTGACGTGCCTCCTACCCATGGGCCACTGCCGGCATAGCACACCGTCATCTTGGGCTCGGGCTCTGGTAGTCGTTTCTTTCCGATGTGTTCGATGTGTTCCTCTGTGGTGTGCCTTTTAGCTATGAAGCCGAAGCTGTGGTGGAGTGAGTCCAGGTGGTGATGATGGCATGCTCTCAGTTGTTGTTTGCGGCAGACTCGATCGATGCGAGCCCTGCATTTTCCCCTTGTGAAGCTCGTTATCAAAGTCAGCATTGTTGGTCGTTGGTTCCTATGGTTGTCGGTTGGCATGGGTTGTTGTGGCCTTCGTGCAATTGTTTTTTTTTGGGGGGGCTGACTTTACTGGCGGAGCTCTATGGTGAAGTTGGAGTCTGCTTTTTGATGGGGCAACCAATGATGACGATCATGCTAGCCACCCCTCGACAGATGTCCTTCTCTTCTCCGTAGCTTTATGTTGCTCACGTTGGTGGCCCGGTCGGTCGGTGGTGTCCATGTTCATGATAATATGCGTTAGCTTATAGCTGATTTAGACCAGTATTCCGCAAATTAATCGGACAACTCTTACTCGTTTCTTAATTAATGAAAATGAAAATGAGAAATCTTTTGTATCGTTTCATCAAAAAGAAAAAAAAAACTCAATTGCAAAGTAAGCAGTGACAAATCATCTAAGTTGGAGGGGCAAAAGATCAAAATCCCCCAGTCGTGCTAGAATATTTCCTAGTCTATGCTATGTTTCCAGTCTAATCAATAAACTCGACACCATCGAGAGGAAATCCGTGGTAGCGTGCGCGATTGGTATTGGAGACGAGCTCGCCACCGCCGCCTGAAATAAGTAGCGAGCACCGCCAGACGGCGCCGTCGCTCGCCACGTGTGGCTCTTCATCTTCAGGCGGCGTCCCACATGCCGGAGCCCGAGCGATCCTCCCTCGTTGGTGCCGATGGCAGAGGCGGCCCTTGCAATACCTTCCATGGTCGACGGCCTTAAACAAGGGCAGAGGAAGGTTTTGTTTTGCGCTTTCAGGAGGAATTTGGTCCAAGAAGCCAGCGTACGTGCGCCAAAGAGCTGTTGAATCAATCTGTTTCCTGGAAGCATCATGTCCGGCCTAAAACCGTTGCCTTCATTGGCTACATACAGGTGTCACAGTTTGCTCGCTATGTCACCGAACACTCGGCATTCAATTACTACCACCGTCAGCAGAGTCCAGCGAGGACAATCATCGGGATGGCTCAAGAGTTTGTTGGCAGCAACAACATCAATCTTTTGAGGCCCTGCTTCACGTTTGGTACCAGACATTGGGTGGGTTAGCTTTGTATAAGAAGCAAGCAAGTACCCTATTTCATGAACGACTTCTAATACTTACTTCTTTTGCCTGTTTACATTCGTTTCAGGGAGGCAAAGGTTCGGGTAGAGCGAAATACATCTCAACCAGATTAGCACCTATCACCCGTTTAATTTTTTCCAAAGCACGACGACGCTCTGCTCAACTATCTGAACGAAGGAGGACGGCAGATTGAACCCGCTTTGTAATATTATTATCTCGTTGAACATTCATTCATCCTTCAAGACAATTGATTTGTGCAACCTAAAATATGCCAACTCTAATTTGTTCAGCTATCTGCCCATCATCCCCATGGTTTTGGTCAATGGAAGTAAAGGCTTTGGCGCTAGAAGGAGCACCTATGTCCCAAATTATAATCCAAGAGACATCATCGCTAACCTGCAAAAGCGGAGCCAGGATTTCTGAAAGCCTAGGGCTAAAACTAAGTGAATAAAAATAACATCAAATACTACACATACAAATGCATGTTAGATGTATGCCATAATTTTACATTAAAATGAAATATGAATTCATTATTACCACAAGAGGAAATTCAATAAAAACAAATAGTTTAACAAAGTGCATCATTGCAAGTATTGGTACCAATTTTATGAAGACTTGCTTAATTTAGGGCCATCATTTCTTCACCATCAATAGTAGAAGGACCTAGAGCTACAAACATAAAATCCAGTATTTAAATCATTTCACTGTACATAGACTAAGTCAAATGTTCATACAAAAAATTCAAAGGGGAAAAAATATCATTATCACAAACTGTACGAGGTAGTAGCTCCTTGCCTTTCCTCATTTTTTATAGCATCGCATAACCTTAATATCATTATGGCTTGCAAATACATCAAGCTCAGTATAGCACACCAAACGGTGACTCGTACACTCATTATTCATCTTATTTCACAGCTCGTTTTTTACAATCCTCATTGGTGTTGGTGTTGTAGGATGTTGATTGAAAAAAAGGATTTAATTGTACATGCCCTCTTCATCGTGGATTTCTAATTTCTTGGTGAGAATGAAATAAAATCGACTAATTAAGTAATACTTTCTCTGTCCGGAATTACTTGTCGTAGAAATGGATACATTCAAAGAGTATAATTAACATCACCAACTCAGTAAGATTCGTTCATATGAAGGAACTAGGTAAAACAAATTAAGATGATACAAACTACATACCTATACGGCCGCCGGCTGGGTGTACGCGCACTGCAATTTAGCAGTAATTGGAGGAGAGGTGGATGGTAAGGACGCCGGACCGGGTGAGGCGTACGTTGATGAATACCTGTCGTACTTCTGAGAAATTACCGGCGGCGGCGCATGGCCTGAGCGAGGCGAGGGTTTCTCTGCTGTCGATCGTGCGATCCACTGGGCTGGGGCGCTGGGCGATTCATTTTTCGTTCTGATTGGAGAGTTGCACGTGGAGGTAGAGGGCTTATTGTTGGGCTAATGGGCTGATCTACTTGTAGCCTTGTACATTTATGGGCTGAAGCCTGGGGCTGGGCTTCTGTCTATCTCAAATTCTGAAATTTTTGCTACTATTGTATAGGTACAAGTTGTGCCACGCCTGGGGCTACAGCCCGAGTTGCCCCAGGCCCAGTTTCGCCCCTGCTAACCTGAAAAGGCTGCTACATGGAGAGGCAGTCGTACCAATGGTCCCTTTGTACAAAGGGTTCAAGGTCCGTCACATGCTTTTACTAGCACGGTTTGTTGCTTGATTTGACAATTTAGTTTTTGATGTAAATTTCCCATTAATAACCGGACAGGGCTCTGTGAAGGAGAAAAGTTCAAAAGCTGCCGGTGTCAGATATACAATTACTGGTATTATAGAGGAAGTTGAGGACACCAAGCTTAAAATTACCGAGCTTCCCGTCCGACGCTGGACTTCCGATTACGAAGAATTTCTTGTCCCCTTGCGTACGGGCAAGGATAAGGAACCACCGTTTCTAGAGGTAATTACTTATACAATAGTTCATTCTCATGAGTTTCAAACGTTTTTTACTTTCTTCAGTTGTAACCGATTTACATGACGTAAGGTCCCATTACAATCATGGGGCCGTGGATTTTGATGTTATCTTGAGTAAGGAAAACTTGAGTATTGCTAAGGAACAAGGCCTTGAGAACAAATTCAAGCTTACAACCACAATAGGAACAACTAACATGTGCTTGTTTGATTCGGACGGTAAAGTTCGAAAATATGACACCCCAGAGGACAGTGAGTATCTCTATCTAATATGGACATGTATTGACCCCTTCTCTTCTTGTGGACTTGAATCTGAAATTATGTTGCATTTTCAGTACTTAAAGAGTTCTTCGAACTGAGGCTCCAATTCTACGGCAGAAGACAGGTACTTGTTGATTTTCCCCCTCTGTGATGATGATGTTCATGTGCAACCTGACACATTAACTAATTTATGTCGTGCAGAGTGCAGACAGTAATGTTGCAAAATATTGGGAAAGAGTTGTTGAAGCTTCAGAACATGGTGAGGTTTATTCTTGCTGTTATCTCCGGGGACATCAAACTGGTTAAGAGGAACAAAACAGAGCTATTCCTGGAGCTTAAGCAGAAGGGGTATGAACCTTTTCCAAAGAGAAACATTACTGCCGAACCAGTTGGTGTAGGAGCTACAGAAGTGGAAGAAGCAGCAGCAGTAGGAGTTCATGCCAGCGGTTATGAGTACCTTTTCGCGGCAGTTGGTAGATTCACTCTTGCGAAGGTCGAAGAACTGATTGCACAACAGAAGAAATTAGAGGAAGAAGCTGAAAGTCTGGGCAACGCAACTCTGGAAACTCTGTGGCTGAGAGACCTTGATGTCCTTGAAAAGGAACTGGATGTAATTAAGCAACGTCTCTCTCTAAGGTTTTGCTCCATGTTATGTGCTTCACTTCTTCTCGCTCATTGATTTTTATGCAGGTGATTGATGCAAAATTTGAAGCCGAACAGGAGGAAATAAGATGTTGGCGGGAAGCACACTCCGAAGGCAAGAAGGCGACTGAAGCAGCATCCAAGAAGACTGCAGCCAAAACTAACAAGGTACAATGCCACGCAAGAAGTGAGAGTTCTTAGGTTATTTGCTGCGTTCACAAGTCGATTCAACGCTTTCATAGGCAAGCGCACAGGTGGTGGTGAGAGATGATGAGGACAAAGTGCTCGAACTAAAGGATCGTCATGACTCGCCTCCAAAAAATAGTGGTAATGCCCATGTACAATCGTGTGTTTGTGCTCATGAAATATAACATCTCCTACAAAACTTTACGCTTTATGGCGTGGCCACTTGTGCAGCCATGGAAGCTGAGACTAAACAAGAAGAGCAGAAAGGAAAGAAGAGGAGAAACAACAGCTCCAGTGCTGCTCCTCCTCCTCCTGAGAAGGTGCGAAAGATGGGGCCTCCCACCTAAAGAGAGTTTCGAGAGCTTCGACAGGAACAGAAGATGCCGACGCTCCTCTCTCCGGCAGCTCTGCTCAGCTAGTTGCAGCGAGGAGTAATCCACATCAATTCCGGCAGCTAGACTGACCGGTGACAAGCGACAACACAAGCTATCTGGGGTGTCAAATTGTAAACCAACTGTTACATTATTATTTTTAGAACGAAGGCTCAAGAAGAGCCCAGCTTTGAATTAACAAAGCCATCAACCGGCCAGGATTACAGGACTGCTGGAATTTAGTCTATTTTGAGCAGCCCAACAACTATTTCAGAAATTCCTAATAAATCCTAGAGGCCCACTTAGCCCATTTGTCCAAGGCAAGGGATACTACAAAAGTTTAGTCCCACATTGCTAGTTTAGTGGGAGTTGGACCTCCTTATAAGGGAGGTTCTTTCCCCACTTGTACGAGCATGAGAACAAGAGGGATATCCACGCGCGCTCCTTCTCCGACGCCCCTCTCGCCACGGCGCGCCGCGGTTATACGAGTATCTAAAATTTTGCCACGCACTACGGGTATACGAAAGGTCACACGGAAGCTGAAAAGTTTTTTGCGAAAGTGGAGTTCGAATGCGAACGGTGCAAGTGTCAAGTGTGTGTGCAAGCTAAGCAACCTCGTAAGTCTCACACGACTGCAGAAACGAGAAATCTTGCACTACTAGAGCTCATACATTCAGATCTATGGGAAATGAATGATGTTTTGACAAAAGGTGGAAAGAAATATTTCATGACGTTAATTGACGACTCCACTAGATACTGCCGTGTGTATCTTCTGAAATCTAAGGATGAGGCTTTGAACTTTTTCAAGATCTATAAAGCTGAAGTGGAAAACCAACTTAATCGAAAAATCAAGAGGCTTAGGTCCGACCATGGTGGAGAGTATTTTTCCAATGAATTTGATGCTTTTTGTGCGGGACATGGTATAATCCATGAGAGCGCCTCCCTATTCACCTCAATCAAATGGGGTGGCCGAAAGAAAAAGTCGTACTCTAACTGATTTGGTTAACGCCATGTTAGACACATCGGGTCTATCCAAGGCATGATGGGCGGAGGCGATATTGACGGCATGTCATGTCCTAAACCGAGTTCCCACAAAGAACAAAGAGATAACTCCATTCGAGGAATGAGAGAAGAAAAGGTTAAAACTCTCTTATCTACGAACATGGGGTTGTTTGGCGAAAGTCAATGTTCCAATTTCAAAGAAGCGGAAGCTTGGACCAAAGACTGTGGATTGTGTTTTCCTGGGATATGCTTTTCATAGCATTGGCTATAGATTCTTGGTTGTAAAATCTGAGCTACCTGAATGCATGTCGGTACGATCATGGAGTCGAATGATGCGACTTTCTTTGAAGATATCTTTCCCATGAAGGATATGGCTACCTCATCTAATCAAGAGATGCCCAATTCATCGAATCGTGAACCAGTTACAATTACCAAACCTACAATTTCGATGGAACACTTTGAAAATCCTGTGGAGGAGAATAATGAAGTTCCTATTAGGAGCAAGAGACAGAGGACTGCAAAGTCCTTTGGTGATGATTTTCTTGTGTACCTCATAGATGACACTCCCAGTTTTATTTCAGAGGCCTATGCATCTGAAAATGCTGACTACTGGAAGGAAGCCGTTCGTAGCGAGATGGATTCCATCTTGGCAAATGAAACTTGGGAGATAACTGATGGTCCTTATTGGTGCAAACCTATACGATGCAAATGGATATTCAAAAAGAAGCTTAGGCCCGATGGTACTATTGAAAAGTACAAGGCTCGGCTCGTGGCTAAGGGTTATACCCAAAAGGAAGGTGAATACTTCTTCGATACTTACTCACCTGTGGCTCGACTGACCACTATTCGAGTTCTACTTTCACTAGCTGCCTCGCATGGTCTTCTTGTTCATCAAATGGATGTTAAGACTGCTTTCCTAAATGGAGAGTTGGACGAGGAAATTTATATGGAACAACCAGATGCGTTTGTACTAGATGGTCAGGAAGGGAAAGTGTGCAAGTTGCTGAAGTCTTTGTACGGACTTATGCAAGCACCCAAACAGTGTCATGAGAAGTTTGAAAGAACTTTAACAGTTGCAAGCTTTATTGTGAACGAAGCTGACAAATGTATGTACTATCTCCATGGTGGGGGCGAGGGAGTTATCCTGTGCTTGTATGTTGATGGCATACTGATTTCCGAAACAAATCTGAATGTTATTAAGGAGGTCAAGAATTTCCTATCTCGCTGTTTTGAGATGAAGGATTTAGGAGTGGCTGATGTCATTCTGAACATTAAGTTGTTGAGAGACGATGATGGTGGGATTACATTGCTTCAATCTCACTATGTGGAAAAGATCTTGAGTCGCTTTGGCTATAGTGACTACAAGCCCTCTCCAACACCTTATGATGTAAGTGTGTTATGTCGAAAGAATCGAAGAATTACTAGAGACCAATTGAAGTATTCTCATATTATTGGCTCGCTTATGTACTTAGCCAGTGCTACAAGACCTGACATCTCTTTTCCTGTTAGCAAACTGAGTCGGTTTGTCTCAAAACCAGGAGATGTGCATTGGAAAGCTCTAGAAAGAGTTTTGCATTATTTGAAAGGCACTGCGAATTATGGAATTCACTACACCGGGCATCCAAAGGTGCTTGAAGGGTATAGTGACTCAAACTGGATCTCAGATGCTGATGAGATAAAGTCCACGAGCGGTTATGTATTCACTCATGGAGGTGGCGCTGTTTCTTGGAAGTCTTGCAAGCAGACCATCTTAACAAGGTCAACATTGGAAGCAGAACTCACAGCACTAGATACAACTACGGTTGAAGTAGAATGGCTTCGTCGGCTCTTGAATGACTTGCCGGTTGTTGAGAAACCTGTACCTGGTGTCCTTATGAACTGCGACAATCAAACTGTGATCACGAAAGTGAGCAGCTCAAAGGATAACATGAAGTCATCAAGACACGTTCAGAGAAGGTTAAAGTCTGTCAGGAAAATGAAAAACTCCGGAGTTATTGCGTTGGATTATATCCAAACGTCTAAAAATCCGGCAGATCATTTACTAACACTACTAGGGAAAACCTTATACCCAGAATCTTAGCAGCAGTGCGGTCTAAAAACAGACGCTACTGCTAATTAGCAGCAACGAGCTTTAGAAAAGAGCGCTGCTAATGACTGAGTAGCAGTAGCGCTCTAGGTGAAAAGAGCGCTGCTACTATAATTGCCACGGTGTTGCCTCCAGGCTAGATATAGTAGTAGCGCCCTTCCCGTGGACGCGCTACTGCTAAAAAACTTAGTAGCAGCGGTTTTGCTCAAAACTCGCTGCTGCTAAGTATGACCTCAACTAATTAAGTTTAGTCCCATACTGCTAAGCGAACAAGGTGTTTACACCTTAAATATGTTGCTTCTCAACCTATCTCGAGCACTTGGTCTTCATTGAACTATATGTGTATGATTTGTGGTTGCAATATGAATCCTCGCCTGGACCTATACAGGTACAGTGCGGATTCATGTTGACTATTTAGATTATACACAAAAAGATCAATGATGACCAATGTATATTTTTGATGTTTTTACTAAACAAAAGAAATAACTGCTTCCATTAGCAGTAGCGGTTTTCCCCAAAACGCGCTGTAGATAAGTTAGCTATAGCGTGTTTTCTGTACGTGCACTACTGCTAGTTCGAGTTAACCACCCCCCGCATCAAAATTTCGCTAAGTCCTCCTTTCCCCCCCACCGGCCTGTTCCCCTACTCCCTATCGCCGCCGCCCGAGCCCGAGCGCGCCTGCGCCCTCACCGCCGCCACCGCCGCCCGCCCTCAACCTCACCGCCGCCGCTCTCGACCACACTACCGCCGCCCTCGACCTCACCGCCGCCGCCCTTGACCGAGCCCACCAAGCCCGCCGCCCAGGACCGCCGCCCTCCCGATCCCGAGCCCGCCCTCGCCGCCCCTCCGTCGCCGAGCACCTCCCCGCCACCATCTCTCCCTCTGTAAGCCCCCCACCCCTCCCCAACCACCTCTCTCTTTGCTTAGTTAGTAGATGATTTTAGTAGTAGTAGATGTTAATTTAGGGTTCATAGATAATGATTTTTAGAAGTAGTGGATATTAATTACTAGTAGTGATGGTAAACTAGTTGTATAATTAGCAGTAGTACATGTTAATTAGTAGTAGATGTAGTAGTTAGATGTTAATTAGTAGTAGTAGATGTGCTAGTTTCTTTCTATTTATAGTAAGTTTATATTTAGTAAGAACTAGTTGAATTAATAGAACTAGTTTAGTTTTAGTTGAACTAGTTAAGTTTTAGTTGAACTAGTATAGTAAGTAAATTAATAACTAGTTGAACTACTTCATTTTTAGAAAGAACTAGTTTTTTTCTTTTTATACTAAGTTTATATTTAGTAAGAACTAGTTGAATTAATAGAACTAGTTGAACATGCCATATTTGGTGTTAGTTTTTAGTTTAAGCAATTATTTCATGTTTTGGTTACACCTCCGAGTGGCCTATGTTTTGCCGGAGTGTTGATTAATTTCCGTTTCGGCAAATTTCAGGTGCTCGATATGTCTTTTTTTAGCAAAGGTCATGCCGGATTTTTCCGTGAATTCTGGCATGACTTGTGCTAGAATATGTACAAGTTTAATCTTTGAATTATGAACGTAGGAAATGTCGTACTCGGACGACGACAGTTTCCCGGGGGAGTGCAGTTGGTGCCACGATGATCGAGGTTTGTGCGACAGGTTCGTTCGGCTGGATGAAGATCGGCGCTTCAGCATTAAGCTCGAGGAGACCTTCGATGTTGAAACGGTACGCAACAACAACAAGTGTTTTTTTCGTAATTAAGCATGACTTCAACTATTTCAACGTCTAATTTTCATCTTTTACAATTCGACTAGCTTATCCCATGCCATGCAAGACGCTATGTCTTGGAGAGGATGGGTTTTGAAGACCATGAAAAATTTTAAACAAAGAAAATACACCTAAGGACCCATCATGATATCGATTTTGAAGTAAATCTGTACAATTCTCAGAGCGTAACTCATTTTGGTTGCCAAAATTGGGAAGCACTTTGCAAAATGTATGGTTTTTATGAGGGTATGATTGTCAGCATGGATCTTGGTGATCCTGACATCGAGCAAGACAATATGGACATTTGGGTCCTTGTTGATACGCTTCCGATTCTACCGCAATGTGAGTTTCTCAAACATAGTTATTAACTAATTTATATTGTTTATTTCAAAATAGTTGACAACTTATTTCCATTGACAGCTTATTTTGAATCTTCAAAGAATGTGCAGAAGATGGTAGACAAAACCCACTACGCTGATGGCTCCGAATTAACTTATAAGGAGAAAAATCATCTGATTGCTTATTGTACTTTTTTTGAGAATTACAATACCTATTATCGAACTCCTCCAAATTATGGTGAATACGTGCCACTAGTGCACGTGTTGAACCACGATAACTTCTATGGAGATACCCTGGTAAGATATTTTACTATTACAACATCCGTGCATCTTTTGCATACTTCTAAAACTAGTACATCATTGCTAACTATGAAGTTATTACTATGTTTTTCAACAGAAAATCCCGATGGATTGTGTGCCTCATCTGATGTATTACAATGGTCGCCTTGAAGTTCTGAACCTACAGCCAGGTCATCCTACGGATCTCACCTGTGCATATCGAATTTCTGAAACCGGTGAACACATGCTAATCAAAGAGTGGAAAAAATGTTTGGACATTCGTAAGGAGGTTCTTGGAAGCAACATTAAGCGAAAGGCAAGAATTGGAGACAGGATAATCTGCATTCTCCATAATGGAGAGTGAGGGGCTGTCTTGTTTTTTGCTATTTTACCTTAGAGAATATAGTAGGTCCTAAGAGAATGTAGTAGGTCCCAAGAGGTACAATATGTTTATTATGTGATACAATGTGTTAGAGTTGAAGATGTGAGGAGAACTTGTGATTACGACTAGTGACCAATGATATGATGATGATGATGATAAGTTGTTAATGATATGATGATGATGATGATATTTATTATATCATTGGGTGAAAGAACCGCGGATTAGTTTCAAGTGGATGTCCGTCCACTTGAAACTAGTCCACACGGTTCTTTCACCCCGTGATGTAATAACTCATTATGATGTAAAAACAATTTGTAAATTCCTTTTGTATGAAAATTTGTGTAAAGGTGTACGAATACAACATGAAATAAAAAAGAAATAAAATACGAAATAATAGTAGCAGCGCGGGCAGAGAGAAGCGCTACTACTAATTACCAGCAGCGCTCCTCCTGGACCTTGCTGCTACTAAGTCGATTTAGCCGTAACGTGAGTGGAGGCACGCTACTGCTATTCGTTAGCTGTAGCGCCTTATCAGTAGCGCACCATCCCGCGCTACTGATAGGTCTAAAACCCGCGCTGCTGCTAGCCTTTTCCCTAGTAGTGTAAGGGTCTATCACGTAATGTGATACATAATGCATCAAGGGAGATGGGTATGAGATCCACAATATGAGTTGTTCACAGTGGTAACCTATTCTTTGTGATCGGAGATCCCGTGAATTAGATGTGGAAGACAAGCTGTTGGTCAACTGAGAGGAGAGTATCCTTACTATTCACAATACCACTCCATGAAGATGCAATACTCTCCTAATCTGCATGGCAGGTTGATGTATATCTTAATGTGTTCTAACTAGCTTATTTAGGTAGAGATGTTGTCCTGCAAAACATCTTTTGAAGAACACACCTATATGAGTCTGATTGTCAAACGTCGCAATCTATGAGAGTAGGGTTCTCTCTAGTAAATTCATGAAAGGTCATGGAGTATGACGCATAAGCTCCACCCACGGGGAAGACCCACGGTAGCCACATATCGGTCAAGGCTTTATGTGAAGCTAGATTCGCAGAAAACTTGCAGTTCAAGGCCTAGTCCACTGTTCAAGTTGCTTACTAGTGTAGCATAGAGTTCTAGGTGGAAGTTCAACTTAACAGTCTCCACTGCAGTACCGGTATATAAAACAGTGTTTTGGAACCAAAGGCAAATTTCTGTGTGCCTCTGGGATCTGGTGGGGGATTGCTGGAATTTAGTCTATTTTGGGCAGCCCAATAACTATTTCAGAAATTCCTAATAAATCCTAGAGGCCCACTTAGCCCATTTGTGCAAGGCAAGGGATACTACTAAAAGTTTAGTCCCACATTGCTAGTTTAGTGGCAGTTGGACCTCCTTATAAGGGAGGTTCTTTCCCCACTTGTACGAGCATGAGAACAAGAGGGATATCCACGCGCGCTCCTCCTCCGCCGCCCGCCTCGCCACGCCATGCCTCGCCTCGTCACGCCGCGCCATGCCGCGGGATGCGGGAATGAGCCGAGCCGATATCTAAATTTTTGCCACGCACTACGGGTATACGAAATTTCACACAGAAGCTGAAAAGATTTTTGCGAAAGTGGAGTTCGGATGCGAACGGTGCAGCCCTTCGGCTGCTGGCTGTTCACTTCACCTCCCGTCGTTGCACTCTCACCTCTTTATCTTGCGCCTATAAAAGGGAGGTCACTCCTCCCAGAGAGACGCACCAGAACTACTCCTTCCCTCGCCATCGGTTCCATCTCTGAGCTACTACTGTCTTCCTCATCCCGGCTTGTGGCGTGCACCGCACGTCGGGACAATAGGCCTCCGAGACAGCACCTTTTGAGTCCTGTACGGGAGAAGGGTGATAAGGTTTTTGGGGAGCGCTCTGCGCGACTACTGGCTTCATCATCACGGAATCCGACAATTACTTCCCCGACGATGACTTCTTCCCCGACGCCGACTACCTCAGCAACGACATGGCTGGAGAGGATGTCGACCCCAAGTCCAGTGCTTCTGTTGCTGCTGTCCCGTATGTGTTCTTCTTCTTTCTGTCAGATGTCCTGCCATAGTTTCTCGTACTAGTACTTGCCCTACATGTGTTAGGTTTTACTCCATATATGCAACATGATCTAGTGTCTGTCCTAGATGTGTTCAGTTCAAGTTCATATATGCATATGCTATTTACTTTTTCTCCGCTAGGTTGCATGACTTGTTTTATCGCGGCTATATTAGTCATGCTTTGTCTAATATTTCTGTTAATAAAATCATTTGGTAAATTGCTCATATTTCCAACAATCCAAAAACCTTATTATAGGCAATTTACCCCAAGTGGTTTTGCTGCTTCCATGAGACCTCCTATGTTTGAGGGTATCCACTATAAGAGGTGGTGCATGAGAGCAGTCTTATGGTTTCAAACCATGAGTTGCTACGACGCCACTCTTGGCAAACCTGAAGGAGAGCTTGATGCTCAACAGGCACAAGCTTTTCAGAAAATGGATACTCTGTTTAAGGCTGCTCTCTTGAGTGTTCTTGGTGAGAACATAGTTGATGCTTATGCGTCAATTGATAATGGAAAAGATATGTGGGATGCACTCGTGGCCAAGTTTGGGGTCTCGGATGCTGGCACTGAGCTGTACATCATGGAGCAATTCTATGATTACAGGATGACTGAATTGCGCTCCGTGGTTGAGCAAGCTCATGAGATACAGTCATTTGCTAGAGAACTTGAGCACTTCAGTTGTATACTACCGGACAAGTTTGTTGCCGGAGGTATCATCACTAAGCTTCCTCCTTTGTGGAGGAACTTTGCTACCTTGCTGAAGCATAAGAGGAAGGAGTTTTCCGTCCCGGATCTCATTGGTACTCTTGATGTGGAAGAAAAGGCGAGAGCAAAGGACACACGTGATCGAGGTATTGAGGGAGGACCTAGTGACAATTTGGTACAGAAGAAGAACTTACAGTCCCGCAAGTTCAAGAACAAGGGAAAGTTTGATGGTAAAGCAAAGTTTGATAGGAAGAACAAGGCTGTGCAACACACGAACTTCAAGAAGAAGAATGACAAGAAGAAAGATGCTTGTCATGTGTGTGGGGATCCTGATCATTGGGCTCCTAGTTTCCCCAATCGCTATGACAAGCGTCATCCTGGGAAAGGCGACAAGACCGCTAATGTTGTCATTTGAGACACTGATATGAAGGATGCTGGGTATGGTATATTTCCCACTATTCTTTCAGTATGTCATTCTCCTGATTGGTTGATTGACACGGGTGCTAATGTGCATGTATGCGGTGATATTTCCATGTTTTCGTCTTATCAGACCGCAGGGACTTCAACTGTGCTGATGGGAAACAGTTCAAGTGCTTCTGTTCGTGGTGTTGGCACGGTCGATCTAAAGTTTACTTCGGGAAAGATCGTGCGGCTGAAGAACGTGCATTATGTCCCCTTCGTCAATAAAAATCTTGTTAGATGATCTCTTATGTGTAGTGATGGCTACAAGCTTGTCTTTGAGTCGAATAAATTTGTAATATCCAAGTATGGAACCTTTGTTGGTAAAGGCTATGAGTCAGGAGCTCCGTTTTGTTTATCCTTATCAGACATTTGCAATAAAGTTGTTAATCATATTTGCAACAATAGTGAATCAAATGTGTGGCATTCACGTCTTTGTCATGTTATCTTTGGTTGCATGTCGTGACTAGCCAAGTTGAACTTAATCCCTAGTTTCACCACTATCAAGGGATCTAAGTGTCAAGTATGTGTGCAAGCTAAGCAACCTCGTAAGTCTCACACAACTGCAGAAACAAGAAATCTTGCACCACTAGAGCTCATACATTCAGATCTATGTGAAATGAATGGTGTTTTGACAAAAGGTGGAAAGAAATATTTCATGACGTTAATTGACGACTCCACTAGATACTGCCGTGTGTATCTTCTGAAATCTAAGGATGAGGCTTTGAACTTTTTCAAGATCTATAAAGCTGAAGTGGAAAACCAACTTGATCAAAAAATCAAGAGGCTTAGTGCTACGTCTCGAGCTAGCATTGGTTTTCCCCGAAGAGGAGGGGGTGATGCAGCACAGTAGCGTAAGTATTTCCCTTAGTTTTTGAGAACCAAGGTATCAATCCAGTAGGAGGTCACGCGCAAGTCCCTCGTACCTGCACAAAACGGTAGCAACTCGCAACCAACGCTTAGGGGTTGTCAATCCCTTCACGGTCACTTACGAGAGTGAGATCTGATAGAGATAATATTTTTGGTATTTTTGGTATAAAGATGCAAAGTAAAAAGTAAAAGCAAAACTAGTAAAATAAAGTAATGGAGATTGATATGATGAGAATAGACCTGGGGGCCATAGGTTTCACTAGTGGCTTCTCTCAAGAGCATAGATATTCTACGGTGGGTGAACAAATTACTGTTGAGCAATTGATAGAATTGAGCATAGTTATGAGGTTATCTAGGTATGATCATGTATATAGGCATCACGTCCGTGACAAGTAGACCGACTCCTGCCTGCATCTACTACTATTACTCCACTCATCAACCGCTATCCAGCATGCATCTAGAGTATTAAGTTAAAAACAGAGTAACGCCTTAAGCAAGATGACATGATGTAGAGGAATAAATTCATGCAATATGATAAATACCCCATCTTGTTATCCTCGATGGCAACAATACAATACGTGCCTTGCAACTCTTTCTGTCACTGAGTAAGGACACCGCAAGATTGAACCCAAAGCTAAGCACTTCTCCCATTGCAAGAACTACCAATCTAGTTGGCCAAACCAAACGGATAATTCGAAGAGACTTGCAAAGATAACTCAATCATACATAAAAGAATTCAGAGAAGATTCAAATATTATTCATAGATAAGTTGGATCATAAACCCACAATTCATCGGTCTCAACAAACACACCGCAAAAAGAAGATTACATCGAATAGATCTCCACGAGAGAGCGGGAGAACATTGTATTGAGATCCAAAAAGAGAGAAGAAGCCATCTAGCTACTAGCTATGGACCCGAAGGTCTGAAGTAAACTACTCACACTTCATTGGAAATGCTATGGTGTTGATGTAGAAGCCCTCCATGATGGATGCCCTCTCCGGCGGAGCTCCGGATCAGGCCCCAAGATGGGATCTCGTGGATACAGGAAGTTGCGGCGGTGGAATTAGGTTTTTGGCTCCCTCTCTGGTCTATTGGGGGTACGTAGGTATATATAGGAGGAAGGAGCATGTCGGTGGAGCTCCGAGGGGCCCACGAGGCAGGGGGGCACGCCCTCCACCCTCGTGACCTCCCCGGAAACTTCTTGGAGTAGGGTCCAAGTCTCCTGGATCACGTTCGGTGATAAGATCACGTTCCCGAAGGTTTCATTCCGTTTGTACTCCGTTTGATATTATGTTTCCTCGAAATACTGAAATAGGCAAAAACAGCAATTCTGGGCTGGGCCTCCGGTTAATAGGTTAGCCCCAAAAATAATATAAAAGTGGAAAATAAAGCCCAATATAGTCCAAAACAGTAGATAAAGTAGCATGGAGCAATCAAAAATTATAGATACGTTGGAGATGTATCAGGCATCCCCAAGCTTAATTCCTGCTCGTCCTCGAGTAGGTAAATGATAAAAAGAGAATTTTTGATGCGGAGTGATACTTTGGCATAATTTCAATGTAAATCTTCTTAATCATGGTATGAATATTCAGATCCGAAAGGTTCAAGACAAAAGTTCATATTGACATAAAAATAATAATACTTCAAGCATACTAATTAAACAATTATGTCATCTCAAAATAACATGGCCAAAGGAAGTTCATCCCTACAAAATCATATAGTTAGGCTATGCTTCATTTTCGTCACACAAAGATGTTCCCAACTTCTATACCCCCGATGACAAGCCAAGCAATTGTTTCATACTCAAATAATCTCAAACTTTTTCAACCTTCACGCAATACATGAGCGCGAGCCATGGACATAACACTATGGGTGGTATAGAATATGATGATGGGGATTGTGTGGAGAAGACAAAAAAGGAGAAAGTCTCACATCAACGAGGCTAATCAATGAGCTATGGAGATGCCCATCAATTGATGTTAATGCAAGGAGTAGGGATTGACATGCAACGGATGCACTAGAGCTAAGAATGCTCAACAAAAGAAAACTAGTGGGTGTGCATCCAACTTGCTTGCTCATGAAGACCTAGGGCATTTTGAGGAAGCCCATCGTTGGAATATACAAGCCAAGTTCTATAATGAAAAATTCCCACTAGCATGAACAAGACAACTTATGAGACTCACTATATGAAGAACAAGGTGCTACTTTGAAGCACAAGTGTGGAAAAAGAGATAGTAGCATTGCCCTTTTTATTTTCTCTTTTTTTGGGCCTTTCTTTTTTTTTCTTTTTGGCCTTTCTCTCTTTTTTTTTGATTGGGCAATGCTCTAATAATGATGATCATCACACTTCTATTGATTACAACATAATGATTACAACTCGATACTAGAACAAGATATGACTCTATATGAATGCCTCCGGCGGTGTACCGGGATGGTGCAATGAATCAAGAGTGACAGGTATGAAAAATAATGCATGGTGGCTTTGCCACAAATACGATGTCAACTACAAGATCATGCAATGGCAATATGACAAAAGTAAAGCATGTCATGATGATGATGATGATGATGATGATGATGATGATGATGGAAGTTGCATGGCAATATATCTCGGAATGGCTATGGAAATGCCATGATAGGTAGGTATGGTGGCTGTTTTGAGGAAGATATAGAGAGGTTTATGTGTGAAAGAGCGTATCATATCACGGGGTTTGGATGCACCGGCGAAGTTTGCACCAACTCTCAATGTGAGAAAGGGCAATGCACGGTACCGAAGAGGCTAGCAAATGGCGGAAAGGTAAAAGTGCGTATAATCCATGGACTCAACATTAGTCAAAAGAACTCATATACTTATTGCAAAAATTTAGAAGTCATCAAAAATCAAGTACTACGCGCATGCTCCTAGGGGGATAGATTGGTAGGAAAAAACCATCGCTCGTCCTCATAAGGATGCACAAGCCAGGTACACTTCATGTTTCAAATTTGTTACACAACTTTAACCATACGTGCATGCTACGGGACTTGCTAACTTCAACACAACTATTTCTCAAATTCACAACTACTCAACTAGCACGACTATGATATTATCACCTCCATATCTCAAAACAATTATCAAGCATCAAACTTATCTTAGTATTCAACCCACTAAAAAGAAAGTTTCACATATCTTGAATACCAAGTACATTAACATTAAGCAAATTACCATGCTATTAACGACTCTCAAAATAATCTAAGTGAAGCATGAGAGATCAAGTTTCTTTAAAACAATCCACCACCGTGCTCTAAAAGATCTAAGTGAAGCACTAGAGCAAAAATTATCACGCTCAAAAAGATATAAGTGAAGCACATAGAGTAAACTATCAAGCTCAAAAGATATAAGTGAAGCACAAAGAGTATTCTAACAAATTTCAATTCATACATGGCTCTCTCAAAAGGTGTGTACAGCAAGGATGATTGTGGTAGACTAACAAGCAAAGACACAAATAATACAAGACGCTTCAAGCAAAACACAGATCATGTGGTGAATAAAAATATAGCTCCAAGTAAATTACCGATGGAAGTGGACGAAAGAGGGGATGCCTTCCGGGGCATCCCCAAGCTTTGACTTTTTTGTGTCCTTGGATTATCTTGGGGGTTCCATGGGCATCCCCAAGCTTAGACTCTTTCCACTCCTTGTTCCATAATCCATCAAAAGAATTCACCCAAAACTTGAAAACTTCACAACACAAAACTCAATAGAAATCTCGTGAGCTCCGTTAGAGAAAGAAAACAAAAGACTACTTTAAGGTACTGTAGTGAACTTGTTCTTTATTTGTATTGGTGTTAAACCTACTGTATTCCAACTTCTCTATGGTTTATAAACTATTTTACTAGCCATAGATTCATCAAAATAAGCAAACAACACACGCAAAACAGAATCTGTCAAAAACAGAACAGTCTGTAGTAATCTGTTACTTACGCAAACTTCTGGAACCAAAAAAATTCTACCAAAATTAGAAGACCTGGGCAATTTGTTTATTGATCAACAGCAATTGGAATCACTATTTTATCACGTTCTGGTGATTTTTTACAATTCGGGCACTGAGCGCAAAGATTCTGGAAATTACAGCAAAATCAAATAACTATCTTCCAAGAAGATCTAATAGGTTTAACTTGGCACAAACACTAATTAAAAGATAAAACCACATTTAAACAAAATCTAGATGGATTATTTATTCCTAAACAGAACCAAAAACGAAAAACACAAAAAAAAATGGGTTGCCTCCCAACAAGCGCTATCGTTTAACGCCCCTAGCTAGGCATAAAAGCAAGGATAGATCTAGGTATTGCCATCTTTAATTTTCAAAGTTTTAGCGGAGTCATGCTCGAATCCGGGGGGTTCTTCCCTCTTCCCTTCATACTCGGAAATTTTTAGATCTAAAGAATCCAACCGTTTATTGCAAAGAGTAATCAACATATTCATACGGTTAAGATTTCCGCTAATATTTTTAAGAGGCGCAAGAGACTTTTGTAAAATCTTTGTTACTTCGCAAATCTTCTCAAACACTTGGGTTTCTTCCTGGGTAGGATGAGATCCTCCCTTTTGGGGTGGTGTTCCCACTATTCCCTCTATAATCTCATGCGCAATACCGGGGTCAATATTAATGAAATTTCCCTTGGCCATGCAATCCAAGAGTTGTCTATGCGTCATGTTTAACCCAACATAAAAATTGCGAAGAAGAATTCTAAAGTTCACCTCTAGGGTGCACTTACGATAAGATTCCATCATCCTATACCAAGCATCTTTTAAGTTTTCTCCTTGCCGTTGCTTGAAGTGAAGAACTTCAAACTCGGGAGACATAGGAGTTGATAAGGAATTCGACATAGCGACAGGTAAGCAAACTAACACACGAGCAAACAAAAGGCAAAGGGAAAAAGAGGAGGAGATTGGGAAAGAGAGGGCGAATAAAACGGGAAGGGTGAAGTGGGGGAGAGGAAAACGAGAGGCAAATGGCAAATAATGTAATGCAAGAGATAGCGAGTGTGATGGGTACTTGGTATGTTGACTTTTGCGTAGGCTTCCCCGGCAACGGCGCCAGAAATGGCTCGTTGACGGGACAGTAAATCTTGACTTGACTTGGCGTAGGCCTCCCCGGCAACGGCGCCAGAAATGGCTCGTTGACGAGAGAGTAAATCTTGACTTGACTTGGCGTAGGCCTCCCCGACAACGGCGCCAGAAATCCTTCTTGCTACATCTTGAGCTTGCGTTGGTTTTCCCCGAAGAGGAGGGGGTGATGCAGCACAGTAGCGTAAGTATTTCCCTCAGTTTTTGAGAACCAAGGTATCAATCCAGTAGGAGGTCACGCGCAAGTCCCTCGTACCTGCACAAAACGGTAGCAACTCGCAACCAATGCTTAGGGGTTGTCAATCCCTTCACGGTCACTTACGAGAGTGAGATCTGATAGAGATAATATTTTTGGTATTTTTGGTATAAAGATGCAAAGTAAAAAGTAAAAGCAAGACAAGTAAAATAAAGTAATGGAGATTGATATGATGAGAATAGACCCAGGGGCCATAGTTTTCACTAGTGGCTTCTCTCAAGAGCATAGATATTCTACGGTGGGTGAACAAATTACTGTTGAGCAATTGATAGAATTGAGCATAGTTATGAGGTTATCTAGGTATGATCATGTATATAGGCATCACGTCCGTGACAAGTAGACCGACTCCTGCCTGCATCTACTACTATTACTCCACTCATCGACCGCTATCCAGCATGCATCTAGAGTATTAAGTTAAAAACAGAGTAACGCCTTAAGCAAGATGACATGATGTAGAGGAATAAATTCATGCAATATGATAAATACCCCATCTTGTTATCCTCGATGGCAACAATACAATACGTGCCTTGCAACTCTTTCTGTCACTAAGTAAGGACACCGCAAGATTGAACCCAAAGCTAAGCACTTCTCCCATTGCAAGAACTACCAATCTAGTTGGCCAAACCAAACGGATAATTCGAAGAGACTTGCAAAGATAACTCAATCATACATAAAAGAATTCAGAGAAGATTCAAATATTATTCATAGATAAGTTGGATCATAAACCCACAATTCATCGGTCTCAACAAACACACCGCAAAAAGAAGATTACATCGAATAGATCTCCACGAGAGAGCGGGAGAACATTGTATTGAGATCCAAAAAGAGAGAAGAAGCCATCTAGCTACTAGCTATGGACCCGAAGGTCTGAAGTAAACTACTCACACTTCATTGGAAAGGCTATGGTGTTGATGTAGAAGCCCTCCGTGATGGATGCCCTCTCCGGCGGAGCTCCGGATCAGACCCCAAGATGGGATCTCGTGGATACAGGAAGTTGCGGCGGTGGAATTAGGTTTTTGGCTCCCTCTCTGGTCTAATGGGGGTACGTAGGTATATATAGGAGGAAGGAGCACGTCGGTGGAGCTCCGAGGGGCCCACGAGGCAGGGGGGCACGCCCTCCACCCTCGTGACCTCCCTGGAAACTTCTTGGAGTAGGGCCCAAGTCTCCTGGATCACGTTCGGTGATAAGATCACGGTCCCGAAGGTTTCATTCCGTTTGTACTCCGTTTGATATTCTGTTTCCTCGAAATACTGAAATAGGCAAAAACAGCAATTCTGGGCTGGGCCTCCGGTTAATAGGTTAGCCCCAAAAATAATATAAAAGTGGAAAATAAAGCCCAATATAGTCCAAAACAGTAGATAAAGTAGCATGGAGCAATCAAAAATTATAGATACGTTGGAGATTTTCTTGTGTACCTCATAGATGACACTCCCAGTTCTATTTCAGAGGCCTATGCATCTGAAGATGCTGACTACTCGAAGGAAGCCGTTCGTAGCGAGATGGATTCCATCTTAGCGAATGAAACTTGGGAGATAACCGATCGTCCTTTTGGGTGAAAACCTATATGATGCAAATGGGTATTCAAGAAGAAGCTTAGGGCTGATGGTACTATTGAAAAGTACAAGGCTTGGCTCGTGGCTAAGGGTTATACCCAAAAGGAAGGTGAAGACTTCTTTGATACTTACTCACCTGTGGCTCGACTGACCACTATTCGAGTTCTACTTTCACTAGCTGCCTCGCATGGTCTTCTCGTTCATCAAATGGATGTTAAGACTGCTTTCCTAAATGGAGAGTTGGACGAGGAAATTTATATGGAACAACCAGATGCGTTTGTACTAGATGGTCAGGAAGGGAAAGTGTGCAAGTTGCTGAAGTCTTTGTACGGACTTAAGCAAGCACCCAAAACAGTGGCATGAGAAGTTTGAAAGAACTTTAATAGCTGCAGGCTTTGTTGTGAACGAAGCTGACAAATGTGTGTACTATCTCCATGGCGGGGGCGAGGGAGTTATCCTGTGCTTGTATGTTGATGACATACTGATTTTCGGAACAAATCTGAATGTTATTAAGGAGGTCAAGAATTTCCTATCTTGCTGTTTTGAGATGAAGGATTTAGGAGTGGCTGATGTCATTTTGAACATTAAGTTGTTGAGAGACGATGATGGTGAGATTTCATTGCTTCAATCTCACTATGTGGAAAAGATCTTGAGTCGCTTTGGCTATAGTGACTGCAAGCCCTCTCCAACACCTTATGATGCAAGTGTGTTACTTCAAAAGAATCGAAGAATTGCTAGAGATCAATTGAAGTATTCTCGGATTATTGGCTCGCTTATGTACTTAGCTAGTGCTACAAGACCTGACATCTCTTTTGCTGTTAGCAAACTGAGTCGGTTTGTCTCAAAACCAGGAGATGTGCATTGGAAAGCTCTAGAAAGAGTTTTGCGTTATTTGAAAGGCACTGCGAATTATGGAATTCACTACACTGGGCATCCAAAGGTGCTTGAAGGGTATAGTGACTCAAACTGGATCTCAGATGCTGATGAGATAAAGGCCACGAGCAGTTATGTATTCACTCATGGAGGTGGCGCTGTTTCTTGGAAGTCTTGCAAGCAGACCATCTTAACGAGGTCTACAATGGAAGCAGAACTCATAGCACTAGATACAGCTACGGTTGAAGCAGATTGGCTTCGCCGGCTCTTGTATGACTTGCCGGTTGTTGATAAACCTGTATCGGGTGTCCTTATGAACTACGACAATCAAACTATGATCACGAAAGTGAGCAGCTCAAAGGATAACATGAAGTCATCAAGACACGTCCAGGGAAGGTTAAAGTCTGTCAGGAAAATGAAAAACTCCGGAGTTATTGCGTTGGATTATATCCAACCGTCTAAAAATCTGGCAGATCCTTTTACTAAGGGTCTATCACGTAATGTGATAGATAATGCATCGAGGGAGATGGGTATGAGACCCACAATATGAGTTGTTCATAGTGGTAACCTATTCTTTGTGATCGAAGATCCCGTGAATTAGATATGGAAGACAAGCTGTTGGTCAACTGAGAGGAGAGTATCCTTACTATTCACAATACCACTCCATGAAGATGCAATACTCTCCTAATCTGCATGGCAGGTTGATGTATATCTTAATGTGTTCTAACTGGCTTATTTGAGCAGAGATGTTATCCTACAGAACATCTTTTGAAGAACACACCTATATGAGTATGATTGTCAAACGTCGCAATCTATGAGAGTAGGGTTCTCTCTAGTAAACTCATGAAAGGTCACGGAGTATGACGCATAAGATCCACCCGCGGGGAAGACCCACGGTAGCCACGTATCAGTCAAGGCTTTATGTGAAGCTAGATTCGCAGAAAACTTGCAGTTCGAGGCCCAGTCCACTGTTCAAGTTGCTTACTAGTGTAGCATAGAGTTCTAGGTGGAAGTTCAACTTAACAGTCTCCACTGCAGTACCGGTATATAAAACAGTGTTTTGGAACCAAAGGCAAATTTCTGTGTGCCTCTGGTATCTGATGGGGGATTGCTGGAATTTAGTCTATTTTGGGCAGCCCAATAACTATTTCAGAAATTCCTCATAAATCCTAGAGGCCCACTTAGCCCATTTCTTCAAGGCAAGGGATACTACTAAAAGTTTAGTCTCACATTGCTAGTTTAGTGGGAGTTGGACCTCCTTATAAGGGAGGTTCTTTCCCCACTTGTACGAGCATGAGAACAAGAGGGATATCCACGCGCGCTCCTCCTCCTCTGCCGCCCGCCTCGCCACGCCTCGTCACGACACGCCGCGCCGCGAGTTGCGGGAATGAGCCGAGCCGATATCTAAATTTTTGCCACACACTACGGGTATACGAAAGGTCACACGGAAGCTGGAAAGATTTTTGCGAAAGTGGAGTTCGAATGCGAACGGTGCAGCCCTTCGGCTGCTGGCTGTTCACTTCGCCTCTGTCTCTTCATTTCACCTCCCGTCGTTGCCCTCTCGCCTCCTTCTGTTGCGCCTATAAAAGGGAGGTCGCTCCTCCCAGAGAGACGCAACAGAACTACTCCTTCCCTCGCCATCGGTTCCATCTCTGAGCTGCTGTTGTCTTCCTCATCCCGGCTTGTGGCATGCACCGCACGTCGGGACAGTAGGCCTCCGAGACCGCACCTTTTGAGTCCTGTACGGGAGAAGGGTGATAAGGTTTTTGGGGAGCGCTCTACGCGACTACTGGCTTCATCATCACGGAATCCGACGACTACTTCCCCGACAACGACTTCTTCCCCGACGTCGACTACCTCAGCAATGACATGGCTGGAAAGGATGTCGACCCCAAGTCCAGTGCTTCTGCTGCTCCTGTCCCGTATGTGTTCTTCTTCTTTCTGTCAGATGTCCTGCCATAGTTTCTCGTACTAGTACTTGCCCTACATGTGTTAGGTTTTACTCCATATATGCAACATGATCTAGTGTCTGTCCTAGATGTGTTCAGTTCAAGTTCATATATGCATATGCTATTTACTTTTTCTCCGCCAGGTTGCATGACTTGCTTTATCACGGCTATATTAGTCATGCTTTGTCTAATATTTCTGTTAATAAAATCATTTGGTAAATTGCTCATATTTCCAACAATCCAAAAACCTTATTATAGGCAATTTACCCCAAGTGGTTTTGCTGCTTCCATTAGACCTCCTATGTTTGAGGGTATCCACTATAAGAGGTGGCACGTGAGAGCAGTCTTATGGTTTCAAACCATGAGTTGCTACGACGCCACTCTTGGCAAACCTGAAGGAGAGCTTGATGCTCAACAGGCACAAGCTTTTCGGAAAATGGATACTCTGTTTAAGGCTGCTCTATTGAGTGTTCTTGGTGAGAACATAGCTGATGCTTATGCGTCAATTGATAATGGAAAAGATATGTGGGATGCACTCGAGGCCAAGTTTGGGGTCTCGGATGCTGGCACTAAGTTGTACACATGGAGCAATTCTATGATTACAGGATGACTGAAGAGCGCTCCATGGTTGAGCAAGCTCATGAGATACAGTCATTTGCTAGAGAACTTGAGCACTTCAGTTGTATGCTACCGGACAAGTTTGTTGCCGGAGGTATCATAACTAAGCTTCCTCCTTCATGGAGGAACTTTGCTACCTTCCTGAAGCATAAGAGGCAGGAGTTTTCCGTCCCGGATCTCATTGGTACTCTTGATGTGGAAGAAAAGGCGAGAGCAAAGGACACACGTGCTCGAGGTATTGAGGGAGGATCTAGTGCCAATCTGGTACAGAAGAAGAACTTCCAGTCCCACAAGTTCAAGAACAAGGGCAAGTTTGATGGAAGAACAAGGCTGTGAAACACACGAACTTCAAGAAGAAGAATGACAAGAAGAAAGGTGCTTGTCATGTGTGTGGGGATCCTGATCATTGGGCTCCTAGTTGCCCTAATCGCTATGACAAGCGTCATCCTGGGAAAGGCGACAAGACCGCTAATGTTGTCATTGGAGACACTGACATGAAGGATGTTGGGTATGATATATTTCCCACTATTCTTTCAGTATGTCATTCTCCTGATTGGTTGATTGACACGGGTGCTAATGTGCATGTATGCGGTGATATTTCCATGTTTTCGTCTTATCAGACCGCAGGGATTTCAACCGTGCTGATGGGCAACGGTTCAAGTGCTTCTGTTCGTGGTGTTGGCACGGTCGATCTGAAGTTTACTTCGAGGAAGATCGTGCGGCTGAAGAACGTGCATTATGTCCCCTCTGTCAATAAAAATCTTGTTAGCGGATCTCTTCTGTGTAGAGATGCCTACAAGCTTGTCTTTGAGTCAAATAAATTTGTAATATCCAAGTATGGAACCTTTGTTGGTAAAGGCTATGAGTCAGGCGGTCTGTTTCGTTTATCCTTATCAGACGTTTGCAATAAAGTTGTTAATCATATTTGCAACAATAGTGAATCCAATGTGTGGCATTCACGTCTTTTTCATGTTAACTTTGGTTGCATGTCGCGACTAGCGAAGTTGAACTTAATCCCTAGTTTCACCACTGTCAAGGGATCTAAGTGTCAAGTGTGTGTGCAAGCTAAGCAACCTCGTAAGTCTCACACGACTGCAGAAACGAGAAATCTTGCACCACTAGAGCTCATACATTCAGATCTATGTGAAATGAATGGTGTTTTGACAAAAGGTGGAAAGAAATATTTCATGACGTTAATTGACGACTCCACTAGATACTGCCGTGTGTATCTTCTGAAATCTAAGGATGAGGCTTTGAACTTTTTCAAGATCTATAAAGCTGAAGTGGAAAACCAACATGATCAAAAAATCAAGAGGCTTAGGTACGACCGTGGTGGAGAGTATTTTTCCAATGAATTTGACGCTTTTTGTGTGGAACATGGTATAATCCATGAGAGGACGCCTCCCTATTCACCTCAGTCAAATGGGGCAGCCGAAAGAAAGAACTGTACTCTAACTGATTTGGTTAACGCCATGTTAGACACATCGAGTCTCTGCAAGGCATGGTGGGGGGGAGGTGATATTGACGGCATGTCATGTCCTAAACCGAGTTCCCACAAAGAACAAAGAGATAACTCCATTCGAGGAATGGGAGAAGAAAATGTTAAAACTCTCTTATCTATGAGCATGGGGTTGTTTGGCGAAAGTTAATGTTCCAATTCCAAAGAAGTGGAAGCTTGGACCAAAGACTGTGGATTGTGTTTTCCTGGGATATGCTTTTCATAGCATTGGCTATAGATTCTTGGTTGTAAAATCTGAGGTACCTGACATGCATGTTGGTACGATCATGGAGTCGAATGATGCGACTTTCTTTGAAGATATCTTTCCCATGAAGGATATGGCTACCTCATCTAATCAGGAGATGCCTAATTCATCGAATCAAGAACCAGTTACAATTACCGAACCTACAATTTCGATGGAACACTTTGAAAGTCCTGTGGAGGAGAACAATGAAGTTTCTATTAGGAGCAAGAGACAGAGGACTGCAAAGTCCTTTGGTGATGATTTTCTTGTGTACCTCATAGATGACACTCCCAGTTCTATTTCAGTGGCCTATGCATCTAAAGATGCTGACTACTGGAAGGAAGTGGTTCGTAGCGAGATGGATTCCATCTTGGCGAATGAAACTTGGGAGATAACCGATCGTCCTTATGGGTGCAAACCTATAGGATGCAAATGGGTATTCAAGAAGAAGCTTAGGCCTGATGGTACTATTGAAAAGTACAAGACTCGGCTCGTGGCTAAGGGTTATACCCAAAAGGAAGGTGAAGACTTCTTTGATACTTACTCACCTGTGGCTCGACTGACCACTATTCGAGTTCTACTTTCACTAGCTGCCTCGCATGGTCTTCTCGTTCATCAAATGGATGTTAAGACTGCTTTCCTAAATGGAGAGTTGGACGAGGAAATTTATATGGAACAACCAGATGCGTTTGTACTAGATGGTCAGGAAGGGAAAGTGTGCAAGTTGCTGAAGTCTTTGTACGGACTTAAGCAAGCACCCAAACAGTGGCATGAGAAGTTTGAAAGAAACTTAACAGCTGTAGGCTTTGTTGTGAACGAAGCTAACAAATGTCTGTACTATCTCCATGGTGGGGGCGAGGGAGTTATCCTGTGCTTGTATGGTGATGACATACTGATTTTAGGAACAAATCTGAATGTTATTAAGGAGGTCAAGAATTTCCTATCTCGCTGTCTTGAGATGAAGGATTTAGGAGTGGCTGATGTCATTCTGGACATTAAGTTGTTGAGAGACGATGATGGTGGGATTACATTGCTTCAATCTCACTATGTGGAAAAGATCTTGAGTTGCTTTGGCTATAGTGACTGCAAGCCCTCTCCAACACCTTATGATGCTAGTGTGTTACTTCAAAAAAATTGAAGAATTGCTAGAGACCAATTGAAGTATTCTCAGATTATTGGCTCGCTTATGTACTTAGCCAGTGCTACAAGACCTAACATCTCTTTTGCTGTTAGCAAACTGAGTCGGTTTGTCTCAAAACCAGGAGATGTGCATTGGAAAGCTCTAGAAAGAGTTTCGCGTTATTTGAAAGGCACTGCGAATTATGGAATTCACTACACCGGGCATCCAAAGGTGCTTGAAGGGTATAATGACTCAAACTGGATCTCAAATGCTGATGAGATAAAGGCCACGAGAGGTTATGTATTCACTCATGGAGGTCAACAATGGAAGCAGAACTCACAGCACTAGATACAGCTACGGTTGAAGCAGATTGGCTTCGCCGGCTCTTGAATGACTTGCCGGTTGTTGAGAAACCTGTACCGGGTGTCCCACATTGCTAGTTTAGTGGGAGTTGGACCTCCTTATAAGGGAGGTTCTTTCCCCACTTGTACGAGCATGAGAACAAGAGGGATATCCACGCGCGCTCCTCCTCCGCCGCCCGCCTCGCCATGCCATGCCACGTCATGGCGCGCCGTGGGTTGCGGGAATGAGCCGAGCCGATATCTAAATTTTTGCCACGCACTACGGGTATACGAACGGTCACACGGAAGCTGAAAAGATTTTTGCGAAAGTGGAGTTTGAATGCGAACGGTGCAGCCCTTCGGCTGCTGGCTGTTCGCTTTGCCTCCGTCTCTTCGTTTTGCCTCCCTTCGCTGCCCTCTCGCCTCCTTCTCTTGCGCCTATAAAAGGGAGGTCGCTCCTGCCAGAGAGACGCACCAGAACTACTCCTTCCCTCGTCATCGGTTCGATCTCTGAGCTGCTGCTGTCTTCCTCATCCCGGCTTATGGCGTGCACCGCACGTCAGGACAGTAGGCCTCCGAGACTGCACCTTTTGAGTCCTGTATGGGAGAAGGGTGATAAGGTTTTTGGGGAGCGCTCTGCGCGACTACTGGCTTCATCCTCACGGAATCCGACGACTACTTCCCCGACGACGACTTCTTCCCCGACGTCGACTACCTCAGCAACGACATGGCTGGAGAGGATGTCAACCCCAAGTCCAGTGCTTTTGCTGTTGCTGTCCCGTATGTGTTCTTCTTCTTTCTGTCAGATGTCCTGCCACAGTTTCTCGTACTAGTACTTTCCCTACATGTGTTAGGTTTTACTCCATATATGCAACATGATCTAGTGTCTGTCCTAGATGTGTTCAGTTCAAGTTCATATATGCAAATGCTATTTACTTTCTCTCCGCCAGGTTGCATGACTTGCTTTATCGCGGCTATATTAGTCATGCTTTATCTAATATTTCTGTTAATAAAATCATTTGGTAAATTGCTCATATTTCCAACAAGGACTGCCACTTACAACAAGAAAAAGAGAGCGAAAATAAAGATACAATGGGCTCAGTAGAACAACTCGAAGGCAAAATGCCATCGAACACCGCTACACCAAAACCAGCTAACCTGCAAAGGCTACAGGAGGAAGGCGCCACCGTGCATGTTTTGTGTCACTGACGGCCACGAGAGGAAAACAGAGGCAACACATGATCTGACTCCGCCACCGCAAAGAGCCCTACCCTTTCACCCGGGCTCGACGGGTGCCGCACCGACGGCCGGCTGAGTGGTTCACCCTAGAACCCAAATCAAAGTTCCCAAGCTGCCAAAAGGAGAGGCATCGGGAAACCACATGAAACAGAGAGCTGAACACCCAATCACCATCACTGGCAGTAGCAAGGCAGAGCACCGGATGAGAGTTGTCGAAACGAAGGCGCCGAAAACCCCGGAGAAGGCCAATGGGATGCATCACTGTGCATCGGTCGAGGATAGGAGTCTCCATATCCCAAGGCATATCACTGGCACCGAGAAAGGGACCCCGATCCCCTCGCACCAGTGGCTGGAACCCTCCACACCTGGACTCGAGCATGCTGCCGAACATGAGATCAGACCAAAACAATCCGCCGTCAAACCACCACCAACTCCACCACCACTTGAGCACTTCCCGGACGACGCCTTCAGGAAGGGTCACGCCACCAAGGTGCCGTCGTCGCCATGAACGGGGAACTGAGGCTTTCACCTGAGCTGCTGGGTGAGGTGGGAGGTACAGGAAGCCCACTGAAGCCTTCAGTAAGGGAAACGACGCCCAAAGGCGACGTCTTCAGTGTGGCTGTCGCGTCGGCCAGGGGTTTCCCCCGGATCCGTGCCCAACCACCAGATCCGCGCACCCGCCATTCGGAAACGGCGACTAGAGCCACCAGGGACAGGGGACGGCTCAGATCGGATCAGAGCAGATCGAGGCTGAGGACGAAGACTCTCCAAGGTACAGCCGACCTGTGGGAGGCCGCTGCAGTCGCCGACGCCCGCCGCCTCCGCGCCGCCCGCGTGACTGGGAAGACGACCCACCTGCACCCAGCGGCGCCGCCCGCCGCACAGGCAACGCCGATGGCCGCCGCCCCGAAAGACGAGGCTCTCCACACAGGTTGGAGATGCGTAGGTCCCCGCCGCCACCTTCATGGGTGCCGAGCAGCCACGCGGATGGCCACCTCTGGCGGCGGCGGAGGGAGGGAGGGGGTGGGGAGAACTAGGTGGTGGCGGCTAGGGTTGGCCCCCGAGTCGCCTCGGAGGAGACGACGCGGGGGGAGGGGGAGGGGTGGGAATCTCCAACTGCTACATTATTATAGGTAATGCATAACTACAAGTAACACCACCATGGAAAGGGAATGGCGTCGCTCTATTCGAACTCTTTCACCTACCTACATGAAAAAAACATACAAACAAAGAGAACGCCTTCAAAGTCCTCTGAAGCAATGTTGTGCTCAAAAATAACGTTTTATGACAAATGAATAAATACTTTTGTCCGAGCACTGATGCACGGTTTCCTGCCAGCAACATTTCCTATTTAAACATGCCACAGTTAATTAACATCCAAGGGAGTGACAAATCTAATCATCCAAAGTGTTTCACCATCAGAAATAAAATGTCTAGCATTATACCATTTGCAGGCAAAGCTGTCATTTACTTGGTCTCTGTCAATCAGATGCATATATTTACCCCAACTAAAAATCGACGATATCACCCGTGTAAGCTCCATAATAATATATCATATTTTTACATCATTTTTAGACAAAAGAGTGTTTTTTATTGACTCATAATGTAGTATCGATGGATACAATCATAACAAGCACATACTCGGACTCTGTATTGTTAGGATGCACACAACCAATACACAAAAAAATCATACCGTCAAATAGCAAAGTCAAATAAGACGAAGCTATGCCTAGGCGCATAAAAACAGAAAGAAAATTAAGTCCCGAAGCGATCAAAACTGTGATCGATAATATACCACAGTGACCATTTGTACCATCTATCTTTTGACAACACATAGACTACGAGAAAAAGGTTCTTCAAAGACAACGCCTTCATGAAGGGAATGACACGCAAATGCCGTCATCGCCGGATCCAACCATCAAAGGTCAAATCATGTGTTTTCACCTTGAAGATCACGGTCGAGTAAACTCCAAGCAATGTCTCCATTAAGATAATGACGCAAAAGACGCCGCCGTTGACAAGTATAGCCAACAAGGGCTAGACCTAGGGTTTTCACCCTAAAGCTCCAGACCGGGTTATATGATGTCTTCTCCACTTGCCACAAACCTATCAACTGCATAGGTGCACAGTCCGACAGATGACCATGCCCGGGCGAGCAGATAGTCAGGGCACACTCGGCCCATTGACGGGCCTGCTGGCCGACAGGCCACACTCGGTATAGCACACTATCACCTCACGATCTGGTAGTCGGTCCTTTCCAGTGTGTTCGATGTGTTCTTCCGTGGTATAGCTTGTTGTCGTGGAGACGGAGCTGCGGTGCAGTGACTCCAAGTGGTGATGATGACATGCTCTCGGTGGTCGTTTCCGTCAAACTCGGTCAATGCAAGCCCTGCATTTTCCCTCGTGAAGCTCATTGTCAAAGTTGGTGTTGTCGGTCAGTGACACTTGTGGCATGGGCTATAACGGGCTTCGTCAAGTTGTTTGCGGGGAATGACTTTGTTGGTGGAGCTCTAAGGTGAAGTCGGAATCACTTGTTCGAATGGGCGACAATGATGACAATCACACTAGCGACCCCTCGACGGATGTCTTTTTCTTTGTAGTTTTATGTTGTTCATATTGGTGACCTGGTCAGTCGGTGGTGTCCATGTCCATGGTAATATGGGTTGGGTTGTAATGGATTTAGCCTAGTTTCCGTAAATTAACCGGACAACTGACGTTCCCGATGATGATGAGGTGTCTACGGTGACTTCGTAAATTTCAAAATGATATGCTAGCTTAGTCTTTCGGAGGTGCTCATAGGGATACGGTGTGCGTGTGTGCGTTCATAAGTGTGAGTGTATGCGCGTGTATATGAGCGCTTGCGTGTACTGTGTTCAATTTTTTTTAATGAAAATTGAAATGACAAATATTCTGCCTCGTTTTTAAAAAGAAAAAGGAAAAACCTCAATTGACAAATCTCATCTTGGAGGGGCAAACCCGGTCGTGCCCCGGTCCTCCGGCCTCTGGCGGCTACTCCACCGTTCCTTCCTCCCGCCGCCACTCTCCCCCGCGTACTCTGGCCGCGACCCCATTCATCCGCCGGATGGGGCCGGGCCTTTCCCTCCTCCCGTTGCCCGCCCTCCCCTACATCCTCTGGCCGCGCCCACGGCCGGCTGCCGTGCGCAATGGAGCGGCCTGCAGATCCTGGTGCGGCTGATTCTTGCATCGGCAGAGGTAGATCCTGGTGCGGTGTAGTGTGCCGGCTCCGCCTCCACGCGATACAGGTGGGTGGTGGGTCCGAAGTCGGGACGGATTGGTATTGGAGACCGTGTCCGTCGTAACCGTGTGTGGTTGGTATTGGGGACGAGCTCGGTTTTGGATTCAGAAATAAGTAACGAGCACCGCCATCCGTCGCTTGCCACCTCCGGCACTTCTTCATCTTCAGACGGCGTTCTACCGGGCCTAAGCAGCCAGCCTCTTCCCACTCGCCGGATCCGGAGCGATCCTTGCCGGTGCCGATGGCAGAGGCAGCTCTGGCAATACCTTCGATGGTCGACGGCCTTAAACCAGGGCAGAGGAAAGTTTTGTTCTGCGCGTTCAAGAGGAACTTGGTCCAAGAAGCTATGGTCTGTGTGTGTGCCAAACTATTCTTGAATTTATTTGTGCATCTGGAATCATCATGTTCCTAAATTGGTGACCTTCATTGTGTACATACAGGTGTCACAGTTTGCTCACTATGTCTCAGAACACTCAGCGTACGACTTTGACCATGGTGAGCAGAGTCCAGCAAGCACAATCGTAGGGATGGCTCAGGATTTTGTTGGCAGCAACAACATCAATCTTTTGGTGCCCTGCGGGCAGTTTGGCAACAGACTTTCGGTGGGTTAATTAGCTTTGTAACAAGCCAAGTACCCTATGATGTCAACGACTTCTCATGCTTCTTTGCCTGCTTAAATTCATTTCAGGGGGGCAAATATGCGGATAAAGCACACCACATCTTCACCAGATTAGCACCTGTCACCCGTTTAATTTTTCCAAAGGACGACGATGCTCTTCTCAACTATCTGAATGAAGGACAGTCGATTGAACCCACTTGGTAATGTTATTATTATCTCTTTGAACATTCGTCCTTCAAGATGATCGATTTGTGTAAACTAAAATATGCCAACATTAATTGGTCCAGGTATCTGCCGGTCATTCCCATGGTTTTGGTCAATGGATGTAAAGGCTTTGGCCCTGGATGGAGCAGCCATGTCCCAAACTATAATCCAAGAGACATCATTGCTAACCTGAAAAGGTTGCTATATGGAGAGGCCGTCGTACCAATGGTCCCTTGGTACAAGGGGTTCAAGGTCCGTCAAATGCTTTTACTAGCGCAGCTTTTGGTCCTTAATTTGACAATTGATTATTGACGTAAATTTCCCATTAATAACCTCACAGGGCTCTGTGAAGGAGAAAAGCTCAAAGGCAGCTGGTGTCACATATACCATCACTGGCACTAGAGGAAGTCGATGACACCAAGCTTAAAATTACTGAGCTTCCCATCCTACGCTGGACTAATGATTACAAACAATTTCTTGAATCCTTGTGTACGAGCAAGGACAAGGAACCACCGTTTCTGGAGGTAATTACTTGTACAAATAGTTCCTTCTCTTGAGTTTTAGATGTTTTGACTTTCTTCAGTTATAACCAATTTACAGGACATGAGGTCCAATTACGATCTTGCGAGCGTGGAGTTTGAGGTTATCATGAGTAAGCAAAACATGAGTATTGCTAAGAAACAAGGCCTTGAGAGGACATTGAAGCTGACAACCACAATAGGAACAACTAATATGCGCTTGGTTGACTCGGATGGTAAAATTCGAAAATATGACACCCCAGAGGACAGTGAGTAGATGATGTTAGGATTTAGTGACCTAAATTGTTCTATTCTTAGATGGACGAGACGCGCTAGCACGTCACGTACGTCGCGGACCTAGTCGCGGCGCGCGTGCTCACCGCCACCGCCGGCGAGATCGTTCTCCGACACGCCACGCTTCACATGGTGTTGGTGGACTCGCGAGGCGTGATAGTGGACGCTCGATACCTGCGCAAGGGAGAGTGCATCGAGCCGGATCAGGTCATATCCTTCCCCTGTCACCAGGTTAGGGTTGACCGACCGCCATGCAGCGGGTCGCTGGGAGTGGGGACATGCATGTAGGTGGGGGAGGAGGGGAGCCATGCAGCGGATGGATGTGCTCCATCTGGCAGCGCGCGAGATGCTGAGGTGGATCCATGGCGGCCCCGCCATGACGGGCCCAGATCTGACCAGGAGGATGTGCTGGACACGGGAGACGGAGGGGGAGCGGCCGCTTCTTATTCCCCAGCTACCCCCACTACCGGCTGCGATTCACATCTCGCTTATCTCTTTGGGCACCTTTGGGAGAAATCTAGGGTTCGCCATTCCCCATCCACTCCACGAGATTCCTTCGGCTGGTGGCGCGACAAGGTTGGCGGCGACAAGCGTTCCTTCGCTCAGGTGGCGGGTGAGCGCGCGCGTGGACGCAGTGCGTCGCGTGCACTGATGGGAGATCGTGGCGGAGGCAGATCTGGAGGATGGCGTGACAACCCGATGCGTGGTGGGTTCGGGGCTGGACGCAAGGCACCGCAGCAGAACCAGACGCGCCATATGGTGTGGCAGCGTCCAGATCCGCCACCGTCGTTGACTGGAGGGGCGGGATCTGGGGGGGCTGAGGATCGATGGGAAGCTGCGGCACGGGCGGCGGGAGGGGACGCCAAGGGACGGCCTACGGCGACGACTTCGACGGGCAAGGTGGCGCTCCCCGCTGTAGCTGATGCGCTAGATGCTCCGACCACCAAGATCAATGACAAGCTCTGCCTCAACTGCAACCTCCCAGGTCATTTTGCTCCTGCTGCCCTACTGTTCGATGTGAAAAGTGCAATAAACTTGGGCATATGGCACAGTTGTGTCAAACTCTAAGGCCTTGGGGAGTGCGTTCCTATTCTCTGTGGGTTTCAATCCCCTGGACAGGGCTTTTTCTATATACCTGATATGTGTGCTGCCAAGCAAAAGAGTGAAAAAACTAACAATATGGTGATTATGATTGTGGGGGGGGGGGGGGGATGGTACGGCTAAAGAAATAGAATATGAGTTTAATGGCTTCTTTGCTCATAAACCTGGCAAGAAGAAATGGAGTTGTACGGCTCGCACTATTGGCCATAATTAGTTTGTCATGCGCTTTCCTAATGCTAGTGAGGTGGAGAGGGCCTGCTGTTATGGGAAGCGCTTGCCATTGAAAGATGGGGCTGTTGTTGTTAGTATAAAACCCTGGTCAGCATCTGTGGGTGCTAAATGGGTAATGGAAAAAGCCTGGGTTAGGGTGAGCAATATTCCCCTAGAAAAAGATGCTCTGAGCACGCTGCCTATGCTGGAGCTCTGGTTGGTATTACCTTGGAAGTAGATGAATCCACACTTCACAAACCTGAGTATGTTAGAGTTCTCCTGGGATGCAGAGAGGTTAAGAAAATCCCTCCTTCTGCTGAGGGCATGCTGGGAGACCAATTTTATGACTTCTTTTATGAAGTTGAAAAAATTGTAAATGTGGGAGGTGAGAAAAATCAGTTCTCTGTTACTGTAGACAGCAGTGCCTCTCCTTCATTCCCAAAGAAAGCCAGGGTGGACTCATATCCTGCTTATTCTGATGGGCAAGGGGAAACTAGCATGTCTAGGGCTGGGAATTATACATCTCAACATTATGATAAGGGAGTGCAGAGGTTGGCTGCAGTGGTTGAGAGTGAGGAGGAGGGGGAAAGTGAGGAGGGGAACCATAATGAACTACTGATTGACACCATGGCCAGAGAATATGCAGCTGAAAAAATGTCATATTCTGATTCTTCTGTTGAAAGAGATTCAGATGGGAAAAATTCTGAAAAAAAGAGGGTGATATGATTAAGTCTCCTAATACTACTGACAACATGAAAAAAGGTGCTTGGGCTATCATCCAAACTCCTATTCCCTCTTCTTTGATGTTTCTACACTATGCTGGTGACACTTATGGAAAATCATTTCCTCCCTTGTCAGATTATGTGGTATGGCCATCTCTGCCTCATATTATGCCTATTGAAGAGGGATATGCAGAGGGAGGGGAAAGTTGCAGTGCATACACTGTAGAATCCCCATCTGGGTCCCTAATTCACGAAGCAACGGCTCCTGAAGGCAGGGCATCACGCATGCAATACCAGAAGCTGATGCATGTGGAAGAGATGGCTACTATCAGGCTCAAGAAACGCGATGCTGAAGGTAAAAGTATGTTACACTCGAGCAATCAATTTTTTGTCTTGTCTGATGATGCTACTATTGTTCGGGCTTCCATGATGGGGATACAAATACCTGATGATAACTTTGTTGGGGATCGTAGCAGAAATTCAAAATTTTCTACGCATCACCAAGATCAATCTATGGAGTAATCTAGCAATGAGGGGAAGGAGTGTGCATCTACATACCCTTGTAGATCGCTAAGTGGAAGCGTTCAAGTGAACGGGGTTGATGGAGTCGTACTCGTGTGATCCAAATCACCGATGATCCTAGCACCGAATGGACGGCACCTTCGCGTTCAACACACGTACGGTTGGGAGACGTCTCCTCCTTCTTGATCCAGCAAGGTGAGAGGAGAAGTTGAGGGAAAACTCCGACAGCACGACGGCGTGGTGGTGATGGAGCTCGTGGTTCTCCGGCAGGGCTTCGCCAAGCACTACGGAGGAGGATGAGGTGTTGGAGGAGGAAGAGGGCTGCGCCAGGGGAAGGGTGCGGCTACCCTCTCTCTCCCTCACTATATATAGGGGGAAGGGAGGAGGGGGAGGCGCCCTAGGGTTCCCTAGGGGAGGGGCGGCGGCCACAGGGGAAACCCTAGATGGGTTTGGGCGCCCCCACCCCCTCGGAAACTTGCCCCCCAAGCCGGGAGGGGCGGCTTCCCTAGGGGTGGCACCCCCTCCTCTCCTGGTTACGTGAGATGGGGTGGGAGGGGCACTCAGGCCCTTAGTGGGCTGATGTGCCCTCTCCCCTTGGCCCATAAGGCCCCCAACGCTTGGCGGGGCCTCCGAAACCCCTTTCAGACACGCGGGTCATCACCTGGTACCCCTGGAACAATTCCGGACTCCAATACCCTTCGTCCAATATATCGATCTTCACCTCCGGACCATTCCGGAGCTCCTCGTCATGTCCGGGATCTCATCAGGGACTCCGAACAACCTTCGGTAACCACATACTATTTCCCATAACAAATCTAGCGTCACCGAACCTTAAGTGTGTAGACCCTACGGGTTCGGGAACCATGCAGACATGACCGAGACAACTCTCTGGCCAATAACCAACAGCGGGATCTGGATACCCATGATGGCTCCCACATGTTCCACGATGATCTCATCGGATGAACCACGATGTCGAGGATTCAATCAATCCCGTATACAATTCCCTTTGTCCAGCGGTATTGTACTTGCGCGAGATTCGACCGTCGGTATCCGATACCTTGTTCAATCTCATTACCGGCAAGTCTCTTTACTCGTTCCGTAACACATCATCCCGTGATCAACTCCTTGGTCACATTGTGCACATTATGATGATGTCCTACCGAGTGGGCCCAGAGATACCTCTCCGTCACACGGAGTGACAAATCCCAGTCTCGATTCGTGCCAACCCAACAGACACTTTCAGAGATACCCGTAGTGCACCTTTATAGCCACCCAGTTACGTTGTGACGTTTGGTACACCCAAAGCATTCCTACGGTATCCGGGAGTTGCACAATCTCATGGTCTAAGGAAATGATACTTGACATTAGAAAAGCTTTAGCATACGAACTACATGATCTTTGTGCTAGGCTTAGGATTGGGTCTTGTCCATCACATCATTCTCCTAATGATGTGATCCCGTTATCAACGACATCCAATGTCCATGGTCAGGAAACCGTAACCATCTATTGATCAACGAGCTAGTCAACTAGAGGCTTACTAGGGACATGGTGTTGTCTATGTATCCATACATGTATCTGAGTTTCCTATCAATACAATTCTAGCATGGATAATAAACGATTATCATGAACAAGGAAATATAATAATAACTAATTTGTTACTGTCTCTAGGGCATATTTCCAACAGTCTCCCACTTGCACTAGAGTCAATAATCTAGTTCACATCGCCATGTGATTAACACTCACAGGTCACATCGCCATGTGACCAACATCCAAAGAGTTTACTAGAGTCAATAATCTAGTTCACATCACTATGTGATTAACACTCAATGAGTTCTGGGTTTGATCATGTTAGGGCATGTACAATGGTTCTATCTTAGCAATGACACGTAGGATAAACGATGAGGTGGAGGAGAGAGAAATCATAAGAAAAGGCTTGTCTTCTCTTAAATAAGAGAAGACAAGAGATGATCTCTTAGCACAATTTGTCTCACCATGTTTCTAGGAATAGCTAGTTATTGAAGATAAGGCTTAGAGATGACCCATTGTACACACAATTTTTTGTCATTTCTAAATTACATGCAAGACTTAAGATAAGACTATCTTATCAACCATTGTACATGCCCTTATGCCTGTGAGAGAGGTTTTAGTCAACGGGTCTGCAACATTCATATTCGTATGTACTTTGCAAATATCTACGCTATATTTGGAGCCATTTCAAATAACTGTTTTACTTGGAGCTATTCTAAATTGTTGCTCCATTATACGTATCCGGTATCTCTACTCAGAGCTATCCGGATAGGTGTTAAGCTTGCATCGACGTAACTCTTTATGTCGAACTCTTTATCACCTCCATAACCGAGAAACATATCCTTATTCCTCTAAGGATAATTTTGACCGCTATCTGGTGATCTACTCCTAGATCACCTTTGTACCCTCTTGCCAGACATGTGGCAAGGCACACATCAGGTGCGGTACTCAGCATGGCATACCGTATAGAGCCTATGACAAAAGCATAGGGGACAACCTTCGTCCTTCCTCTTTCTCCTGCCGTGGTCGAGCCTTAAGTCTTAACTTCATACTTTACAACTCAGGCAAGAACTCCTTCTTTGACTAATCCATCTTGAACACCTTCAAGATCATGTCAAGGTATGTGCTCTTTTGAAAGTACCATTAAGCATTTCGATCTATCTTGATGCTCAATGTTCAAGTAGCTTAATCTAGGTTTTCCATTGAAAAACACTTTTCAAATAACCCTATATGCTTTCCAGAAATTCTACATCATTTCTGATCAACAATATGTCAACAACATATACTCATCAGAAATTCTATAGTGCTCCCACTCACTTCTTTGGAAATACAAGTTTCTCATAAACTTTGTATAAACCCAAAATCTTTGATCATCTCATCAAAGTGTACATTCCAACTCCGAGATGCTTACCCCAGTCCTTAGAAGGATTGCTGGAGCTTTGCATACTTGTTAGCATCTTTCAGGATCGACAAAATCTTCTGGTTGTATCACTTACAACCTTTCCTCAAGAAAGTCATCAAGGAAACAGTATTTTGACATCCTATCTGCAAGATTTCATAAATAATGCAGTACCTGCTAATTCCAACAGACTCTTAGCATCGCTACAAGTGAGAAAGTCTCATCGTAGTCAACTCCTTGAACTTGTGGGAAAACATCTTAACGACACGTCGAGCTTTCTTAATGGTGATACCTACCATCTTTGTCTGTCTTTCTTTTAAAATCCATATGTACCCAACAGCCTTACGACCATCAAGTAGTTCTTCCAAAGTCTACACTTTGTTTTCATACATGGATCCTCTCTCGGATTTTATGGCCTCGAGCCATTTTTCGGAATCCGGGCCCACCATCGCTTCTCCATCGCTCGTAGGTTCATTGTTGTCTAGCAACATGACTTCCAAGACAGGATTACGTACCACTCTGAAGTAGTATGCATCCTTGTCGTCCTACGAGGTTTGGTAGTGACTTGATCCGAAGTTTCATGATCACTATCATAAGCTTCCACTTCAATTGGTGTAGGTGCCACATGAACAACTCCCTGTGCTCTGCTACACACTAGTTGAAGTGATGGTTCAATAACCTCATCAAGTCTCCACCATCCTCCCACTCAATTCTTTCGAGAGAAACTTTTCCTCGAGAAAGGACCCGATTCGAGAAACAATCCCTATTGCTTTCAGATCTGAGACAGGAGGTATACCCAACTATTTTGGGTGTCCTATGAAGATGCATTTATCCGCTTTGGGTTCGAGCTTATCAGCCTGAAACTTTTTCACATAAGCGTCGCAGCCCCAAACTTTTAAAAATGACAGCTTAGGTTTCTCTAAACCATAGTTCATACGGTGTCGACTCAAACAGAATTGCGTGGTGCCCTATTTAAAGTGAATGTGGTTGTCTCTAATGCCTAACCCATAAACTATAGTGGTAATTTGATAGTAGACATCATGGTATGCATCATATCCAATAGGGTGCAGTTATGATGTTCGGACACACCATCACACTATGGTGTTCCAGGCTGTATCAGCTGTGAAACCATTTCCACAATGTCTTAATTCTGTGCCAAACTCGTAATTCAGATATTCATCTCTATGATCATATCATAGATATTTTATCCTTTTGTCACGACGATCTTTCAACTTCACCTTGAAATTACTTGAACCTTTCAATAATTCAGACTCATGATTCATCAAGTAAATATACTCAAATCATCTGTGAAGTAAGAACATAACAATATCCACTACATGCCTCGGCACTCATTGGACTGTACACATCAAGATGTATTACTTCCAACAAGCTGCTTTCTTGTTCCATCTTACTGAAAAACGAGGCCTTTCAGTCATCTTGCCCATGCGGTATGAATTGCATGTCTCAAGTGATTCAAAATCAAGTGAGTCCAAAGATCCATCAACATGGAGCTTCTTCATGTGTTTTATACCAATATGACTCAAATTGCAGTGCCACAAGTATGTGGTACTATCATTACTATCTTATATCTTTTGGCATGAACATGTGTATCACTACGATCGGGATTCAATAAACCATTCATTTTAGGTGCAAGACCATTGAAGGTATTATTCAAATAAACAGAGTAACCATTATTCTCCTTAAATGAATAACCATATTGCGATAAACATAATCCAATCATGTCTATGCTCAACGCAAACACCAAATAACAATTATTTAGGTTTAACACCAATCTCGATGGTAAAGGGAGTATGTGATGCTTGATCACATCAACCTTGGAAACACTTCCAAACCATATCGTAATCTCACCTTTAGCTAGTCTCCGTTTATTCTGTAGCCTTTTATTTCGAGTTACTAACACTTAGCAACTGAACCGGTATCTATTACCATGGTGCTACTAGGAGTACTAGTAAAGTACACATCAATATAATGTATATCCAATATACTTCTGTCGACCTTGCCAGCCTTCTCATCTACCAAGTATCTAGGGTAGTTCTGCTTCAGTGACTGTTCCCCTCATTATAGAAGCACTTAGTCTCGGGTTTGGGTTCAACCTTGGGTTTCTTCACTAGAGCAGCAACTGATTTGCCGTTTCATCAAGTATCCCTTCTTTCCCTTGCCCTTCTTGAAACTAGTGGTTTTACTAACCATCAAAAATTGATGCTCCTACTTGATTTCTACTTTCGCGGTGTCAAACATCGCGAATTGCTCAAGGATCATCATGTCTATCCCTGATATGTTATAGTTCATCACGAAGCTCTAGTATCTTGGTGGCAGTGACTTTGGAGAAACATCACTATCTTATCTGGAAGATTAACTCCCACTCGATTCAAGCGATTGTAGTACTCATACAATCTGAGCACATGCTCAACGATTGAGCTTTTCTCCTTAGTTTGCAGGCTTAGGAAACTTGTCAGAGGTCTCATACCTCTTGACGCGGCACTTGCCTGAAATCCCAATTTCAGTCCTTGGAACATCTCATTTGCTCTGCGATGTTTCAAAAACGTCTTTGGTGCCTCAATTCTAAACCATTTAGCATTACACACTGAACTATCATGTAGTCATCAAAACGTGTATGTCAGATGTTCGCAACATCCATAACCGACGTTCGAGGTTTAGCTCATTGAGCGGTGCATTAAGAACATAATCCTTCTGCGCAGCAATGAGGACAATCCTCAGTATACGGACCCAGTCCGCATAATTGCTACGATCAACTTTCAACTAAATTTTCTCTAGGAACATATCTAAAACAGTAGAACTAAAGCGTAAGCTATGACATAATTTGCAAAGTCATTTCGACTATGTTCATGATAATTGAGTTCATCTGATTATTTCATGAACTCCCACTCAGATAGACATCCCTCTAGTCATCTAAGTGAAACATGATCCGAATCGACTAGGCCGTGTCCGATCATCACGTGAGACAGACTAGTCATCAACGGTGAACATCTCATGTTGATCGTATCTTCTATACAACTCATGTTCGACCTTTCGGTCTTCCGTGTTCCGAGGCCATGTCTGTACATGCTAGGATCGTCAAGTCAACCTAAGTGTTTCGCATGTGTCCCGAGGCCATGTCTGTACATGCTAGGCTCGTCAACACCCGTTGTATTCGAACATTAGAATCTATCACACCCGATAATCACATGGTGCTTCGAAACAACGAACCTTCGCAATGGTGCACAGTTAGGGGGAACACTTTTCTTGAAATTTTAGTGAGGGATCATCTTATTTAAGCTACCGTCGTTCTAAGCAAATAAGATGTAAAACATGATAAACATCACATGCAATCAAATAGTGACATGATATGGCCAATATCATTTTGCTCCTTTTGATCTCCATCTTCGGGGCTCACTGATCATCGTTGTCACTGGCATGACACCATGATCTCCATCATCATGATCTCCATCATCGTGTCTTCTTGAAGTTGTCTCGTCATCTATTACTTCTACTACTATGGCTAACGCTTTAGCAATAAAGTAAAGTAATTACATGACGTTTATGTTGACACGCAGGTCATAAATAAATTAAGACAACTCCTATGGCTCCTGCCGGTTGTCATACTCATCGACATGCAAGTCGTGATTCCTATTACAAGAACATGATCAATCTCATACATCACATATATCATTCATCACATCCTTTTGGCCATATCACATCACAAGGCATATGCTGCAAAAACAAGTTAGACGTCCTCTAATTGTTGTTGCAAGTTTTTATGTGGCTGCTATAGGTTTCTAAAAAGAACGTTTCTTACCTACGCCCAAACCACAACGTGATATGCCAATTTCTATTTACCCTTCATAAGGACCATTTTCATCGAATCCGATCTGACTAAAGTGGGAGAGACAGACACCCGCTAGCCACCTTATGAAACTACTGCATGTCAGTCGGTGGAACCAGTCTCACGTAAGAGTACGTGTAAGGTCGGTCCGGGCCGCTTCATCCCACGATGCCGCCAAATCAAGATAAGACTAGTAACGACAAGGAAATTGGCAATATCGACGCTCACAACTGCTTTGTGTTCTACTCGTGCATAGAAACTACGCATAGACCTAGCTCATGATGCCACTGTTGGGGATCGTAGCAGAAATTCAAAATTTTCTACGCATCACCAAGATCAATCTATGGAGTAATCTAGCAACGAGGGGAAGGAGAGTGCATCTACATACCCTTGTAGATCGCTAAGCGGAAGCGTTCAAGTGAACGGGGTTGATGGAGTCGTACTCGTCGTGATCCAAATCACCGATGATCCTAGCGCCGAACGGACGGCACCTCCGCATTCAACACACATATGGTTGGGAGACGTCTCCTCCTTGTTGATCCAGCAAGGTGAGAGGAGAAGTTGAGGGAAAACTCTGACAGCACGACGGCGTGGTGGTGATGGAGCTCGTGGTTCTCCGGCAGGGCTTCGCCAAGCACTACGGAGGAGGATGAGGTGTTGGAGGAGGAAGAGGGCTGCGCCAGGGGAAGGGTGCGGCTACCCTCTCTCTCCCTCACTATATATAGGGGGAAGGGAGGAGGGGGAGGCGCCCTATGGTTCCCTAGGGGAGGGGCGGCGGCCACAGGGGAAACCCTAGACGGGTTTGGGCGCCCCCACCCCCTAGGAAACTTGCCCCCCAAGCCGGGAGGGGCGGCTGCCCTAGGGGTGGGACCCCCACCTCTCCTAGTTACGTGAGATGGGGTGGGAGGGGCGCTCAGCCCCTTAGCGGGATGATGTGCCCTCTCCCCTTGGCCCATAAGGCCCCCCAACGCTTGCCGGGGCTCCGAAACCCCTTTCGGACACGCTGGTCATCACCTGGTACCCCCGGAACAATTCCAGACTCCAATTCCCTTCGTCCAATATACCGATCTTCACCTCCGGACCATTCCGGAGCTCCTCGTCATGTCCGGGATCTCATCCGGGACTCCGAACAACCTTCGGTAACCACATACTATTTCCCATAACAACTCTAGCATCACCGAACCTTAAGTGTGTAGACCCTACGGGTTCGGGAACCATGCAGACATGACCGAGACAACTCTCCGGCCAATAACCAACAGCGGGATCTGGATACCCATGATGGCTCCCACATGTTCCACGATGATCTCATCGGATGAACCACGATGTCGAGGATTCAATCAATCCCGTATACAATTCCCTTTGTCCAGCGGTATTGTGCTTGCCCGAGATTCGATCGTCGGTATCCGATACCTTGTTCAATATCGTTACCGGCAAGTCTCTTTACTCGTTCCGTAACACATCATCCCGTGATCAACTCCTTGGTCACATTGTGCACATTATGATGATGTCCTACCGAGTGGGCCCAGAGATACCTCTCCGTCACACGGAGTGACAAATCCCAGTCTCGATTCGTGCAACCCAATAGACACTTTTGGAGATACCCGTAGTGCACCTTTATAGCCACCCAGTTATGTTGTGACGTTTGGTACACCCAAAGCATTCCTATGGTATCCGGGAGTTGCACAATCTCATGGTCTAAGGAAATGATATTTGACATTAGAAAAGCTTTAGCATACGAACTACACGATCTTTGTGCTAGGCTTAGGATTGGGTCTTGTCCATCACATCATTCTCCTAATGATGTGATCCCGTTATCAACGACATCCAATGTCCATGGTCAGGAAACCGTAACCATCTATTGATCAACGAGCTAGTCAACTAGAGGCTTACTAGGGACATGGTGTTGTCTATGTATCCACACATGTATCTGAGTTTCCTATCAATACAATTCTAGCATGGATAATAAATGATTATCATGAAAAGGAAATATAATAATAACTAATTTGTTATTGCCTCTAGGGCATATTTCCAACAAACTTTGCTACTATTGATGTGTTACATGAATTAGAATTGTCTAGAAATTTACTCCGAGACAAGAAAGTTGAGAATAATCCTGAACCTATTACTGTCAATGATGGTTTAGGAAATGACACACCTCTGTTACTAACATGGGATAATGAAAGCATAGAGGATGAAGAACTTTATACCCTTGTGCAGTCCAGGCAGGAAAGGAAAAAGCCACAGTATTAGTAAAAAGTAAATATCTTATCTCCTAAACATAGTGATAGACCTGTCACTAGGAGTCAAAAGAAAAAAGGGAATGGTGGGGATGCCCTGAATCCTGGCAGACCCACTAGGGAGAGGGGGAAACCTGAGAGATATAAATGATAGGAGTATTTTGGAACTGTAGGGGGGCAGGTAAGAAGGGCATGTCTACCCGCCTCACTGATATGATTAATGCCAATAATGTTGATTTTATTGGTCTTCAAGAGACTATGAAAAAGTCTTATAAACCTTCCTTTTTTAGGAAGTTAGATCCTGGACAAAGTTTCTTTTGGGAATGGATTCCCTCTTGAGGCAAATCTAGAGGCATTCTCTGTGGTGTTAATAAAGACAAGTTTGACCTTATTGATGTTAAGCATGGAAAATATATCATTCAGTTGGACCTATTGGATATAAACATGAAATGCTGCTAGTCCTTGATGGTAGTATATGGAGCAACTCAGGATGAGATTAAGCCCGAGTTTATTGCTGAATTATCTCATATGTGTCATGCCACTCGTATCCCTTACTTAGTGGGTGGGGATTTCAATATACTTCGTCACAGCGGTGAGAAGAATAAAAGGACGCCCATGTCTCATTTCTCGGATGTGTTTAATTCTGTCATCCATTTTCTTGGGCTTAGGGAGATCTGCATGTCTGGAGGGGTATACACGTGGTCGAACAAGCAGGAGAATCCCACTCTGGAGAAGCTGGATAGAGTTCTAATGTCACCAGATTGGGAAGACTTATATCCTCTTGTCTCGGTTAGCAAACTAGTTAAGGACCTATCTGATCACAACCCCCTGTTATTGGATGGGGGCGGGCTGCAGCTAGAGCACCAGGGAATAGGTGCTTTAGATTTGATAACAACTGGCTGAATAATCCAGCCTTTCTACCTTTGGTTGCTGATATTTGGTCGAAACCTTTGTATACTGATGATCCCATAGATACCCTGAATATTAAACTGAAAAGAGTTAAGAAGTTTTTTAAAGGGTGGGGATCTAACATATTTGGACACAACAAAATTAAGAGAAATATTATCAGACTTGAATTGCAAGAATTGGAAAAGCTTGAGGAAACTGTTGGGCTGTGTGGTGAGGCTTATACCAGAAAGCTGGATATATTGAATGAACTAAATAATATGTATGTGGGGGAAGTGTTTTTTTGGCACCAATTCTCTAATGAGAGATGGCTATTGAAAGGAGACAATAATACTGGTTTTTTCCATAAAGTGGCCAATGGGAGACGTAGGAAAACATTCGATGGTCTCACTTAAATGTGGAGCAACTATTATAGAAGGGACAAAAAATCTCTTAGCTCATGCTACTGAGTACTATAAAGATCTGTTTGGACCAGTCCCTGGTAATCTATGTCATATAGATGAAAACCTTTGGTCACAAGAGGAAAAAATTACTTCGGAAGACAATGATGACTTGACTCGACCTTTTTCTATTGATGAAATTAAAAAGGCCCTTTTTGATATGAAATCTAACCGTGCCCCTGGACCGGATAATATACCCGTTGAATTCTATCAACATTGTTGGGATGTTGTAGCCCCGGACCTATTGGCCTTATTTGAATGGTTTTATGAAGGGAGATTGGATGTGCAAAGGCTGAATTATGGCATTATTACTCTTTTGCCGAAATCTGCTGACGCTAGTAAGATCCAGCAATATAGGCCAATATGTTTGCTTCATTGTCCATACAAGCTTATTACCAAGGTTATGGACATTAGGGCTAGTAAATATGCTTATAAGCTATTCAGCATTCAGCAAAATGCGTTCATCAAAGGGAGGCATATAGTAGATGGCATATTATCTTTACATGAAGTTTTGCACCATACTCATATTAAAAAATAGGTTGGGGTTGTTCTTAAGCTTGATTTCGAGAAAGCTTTGACAAAGTCAATTGGGAGTTTCTGCTTGAATGTCATGAAAAACGTGGGTTTAACCAAAAATGGTGTAGTTGGGTAGCTCAAATTCTTAAGAATGGGACGGTTAGTGTTAAAATCAATGATGAGGTGTGTCCTTATATTCAAAGTGCGAAAGGGGTCAGGCAGGGAGACCCAAACTCTCCTTTCCTCTTTAATATTGCAGCAGAGTGCTTAACTAAGATGATGACTTCTGCCCAAAAAAATGGTCTCATCAAAGGGTTGTCCTCTGATCTGATTGGGAATGGTGTGGGTATATTACAATATGCGGATGATACAGTTATCTGTTTCGAGCATGACATTGACAAGGCTGTCAATGTTAAACTCCTGCTATACTTATTTGAACTAATGTTGGGGCTCAAAATTAACTTTGATAAGAGTGAGATTGTTGTTATAGGTGGGGATAATGAGACTGATGCAACATACGCTGATATGTTTGGGTGTCAGGTGGGGAATTTACCTATGAGATACCTGGGTGCCCCTGTCACTTATTCCACTTTGAAAAATATAGAGTTGGACTTTTTGGACGCTAAGATGATTAAAAAACTTGATGCTTGGATTGCATATTCAGCATCATCTGGGGCTAGATTGACTCTGTTAAATTCCAGTCTGGATGGAATCCCATCATATCTTATGTCTATGTTTTTGTTCAACAAAACTTTTATTGACAAAATGGACAAACACCGTAGAAGATTTTTTTGGAGGAGAAAAAATAAAAAGCGTGCTTACCATATGGTGAAATGGGCTAGGGTTTGACGATCCAAAAGTATTGGGGGATTGGGACTCAAAGATCTCCATAAACAAAATATTAGCCTCTTAAATGGTGGTGGAAGCTTGAGACTTGTGATGGGCTGTGGCAACGTATTATTCGTGCCAAATACTTTAAAAACAGGACTGTAGCTAATATTCGTAGCCGCTTTTTTGACTCTCCTTGCTGGAAGGCAATAATGAAAGTAAAAGAGACGTATATGGCTGGAAGGGTCGTCCAGATCAATAGTGGTAATCTGGCTAGGGTGTGGCACGACCAATGGCTGGATGAAAAACCTTTGCGAGATAAGATGCCTGTCTTATTTAGTATATGTCAAGATCAGGATGGGACTATTGCTGAGTTTGTGGCAAAGGACTATAAACTGGGGTTCAGACGGAGACTGTTTGGAGAGGTTAATGATCAGTGGGACTGGGTGGTCTCTGTGGCTAAAAAATATACCCTAAACACCTCCCCTGATGTAGTTTCATGGAGCCTTAATAAGAAGAAGAGGTTCTCCACCAAATCAGTTTATGAGTGGCTGGAAAGGGATTTGGCTGGTCCGAATAACAAATGGATTTGGAAAGCTAGTATCCCTTTAAAAATTAAAATTTTCTTGTGGCAGTTGTTTCAAAATGCTGTGCTTACACGGGATAACTTGTGGAAAAGGGGCTGGCCTGGAAATCCTGCTTGTTCCTTCTGCAATAACATGGAAGATGCTAATCATCTATTTTTTACATGTTCACTTGCTCGAACTGTATGGGGGGTCTTGGGTGTAACAGTTGGGGCTTCCTGTTGCCCTCAATCACTGTGGCAATGTTTGGCGTGGCTTTATAAATTCTTTCCAGGCGGAAAGAAATTCTATATGATGATTATTGCCGCAATTTTCTGGGGGATTTGGTGCCTCCGGAACAAAGTTACTTTCGATAAGTACAATGCTCGTACTCCGCTGGAGGCTGTTTTCAGTGCTTGTATTTTATGTTATACTGGGCAGGACTGCTGAAAGAAGAAGATAGGACGAGGTTCCAGGCTGGGGTGAAAAGACTGGCGTTTGCGGCAGCGGCTCTGGCAGACAGGTCGTACACACAGGGGAGGATGCTGCTGAGGGATGGAGATGAAGTTCAGATTGGCTAGCTTGGTCATCTCGCCAGTTTCGCCGATTCCACTGGGGTTTGATGCCCGTTCTGGTGTTTGTCAGAAGTTGATTCGCAGTTGCCTTATGCCTATCCTGGGTGGCTGCGTAGTTTCTTCCATATACTTTGATGTCTAGGATAGTAGCTTGTTAGTGTCGTCAGGTTTTCGCCCCATGGCGGTTGAGCTGTTTTAGGGTCTTCTTGTTGTGGGTTTCCTGGCAGTGCTCCAGCTCGCTCTACCCCTTTTAGTCCTATTTGGGTTCTGGTGGTCATTTTATTTTGGATGTGGTTCCTAGAGACATGTTGAAACTGAACCTATGTATTTCCGTTGATTGCAAAATTAATGGAAAGGGGTGTGAGCCTAGTTGGAAAAAAGAGGACAGTGAGTATCTCTATCTAATATGCACCTGTATTGACCCCTTATCTTCTTGTGGACTTGAATCTGAAATTATGTTGCATTTTCAGTACTTACAGATTTCTTCAAATTGAGGCTCCAATTCTACGGCAAAAGAGAGGTACTTGTTGATTTTCCCTCTGTCATGATGATTTTCATGTGCAAACTGACACATTAACTAATTTATGTTGTGCAGGTAGTAATGTTGTAAAATATTGGGGAAGAGTTGTTGATGCTTAAGAACAAGTTGAAATTTATTCTTCTGTTATCTCCGGGGACATCAAACTGTTTAAGAGGAACAGAGCAGAGCAATTCCCGGAGCTTAAGCAGAAGGGGTATGAACCATTCCCAAAGAGAAACAATACGGCCGAGCCAGTTGCTGTTGGAGGAGCTACAGAAGTGGATGAAGGAGTTCATGCGAGCGATTATGAGTATCTTTTAGCCATGGCAGTTGGTACTTGTACTCCCGAGAAGGTACAGGAGCTCATCACACAACAGAAGAAATTAGAGGACAAAGCAGAAAGTCTGGGCAAAGCAAATCTGAAAACTATGTGGCTGAGAGACCTTGATGCCCTTGAAAAGGAATTGGATGTAATTAAGAAGTGATCCTCTCTAATATTTTGCTCGGTGCTATGTGTTTCACTTCTTCTCACTCACTGATTTTGATGCAGGTTATTGATGCAAAATTTGAGGCTGAATAGAAGGAGATGAGATGTTGGCGGAAAAAAAAACCTCAAGACGAGAAGGCGTCTCAAGCAGCACCCAAGATAATGGCAGCCAAATCTCACAAGGTACAAAGTAACGCAAGAAGTGATACAATTCTTAAGCAAGAGACTACCGGGCAGTATTGTGTGTGTCAGTGTTTATTCGCTGTTTTCACATATCAATTTAACAATTTCATAGGCAAGCGCACTGGTGGCGGTGAGAGATAACGAGGATGAAGTGCTGGAACGAAAAGAGTGTTTTCTGGTTGCTTATAATCTCGACACCTCTCCAGAACATAGTGGTAATGCTCATGTACAATCTTCTGTTTGTGCTCATGAAACGCTCCATCTCTTACAGAAGCTTGAACTTTATGGCGTGGCCACTTGTGCAGCCATGGAAGCTGAGACTACAGAAGGACAACAGAAAGGAAAGAAGAGGAAGGAGCCAAGCAAAATAGGATACAGTTCAAGTGCTCCTCCTGGGATGAAGGTGCGAAAGATGAGGGCCTCCCACTTCAACAACAAGAGCAGCTTGGTTTGGTAGAGAGTTGCACGAACTTCAATAGTAACCAAAGATATCGACGCGGCGAGAAGGATAACATTCAACGACACATGCTATCTATATTTGGGGTGACAAATTGTTAACCAGCTGCTACATTACAGATAATTGTAAACTCTATTAACTATCTGCTACCTTGTACAAACTTAAAAACAAAGAGGACATCTTACATGTCTGGTGAAGCAAATGTTGTGTTTAGAAAATAAAGTTTATGGAAGAATGGATATTTTTGTCCAAGCACTGATGTGCTGATGCCAGCATCATTTCCTATTTAAACAAGACAAAATTAATTAGCATGAAAGGGAGTGACAATGTAATCACCCAAAGTGTTCATCAGAAAATAAATGTCTGGCACCAAAGAATCTCACACATTATTATATCATTAGCAAGCAAAGTGGTCATTTACTTGATCACTTATCATGTCTTTTACAGAATGGTCATAGCATTTTTTCCCCTGCTCAACACTACATGAACTAATCTTAAGTAAATCAGAGAAGCTGCCATAGTACAGAAATTCCATAGCTCCAAACTAAAAATGGTACACGCGTCATTCAAGAATATGAGAACCAAACCCAAATCCCCTGTTCCATAGTACTCATACAAGCAACAAAATACTGATTCAATGCTTATGAAGGCACCACACCACCAATCTCATATTGAAGTGACATGTGCAGTGATTGTAATAACTCTGCATACAACGATCAGTTTGACTTGCTGACTATTCATATTATACTCCATGAGTTCTGTTACTATAAATATCTGTCCCTCCAGATATGTCTGAAATTTCAATACTATGCTTCAATATCCACTCCTTGTTTCAGTCCTTGGGAACATAAACTAGTAGTCGCACTGCAACACCACTTTCATCTCTCTGAAAACTGGAATAATGCAAGCAGCCTTGTGACTCCTGAAGAAAACCATTACAGATGACTAGGGATAGGTAAGGTTGTCCATGTTTCCCCCTCGATCAGTGTCCACCGCTGCTAGACATGGGGATGAGTTACCGCCGTAGGCATGAAAATGCAAGCAGCAATTGAGGAAAACAGTAGACTGGTACAGAAGACCATCATGCCAAATATTCTCCTTCAATCTATTTCCTTTGCAAAACCATCTGCATCTTCCCGTTTCCAACGAATACACCACCACTGCAATGAGAAAACGGTCATTGCCGTCATCCGGCAACAACACAAACAGCAACCCAAACACATGGAACTATGGAAGTAGGGAGACAGTGTCGGATCGAAACCCAACGTACATCAGCCACCATGCCGGCCTTGCCGCGGTCCGGCAGCATGACCCACTCCTCACTGGCGGGATTGCACATGATGTAATGGCAATCGTCACCCCCGGCAGCATATCGACCACATAGGATGAGGCTGTTGTAGAAGTCTAAGAGATCGAGGTGTCGATGGTTAGGCAGGAAAGGAGAGAGTGGTGTCTACCGTTGGGTGGCATCTCCCCGAGACATTGGTGAAGTTGGGTGCTAGATGATGTCTAGCTACATACAACTAATGTACTATGAAGTTTGAACATTATGGTCGACAAGCAGGACTAGATATAATGTTCTTTTTAGCAACACCATTACCTATTTAGAACATGCCACGAGTAACTAGCATAGAAGGAAGTGACAATGTGCGAAGTATTTCACCATCAGAAATCAAATCTAGTTGTAAACAAAAAATGATTACAAACATTACATCATAGCAAAATTTCACACATTAGATCATTAGCAGACATAGGATCATTTACTAGTTCTCTGTAGGTAAGATGCTTATACTTTTCCAAACTGCAGACTGGGCTATAAGTTTAAACTACATAAAATATTTTTACTAACTGATCATTGCACGTTCACTCAAATAGTAAATATCAACCAAACATGTAGAGGTAGCAAGTACCAACAAAGTGCAAATTCACATAACAATCTAAGATAGACCAACATAGTTGGCTCAATACTGAACCAACATTGCTCCAAACTTAAAAGCATGCAGAAGGTAGAGCGCTCCAATATGAAAATCCAAGAACCAAACTCAAGCATACATACTTAACCCTCTGCTCCATAGCTTAAACGATTGAGTCCTACTAAAGATCAACCTCCCATGACCACCAGCGGTCTCATATTGATGTCACTTGCGCAAAGATTATAACTCCGAGTATAGTGGCACATATGGCAGATATGGTGTCTGGGCCTCTCCAAGTGTGATGAGCTCAATTATTTGCTGACAATCCATATCATAACGCTTTAAAGTTTTATCTGACCCATCTATGAAGAATATCGAGTTACATTCTGGATCAATCACGGTCCATTCGAAGTAACTTTGAGTAACCCCTCCAAACTCTTCTTCTTCACCTCTATGCTTTAATATCCAGTCGTTGTTGGTGTGGTCCTTGAGAGCGTAAACTTCGAGTTGAATCCAAGCACCATCATCATACTCATTGTTCAAGCTGACATAATGCAAGCGGCCCTGTAACTGTTGAATCAAACCAAGATTCAAATAATCACTAAATAGACCACAAGGGGCATCGAAGCTCGACCATGATTCTCCCTTGGTGTCCACCGCAGTGATATAAAAGTGCCACTGATCACAAGCAGTGCAGAAATACAAACACCCATTAAGAAAAATGGTTGTTGACCGAGGATCGGAAAGGCTGACTTTGTTGTCCCATCCCTTCTCCCTATGAATCCATCTGCCAGACTCCGATGAGTACACGTCAACTCCGATGATGTGGCGGCCTTTAGCATCGACCAGCAACACGAACACATGGAAGTGTGAAGACACGGCCGGATCAAATCCCAAACGCGACGTGCCTACCTTGCCTGCCTGGCCGTGCTAAGGTAAAACCACCCACTGCTCCATGGCAGGATTGCACACGACGTACCAGAACTCGCCGCCTGCATCGTACAATCGGTAGAGGAGGAGGCCGTTGCAGTAGTCCCAGAGACGGAGGCGCTGGCGGCTGGGCAGGAAGGCAAAAGAGGGGTGGATCAAGGGGCGGCCCTCCTCGGGCAAATAGCTCCCATGCGACGTCATTGGTGTGAATTATCTCTCATGCGACGTCGTTGGTTGTAATGACTCTCATGCGACTTCTCCCAACGTATAAATAGCTCAAGCAAGACAACCCATTTACGCGGCTAGTTGGCCGTTAGTTAGGCTGAGGTTTGGTTAGGACACTCGGGGTTATGTGCTCTGATTGGTGGGGTCCACCTAGGGCCACGTAGTCAAGAGTCAACCGTCCACGACTCGACTGGTGACTGTGTGACCGTGCTCGACTCGCCCGTGCTGGACTGGGCGAGCAGCGCTGCCGTAAGCATCTTCTCCGGCAGCGGTTTCTTCTCCGCGGTGGTGGAGCACATTTCTCGGCAGCGATAGAGCTATTGCGAGGTGAGCCCGAAACCCTAGTCCCACTCCCCATAATTTTGGGGGATCTGTGGCCTCATGCTGCCCCTCTGTTTCTTGGCGATTTAGAATCTTGATTGGATCCGGGGGCTGTTTCTTCTCCGCGGCCCGGTGGTGGAGTGCCTTTCTCGGCAGCGGCTGTTGCAAGTGAGTATTTTCCCAACACTAGTCCCATTCCACTGAATTTTGGATAAATCTGTGGCCTCATGCTGCCGGGCTGCCCCTGTTTCTTGGCGTTTTAGAATCTCGAATGGATAGGAGATGGAGCGAGGGCTGGATGAGATGGAGCGAGGAGACGGTGCTTCAAATCGGTAATGCCACCCTCTTTTCTCTTTTAGCTGTTATCGAACTCGATTTGGTAGTGACTGTCACTTACACTGCCGCCGCTTGCCATTGACAAAACAGGGGAGGTTCAGGTTTTGCCACCACATTCGCAATTATAGTGGAATTGTTTCCCTATAAAGCCAAGCTCAGTGATGGCAGTGTCCAAGACATTGATAGAGATACCACCATGAGGTTGGATGTCGAATCTGCAGATGTTGATCCCCAGGAATTGGAGATCATGAAGGAGAAGGCCGTGCACAATTTTGTGGAGAGAATTGGGGAGAGTATTGTTTGGGGTCCAGAACAAGAGGTATCTCTACAACGTTTCGATAACTATAATGGTGAATATGTGAGAATTGAAGATGGAGAATCCATGGTTGCTGAAATTGATCAGCAAAAAGGGTGGGCAAGCAAACAAGTAACATTTTATGCAGAGCTAATTGATCTGCAAACTCATTCCAGAGTTGGTTATGTGCCATCAAAGATGGCTGCACAAGTGGAAGATGATGAGTGGGTTTCACAAAAGAAGATGTTGGCATTGTTGACTGAACCGACTATAGTAGCTGAAGATACAGGGATTGATGCAGATGGAGAGGAGGGAACCCATGGTGCTAGGAAAATTGTTGTTGACTGGAATGTAGTAGAGTTGAATGAAAAAACAGATTTGGTCATTACACCAATATCTGACATTGATATGGCCGAAATGTTTGGCATTCAAGTTGATGACAAAGATAAGGAGAAGGATGACAGTTCTTTGCCTGCTGATGGTAACACAGGCCCTAGAAATGCAAATGAGGATGAAGAAGAGCTGATGAGAGAGGCCGTAGATGATGTGGATGATGCAGATGATAATGAGCTGGTTTGTTTGTATGACAAAGAGAACCCAGTTATTGAGGTGGGAAAGTTGTGGCCAAGCATGAAGGAGTTTTGGATGTCTTTCATGACCTATGCAGTGCGAAAAGAGTTTGATGCCAAGACTATGTGGACTGATCGAAAGAAATGTTATGCTCGGTGCAAAGGTTATGATGGTTAGTTGGCCGTTAGTTAGGCTGAGGTTTGGTTAGGACACTGGGGGTTATGTGCTCTGATTGGTGGGGTCCACCTAGGGCCACGTAGTCAAGAGTCAACCGTCCACGACTCGACTGGTGACTGTGTGACCGTGCTCGACTCGCCCGTGCTGGACTGGGCGAGCGGCGCTGCCGTAAGCATCTTCTCCGGCAGCGGTTTCTTCTCCGCGGTGGTGGAGCACATTTCTCGGCAGCGATAGAGCTATTGCGAGGTGAGCCCGAAACCCTAGTCCCACTCCCCATAATTTTGGGGGATCTGTGGCCTCATGCTGCCCCTCTGTTTCTTGGCGATTTAGAATCTTGATTGGATCCGGGGGCTGTTTCTTCTCCGCGGCCCGGTGGTGGAGTGCCTTTCTCGGCAGCGGCTGTTGCGAGTGAGTATTTTCCCAACACTAGTCCCATTCCACTGAATTTTGGATAAATCTGTGGCCTCATGCTGCCGGGCTGCCCCTGTTTCTTGGCGTTTTAGAATCTCGAATGGATAGGAGATGGAGCGAGGGCTGGATGAGATGGAGCGAGGAGACGGTGCTTCAAATCGGTAATGCCACCCTCTTTTCTCTTTTAGCTGTTATCGAAATCGATTTGGTAGTGACTGTCACTTACACTGCCGCCGCTTGCCATTGACAAAACAGGGGAGGTTTAGGTTCTGCCACCACATTCGCAATTATAGTGGAATTGTTTCCCTATAAAGCCAAGCTCAGTGATGGCAGTGTCCAAGACATTGATAGAGATACCACCATGAGGTTGGATGTCGAATCTGCAGATGTTGATCCCCAGGAATTGGAGATCATGAAGGAGAAGGCCGTGCGCAATTTGGTGGAGAGAATTGGGGAGAGTATTGTTTGGGGTCCAGAACAAGAGGTATCTCTACAACGTTTCGATAACTATAATGGTGAATATGTGAGAATTGAAGATGGAGAATCCATGGTTGCTGAAATTGATCAGCAAAAAGGGTGGCAAGCAAACAAGTAACATTTTATGCAGAGCTAATTGATCTACAAACTCATTCCAGAGTTGGTTATGTGCCATCAAAGATGGCTGCACAAGTGGAAGATGATGAGTGGGTTTCACAAAAGAAGATGTTGGCATTGTTGACTGAACCGACTATAGTAGCTGAAGATACAGGGATTGATGCAGATGGAGAGGAGGGAACCCATGGTGCTAGGAAAATTGTTGTTGACTGGAATGTAGTAGAGTTGAATGAAAAAACAGATTTGGTCATTACACCAATATCTGACATTGATATGGCCGAAATGTTTGGCATTCAAGTTGATGACAAAGATAAGGAGAAGGATGATAGTTCTTTGCCTGCTGATGGTAACACAGGCCCTAGAAATGCAAATGAGGATGAAGAAGAGCTGATGAGAGAGGCCGTAGATGATGTGGATGATGCAGATGATAATGAGCTGGTTTGTTTGTATGACAAAGAGAACCCAGTTATTGAGGTGGGAAAGTTGTGGCCAAGCATGAAGGAGTTTTGGATGTCTTTCATGACCTATGCAGTGAGAAAAGAGTTTGATGCCAAGACTATGTGGACTGATCGAAAGAAATGTTATGCTCGGTGCAAAGGTTATGATGGTTAGTTGGCCGTTAGTTAGGCTGAGGTTTGGTTAGGACACTGGGGGTTATGTGCTCTGATTGGTGGGGTCCACCTAGGGCCACGTAGTCAAGAGTCAACCGTCCACGACTCGACTGGTGACTGTGTGACCGTGCTCGACTCGCCCGTGCTGGACTGGGCGAGCGGCGCTGCCGTAAGCATCTTCTCCGGTAGCGGTTTCTTCTCCGCGGTGGTGGAGCACATTTCTCGGCAGCGATAGAGCTATTGCGAGGTGAGCCCGAAACCCTAGTCCCACTCCCCATAATTTTGGGGGATCTGTGGCCTCATGCTGCCCCTCTGTTTCTTGGCGATTTAGAATCTTGATTGGATCCGGGGGCTGTTTCTTCTCCGCGGCCCGGTGGTGGAGTGCCTTTCTCGGCAGCGGCTGTTGCAAGTGAGTATTTTCCCAAAACTAGTCCCATTCCACTGAATTTTGGATAAATCTGTGGCCTCATGCTGCCGGGCTGCCCCTGTTTCTTGGCGTTTTAGAATCTCGAATGGATAGGAGATGGAGCGAGGGCTGGATGAGATGGAGCGAGGAGACGGTGCTTCAAATCGGTAATGCCACCCTCTTTTCTCTTTTAGCTGTTATCGAACTCGATTTGGTAGTGACTGTCACTTACACTGCCGCCGCTTGCCATTGAGAAAACAGGGGAGGTTCAGGTTCTGCCACCACATTCGCAATTATAGTGGAATTGTTTCCCTATAAAGCCAAGCTCAGTGATGGCAGTGTCCAAGACATTGATAGAGATACCACCATGAGGTTGGATGTCGAATCTGCAGATGTTGATCCCCAGGAATTGGAGATCATGAAGGAGAATGCCGTGCGCAATTTGGTGGAGAGAATTGGGGAGAGTATTGTTTGGGGTCCAGAACAAGAGGTATCTCTACAACGTTTCGATAACTATAATGGTGAATATGTGAGAATTGAAGATGGAGAATCCATGGTTGCTGAAATTGATCAGCAAAAAGGGTGGGCAAGCAAACAAGTAACATTTTATGTAGAGCTAATTGATCTGCAAACTCATTCCAGAGTTGGTTATGTGCCATCAAAGATGGCTGCACAAGTGGAAGATGATGAGTGGGTTTCACAAAAGAAGATGTTGGCATTGTTGACTGAACCGACTGTAGTAGCTGAAGATACAGGGATTGATGCAGATGGAGAGGAGGGAACCTATGGTGCTAGGAAGATTGTTGTTGACTGGAATGTAGTAGAGTTGAATGAAAAAACAGATTTGGTCATTACACCAATATCTGACATTGATATGGCCGAAATGTTTGGCATTCAAGTTGATGACAAAGATAAGGAGAAGGATGACAGTTCTTTGCCTGCTGATGGTAACACAGGCCCTAGAAATGCAAATGAGGATGAAGAAGAGCAGATGAGAGAGGCCGTAGATGATGTGGATGATGCAGATGATAATGAGCTGGTTTGTTTGTATGACAAAGAGAACCCAGTTATTGAGGTGGGAAAGTTGTGGCCAAGCATGAAGGAGTTTTGGATGTCTTTCATGACCTATGCAGTGAGAAAAGAGTTTGATGCCAAGACTATGTGGACTGATCGAAAGAAATGTTATGCTCGGTGCAAAGGTTATGATGGTCGTGGCAATCCTTGCAAATGGTACTTGTCTGCCAGACTACAACCTGATGGAAGTACAGTAAGGGTAAATCAAATACCACACCAGCATACATGTATGACCACTTCACAGAGAGTTTCAAAGATGACATCAGAACTTTGGATTACAGAGAAGATTACTCCTATTTTAGCCAAGACTCCAAACACTACTTCAAAGAGGCTTAAAGTTGACTTGGAGAAGTTGTACCCCATCCAGCTGCAATATACCATGATGTGGAAAGCAAAACAAAGGGCCATGAAATTATTGTATGGTGACTGAACAAATACATTTAGGATGTTGTATAGTTTTAAAGCAGAGGTGGAGAAGAGGTCACCTGGAAGTGTGGTGGATATAGATACAGACATAACAGAGGATGGCAAGGTTTTATTCAGCAAGTTTTTTATGTGTTTGAAGCCTTGCATAGATGGATTCAAAGCAGGTTGTCGTCCATATTTGAGCATAGACTCATCTTTTTTGACTGGAAAGTGGAATGGTCAGTTGGCTGCATGCAATGCTCTATATGGACACAACTGGGTGTTCCCAATTGCAATAGGAATGTTTCAATCAGAGACAGATGCATCATGGATATGGTTCATGGTGCAACTGAAAAGATGCATAGGGCCAGTTTCTCCTTTGGCCATCCACACAGATGCATGTAAAGGGTTGGAAAATGCAGTAAAAAATGTTTTCCCCCATGCTGACCAGAGGGAGTGCTTTGGACATATGTGGATGAATCTGATAAAAAAATTCAGAGGAGATGAATTTGGGCGCATGTGGCCAGCAGCAAGATCCTACACCAGACAGACACATTCCTATCACCTTGGTAAGATATTGGCATCATGTAGTGATAATGAATTTGCTTCATGGTTGAACACCCACTGTGACACCCCAAAAAATTTGGCCTTGTTTTTAATGGAATAAAATTTTGCCAGGATTTAAAACTTTGAATTTTTGAGCTCCATTTTGATTTTTAAATCATTTCCTTCCCTGTTATGATGAGTTTTTCCCAAAGAGAAAACTTTTCAAAAATGTTGTTGGACTTGTTTTAACCTCTCAAGAAAAACTTTCCTTTTATCAGTGTAACTAATTAAATAATTATGTTGCTTGATCTTTATTTTCTTGAAAAGGGTTTTTCTAGGTTAAATGGCCTTAATTGAACTACAACCATTTGATAAATTCACTTAAAATTTCCACAAAAATTTGGAGATGTCATGTGATGTTTTTAAATCACTTTTATGCTAAAATATATTTCATTCATGAAATATTTTGAGCCTTACACTCAATTTTTTTTCTCTGGTCCAGAGTGCATTTTGCACTACAACCTATTTAAATATTTCTTTAAAACTTCTACCAAAATTAAGGGAGGTCAGTAGGAGCCTATTATCCCACTTTGTGAAAAAACCTATTTGTGTCCTTTGAAAAATTTGAGTGAATCAACCTCATCTTCATTCTAGACCAACTCGATGGTTTGTACAGCAACCTTGTTTTTACTTGCTCTTTAACCCTTGATTATTTCTCCTACTTGTAGTCCCCCATGTTAAACCCTTAAGTCCAGGAGCATGCACCTTTTGGATCATGTTTGGTTCATGAAATAATGTCATTTATTTCCTGTCCAGAATTGAAGTTTTGTAAAACTTGCACTAACAAGTTTCTTCTTTTGTCCAACCAACATCACCACTCTCTCTTTCATCCACAGAGACACTGATCTGGAGATTTTGGCCACTCCAAGAAATGCCTATGTGCCCTTGGCATTTTGTCAAACACCTGGTGTGCATGGCCAGTTTTGACATGTTTTTGTCTTTGCATTGTGACCTTGCACCTCGGATCATACTAGCATGTCCACTAGGATTCCAATTGCTCCTAACCTGGGTCTGTTATTTGCCAGCCTCAACCGCGACCTCTAGCATGTTCGTGTTGCAGCCACGCGACCAAGCCGACATGCTGGCCCCCACGGCTTTGGCCCGCTCTGCAGAACCTCGCCACGCACTCCCCTTCTCTCAGCTACGCGCCAAGCAGCCCCGCCGCGCCCGACAGGCCAAGCGCTAGCCGCCGCCGCCCGACAGCCCTGCGCCGTGCAGCGCCGCCCAAGCCACCCCGGCTCACCACCTGGCCCCTGGAGCAGTGCCCTCTCGTCCACTAGCTCTTGCCATCATCCCCAGCCACGCCACGTTGCCCTGCAAGCTACAGAGAGGAGGTTCGCCGGAGAGCTTATCCGGCCGCCGCGGAACCGACCTCGACAAGCTATAAAAGGAGGCCCCCGAGCCTCCCCGTGCACACAGGAAGCCTTAGAATGCTCCCCTAGTCCTCCCATGGCAGCAAATCGACCCGGGGAAGGGCTCCTTCCTCATCTCCGGCAACTGCAGCCGCCGCCACTGCCCCGGCCAATTCGGCACCACCAGGGTCTCCCACTCTCCGTTCTCTCCACCAAGAGCTTCCTCACCTTCCCGTGAGCCATCCCCACTACTCAATTTTGATCGGGGCACACCGCGGGAGAAAAATCACTTTGCTCCCGAGGCCACCTCCGCCGAGAAGCTCGCCGCCGGCAGCTCCCTCCGTCCCCACCTACCTGGCGACCACCGGGAGGATCGCCCTGGAGTGGCGGATCCATCCCCGCCCTCTGAGCCCCGCGGGGAGCCGCCGTTCACCAGCGACGATCGCCGTTGCCTCGCCTCCGCCCGGGACAGAGAAAGAAGAGGGAGAAGACTGGTCAAACCTGACTAGTGGGCCCCCTGGACCCACTGTCAGCAACCTCGTGTCTGTCCACGTGGTTAAGTGGAGGCGTAAAGCCTCAAGTAAGCCTCCTCTATACCGAAAGCGTATTTCTATCTGAACCGTTTTCTTTTCTGTTTTATTTTAAATAACAGATTTGGCCAAATCTTTGACTGGCTATAACTTTTTAAATATAACTCCAAATGGGTTGGTTCTTTTTCCTACCTTCCTCATATTTGATCTAGTTTATTTTAAGATTTATTTGAAAAAATTTCAAACAACTTTTTGGTTCTGTTTTTGAAATGTGTGTTAATTCAAATATATTTTTAAATAGGATTTTGGGAGAGAGAAGAAACTTTCAAAAGTTTTGGAGTGCACCCTGCCTTTCCACACATTGAAGGCAAGCATTCTGAACCCCGGCATAATATTTTGGTGTGATCGTTGATACCTTTATAACACCACCGCATTTCGAAGGACTTGTTATTTCATGTGATATGATCATATGCATGGGTGCATGTTGTTGATTTCCATGCTGTTGGAAATGGACACACTTGTGACGATAATCACCCTCTTATGCCTTGCATGCATACCGGCAGGAACCCGGGAAAACCTCTGCCTTGGGTAGGCTTGAGTTTGTCGCCGGTCTCCGTCGGGACGGTTATGTCTGGTATGGCATGGTAAGGTGATATGAGAGGTGACTCTGTTGGATGAGAATATATTTGTCATGCTAATCATGCAGGGAATACTTGAACCTCCTGAGTCGACCGTAGATCGAGTCTTGTTCCAGTAGCCCCCATACTTGTTTCGTACTACCACTCGTCTCTACAGCAAGTAGAGTACGGTTCAGTAAGTTGTCAACCTCTTTCCAGCACACACCGTACAGAGAGGCCATGGTGGAAGATACCGGTTGTAGCTGGTAGGCAGGCCACCTGGTCCGGGGGCATGGGTGTTTCCGGTTGGGACCGAGAGGGGAGGCCACCCCTTAGAGCGCGCGATATAAATTTGATCCCATGCTACGCGAGGTTGTAGCCTCCCCACTTAAAGTTTGCTTAACAGGTGTCGTGGGTGATTCCAGACACGTGTGAGATAAGCTGGTGTGTGCAAGTTAGGTGTGTTTTCAACAGAAAGACCGTAGACGGAATTAGTCCTGCTGGACTAGAGAAATCCGTTACTCGTGGGTAAAGAGTACACCCTCTGCAGAGAAAAAACCAATTCGAATAGCCGTGTCCATGGTTAAGGATTACAGTCTGGGATGGGTCAAGTGTCGGTCTTAGCGTCGGTCTTCGAAGGTGAAACTGTTAATCCAGAAATGGAATTACTACTTGTGACTTGTGATAACTATGATTATTATTATTGTTGACTAACCCATGATATTATTGTTATTATCATGTATCTCTGGGATGGTTCTACCTCCGGGATATTCACTATGATTGTTTCTTTTAAAGCCCTTTATGTGGCGTCGCTCAGACGCCCGACTGTGGCATTTCTTTTAAAGCCCTTTATGTGGCGTCGCCCAGACGCCCGACTGTGGCATTTCTTTTAAAGCCCTTTATGTGGCGTCGCCCAGACGCCCGACCGTGGCATTTCTTTTAAAGCCCTTTATGTGGCGTCGCTCAGACGCCCGACTGTGGCATTTCTTTTAAAGCCCTTTATGTGGTGTCGCTCAGCCGCCCGACTGTGGAATTTCTTTTAAAGCCCTTTATGTGGCGTCGCTCAGACGCCCGACTGTGGCATTTCTTTTAAAGCCCTTTATGTGGCGTCGCTCAGACGCCCGACTGTGGCATTACTTGTTATTTATTTCATAATTTTTTTTATACTACCATGTTATTGCAATTTATTAAATAACTTGATTGCACGCATCCGAGATTTATTTATCTTTTGTGACTGAAGTCATGAGCATAAAATACTTTTCAGCACATCATTGTTATATTATACCTGTGTTCATAATGTTTGCGAGTACATTCAAAGTACTCACTGGCTTGTCCCTGGCTATTGTCTTGGCCAGATTTTTCTTGCTCGAAGAGGAGCGACGCGATGCCAGCCCCGAAAACCACTCAATGGAGATAGCAGCCTCGCGAAGATACGAATTTAACCTGGTCAGCTGTTCCCGTGCGGAATGGAGTCCCATAGACACAGATGTTTCACAACCCGCTTCCGCCATCAACCACTAGAAACCATTTGTTGTACCCACAGGCCAGAATGGTCTTGTACTACATATTTTGTATTTTTGCTTGGAGTTTCTGTATCAAGTTGGAGCCTCATCAGCTAACAGTAATCATGGGGCTGATGAGCACGACGGTCTTTTCTGGAAATTTATTACCCGGAAAACCGGTCGTGACAGACTTGGTATCAGAGCCAGGCTGACCATTGGCTAATCCTATCTTAGCCAGGTCAATAAACTTAGGCAAACCAACCCACCAGACCTTAACCAAACCCCAGCCAAGCTTCTCGTGCAAGATAGCCACACAGTGACCCAACACTTTTGGCAGTCGGTGCCCAACCTATCAACCTAACCTGTCACTCATGCGCCAGTGACCGGCCCCTAAATAGTCTTTTCTCGCAAGCGTGCGAAGGAAGATTCCGTCCCCTTTTCCCTATAAAAAGGGGCGCGCTAGCCCCAAACCAGCACACACAGTCGCTACCCCAAACCGAGCCACAATGCCTGGACCTATAGTGCACAACGAAACCACAGCAACCAACCTTGGAGGTTTTGTGACCATCCTCGCAAACCTCACCCGTCGTGCCTACGCGTTAGAGGAGCCACCAGAATATGTTGTGTATCAAGGACCCATGAGCGGTGAAGACCGCCAATTCTGGGCCACTGTGCACATTTACGGTAGGAGTCTAGCACCCGAGCGCCCCTACCGGTTCACCGGAAGAACAACTTCCTTTGAGCCACAAGCCATCCAGCTAGCCGCTCGAGAGGCTATAGTTCATCTCAGGCACTTGTCGCCCAGAGTTAACTGTCGCTCGTTCCACTACTACCCCAGACGAGAAGGGTATGGTAGACCACCCCAAGTTGCCAATGGAGATCACGAGACGGACCCCGCATTATTGCACCTAGTGCGCTATGTAAGTGCACTAGAGGCACTGTTCGACCAGATCACTATTGATCTAATCGCAGCTCGTGGAGAGCTGGTTCGTCGAGCCCCGATGAGAGAAGAAAACGAGCCCAACACCGACAACCCAGTCGTGCTGTTTGGACAACCGATCGAGACCCCGAGATCTGCCCCAGCCATTGGCCAAGGTGCTGCGATAACCCCAGAAGTGCTTCATCGCATATTGGGAGCACACTCCAACGGGGTTGTGGCCAACAATCCCCGCGGTGGTCATTCTCACTACCCCGACCCTGCAGTTCCTCCGCCATCTCCGACTAATCCCGGCAGAGAGACACGTGGAGAAGCCTCGACATCCACCAGGCACGCCCGTTTAGACATAAACGAGGTAGACTCAGCAGTATGAGTAGCACCAAGTTTCAATGTATCCTCGCTTTGTAATCATGCGACCGCGTATATTAACGCAGCCTGTCTTTGTGCCTCTGTTTTAATAATAGCCTTGCATATTTGGTCAGCGCATAGCCGCATATTTTTCCTGGCACAACTACCAAAACCAACCCGACGACAACCACAGTAACACGTCTCTTTATGAGATATGTGTATCTCTGACACCGACCCGACCTTTGGAACTAAGCTGGAAATTTTTTTTACCTCTCACCACGGTGAAACGATCCGGCTCTATTGCTATATAAAGGCCACCTTGTGACCTTACCCAACAACTCTCACTTTGTGCACAACACTCACGCTTTTTCCTGTCATGCCGAACCCCAGCATTCATCTGAGAACCCCAGATGCAATCCCAGGTAGCTTTGTCAAAATATTGTGGGATTTTACCCGCAGTACCACTGGTTCTACCCAGCCACCCCAGTACGAGCTGTTCAAATCGAGGATCACCCCATCCACCTCGGAATATTGGGCAGCAGTACACATTCCTCCTGTAGACCCCAACCAAGATCCAACGGAAGTTTCCTTCGTGGGGAAATCTATGCCAACCCCACACTTGGCCATAGAGGCTGCTGCGAAAGAAGCGATTGCTCGTCTTCGATCCGTAGTACCCTATGCCCGTGAACGAGGATATTATTACTTTCCGAGTCGTGCAGCACCCGGAGAAGTAACATCTTTTCCCGGTGGACGTATTGAGAGAGACCCAGTTCTGGCCAACCTTATCCAGTACATAATTGCTCAAGAGCATTTAAACCAGTGGGTGATGGATTATCTCCAGAGCCTCGCAAATTTAAATCCTCAGATTGCCATCGGCAGACCACTGAGACCCGACACGGAGAGACGCATACATCGACTGGTCAATCCACTGCCTCCAATTGAAGAAGAATGTATTCCTTTACCAGAGACATTTTATCAGGACCCCGCCCAGTTACCATTTTCATTTTAGACGTCACTACTGTATTTGTTCTTTGCAGCATTAATTTATGTGTGTGACTTATGTGTAATACCCTGAGTTTGTACGACGAGTCAATTATTTGGCTTCTGCTAATGTGTGTAGTTTTTGTTGTGGTTTATGCTCCTTTAAATTAACTGTTTTCCCCTCGCAAAACCCTGGAGTGAGATCTTCTTTTCCCTGAGTTGCTACATCTACACCTTCTCACGACGTGGATTATTTAATTTCACTCAGCACCACGAGCAGACTCACAACCATAATCATTCGGACACATACACTGTTTGCAAAACTTTGCAATGGTGTTACATCCAGCTAATCACCCCCTAACAACAGTTAGCACCCGGCACACTCCATCTACTCCTCATGATCACCACCACCGCGGAGAGCCAACACCCGAGCCGCAGCATCGCGATACTCGTCGAAGATCATCGCGCACAGGAGCACAGAGAGCCCCAGCAGCGTCGCCAGCCCTCCGCATATCAGGATCACAAACCAGTCTGGCATCGCCTCCGCCATTAGAGCCTCGACCGAGCTTCTGTAAGCAGTAACGGAGAAATAAGGAGGAGGAGAAGTGAGGCCAGGTGTAAGGAGGAAGAGAGAGGCACCCCGGCCGTTTTTATAGCTCGAGCTCGGTGTACGGTGGGCGAAGTCCACCAACGCCACTCGTCGCCGATCGCCGGTGTTCGGAGTCGAATCCGCGAGCAGTGCCGACAGCGCGCTGGCCCGCGAGGTGAGTGCACGCTGCACCAGCAGCTAGCATGCCGCGCACTACCACGGTACTGCCTAGATGCCCTACACACTAGGCGTCGCCGGTGGAGAAAGCGCGCGGGAGAGAGGAGGAAGAAAGGGCCAGAGGGAGAAGAAGAGGAGACTGACAGTGGACCCCGGGTCCACCTGTCAGCCAGAGAGAGCACTGTGCTCTCGGGTGCGACCAGCGTATATCTAAATTTAGGAGTTATCCTAAATTTATATCCAGCATAGAAATCACCCGTTTTGTCCCGAACCGTAGACTTTTCCGCGCAGCCCCAGTTTTTCACACTGTGGTTTTTCACCACTTATTGCCCTCTCACTGTAGCTACATCTTTATTGCGTATTTATTTTCTTAACACCGCTTTTAGCAAATCTCGAGGGCGAGATTTTTTTTAAGGGGGTTAGCATTGTGACACCCCAAAAATTTTGGCCTTGTTTTTAATGGAATAAAATTTTGCGAGGATTTAAAACTTTGAATTTTTGAGCTCCATTTTGATTTTTAAATCATTTCCTTCCCTGTTATGATGAGTTTTTCCCAAAGAGAAAACTTTTCAAAAATGTTGTTGGACTTGTTTTAACCTCTCAAGAAAAACTTTCCTTTTATCAGTGTAACTAATTAAATAATTATGTTGCTTGATCTTTATTTTCTTGAAAAGGGTTTTTCTAGGTTAAATGGCCTTAATTGAACTACAACCATTTGATAAATTCACTTAAAATTTCCACAAAAATTTGGAGATGTCATGTGATGTTTTTAAATCACTTTTATGCTAAAATATATTTCATTCATGAAATATTTTGAGCCTTACACTCAATTTTTCTTCTCTGGTCCAGAGTGCATTTTGCACTACAACCTATTTAAATATTTCTTTAAAACTTCTACCAAAATTAAGGGAGGTCAGTAGGAGCCTATTATCCCACTTTGTGCAAACACCTATTTGTGTCCTTTGAAAAATTTGAGTGAATCAACCTCATCTTCATTCTGGACCAACTCGATGGTTTGTACAGCAACCATGTTTTTACTCGCTCTTTAACCCTTGATTATTTCTCCTACTTGTAGTCCCCCATGTTAAACCCTTAAGTCCAGGAGCATGCACCTTTTGGATCATTTTTGGTTCATGAAATAATGTCATTTATTTCCTGTCCAGAATTGAAGTTTTGTAAAACTTGCACTAACAAGTTTCTTCTTTTGTCCAACTAACATCACCACTCTCTCTTTCATCCACAGAGACACTGATCTGGAGATTTTGGCCACTCCAAGAAATGCCTATGTGCCCTTGGCATTTTGTCAAACACCTGGTGTGCATGGCCAGTTTTGACATGTTTTTGTCTTTGCATTGTGACCTTGCACCTCGGATCATACTAGCATGTCCACTAGGATTCCAGTTGCTCCTAACCTGGGTCTGTTATTTGCCATCCTCAACCGCGACCTCTAGCATGCTCTGGCATTTCGTCGAGCACACTCAGTGCGTGCACTGGACGCGCCCAGAGCGCGCGTATTGCAGCCACGCGGCCGAGCCGACACGCTGGCCCCCACAGCTTTGGCCCGCTCTGCAGAACCTCGCCACGCACTCCCCTTCTCTCAGCTACGCGCCAAGCAGCCCCGCCGCGCCCGACAGGCCAAGCGCTAGCCGCCGCCGCCGAACGACAGCCCTGCGCCGTGCAGCGCCGCCCAAACCACCCCGGCTCGCCACCTGGCCCCTGGAGCAGTGCCCTCTCGTCCACTAGCTCTTGCCGTCATCCCCAGCCATGCCACGTTGCCCTGCAAGCTACAGAGAGGAGGTTCGCCGGAGAGCTTATCCGGCCGCCGCGGAACCGACCTCGACGAGCTATAAAAGGAGGCCCCCGAGCCTCCCCGTGCACACAGGAAGCCTTAGAATGCTCCCCTAGTCCTCCCATGGCAGCAAATCGACCCGGGGAAGGGCTCCTTCCTCATCTCCGGCAACTGCAGCCCCCGCCACTGCCCCGGCCAATTCGGCACCACCGGGGTCTCCCACTCTCCGTTCTCTCCACCAAGAGCTTCCTCACCTTCCCGTGAGCCATCCCCACTACTCAATTTTGATCGGGGCACACCGCGGGAGAAAAATCACTTTGCTCCCGAGGCCACCTCCGCCGAGAAGCTCGCCGCCGGCAGCTCCCTCCGTCCCCACCTACCTGGCGACCACCGGGAGGATCGCCCTGGAGTGGCGGATCCATCCCCGCCCTCTGAGCCCCGCGGGGAGCCACCGTTCGCCGGCGACGATCGCCGTTGCCTCGCCTCCGCCCGGGACAGAGAAAGAAGAGGGAGAAGACTGGTCAAACCTGACTAGTGGGCCCCCTGGACCCACTGTCAGCGACCTCGTGTCTGTCCACGTGGTTAAGTGGAGGCGTAAAGCCTCAAGTACGCCTCCTCTATACCGAAAGCGTATTTCTATCTGAACCGTTTTCTTTTCTGTTTTATTTTAAATAACAGATTTGACCAAATCTTTGACTGGCTATAACTTTTTAAATATAACTCCAAATGGGTTGGTTCTTTTTCCTACCTTCCTCATATTTGATCTAGTTTATTTTAAGATTTATTTGAAAAAATTTCAAACAACTTTTTGGTTCTGTTTTTGAAATGTGTGTTAATTCAAATATATTTTTAAATAGGATTTTGGGAGAGAGAAGAAACTTTCAAAAGTTTTGGAGTGCACCCTGCCTTTCCATACATTGAAGGCAAGCATTCTGAACCCCGGCATAATATTTTGGTGTGATCGTTGATACCTTTATAACACCACCGCATTTCGAAGGACTTGTTATTTCATGTGATATGATCATATGCATGGGTGCATGTTGTTGATTTCCATGCTGTTGGAAATGGACACACTTAGTGATGATAATCACCCTCTTATGCCTTGCATGCATACCGACAGGAACCCGGGAAAACCTCTGCCTTGGGTAGGCTTGAGTTTGTCGCCGGTCTCCGTCGGGACGGTTATGTCTGGTATGGCATGGTAAGGTGATATGAGAGGTGACTCTGTTGGATGAGAATATATTTGTCATGCTAATCATGCAGGGAATACTTGAACCTCCTGAGTCGACCGTAGATCGAGTCTTGTTCCAGTAACCCCCATACTTGTTTCGTACTACCACTCGTCTCTACAGCAAGTAGAGTACGGTTCAGTAAGTTGTCAACCTCTTTCCAGCACACACCGTACAGAGAGGCCATGGTGGAAGATACCGGTTGTAGCTGGTAGGCAGGCCACCTGGTCCGGGGGCATGGGTGTTTCCGGTTGGGACCGAGAGGGGAGGCCACCCCTTAGAGCGCGTGATATAAATTTGATCCCATGCTACGCGAGGTTGTAGCCTCCCCACTTAAAGTTTACTTAACAGGTGTCGTGGGTGATTCCAGACACGTGTGAGATAAGCTGGTGTGTGCAAGTTAGGTGTGTTTTCAACAGAAAGACCGTAGACGGAATTAGTCCTGCTGGACTAGAGAAATCCGTTACTCGTGGGTAAAGAGTACACCCTCTGCAGAGAATAAACCAATTCGAATAGCCGTGTCCATGGTTAAGGATTACAGTCTAGGATGGGTCAAGTGTCGGTCTTAGCGTCGGTCTTCGAAGGTGAAACTGTTAATCCAGAAATGGAATTACTACTTGTGACTTGTGATAACTATGATTATTATTATTGTTGACTAACCCATGATATTATTGTTATTATCGTGTATCTCTGGGATGGTTCTACCTCCGGGATATTCACTATGATTGTTTCTTTTAAAGCCCTTCATGTGGCGTCGCTCAGACGCCCGACTGTGGCATTTCTTTTAAAGCCCTTTATGTGGCGTCGCCCAGACGCCCGACTGTGGCATTTCTTTTAAAGCCCTTTATGTGGCGTCGCCCAGATGCCCGACTGTGGCATTTCTTTTAAAGCCCTTTATGTGGCGTCGCTCAGCCGCCCGACTGTGGCATTTCTTTTAAAGCCCTTTATGTGGCGTCGCTCAGACGCCCGACTGTGGCATTTCTTTTAAAGCCCTTTATGTGGCGTCGCTCAGACGCCCGACTGTGGCATTACTTGTTATTTATTTCATAAATTTTTTTATACTACCATGTTATTGCAATTTATTAAATAACTTGCTTGCACGCATCCGAGATTTATTTATCTTTTGTGACTGACGTCATGAGCATAAAATACTTTTCAGCACATCATTGTTATATTATACCTGTGTTCATAATGTTTGCGAGTACATTCAAAGTACTCACTGGCTTGTCCCTGGCTATTGTCTTGGCCAGATTTTTCTTGCTCGGAGAGGAGCGACGCAATGCCAGCCCCGGAAACCACTCAATGGAGATAGCAGCCTCACGAAGATAGGAATTTAACCTGGTCAGCTGTTCCCGTGGGGAATGGAGTCCCATAGACGCAGATGTTTCACAACCCGCTTCCGCCATCAACCACTAGAAACCATTTGTTGTACCCACAGGCCAGAATGGTCTTGTACTACATATTTTGTATTTTTGCTTGGAGTTTCTGTATCAAGTTGGAGCCTCATCAGCTAACAGTAATCCTGGGGCTGATGAGCACGACGGTCTTTTCTGGAAATTTATTACCCGGAAAACCGGTCGTGACACCCACCATTCTTTGTTGTGTTATAGATCAGGTTTTAATACTGCCATAAAATGTGATCATATCAATAACAACTTGGCAGAAAGTTTTAACAACAAAGTGAAGGATTTGAAAGACTTGCTTGTGCATGACATGGTGGACCAAATAAGGATCATGATCATGCGTTTGTGGGAGTTGAGACGAAAAATTGCTAATATTTTGGAAGGGGACAAGCTTCCAGCAGTGGTACAACAGGTGGTCAACAGGAGTAGAAATCTTTCACATCTATCTGTTGAGAAATCTTCCTTGTGGGGTGCTGAAGTTAGAGATACAAAGAGTGGCAAGAGGCATGTGGTAAATACTGAGTTGCATGAGTGCACTTGCCAAGAGTGGCAACACACTGGAAAACCATGTGAGCATTCCATACTTTTTTGACATCTAAACCCAGGTTAAATCTGCACCCATATTTGCATGCGTATTATTCAGTACAAAAATTCAAAGCTGCATATGCAAGTCCAATTCCTGCACTGACTGACCAATCTCAGTGGCCTGAGGTGGAAATGGAATTTACCTTGTGTCCCCCTGTCACTAGAAGAAAGGCTGGGAGGCCAAAACAGAGCAGATTCAAAGCTTGGTTTGAGAAAGGTGGTTGTAGTAAGAAGGGGAAAAAGGAAAAGGAAAAGAATGATAAGCCCAAAAGGGCTCAAAAAGGCAACAAAAATAGGTGCAAGTTGTGTGAGGTACTTGGGCACAGAATTGGTTCATCCAAATGCATCTACACTCCTCAGAGGCCAAAGTATGTTTATGTTACTGTTTTTGCAAGTTTTTGATTTTGCTACTTGTTCTAGTATCTAATCAAGTCAAATGCTTTATTTTTTAGGAGGAAGCGTGCAGAAAAAGCCCCACCTCTTGTTGTTGAACAATGCTAGCCAGTGAAAAAAGCAAGACTCAATGGCTTTAGAAGGAAGAGCAATAAGCAGATAATGTTTGGTGACAAAGATATGGAGCAAATTGAAACTGTTACTGCTGAACATGAGCTAAGTGTTTCTGTTTTGGACGATGTGATGCATACTGAATCTGTTTTGCAGGCGCTAGGGCAATCTGAAACTGTTGCAGATGAAGCAACTGTTGTGCTACCATGCGAATCTGCTTTGACAGTTGTGTTGCCAAGTGTTGAGTTGCAAACTGAAGTAGTTGAACAATGTGTGCCATCTACTCAATCTGCAGAAGTCCAAATTGAAGAAGTGGGACATGGTCAGGTGCAAAAGTTGAGGGGCCTAGTGGAGTTGGCAAGAAAACCAAGGGGCCAAAAAGCAAGAGCATCAGCATCAGCAAACTATGCGTCGTGGAACCAAACGGTGGAAAAAAGAAGAAGAAATTGAGTGGTAGAAAGAAGCAAAAGAAATAGAGTCGAAATCATTCAAATATGATGTGAAAACTTAAGTTTGTTGTCATTTGATGTGAAAACTTATGTTCTTTCATGTGAAAACTTATGTGCTATGATGTTGATTTGACTTGAAATAAAATTCAAATTTGAACCGACATTCAAATTTGAACCTATCTCCAATATTTTTGGAGTTCATTTGTTTGTTCTGTGATGTTGCCTTGTTTTATGTACTACTATGCACTTTAGTTCATAAATCCAACCCTTTTTGTGAAGTCCAACTCATAGTCACTTTAAATGTTGTCCAAACAGGCTCCAAAGTAAGGGAAAACGGCCCCATTTCTAAGCAAGTTTTTTTCGACCTTCTCAAAATCACCCAAAAAGATTTTCTTAGCTTATATTATACCTATATAGGATCAATACGAGGTCTCACCTTTTTTTCAATAAGTATTCATATTATTTAATTTATTTTTGAAAAGACACACTTTAATACAAAGTCAGCAATAAAACAACTTTAAAATTTTAAAATGCAAAAATAACTTCATATCCTCCTTAGTCACTCCAAAATGAAGCTAAGGTGAGGTTTTTGATTTTTTTGCATTTTCAAAACCTCGAACCCTCTTCTCACTCCTTTGAACTCTATGCAACCTCAGCCGAGATAGTCCAATTTGTGAAGGTTTTTTCATGCAAAGATCATTAGATCAAGTTTATCATTTTATATCATAACTATGTAACATAAAAAGACTATATGCGCAGGTTTTTCATTTTTTAGATTTTTTTGAATTAGTTATACACATTTGAATGTTCGGTCAAACCTTTCAAAACCCCGTTGACTGCCTCCAAAACCCATGTAACCCTAGCGCCAAACGTCCACCGTCGATCTAACCCTAACGCCAAACTGTGGCCGTCGGATAGGCCTTCTAGAAGGATTCCGCGGGGGCGATCCGTGGGAGCCCTGATTCTCCAATCTGATTGGCCACCGTTTTTTCTCTCTGACGAACAGATAACGTTGAGCGGGGGAGCATCTCAGTGACCGTTGGGCCGAGCGGATTGGGCCCGGTAGAGCCTGCCTGCGTGCGCACGGCCGTCGAGAGGGGGGATGGGCTGCATGCAAGAGGGTCAATGACATGTGGGCCATCCCTGTCCAATGCATGCCATGCAACGTCGCAGCCTAGCTATTCTGTACTCGTGAATGCTGTGACACAGCCTAGACATTTGCATGCGGGATTGCATGCACGCATCGACGCAGTAAAGCAGCGGCAGGGGAGCAGCGTATAGGTACGTCGCATCTAAGCTATTTTAACAAATGCATGTTTGAATCTGAGACACGGACGGACGCGTCGGTGGTGCAGCTCTTTTTTCAGTGTCATGCGCGGATGAACGGGCATGTTTCCCATGCGACGTCACCGCCGATGCAAGTCCATGAAACGATGCATCTTGCGTGTGCCGCCCGTGCCTCTTTGGATGCTCTGCCCGCCGTTTTTGAATAAATGCCCGCAATTACTTATGCCAGTACGAACGGAGAAGAGAAAACGATCGAAGGCACTGTGTACACATTGACCATGGCTGCAACGCGGCTATAAAAGGGCACCATTTCCTCATCCCTCTCACACTCATCTCTCAAGCCTCCTCCGCATCTTCTTTTCGAGCCAAATCCACCACTCGAGCCACCATGCAGTTCAACGGCCCTACGTACCGTCGCCCTCGCACCGTGCCGGAGAGGGAGTACCCAGCCGGAGTCATCGTCGAGAATAGCCTGAGGGTGTGGGCCATCTCAAGGTGGAGGGGCCCTAGAGAGTTGGCTCGCTTCTTCCTCCAAGCCGGCTACCGCCACCTCCCTCTGGGCACTCCGCCCATGTTCCACCTCCACGAGTAGTACGATGGCAACGCCAACGGCCTGGTCATCAGCCTCTATGTCACCTTCACCAACCCCTACGATGCTCACCACCTCCTCGGTGAGGTGTTCTGGTGTGGATGCGATTTTATCGCGTTCACGACCTACAACATCTTCACCAACTTCCACCATATCTTCCCTCCCAACGGCATGCACACCCTCCCCTACCAGATGCCGGAGAACGACGAGTGAGGGGCGCCGGCTAAGGAGGAGGGGCCAAGGACTTGTTCGAGTGCGAGTCTTTCTATCTATCTAGCTTGTGTTTGTGTTGGTTCAGACGTGTGTGCCCATGTCTTCTATCTATCTAGTTTTAATTATTTTCCTTTCATGTGTTATGAACTATATGTTGTAAGGGGATGCCCCTCTATATGTTCTATCTATCTATGCTACTAGGGTACCCGATGCCCCTCTATCGTGCTATCTATTAATGTTTTTTCGGGCCTAAAGTTTCTCCATTGCATTTTATTTATGTGGCCATGTGAACTAAAAAATGCACTAAAACATGATCCAATCATATAAGTTGTTGTTAGCACGTGTCTAGTTAATTATCTTCCTTTTATGTTTTATGCACTATATGTTGTAAGGGGATGCCCCTCTATGTTGTAAGGAGATGCTACTAGGGGCACACTAGATGTCTTCTTTTTTTGAGAGGGGCACAACCTTTTTCGGTTGAAACACACAAGTAAAAACTTTGAAAACACCATAGCACAAATAAAAAAAATTAAAATGGTGCTTGGTTGAAACAAACTAGAACCAAACAATTGCAAATTTTTTGGTTCACAAAGACTGCAAGTTAGACTGCTAACTAGAACCAACCTTTTGTTTTAGCCGAAACAACACGGGACCCTACCATCGGACACGATAGCTTATGCATAAAAATAGCTCAAATAATTATCAGATGAGTTATCTCAAAAAAGATGACTGCAGGAAACTTAAAATTTGTGAAATAACCTAAAGCCGAAAAGATATATCGATGTCAATGACCGTGTGCACTTTTTTTTGCACTAGCTACACTTCTGTTATCAATGGGCCTGGATATGTTCTATTCGGCCCTGCCTAACTTCTATATGGGCCTGGCCTTTTCGAGCAACTGTGAACCAACCTTTTTTTTCCTGTTCTCCCTCTACCACTGAAACTGAAACTGATGACGAACTGAAGAACTGAAAAAACAGGGCCGAAACAGAGTGGAGAAGACATGCCGAATTCGTACAGCGCAATATTTTTATTCAAACATCCATATCTTTATGATTACAAGTGATGCCTAATCTATTCACTTACAACTAATTAGCATCACATAAACAAATGCGAGAGCAATTACACAAACATAAAAAAGTTCGGCCATCAGCCCCATCAAATTGCCCTGCTTCTGCAATTCGATGAGTTTCTTCATCTGCTTGTTCAGCTTCTTCAGCTCTGTCGTCACTCCTGCATCCCCCACAGTAGCACCAATGGAATAGGCGCCCCAATGGAATTGCCAGATCCAGGGGCCCCAGATCCAGACGGGCCCGATCCAAACTTGCCCAACTTCTCCGCCTCCAACGGTAAATCGAGCTCCCATGATGCACCCTCCAGTTGAATCTGCTCTATGTACTCATCTAGCCACTCAAAATGGGTGCATTGCTTCAATTTCTGAAATCGGAAAGATGAACCCTAAATCCCAAATCCGATGAAAAATGGGCAAATATGAAATTGGGAGACAAAAACCAAAATTGGCATATTGAGAAGTAAAATCTCACCTTTCTCTGCTCTGCTTTGCTCTCGTATTTCACGAATTCCTGCCCAAGGTTGCCATTCTTGTCCGTCGTTGTGACTAGCCGCTTCAGGGGTGTGATACGTGGGCATGCAGGGCACCTTGTCATGGGCACTGCGCCATAGCACGGCCATGAGTGGCGGGAGGCTGAAGCGGAGCTTGACATTGCTAGGTCGCGGCCCGGAACGGCGTTGCTGCGCGTCGTCGCCGGAGAAGAAGAACAACAACGGTCGCTCGGGTGCTGCACGGCTCGGGGCACGGCTCGGTGTCCTCTTGTATCAATGCTGACCTATATAAGTTAGTGGGTCCCATGCTGTGGGTCCCGCTCACCTGACCAATGCTGAGCTGGATAAGTTAGTGGGTCCCACGCTGTGGGTCCCGCTCACCTGATTCGAGTTTTAAACATGTGTCTTTGAATTAGGCAGCAGTGTCACATGGGAGCTATTTTTTCCAACGCAGATGTTGTATGAGAGCCATTTGAACCAACGATGTCGCATAAGAGACAATTCAACTCAACGACGTCGCATGGGAGCTATTCGCCCGCCCTCCCCTGCCCTGAGGCATTGACGAAGTGGAGAGCTGATTCCCGGAAGCGGTTCTTGCTTGTGCTGTTGTAGAAGAAGCCGGCCAGGGGTTGGGACTCTTGGGGGAGCTCTTCACGGTTGTCGGGGTGGCTGACGGTGCTGAGGCGGCGCTTGGAGACGCACCTGAAGCGCCGGAGTGAACTCGCCGCGACATGCTTTTCGTGGTGGTCGGGGTGGGGGTGGCCGACGACGCTGAGCGAACTGAGACGATTGGTCGGGGTGAGACGCTTGGAAACGGAGCTGAAGTCCCGGAGGGAACTCGCCGCAAGGCGCGAGAGCATCTCGTCGGCCGTCACCTGACCTGAGTTCCTCGATCGATCACGCTGGTGAGAGACCTGCATGCACAGAGAGAGCCACAGACACAATTGATCAGCAAAGAAGACCGATCGAGGAAAGTTTCTTGCGATGATTGATAGTGATAGTAGAGTACCACGCCGATTGAATTTCCTCCGACGATACGTGGCGGCGGCGGCGGCGGCGGCGGGCGAGCGAGGAGGGGAGAAAGACCTGCTTTGGTCCGTTCCGTGGAGTCTGGAACCTCCCTTTTCCTTCCTTTGTTGGTTTGACTTTTGCTCGCGTATGTAGACTAATCACACGCACGCACGCACGCACGCGAAAATTAAGGAATCGTATCATATCATGTGTGTCGTCTATACCAAAACGTTGTTTGACATTTTCGATCCAGTTAAACGCACGCTCGATCTCTTCCTCCGCCCGGCCTTTTCTTTTTCATTTTCTTCCTTTTTTATTTTCTTATTTTAGTGCATCATTTTTGTTGCATTGCGTTCGGCTCGCTCGCTTGCGCACCCTAAAAAAATCAAACAAAAGGGTGACATCTTTTTTTGTTTGAGGGAAAGCCATCATGGCGGTTTATATTTCATGCGAAAACAGCGATACATCGTTTGTTAATACATCCAGAAGAAAACCCAGGGGCTCCAATTTCCAAACAATGGTTCAAGAAACCTCCGAGTTCCTAGCCAACAAATCAGCCGCCTCATTAGCTTCCCTAGGACAATGAGAAAAAGCTATCGAAATAAAATTGCGAGCCAGAAAAGAACACTCCGCATAAATTACTGCAGCCGGTCCAAGTGAATTTCCACCACCTTGCATAATTTGGACGACCTCCAAGCAATCAGCCTCGACGCAAATTCTGTTACACCCAACTTCATTTGCGAGTAGGAGCCCGTCTCGTAAGCCTCTAGCTTCTGCCATTGTCGCATCTTCTACAAATGAAATGTCACTGCATGATGCTGCCACGAAGACGCCAGAATTGTCTCGTAAAATGGCACCTGTTCCTCCTGTTCCACTATCATGATTAAAAGTGGCATCCACATTGAGTTTAAGAATTCCCTCTGGCGGACAGCACCAGCCGTGCCTTTTATGTTTTACCTTCTTTGACTTGGCCTTAGAAAAATTCTTAGCAAGGGTTATAATTGCTTGTGCTGACCTGCTCGATTCGAAGATACGTTCGTCATGGGTGTACTGACGCCGTTCCCACCAAACAGACCAAACTACAGTGGCCATGAGATCATTGCGGCGCACATCGGCCACAAGTGCGTTGGTAGAATTCTTTGATTGGAGTAAATCAGCAAGAACTGATCCACCCTCCCTCTCAAGCGTACAAACCTCCTGTACTAAATCATGCAGCCCCAATATTCTCCAGATTTGCTGTACTCTTGGACATAAGAACATGGCATGCCTAATACTCTCACAATCTGAACTACAAAGAGGACATTGCGCACTTGTGATCATATGCCTGTTGGCAAGAACTCCATAGCAGGGGATAGCTCCAAGCAAAGTTCTCCATATGTGTATTTTAATTTTTGATGGCACACGCAGTTTCCAAATGGTACTCCAGACTGGACTAGTACTTGAGGCTTGTATAGAGTTAGTCATCCTCAACTTTCGTCCGTGCTGATGCTCCCACTCTTCATGGTATGCTGATCTGACTGTGAAATAACCACTTCTATTACAGTGCCATGAAACAAAATCATTCATCATTCCCAATGCTAGTGGGATGTTTAAAATGCGATGCGCATCGATAGGCCAAAACTACTCCGTTATCAACTGTTCATCCCACACTCTATTCTCTGTATCAATAAGCTCAGAAACTTTTGTAATCACAATATTACCTCTTGGTGTCATTACCTTCCGAGAGGGGCTACTAGGTATCCATGGGTCTTCCCAAATATTTATTTGGGATCCATCACCGACTCTCCAAATATGCCCTCTCTTAAAAGACTAAATACCACTCCACAAACTCTGCCAAGTATATGAGTTACCTTTCTTAAGGCTGCAATTAAGAAGGTCTCCATCAGGAAAATATTTAGCTCTCAACACTTTAGCACATAAAGATTCTGGTTCACACAAAAGCCTCCAACACTGCTTCGCTAAAAGAGCTAAATTAAAGCAATGCAAATCTCTGAAATCTCTGAAGCCCATTCCACCCTTATCTTTTGGCACACACATTTTCCACCAAACAAACCAGTGCATATGTTTTTTCAGGTCATCATCTCCCCACCAGTATTTAGACATAGTTGTGGTAATACTATTACATACCTGCTTAGGTAATTTAAACACTGACATAGCATAGGAAGGAATTGCCTGTATGACAACCTTAAGTAACACTTCCCTACCTCCATAGGACAAAAGCTTCTCCTTCCACCCTCTGATTATGTTCAACACTCTGTCAATGAGGTGTTGAAAACAATCCGTTCTGTCCACTCCCACAATAGGAGGCAGCACCAAATATTTGTCTGTGATTGCTTCCGCCATGATGTTTAGTGACGTGCATACCTCCACCCTAGTATCAACGGGGGTACACGGGCTAAAAAAGATACTTGATTTGGCCTCGCTCACCAATTGTCCAGAAGCTGCACAGTAGTCATCCAGTGCACGCCGAAGACTAGTTGCATTTGAAGCATTCGCTCGCATAAGAATTAACGAGTCATCCGCAAATAAGAGGTGAGAAACCGAGGGGGCATCTCGGCACACCTTTACTCCCAAAATATTACCAGCCTCCTCCTCATACATGATCAAGCTTGACAATCCCTCGGCACAAAGCAAAACACAAGTATGGCAATAAAGGATCGCTCTGTCTGAGTCCCCTCGACGGAAGAAAATAATCAGTTAACACATTATTCACACGTACCTGATATCGAACAGACCGTACGCATTCCATGATTAAGCCCACTCAACTCGGCGTAAACCCCAGGCGCATAAGAATTGTCTCCAAAAAACTCCACTCAACCCTATCATAGGCCTTATGCATATCAAGTTTAACCGCACAGGTCCCATACTTGCCCGTAGTCTTCTTCTTGATTGCATGATAAGACTCAAAGGCCACCAAAAAATTATCCGTAATAAGACATCCCGGTACAAATGCACTTTGATTAGGCGAAATGATCTCAAAGGGTGACATCTTACTAACTCCAAAGTTATAACACAACCAGTACCTCTCATACTGGCTGTATTCTCATATATTAGATAACAATTCGTGAGAAGGCCGACCAACCATACAAGCACTCCAACACTCCCAACAAATCGGAATTTCCTATTGAATAATGAGCTTGACGTAAAGAAAGTCCTTAGATTGACCCCCGTGCGGGGGGGAATGTCCCCCGCCACTACGAAACATGCATGAGTTGGAGAAGAATCTATGCATCATTGGACTCTGGTGCGTTCAGATGAAGTCCCTTGATTGGCCGATAATGAGCGAGGTTATAGACATGCTCGATGGTGGCAAGGATAACTTGCAACCACCCACGACATCATGCATGTTCGTCACACTAGGAGGAGAAGGGAGATTGGGACGTCTTCATGCCCCCCACGACCTCCTCTCCCGGCCGCCTGCTGACGTGTTTGTTGGAGGACGAGAAGAAGGACACCAAGATCAGCCACCACCCAACACTCAAGCACAGGTACATCAAATATGTCATCCCCACCAAGTCTATCTATCATCTTGTTTGTTACCCATCCTGGGAGTGGAGCGGAGCAGAGCGGGAGGTGCTATTTCTTCGTTCGTTCGAAATTAGGTAGGCATGCCGTGTTAATTCCAGATTTAACACCCTGCGATTTTGCTAAAGCACCATTGTGATCCTACGTCGGGATAAATTAGGCAGCCTTACGTTGGCCCTCTGATGAAAAAGCATGCAGACCGTAGAGTGCTCCAATTAGGAAAGTTGTAAATCAAATTCAACAGACATACTAAACTCTCTGCTCCATAGCTTAAATGATAGACTCCTATCAATTTATCATAGACCCGCCTCCTATGACCCATCAGCGGTGTCACATTGATGTCACCTGAGCAAAGATCCTAACTCTGAGTAAAATGGCACATATGGCAGACATGGTGTCTGGCCCTCATCACCAAGTGTGACGATCTCAGTCGTTGTCTTATGATTCATATCATAACGGCTTAATTTTTTATCATCCGACCAATCCACGAAGAAGACCGAGTTACATTCGGGATCAATCGCAATCCATTCAAAGCCCCACGCGGTGACAATTTGAAACTCATTTAAGTCTTCGACTCTGTGCTTTAATAATTAATATCCATTCTTTGTTGGTGTCGTCCTTGAGAGTGTAAACTTGGAGTTGATTCCAAAAACCATCATCATAGTCATTGTTCAAGCTGACATAATGCAGGCGGCCATGTGACTGTTGAATGAGACCAAGATCATGATAACATCTAAACATACCACAAGGGGTAGCGAAGATCGACCATGGTTCTCCCTTGATGTCCACCGCGGCTATATGAGGGCGCTGCTGATCACAAACAATGTGGAAATTCAGATGGCCGTTAAGAAAGACGATCGGTGACTGATACGTCTCCAGCGCATCTATAATTTTTGGTTGTTCCATGTTATATTATATCCTGTTTTGGACATTATTGGGCTTTATTATACACTTTTATATTATTTTTGGGACTAACCTATTAACCGGAGGCACAACCCAGAATTGCTGTTTTTTTGCCTATTTTAGGGTTTCGCAGAAAAAGAATATCAAACAGAGTCCAAACGGAATGAAACCTTCGGGAACGTGATTTTTGAAACGAACATGATCCAGAGGATTTGGACCCTACATCAAGCAATCAACCAGGAAGGCACCAGGTAGGGGGCGCGCCACCCCCCGAGGCGCGCCTCCACCCTCGTGGGCCCCATGTTGCTCCACCGACGTACTCCTTCCTCCTATATATACCTACGTACCCCCAAACTACCCGATACGGAGCCAAAACCCTAATTCCACCGCCGTAACTTTCTGTATCCACGAGATCCCATCTTGGGGCCTTTTTCGAAGCTCCGCCGGAGGGGGTATCGATCACGGAGGGCTTCTACATCAACACCATAGCCTCTCCGATGAAGTGTGAGTAGTTTACTTCAGACCTACTGATACATCTCCAACGTATCTATAATTTTTGATTGCTCCATGCTATATTATCTTCTATTTTGGATATTATTGGGCTTTATTATTCACTTTTATATTATTTTTGGGACTAACCTATTAACCGGAGGCCCAGCCCAGAATTGTTGTTTTTTTCCTATTTTAGGGTTTCGAAGAAAAGGAATATCAAACGGAGTCCAAACGGAATGAAACCTTCGGGAACGTGATTTTTGGAACGAACAAGATCCAGGAGACTTGGACCCTACGTCAAGCAACCAATAGGGAAGCCACGAGGTAGGGGGCGCGCCTACCCCCCCCCCCCCCAGGCGCGCCCTCCACCCTCGTGGGCCCCCTGTTGCTCCACCGACGTACTCCTTCCTCCTATATATACCTACGTACCCTCAAACGATCAGATTCGGATCCAAAACCCTAATTCCACCGCTGTAACTTTCTGTATCCACAAGATCCCATCTTGGGGCCTGTTCCGGAGCTCCGTCGGATGGGGCATCGATCACGGAGGGCTTCTACATCAACACCATAGCCCTTCCGATGATGTGTGAGTAGTTTACCTCAGACCTTCGGGTCCATAGTTATTAGCTAGATGGATTCTTCTCTCTTTTTGGAGCTCAATAGAAAGTTCTCCCCCTCTCTTGTGGAGATCTATTCGATGTAATCTTCTTTTGCGGTGTGTTTGTTGAGACCAATGAATTGTGGGTTTATGATCAAGTTTATCTATGAACAATATTTGAATCTTCTCTGAATTCTTTTATGTATGATTGGTTATCTTTGCAAGTCTCTTCGAATTATCAGTTTGCTTTGGCCTACTAGATTGATCTTTCTTGCAATGGGAGAAGTGCTTAGCTTTGGGTTCAATCTTGCGGTATCCTTTCCCAGTGACAATAGGGGCGGCAAGGCACGTATTGTATTGTTGCCATCTAGGATAACAAGATGGGGTTTTTATCATATTGCATGAATTTATCCCTCTACATCATGCCATCTTGCTTAAAGCGTTACTCTGTTCTCTTGAACTTAATACTCTAGATGCATGCTGGGTAGCAGTCGATGTCTAGAGTAATAGTAGTAGATGCAGGCAGGAGTCGGTCTACTTGTCTCAGACATGATGCCTATATACATGATCATACCTAGATATTCTCATAACTATGCTCAATTCTGTCAATTGCTCAACAGTAATTTGTTCACCCACCGTAAAATACTTATGCTCTTGAGAGAAGCCACTAGTGAAACCTATGGCCCCCGGGTCTATCTTCCATCATATTAATCTTCCAATACTTAGTTATTTTCATTGCCTTTTATTTTACTTTGCATCTTTATCATAAAAATACCAAAAATCTTATCTTATCATATCTATCAGATATCACTCTCGTAAGTGACCATGTAGGGATTGACAACCCCTTATCACGTTGGTTGCGAGGATTTATTTGTTTTGTGTAGGTGTGAGGGACTCGCGCGTAGCCTCCTACTGGATTGATACCTTGGTTCTCAAAAACTGAGGGAAATACTTACGCTACTTTGCTGCATCACCCTTTCCTCTTCAAGGGAAAACCAATGCATTGCTCAAGAGGTAGCAAGAAGGATTTCTGGCGCCGTTGTCGGGGAGGTCTACACAAAAGTCAACATACCAAGTACTCATCACAAACCCTTATCTCCTGCATTACATTATTTGCCATTTGCCTATCGTTTACCTCTCCCCCACTTCACCCTTGCCGTTTTATTCGCCCTCTCTCTCTATCCTCCCTCTCTTTCTCTTTTTGCCTTTTCTTTACCCCTTGCATTTTCCGCCGTTATGTCTGAAATTGGGGAAATTATTGTCGGTATGGACAATAATAACATCATGACAAATTCTGAAGCTCCTGCTAGAGAACCCCCTATCTTACATACAAAAAAAAATTCCGTATTGGTAGTGGTAATATTATTGGAAAAGGAGTTATCCAAGATTTCTTTACTTGTGCCGGTGCTTTGCCTTCTTTGGGCATTTCTATCCTTCGTAGAACTAGTAGTCTTGCGGACGCTCTTGCCATGCTTGTAGTTGAACTTGAAAGGCAATTTATGCACATGCACCCTTGCATACAAAGAATTTTCCTAGAATTTTCTAATATTGAGCATTCTTCTGTTAAGCGTGCTGGTACTATATTTTTGGCTCATGAGTTTAGATTCATAATAAAAGAGGCCAAAGAAATCTTTGCGCATTATAGGGTGGACGCTTGCCGTCCTCCCATAGAGGTTATCCTTTTTGATCAAGAAGAAATAATGTGTTTTCAATCTCTAGACTATGTTGCTTTCAATGAAAATCTTAGAAAAAGGGTTCCTACCAATGTTCTAGTTGATAGAATTTCTGAACTTAATGATGATTTGGCTATTAAAAATAATGAACTAGGATATTCTCTTGAATATAGGCTCACAAAGTTCTGTCAAAAGAATGCTTACAATGATAAATTGGTTGTGCAATACGAAGGGCCAAGAGAGGAACCTATACCTCCCAAAGTTTACCTTGGGGACTTTTGTCCCATTAAATTTAGCCCTTTTGATTACTTTTGCTTGCCTCAAAGAAAACTTGCTTCCGAACGTAGAGAATATGAAATGAGCTTTAATGATCTATCTTACTATTATGGCAATACCTAGATCTATCCTTGCTTTTTATGCCTAGCTAGGGGCGTTAAACGATAGCGCTTGTTGGGAGGCAACCCAATTTTATTTTTATTCCTTGCTTTTTGCTCCTGTTTAGTAATAAATAATTTATCTAGCCTATATTTTGGTTGTGTTTTTTGTGTTTAATTAGTGTTTGTGCCAAGTAGAACAGTTGGGAAGACTTGGGGAAAGTCTTGTTAATCTTGCTGTAAAAAACAAAAACTTTAGCGCTCACGAGAAGTGCTGCCATTTTTATTTGGAAAGTGATATTTAGTTAATTCTTTTTTCAGATGATTAATAGATAAATTCCTCAAGTCCAGAAATTTATTTTAGAATTTTTTGGGGTTCCAGATCTTGCGCTAGCTACAGATTACTACAGACTGTTCTGTTTTTGACAGATTCTGTTTTTCGTGTGTTGTTTGCTTATTTTGATGAATCTATGGCTAGTAAAATAGTTTATAAACCATAGAGAAGTTGGAATACAGTAGGTTTAACACCAATATAAATAAAGAATGAGTTCATTACAGTACCTTGAAGTGGTCTTTTGTTTTCTTTCGCTAACGGAGCTCACGAGATTTTCTACTTTAAGTTTTGTGTTGTGAAGTTTTCAAGTTTTGGGTAAGGATTTGATGGATTATGGAAAAAGGAGTGGCAAGAGCCTAAGCTTGGGGATTCCCATGGCACCCCAAAGATAATCTAAGGACACCAAAAAGGCGAAGCTTGGGGATGCCCCGGAAGGTATCCCCTCTTTCGTCTACTTCTATCGGTAACTTTACTTGGAGCTAAATTTTTATTTACCACATGATATGTGTTTTGCTTGGAGCGTCTTGTATGATTTTAGTATTTGCTTTTTAGTTTACCACAATCATATTTGCTGTACACACCTTTTAAGAGAGACACACATGATTCGGAAATTGTTAGAATACTCTATGTGCTTCACTTATGTATTTTGAGTTATATAGTTTTTGCTCTAGTGCTTCACTTATATCTTTTAGAGCACGGTGGTGGATTTGTTTTATAGAAACTATTGATCTCTCATGCTTCACTTAGATTATTTTGAGAATCTTAAATAGCATGGTAATTTACTTAAATAATCCTAATATGCTAGGTATTCAAGATTAGTAAAAACTTTCTTATGGGTGTTTTGAATACTAAGAGAAGTTTGATGCTTGATGATTGTTTTGAGATATGGAGATGGTAATATTAGAGTCATGCTAGTTGAGTAGTTGTGAATTTGTGAAATACTTGTGTTAAAGTTTGTGATTCCCGTAGCATGCACGTATGGTGAACCGTTATGTGATGAAGTCGGAGCATGATTTATTTATTGATTGTCTTCCTTATGAGTGGCGGTCGGGGACGAGCGATGGTATTTTCCTACCAATCTATCCCCCTAGGAGCATGCACGTAATACTTTGCTTTGATAACTTGTAGATTTTTGCAATAAATATATGAGTTCTTTATGACTAATGTTGAGTCCATGGATCATACACACTCTCACCCTTCCACCATTGCTAGCCTCTCTAATACGGCGCACCTTTCGCCGGTATCATACACCCACCATATACCTTCCTCAAAACAGCCACCATACCTACCTATCATGGCATTTCCATAGTCATTCCGAGATATATTGCCATGCAACTTTCCACCGTTCCGGTTACTATGACACGCTCCATCGTTGTCATATTGCTTTGCATGATCATGTAGTTGACATTGTATTTGTGGCAAAGCCACCGTTCATAATTCTTTCATACATGTCACTTTTGATTCATTGCATATCCCGGTACACCGCCGGAGGCATTCACATAGAGTCATATTTTGTTCTAAGTATCGAGTTGTAATTGTTGAGTTGTAAGTAAATAAAAGTGTGATGATCATCATTTTTAGAGCATTGTCCCAAGTGAGGAAAAGATGATGGAGACTATGATTCCCCCACAAGTTGGATGAGACTCCGGGTGAAAAAAAATAAAGAGGCCAATGAAGCCCAAATAAAAAAATGGAGAAAAAGAGAGAAGGGACAATGCTACTATACTTTTACCACACTTGTGCTTCAAAGTAGCACCATGATCTTCAAGATAGAGAGTCTCCTATGTTATCACTTTCATATACTAGTGGGAATTTTTCATTATAGAACTTGGCTTGCATATTCCAATGATGGGCTTCTGATACGTCTCCGTCGTATCTACTTTTCCAAACACTTTTGCCCTTGTTTTGGACTCTAACTTGTATGATTTGAATGGAACTAACCTGGACTGACGCTGTTTTCAGCAGAATTGCCGTGATGTTGTTTTATGTGCAGAAAACAAAAGTTCTCGGAATAACCTGAAACTCCACGGTATAGCTTACAATAAATAATAAAAAATCCTCGCCAAAGATGAAGACCAGGGGCCCACACCCTTCTCATGAGGGTGGGGGCGCCCCCCCCCCCCCCCCCTAGGGCGCGCCCCCCTACCTCGTGGGCCCCCTGGAGACTTCCCGACTCCAACTCCAAGTCTATATATCTGCTTTCGGGGAGAAAAAAAATAAGAGAGAAGAAATCATTGCGTTTTACGATACGGAGCCACCGCCAAGCCCTAAAAGCTCTCGGGAGGGCTGATCTGGAGTCCGTTCGGGGCTCCGAAGAGGGGGATTCGTCGCCGTCGTCATCATCAACCATCCTCCATCACCAATTTCATGATGCTCACCGCCGTGCGTGAGAAATTCCATCATAGGCTTGCTGGACGGTGATGGGTTGGATGATATTTATCATGTAATCGAGTTAGTTTTGTTAGGATTTGATCCCTAGTATCCACTATGTTCTGAGATTGATGTTGCTATGACTTTGCTATGCTTAATGCTTGTCACTAGGGCCCGAGTGCCATGATTTCAGATCTAAACCTATTATGTTTACATCAATATATGAGTGTTCTTGATCCTATCTTGCAAGTCTATAGTCACCTATTATGTGTTATGATCCGTTAACCCCGAAGTGACAATAATCGGGATACTTACCGGTGATGACCGTAGTTTGAGGAGTTCATGTATTCACTATGTGCTAATGCTTTGTTCCGGTTCTCTATTAAAAGGAGGCCTTAATATCCCTTAGTTTCCATTAGGACCCCGCTACCACGGGAGGGTAGGACAAAAGATGTCATGCAAGTTCTTTTCCATAAGCACGTATGACTATATTCGGAATACATGCCTACATTACATTGATGAACTGGAGCTAGTTCTGTGTCACCCTATGTTATGACTGTTACATGATGAACCACATCCGGCATAATTATCCATCATTGATCCGATGCCTACGAGCTTTCCATATACTGGTTTACGCTTATTTACTTTCCCGTTGCTATTGTTACAATCACTACAAAATACCCAAAACATTACTTTGCTTTTGTTACTCTTTTGTTACCGTTACCATCACTATCATATTACTTTGCTACAAAACACTTTGCTGCAGATACTAAGTTTCCAGGTGTGGTTGAATTGACAACTCAGCTGCTAATACTTGAGAATATTCTTTGGCTCCCCTTGTGTCGAATCAATAAATTTGGGTTGAATACTCTACCCTCGAAAGTTGTTGTGATCCCCTATACTTGTGGGTTATCTAGACTAATTTCTGGCACCGTTGTCGGGGAGCATAGATCTATTCTTTGAGTCATTTGGGATTTATATCTGCTAGTGACTATGAAGAACTTAAGAGATCCAAAAACCAAGATTTATCCCTCAACTACGAGGGGAGGTAAGGAACTGCCATCTAGCTCTGCACTTGATTCACCTTCTGTTACGAGTAAATTTGCGACACCTACACCTGCTTCTGCTATTCGTTCTGATATGTCACATGTTATTGATGATGCCACTTCTGCTATGCATGATACTTATGATGAAATTACCTCTATGCCTGATACTACTGTGCCACTTAGTGATTTTCTCGATGAACAACTTAATAGGGCTAGAAAAATTGAAAATATGGAATCTGATGATACTGATGAAAGTGATGATGAAGAATCACTTGCTATTCCTGACCATTATTTATTTGATCAAGAAGCTTCTTTTGCTATTTTAGCTTGCAGAAATAGAACTGAACTCAAAAGGTTATTAGCTAAATGGAATAAGCAATCTCTAAATGCTAGGATGAGACCTGACCCTCCTTTTGCTACTTCACCTATCTGTGTTACTGATAAGGATTATGAATTTTCTGTTGATCCTGATATAATTACTTTGGTTGAATCTGATCCTTTTCATGGTTATGAATCTGAAACTGTTGTGGCACATCTTACTAAATTAAATGATATAGCCACCCAGTTCACTAAAAATGAGAGATCTCGCTACTTTTACATCCTTAAAATATTTCCGTTCTCACTAAAGGGTGATGCTAAGATATGGTTTAATTCTCTTGATCCTGGTTGTGTGTGTAGTCCCCAGGATATGATCTATTACTTCTCTGCTAAATATTTCCCTGCTCATAAGAAACAAGCTGCTTTAAAGGAAATATACAACTTTGTGCAAATTAAAGAAGAGAGTCTCCCACAAGCTTGGGGGAGGCTTCTCAAGTTACTTAATGCTTTGCCTGATCATCCTCTTAAGAAAAATCAAATACTTGATATCTTTTATAATGGACTAACCGATGCTTCCAGAGATTACCTGAATAGTTGTGCTAGTTCTCTTTTCAGGGAAAGAACACCGGGTGAAGCTAAAATCTTATTGAATAATATGTTGAAAAATGAAAATAATTGGGCACCTCCTGAGCCAGCTTCTACTCCAATTAATGAGCCTATTCCTAAACCAACTCCGAAGAAGAGGGGTATTCTATTTCTCAGTCCCGAAGATATGCAAGAGGCAAAGAAATCTATGAAAGAAAAAGGTATTAAAGCTGAAGATGTTAAGAATTTACCTCCTATTGAAGAAATACATGGTCTTAATTTACCGCCTGTTGAAGAAACATATGATCTTAATCCTTTATTTATTGAAGAACCTCCAGACCTCGATAACCCGACATAGGTAGTAAAGGTAAATTCTCTCTATAGATATGATAAAGATGAACTCCCTCCTACTAAAATTGCTAGTCAATGCTTGGATGAGTTCGATAATTTTATGTTTAAGCAAAAAGACTTCAATGCTTATTTTGGTAGACAATTAAAACAAGATGCTGATATGATTAAATACTTGGGTGATTATATGGCTAATATTAGAGGTGAACTTAAACTTGTTAGCAAACATGCTTCTATGGTTACCACTCAAGTAGAACAAGTACTTAAAGCTCAAAAAGAATTGCTCAATGAAATGAATAGTAAGAAAAATGATTATGCTGTTAGAGTGGCTACTAGAACTGGTAGAATGACTCAGGAACCTTTGTATCCTGAAGGCCACCCTAAGAGAATTGAGCAAGATTCCTAGAGAAATAAAATTGATGCACCTAGTTCTTCTAAAAAGAAGAAAAAGAAAAATGATAGAACCGTGCAAACTTCTAGTGAACCTATTGCTGAACCACCTGGTAATCCAAATGATATTTCTATTTCTGATGCTGAAACACAATCTGGTAATGAACATGAACCTAATGATAATGTTAATAATAATGTTCATGATGATGCTCAACCTAGTAATGATAATGGTGTAGAAATTGAACCTGCTGTTGATCTTGATAACCCACAATCAAAGAATCAATGTTATGATAAGAAAGATTTTGTTGCTAGGAAACATGGTAAGAAAGAGAACCTTGGGTTCAGAAACATATGCCTTTTCCTCCCAAACCATCCAAGAAAAAGGATGATGAGGATTTCGAGTGCTTTGCTGAAATGATTAGACCTATCTTTTTGCGTATGCGATTGACTGATATGCTCAAAATGAATCCTTATTCTAAGTACATGAATGATATTGTTACAAATAAAAGAAAGATACCAGAAGCTTAAATTTCCACCATGCTTGCTAATTATACTTTTAAGGGTGGAATACCAAAGAAACATGGAGATCCAGGAGTACCTACTATACCATGCTCCATTAAAGGAAACTATGTTAAAACTGCTTTATGTGATCTTAGAGCCGGTGATAGTGTTATGCCTCTCTCTTTATATCGTAGACTTGATTTAAATAAGTTGACACCTACTGAAATATCTTTGCAAATGGCTGATAAATCAACTGCTATACATGTCGGTATTTGTGAGGATGTGCCTGTTGTAGTTGCAAACGTTACTATTTTAACGGACTTTGTTATTCTTGATATTCCCGAGGACGATAGTATGTCTATTATTCTTGGAAGACCTTTTCTTAATACTGCAGGGGCTGTTATTGATTGCAACAAAGGCAATGTCACTTTTCATGTTAATGGCAATGAGCATACGGTACATTTTCCGAGGAAACAACCTCAAGTTCATAGTATCAATTCTATCGGAAAAATTCCATCGATTATATTTGGAGGTTTTGTATTTCCTCTTCCTACTGTCAATAAGAAATATGATATACTTATTATTGGGGATGTGCATATCCCCGTTGAGGTAACCTAGTGTTATTCGAAATTTCTCCGGTTTCATGTTAATCGGAATGAGTTTGTTAACAAGACTTGATCAACCTTGTTAGTGGATTACTTTTAATGAGCATGAGATGGATGAAACTAGAAGCACAACCTTCTATACCCTCTCTATACTTTCTGTTATTTAGTTGAAATAAAGTAAAAATAAATAATTTTCAGTCTGTTATCTGATTATCCGTGCAGTATAAAAATACCTCGAAAATAAAAGTTCTCCGAATGCCCTGAAAATTAAATATGATTTTTCTAGAATATTTGAGGATTTATGGAACAAAGAACATACTAGGGAGGCAACCACCTTGCCACGAGGGTGGAGGGCGCGCCCCCTGCCTCGTGGGCCCACGGTGGCCCTCCTCCACTTATTCCTGCACCCATCCTCTTATTCTTCCTCCCACAAACACGAAAAACCAACTCAAGCATGAGTTCCAGCCCTCTTTGCTGCCATTTTCGATCTCCTTGCTCAAAGCACCTCTCACAAAACTGCTTGGGGAGATTGTTCCTTAGTATGTGACCCCTCCATTGGTCCAATTAGTTTTTGTTCTACTTCTTTATTCATTGCAAATTTTTGCTGCTTAGGTGACCCTGTTCTTGAGCTTGCATGTCAAATTTATATGGTCAAAAGTAGGTTTGATGCATGATATAGGCCCTAGGCACTTGTAGGAGCAGTTGCTATCAATATTATTGAGTTTGGTTTACTTCTATTTTGAAGTTACTAAAAATTTCAGAATTTTTCAGAAAATGATGAGGAGATTATTGAGGGGCTCATCGAGCCAAAGCTCGAAGGAAAAGGCACCGAAGCCTAAGTATAATTTGCCGCGCACCACGGAGGTTCGGGCATGTGAATGGCCTTCCGAGGATTTCTTGAGAGCAGCCGGGATTTATGAAGATTTTCATGAATTGGCTCATAATGCAGGCCTCACCGCTTTCCTCCATGACCAATGCGATCAGTATCTCTTACTCACAAATACCTTTGTGCAAAACTTTCATTTTCATTCTAGGAACTCACCACCTACGGTGGAGTTTCATTTATATGATGAGCATAAGGAGATGTCACTTTATGATTTTTGTCGGATTTGTTTAGTCCCTTTTGAGGGCAAGACAGAAGAACCACATCATGATGATGTGGAGGGGTTTATTGATACTATCACTGTAGGAGAAACTAGGAAGGTTTCCGATGCATGAATCACTAGCATACATTTTCCTCTTTTACGTTACTTTGCATTATTTGCTAGTCGTTGCTTAATTGGATGTGGAAACTGTGGAAACCTTAGTATCCCTAATATAATTATTCTGCTCCACGGTTTGTACAGTGATAACACTTTTAGTATGGGCGGCATTATTGCTAGACGATTAAGTATGAACCGTACTAAAGGTCCCGTCTTTGGAGGCATCTATGCTACACGCCTAGCCGCACATTTTAACATACCTATTAGGCATGCTGAGAAGGAAGAAAAAGTGCTGCCTTGTGTTTATGTAGATTATAGAAGTATGGTGGCACATGATTTTATTATTAAGAATAGGGCAGGAGAGCTTAAATATCAATTGTTCTTTAATAAACATCATCCTGAGACTATTACCTTGCCCGCTTCTTTGTTTGATTTGACTGTAGGCACGTACCTTGTTCCGTTGACGGCTATCCACGCTTACCGGAACCCTGCACCAGCCGAGGAGCCCGAACCGGAACCACAATTTGATCCTTCACGACAGTCTAACTATTAGTGGGATCCGGAGATGATTGCCAGCCAGTGGAAAACGGAGCATTCTTCTTCCTCATCACAGTATGACCCCAACAACTATTATTATGGATATCAGCCAGGCTAGTCGTGGCCATAAACCAACTTAGGCCAAAAGCCTAAGCTTGGGGGAGTACGTATTTCTCACCGACATTACATTTATGTTCACACACACTCATTACTAGATGTCGGTGCTCATACTTTTTCATTGTATCATCTATGCTAGTTTATTTTCCTTTTTATGCTTTCTTCTTGTGTGTTTAATAAACCTTAAGAAAAACAAAAAAATTAGTAGTAATTTACTTTCCATGCTTGTAGTAGTAATTAAAAAGAAATCCAAAAATATTTCCCGTTCTTTTTTTGCTTGTTGGGAGCTTTCTCGTGTAAATAGTTTTATTTCTTTTCTTTTCTTTGGGGGACGATAGGAGAAGACCATAATTAAATTGTTGAAGTGGCTCTTATATGCATTATTGTTGGTCTGACAAAAGAGCCCATATTGTCTTGTCTTCTCCTGTTTATTGAATGCTCGCAGATTCTAGCTTAGTCCAATGCACGTGCACTCTTATTATTATTCACATCATTCAGTCGTGCAAGTGAAAGGCAATTATGATGATATATGATGGACTGACTGAGATGAAAAAAGCTGGTATGAACTCGACCTCTTTTGTTTTTGTAAATATGATGAGTTCATCGTTCTTGATTCAGCTTGTTATGAATAAACATGTTTGCAATGACAATTAGAGATCATAGTTGCTTGTGCCATGCTTGATTAGCTATGAGTTATAATGGTTTACCTTGTGTGCCAACATGCTATTGAGATGGTTATGATGTGGTATGATAGGGTGGTATCCTCCTTTGAATGATTTAAGTGACTTGACTTGGCACATGTTCACGCATGTAGTTGAAACAAATCAACATAGCCTCCACGATATTTATGTTCATGGTGGATTATATCCTACTCATGCTTTGCATCCAATGTTTAATAATTTTAATGCATGTACATGGCTGTTGTCGCTCTCTAGTTGGTCGCCTCCCAGTCTTTTGCTAGCCTTCACCTGTACTAAGTGGGAATACTGCTTGTGCATCCAATCCCTTAAACCCCAAAGTTATTCCAGATGAGTCCACTATACCTTCCTATATGTGGTATCTATCTACCATTCCAAGTAAATTTGTATGTGCCAAACTCTAAACCTTCAAATAAATATCTTGTTTTGTGTGCTCAAATAGCTCATGTACCAACTAGGGTTGTCTGTATCTTCCATGTTAGGCGGGTTATTCTCAAGAGGAGTGGACTCCGCTCCTCACTCACGAGATAAATGGCTGGTCACCGGGATGCCCAGTCCCATGCTTTATGCAAACTAAATCAAAATAACTGCAAACAAAACTCCCCCTAGGACCTGATGTATGTTGGAGGCACTCGTTGTTTCGAGCAAGCCATGGATTGATGTTTGTTGGTGGAGGGGGAGTATAAACTTTACCATTCTGTTTGGGAACCGCCTATAATGTGTGTAGCATGGAAGATATCGCCATCTCTTGGTTGTTATGTTGACAATGAAAGTATACCGCTCAAAATGTTAATTATCTCTATTTCAAAACCGAGCTCTGGCACCTCTAAAAATCCCTGCTTCCCTCTGCGAAGGGCCTATCTATCTACTTTTATGTTGAGTCATCACCCTCTTATTAAAAGCACTAGCTGGAGAGCGCAGCTGCCATTTGCATTCATTACTGTTAATTTATATTAGGTGTGACTATGATTGGATCTCTTTTACCATGAATTACAATGTCTAGTCAGTCCTTGATCTTTAAAGGTGCTCTGCATTTATGTTTTGCGGTCTCAGAAAGGGCTAGCGAGATACCATCTTGTTATATCATATTATGATTGTTTTGAGAAAGTGTTGTCATCCGAGATTTGTTATTATGGATGGCTAGTTTATTATGCTATTGATATGAGTAATCATTAGACCTGAGAATTATTGCAAATGTGGTTAGTTATAATCTTTGTTGAAAACTTGAATGCTAGCTTGACATATTTACAATAACAAGAGCAAACAGAGTTTGTAAAAGTTTTTCTTTATTTCTTTCAGTTTGTCAACTGAATTGCTTGAGGACAAGCAAGGGTTTAAGCTTGGGGAAGTTGATACGTCTCCGTCGTATCTACTTTTCCAAACACTTTTGCCCTTGTTTTGGACTCTAACTTGTATGATTTGAATGGAACTAACCCGGACTAACATTGTTTTCAGCAGCATTGCCATGATGTTGTTTTATGTGCAGAAAACAAGAGTTCTCGGAATGACCTGAAACTCCACGGAATACCTTACAACAAATAATAAAAAATCGTCGCCAAAGATGAAGACCAGGGGGCCACACCCTTATCTCGAGGGTGGGGGGCGCCCCCCCCTAGGGCGCGCCCCCTACCTCGTGGGCCCCCTGGAGACTTCCCGACTCCAACTCCAACTCTATATATCTGCTTTCGGGGAGAAAAAATAGGAGAGAAGAAATCATCGTGTTCTACGATACGGAGCCGCCGCCAAGCCCTAAAACCTCTCGAGAGGGCTGATCTAGAGTCCATTCGGGGCTCTAGAGAGGGGGATTCGTCGCCGTCATCATCATCAACCATCCTCCATCACCAACTTCATGATGCTGACCGCCGTGCATGAGTAATTCCATCGTAGGCATGCTGGACGGTGATGGGTTGTATGAGATTTATCATGTAATCGAGTTAGTTTTGTTAGGGTTTGATCCCTAGTATCCACTATGTTCTGAGATTGATGTTGCTATGGCTTTGCTATGCTTAATGCTTATCACTAGGGCCCGAGTGCCATGATTTCAGATCTGAACCTATTATGTTTTCATCAATATATGAGTGTTCTTGATCCTATCTTGCAAGTCTATAGTCACCTATTATGTGTTATGATCCGTTAACCCCGAAGTGACAATAATCGGGATACTTACCGGTGATGACCGTAGTTTGAGGAGTTCATGTATTCACTATGTGCTAATGCTTTGTTCCGGTTCTCTATTAAAAGGAGGCCTTAATATCCCTTAGTTTCCATTAGGACCCCGCTACCACGGGAGGGTAGGACAAAAGATGTCATGCAAGTTCTTTTCCATAAGCACGTATGACTATATTCGGAATACATGCCTACATTACATTGATGAACTGGAGCTAGTTCTGTGTCACCCTATGTTATGACTGTTACATGATGCCTAGGGCGCGCCCCCCTACCTCGTGGGCCCCCTGGAGACTTCCCGACTCCAACTCCAAGTCTATATATCTGCTTTCGGGGAGAAAAAAAATAAGAGAGAAGAAATCATTGCGTTTTACGATACGGAGCCACCGCCAAGCCCTAAAAGCTCTCGGGAGGGCTGATCTGGAGTCCGTTCGGGGCTCCGAAGAGGGGGATTCGTCGCCGTCGTCATCATCAACCATCCTCCATCACCAATTTCATGATGCTCACCGCCGTGCGTGAGAAATTCCATCATAGGCTTGCTGGACGGTGATGGGTTGGATGATATTTATCATGTAATCGAGTTAGTTTTGTTAGGATTTGATCCCTAGTATCCACTATGTTCTGAGATTGATGTTGCTATGACTTTGCTATGCTTAATGCTTGTCACTAGGGCCCGAGTGCCATGATTTCAGATCTAAACCTATTATGTTTACATCAATATATGAGTGTTCTTGATCCTATCTTGCAAGTCTATAGTCACCTATTATGTGTTATGATCCGTTAACCCCGAAGTGACAATAATCGGGATACTTACTGGTGATGACCGTAGTTTGAGGAGTTCATGTATTCACTATGTGCTAATGCTTTGTTCCAGTTCTCTATTAAAAGGAGGCCTTAATATCCATTAGTTTCCATTAGGACCCCGCTGCCACAGGAGGGTAGGACAAAAGATGTCATGCAAGTTCTTTTCCATAAGCACGTATGACTATATTCGGAATACATGCCTACATTACATTGATGAACTGGAGCTAGTTCTGTGTCACCCTATGTTATGACTGTTACATGATGAACCACATCCGGCATAATTATCCATCATTGATCCGATGCCTACGAGCTTTCCATATACTGGTTTACGCTTATTTACTTTCCCGTTGCTATTGTTACAATCACTACAAAATACCCAAAACATTACTTTGCTTTTGTTACTCTTTTGTTACCGTTACCATCACTATCATATTACTTTGCTACAAAACACTTTGCTGCAGATACTAAGTTTCCAGGTGTGGTTGAATTGACAACTCAGCTGCTAATACTTGAGAATATTCTTTGGCTCCCCTTGTGTCGAATCAATAAATTTGGGTTGAATACTCTACCCTCGAAAGTTGTTGTGATCCCCTATACTTGTGGGTTATCTAGACTAATTTCTGGCACCGTTGTCGGGGAGCATAGATCTATTCTTTGAGTCATTTGGGATTTATATCTGCTAGTGACTATGAAGAACTTAAGAGATCCAAAAACCAAGATTTATCCCTCAACTACGAGGGGAGGTAAGGAACTGCCATCTAGCTCTGCACTTGATTCACCTTCTGTTACGAGTAAATTTGCGACACCTACACCTGCTTCTGCTATTCGTTCTGATATGTCACATGTTATTGATGATGCCACTTCTGCTATGCATGATACTTATGATGAAATTACCTCTATGCCTGATACTACTGTGCCACTTAGTGATTTTCTCGATGAACAACTTAATAGGGCTAGAAAAATTGAAAATATGGAATCTGATGATACTGATGAAAGTGATGATGAAGAATCACTTGCTATTCCTGACCATTATTTATTTAATCAAGAAGCTTCTTTTGCTATTTTAGCTTGCAGAAATAGAACTGAACTCAAAAGGTTATTAGCTAAATGGAATAAGCAATCTCTAAATGCTAGGATGAGACCTGACCCTCCTTTTGCTACTTCACCTATCTGTGTTACTGATAAGGATTATGAATTTTCTATTGATCCTGATATAATTACTTTGGTTGAATCTGATCCTTTTCATGGTTATGAATCTGAAACTGTTGTGGCACATCTTACTAAATTAAATGATATAGCCACCCAGTTCACTAAAAATGAGAGATCTCGCTACTTTTACATCCTTAAAATATTTCCGTTCTCACTAAAGGGTGATGCTAAGATATGGTTTAATTCTCTTGATCCTGGTTGTGTGTGTAGTCCCCAGGATATGATCTATTACTTCTCTGCTAAATATTTCCCTGCTCATAAGAAACAAGCTGCTTTAAAGGAAATATACAACTTTGTGCAAATTAAAGAAGAGAGTCTCCCACAAGCTTGGGGGAGGCTTCTCAAGTTACTTAATGCTTTGCCTGATCATCCTCTTAAGAAAAATCAAATACTTGATATCTTTTATAATGGACTAACCGATGCTTCCAGAGATTACCTGAATAGTTGTGCTAGTTCTCTGTTCAGGGAAAGAACACCGGGTGAAGCTAAAATCTTATTGAATAATATGTTGAAAAATGAAAATAATTGGGCACCTCCTGAGCCAGCTTCTACTCCAATTAATGAGCCTATTCCTAAACCAACTCCGAAGAAGAGGGGTATTCTATTTCTCAGTCCCGAAGATATGCAAGAGACAAAGAAATCTATGAAAGAAAAAGGTATTAAAGCTGAAGATGTTAAGAATTTACCTCCTATTGAAGAAATACATGGTCTTAATTTACCGCCTGTTGAAGAAACATATGATCTTAATCCTTTATTTATTGAAGAACCTCCAGACCTCGATAACCCGACATAGGTAGTAAAGGTAAATTCTCTCTATAGATATGATAAAGATGAACTCCCTCCTACTAAAATTGCTAGTCAATGCTTGGATGAGTTCGATAATTTTATGTTTAAGCAAAAAGACTTCAATGCTTATTTTGGTAGACAATTAAAACAAGATGCTGATATGATTAAATACTTGGGTGATTATATGGCTAATATTAGAGGTGAACTTAAACTTGTTAGCAAACATGCTTCTATGGTTACCACTCAAGTAGAACAAGTACTTAAAGCTCAAAAAGAATTGCTCAATGAAATGAATAGTAAGAAAAATGATTATGCTGTTAGAGTGGCTACTAGAACTGGTAGAATGACTCAGGAACCTTTGTATCCTGAAGGCCACCCTAAGAGAATTGAGCAAGATTCCTAGAGAAATAAAATTGATGCACCTAGTTCTTCTAAAAAGAAGAAAAAGAAAAATGATAGAACCGTGCAAACTTCTAGTGAACCTATTGCTGAACCACCTGGTAATCCAAATGATATTTCTATTTCTGATGCTGAAACACAATCTGGTAATGAACATGAACCTAATGATAATGTTAATAATAATGTTCATGATGATGCTCAACCTAGTAATGATAATGGTGTAGAAAGTGAACCTGCTGTTGATCTTGATAACCCACAATCAAAGAATCAATGTTATGATAAGAAAGATTTTGTTGCTAGGAAACATGGTAAGAAAGAGAACCTTGGGTTCAGAAACATATGCCTTTTCCTCCCAAACCATCCAAGAAAAAGGATGATGAGGATTTCGAGTGCTTTGCTGAAATGATTAGACCTATCTTTTTGCGTATGCGATTGACTGATATGCTCAAAATGAATCCTTATTCTAAGTACATGAATGATATTGTTACAAATAAAAGAAAGATACCAGAAGCTTAAATTTCCACCATGCTTGCTAATTATACTTTTAAGGGTGGAATACCAAAGAAACATGGAGATCCAGGAGTACCTACTATACCATGCTCCATTAAAGGAAACTATGTTAAAACTGCTTTATGTGATCTTAGAGCCGGTGATAGTGTTATGCCTCTCTCTTTATATCGTAGACTTGATTTAAATAAGTTGACACCTACTGAAATATCTTTGCAAATGGCTGATAAATCAACTGCTATACATGTCGGTATTTGTGAGGATGTGCCTGTTGTAGTTGCAAACGTTACTATTTTAACGGACTTTGTTATTCTTGATATTCCCGAGGACGATAGTATGTCTATTATTCTTGGAAGACCTTTTCTTAATACTGCAGGGGCTGTTATTGATTGCAACAAAGGCAATGTCACTTTTCATGTTAATGGCAATGAGCATACGGTACATTTTCCGAGGAAACAACCTCAAGTTCATAGTATCAATTCTATCGGAAAAATTCCATCGATTATATTTGGAGGTTTTGTATTTCCTCTTCCTACTGTCAATAAGAAATATGATATACTTATTATTGGGGATGTGCATATCCCCGTTGAGGTAACCTAGTGTTATTCGAAATTTCTCCGGTTTCATGTTAATCGGAATGAGTTTGTTAACAAGACTTGATCAACCTTGTTAGTGGATTACTTTTAATGAGCATGAGATGGATGAAACTAGAAGCACAACCTTCTATACCCTCTCTATACTTTCTATTATTTAGTTGAAATAAAGTAAAAATAAATAATTTTCAGTCTGTTATCTGATTATCCGTGCAGTATAAAAATACCTCGAAAATAAAAGTTCTCCGAATGCCCTGAAAATTAAATATGATTTTTCTAGAATATTTGAGGATTTATGGAACAAAGAACATACTAGGGAGGCAACCACCTTGCCACGAGGGTGGAGGGCGCGCCCCCTGCCTCGTGGGCCCACGGTGGCCCTCCTCCACTTATTCCTGCACCCATCCTCTTATTCTTCCTCCCACAAACACGAAAAACCAACTCAAGCATGAGTTCCAGCCCTCTTTGCTGCCATTTTTGATCTCCTTGCTCAAAGCACCTCTCACAAAACTGCTTGGGGAGATTGTTCCTTAGTATGTGACCCCTCCATTGGTCCAATTAGTTTTTGTTCTAGTGCTTTATTCATTGCAAATTTTTGCTGCTTAGGTGACCCTGTTCTTGAGCTTGCATGTCAAATTTATATGGTCAAAAGTAGGTTTGATGCATGATATAGGCCCTAGGCACTTGTAGGAGCAGTTGCTATCAATATTATTGAGTTTGGTTTACTTCTATTTTGAAGTTACTAAAAATTTCAGAATTTTTCAGAAAATGATGAGGAGATTATTGAGGGGCTCATCGAGCCAAAGCTCGAAGGAAAAGGCACCGAAGCCTAAGTATAATTTGCCGCGCACCGCGGAGGTTCGAGCATGTGAATGGCCTTCCGAGGATTTCTTGAGAGCAGCCGGGATTTATGAAGATTTTCATGAATTGGCTCATAATGCAGGCCTCACCGCTTTCCTCCATGACCAATGCGATCAGTATCTCTTACTCACAAATACCTTTGTGCAAAACTTTCATTTTCATTCTAGGAACTCACCACCTACGGTGGAGTTTCATTTATATGATGAGCATAAGGAGATGTCACTTTATGATTTTTGTCGGATTTGTTTAGTCCCTTTTGAGGGCAAGACAGAAGAACCACATCATGATGATGTGGAGGGGTTTATTGATACTATCACTGTAGGAGAAACTAGGAAGGTTTCCGATGCATGAATCACTAGCATACATTTTCCTCTTTTACGTTACTTTGCATTATTTGCTAGTCGTTGCTTAATTGGATGTGGAAACTGTGGAAACCTTAGTATCCCTAATATAATTATTCTGCTCCACGGTTTGTACAGTGATAACACTTTTAGTATGGGCAGCATTATTGCTAGACGATTAAGTATGAACCGTACTAAAGGTCCCGTCTTTGGAGGCATCTATGCTACACGCCTAGCCGCACATTTTAACATACCTATTAGGCATGCTGAGAAGGAAGAAAAAGTGCTGCCTTGTGTTTATGTAGATTATAGAAGTATGGTGGCACATGATTTTATTATTAAGAATAGGGCAGGAGAGCTTAAATATCAATTGTTCTTTAATAAACATCATCCTGAGACTATTACCTTGCCTGCTTCTTTGTTTGATTTGACTGTAGACACGTACCTTGTTCCGTTGACGGCTATCCGCGCTTACCGGAACCCTGCACCAGCCGAGGAGCCCGAACCGGAACCACAATTTGATCCTTCACGACAGTCTAACTATTAGTGGGATCCGGAGATGATTGCCAGCCAGTGGAAAACGGAGCATTCTTCTTCCTCATCACAGTATGACCCCAACAACTATTATTATGGATATCAGCCAGGCTAGTCGTGGCCATAAACCAACTTAGGCCAAAAGCCTATGCTTGGGGGAGTACGTATTTCTCACCGACATTACATTTATGTTCACACACACTCATTACTAGATGTCGGTGCTCATACTTTTTCATTGTATCATCTATGCTAGTTTATTTTCCTTTTTATGCTTTCTTCTTGTGTGTTTAATAAACCTTAAGAAAAACAAAAAAAATTAGTAGTAATTTACTTTCCATGCTTGTAGTAGTAATTAAAAAGAAATCCAAAAATATTTCCTGTTCTTTTTTTGCTTGTTGGGAGCTTTCTCGTGTAAATAGTTTTATTTCTTTTCTTTTCTTTGGGGGACGATAGGAGAAGACCATAATTAAATTGTTGAAGTGGCTCTTATATGCATTATTGTTGGTCTGACAAAAGAGCCCATATTGTCTTGTCTTCTCCTGTTTATTGAATGCTCGCAGATTCTAGCTTAGTCCAATGCACGTGCACTCTTATTATTATTCACATCATTCAGTCGTGCAAGTGAAAGGCAATTATGATGATATATGATGGACTGACTGAGATGAAAAAAGCTGGTATGAACTCGACCTCTTTTGTTTTTGTAAATATGATGAGTTCATCGTTCTTGATTCAGCTTGTTATGAATAAACATGTTTGCAATGACAATTAGAGATCATAGTTGCTTGTGCCATGCTTGATTAGCTATGAGTTATAATGGTTTACCTTGTGTGCCAACATGCTATTGAGATGGTTATGATGTGGTATGATAGGGTGGTATCCTCCTTTGAATGATTTAAGTGACTTGACTTGGCACATGTTCACGCATGTAGTTGAAACAAATCAACATAGCCTCCACGATATTTATGTTCATGGTGGATTATATCCTACTCATGCTTTGCATCCAATGTTTAATAATTTTAATGCATGTACATGGTTGTTGTCGCTCTCTAGTTGGTCGCCTCCCAGTCTTTTGCTAGCCTTCACCTGTACTAAGTGGGAATACTGCTTGTGCATCCAATCCCTTAAACCCCAAAGTTATTCCAGATGAGTCCACTATACCTTCCTATATGTGGTATCTATCTGCCATTCCAAGTAAATTTGTATGTGCCAAACTCTAAACCTTCAAATAAATATCTTGTTTTGTGTGCTCAAATAGCTCATGTACCAACTAGGGTTGTCTGTATCTTCCATGTTAGGCGGGTTATTCTCAAGAGGAGTGGACTCCGCTCCTCACTCACGAGATAAATGGCTGGTCACCGGGATGCCCAGTCCCATGCTTTATGCAAACTAAATCAAAATAACTGCAAACAAAACTCCCCCTAGGACCTGATGTATGTTGGAGGCACTCGTTGTTTCGAGCAAGCCATGGATTGATGTTTGTTGGTGGAGGGGGAGTATAAACTTTACCATTCTGTTTGGGAACCGCCTATAATGTGTGTAGCATGGAAGATATCGCCATCTCTTGGTTGTTATGTTGACAATGAAAGTATACCGCTCAAAATGTTAATTATCTCTATTTCAAAACCGAGCTCTGGCACCTCTAAAAATCCCTGCTTCCCTCTGCGAAGGGCCTATCTATCTACTTTTATGTTGAGTCATCACCCTCTTATTAAAAGCACTAGCTGGAGAGCGCAGCTGCCATTTGCATTCATTACTGTTAATTTATATTAGGTGTGACTATGATTGGATCTCTTTTACCATGAATTACAATGTCTAGTCAGTCCTTGATCTTTAAAGGTGCTCTGCATTTATGTTTTGCGGTCTCAGAAAGGGCTAGCGAGATACCATCTTGTTATATCATATTATGATTGTTTTGAGAAAGTGTTGTCATCCGAGATTTGTTATTATGGATGGCTAGTTTATTATGCTATTGATATGAGTAATCATTAGACCTGAGAATTATTGCAAATGTGGTTAGTTATAATCTTTGTTGAAAACTTGAATGCTAGCTTGACATATTTACAATAACAAGAGCAAACAGAGTTTGTAAAAGTTTTTCTTTATTTCTTTCAGTTTGTCAACTGAATTGCTTGAGGACAAGCAAGGGTTTAAGCTTGGGGAAGTTGATACGTCTCCGTCGTATCTACTTTTCCAAACACTTTTGCCCTTGTTTTGGACTCTAACTTGTATGATTTGAATGGAACTAACCCGGACTAACATTGTTTTCAGCAGCATTGCCATGATGTTGTTTTATGTGCAGAAAACAAGAGTTCTCGGAATGACCTGAAACTCCACGGAATACCTTACAACAAATAATAAAAAATCGTCGCCAAAGATGAAGACCAGGGGGCCACACCCTTATCTCGAGGGTGGGGGGCGCCCCCCCCTAGGGCGCGCCCCCTACCTCGTGGGCCCCCTGGAGACTTCCCGACTCCAACTCCAACTCTATATATCTGCTTTCGGGGAGAAAAAATAGGAGAGAAGAAATCATCGTGTTCTACGATACGGAGCCGCCGCCAAGCCCTAAAACCTCTCGAGAGGGCTGATCTAGAGTCCATTCGGGGCTCTAGAGAGGGGGATTCGTCGCCGTCATCATCATCAACCATCCTCCATCACCAACTTCATGATGCTGACCGCCGTGCATGAGTAATTCCATCGTAGGCTTGCTGGACGGTGATGGGTTGTATGAGATTTATCATGTAATCGAGTTAGTTTTGTTAGGGTTTGATCCCTAGTATCCACTATGTTCTGAGATTGATGTTGCTATGGCTTTGCTATGCTTAATGCTTATCACTAGGGCCCGAGTGCCATGATTTCAGATCTGAACCTATTATGTTTTCATCAATATATGAGTGTTCTTGATCCTATCTTGCAAGTCTATAGTCACCTATTATGTGTTATGATCCGTTAACCCCGAAGTGACAATAATCGGGATACTTACCGGTGATGACCGTAGTTTGAGGAGTTCATGTATTCACTATGTGCTAATGCTTTGTTCCGGTTCTCTATTAAAAGGAGGCCTTAATATCCCTTAGTTTCCATTAGGACCCCGCTACCACGGGAGGGTAGGACAAAAGATGTCATGCAAGTTCTTTTCCATAAGCACGTATGACTATATTCGGAATACATGCCTACATTACATTGATGAAGTGGAGCTAGTTCTATGTCACCCTATGTTATGACTGTTACATGATGAACCACATCCGGCATAATTATCCATCATTGATCTGATGCCTACGAGCTTTCCATATACTGGTTTACTCTTATTTACTTTCCCGTTGCTATTGTTATAATCACTACAAAATACCCAAAACATTACTTTGCTTTCGCTAATCTTTTGTTACCGTTACCATCACTATCATATTACTTTGCTACTAAACTCTTTGTTGCAGATACTAATTTTCCAGGGGTGGTTGAATTGACAACTCAGCTGCTAATACTTGAGAATATTCTTTGGCTCCCCTTGTGTCGAATCAATAAATTTGGGTTGAATACTCTACCCTCGAAAGCTGTTGCGGTCCCCTATACTTGTGGGTTATCAGCTTTCTCAAAATGCCCTAGGTCTTCGTGAGCAAGCGAGTTGGATGCACACCCACTTAGTTTCTTTTGTTGAGCTTTCATATACTTATAGCTCTAGTGCACCCGTTGCATGGCAATCCCTACTCACTCACATTCATATCTATTGATGGGCATCTCCATAGCCCGTTGATACGCCTAGTTGATGTGAGACTATCTTCCCTTTTGTCTTCTCCACAACCACCATTCTATTCCACCTATAGTGTTATGTCCATGGCTCACGCTCATGTATTGCGTGAAAATTGAAAAGGTTTGATAATATCAAAAGTATGAAACAATTGCTTGGCTTGTCATCGGGGTTGTGCATGATTTAAATACTTTGTGTGGTGAAGATAGAGCATAGCCAGACTATATGATTTTGTAGGTATAACTTTCATTGACCATGTTATTTTGAAGAGACATAATTGCTTAGTTAGTATGCTTGAAGTGTTATTATTTCTATGTCAATATTAAACTTTTGTCTTGAATCTTTTGGATCTGAGTATTCATACCACAATTAAGAGAATTACATTGAAATTATGCCAAGTAGCATTCCACATCAAAAATTCTGTTTTTATCATTTACCTACTCGATGACGAGCAGGAATTAAGCTTGGGGATGCTTGATACGTCTCTAATGTATCTATAATTTTTGATTGCTCCATGCTATATTATCTTTTGTTTTGGATATTATTGGGCTTTATTATTCACTATTATATTATTTTTGGGACTAACCTATTAACCGGAGGCCCAGCCCAGAATTGTTGTTTTTTTGCCTATTTTAGGGTTTTGAAGAAAAGGAATATCAAACGGAGTCCAAACGGAATGAAACCTTCGGGAACGTGATTTTTGGAACGAACAAGATCCAGGAGACTTGGACCCTACGTCACGCAACCAACAGGGAAGCCACAAGGTAGGGGGCGCGCCCTCCACCCTCGTGGGCCCCCTGTTGCTCCACTGACGTACTCCTTCCTCCTATATATACCTACGTACCCCCAAACGATCAGATACGGAGCCAAAAACCTAATTCCACTGCTGTAACTTTCTGTATCCACGAGATCCCATATTGGGGCCTGTTCCGAAGCTCCGCCGGAGGGGGCATCGATCACGGAGGGCTTCTACATCAACACCATAGCCTCTCCGATGAAGTGTGAGTAGTTTACTTCAGACCTACGGGTCCATAGTTATTAGCTAGATGGCTTCTTCTCTCTTTTTGGATCTCAATACAAAGTTCTCCCCCTCTCTTGTGGAGATCTATTCCATGTAATCTTCTTTTGCGGTGTGTTTGTTGAGACCGATGAATTGTGGGTTTATGATCAAGTTTATCTATGAACAATATTTGAATCTTCTCTGAATTCTTTTATGTATGATTGGTTATCTTTACAAGTCTCTTCGAATTATCAGTTTGGTTTGGCCTTCTATATTGATCTTTATTGCAATGGGAGAAGTGCTTAGCTTTGGGTTCACTCTTGCGGTGGCCTTTCCTAGTGACAATAGGGGCAGCAAGGCACGTATTGTATTGTTGCCATCGAGGATAACAAGATGGGGTTTATATCATATTGCATAAGTTTATCCCTCTACATCATGTCATCTTGCTTAAAGCGTTACTCTGTTCTCTTGAACTTAATACTCTAGATGTATGCTGGATAGCGGTCGATGTGTGGAGTAATAGTAGTAGATGCAGGCAGGAGTCGATCTACTTGTCTTGGACGTGATGCCTATATACATGATCATACCTAGATATTCTCATAACTATGCTCAATTCTGTCAATTGCTCAACAGTAATTTGTTCACCCACCGTAATACTTATGCTCTCGAGAGAAGCCTTTAGTGAAACCTATGGCCCCCGGGTCTATTTTCCATCATATTAATCTTCCAATACTTAGTTATTTCCTTTGCCATTTATTTTACTTGCATCTTTATTTCTCTTTATCATAAAAATACCAAAAATATTATCTTATCATATCTATCAGATATCACTCTCGTAGGTGACCGTGAAGGGATTGACAACACCTTTATCGCGTTGGTAGGTGCGAGTGACTCGTGTGTGGCCTCCTACTGGATTGATGCATTGGTTCTCAAAAACTGAGGGAAATACTTACGCTGCTCTACTGCATCACCCTTTCCTCTTCAAGGGAAAACCAACATAGTGCTCAAGAGGTAGCAGTGACAGATGATTGGCGAGGCGGACGTTCTTGTCCCATCCCTTCACCCTGTGAATCCACCTGCCACACTCCGACGAGTACACATCAACTCCCGCGAGGTGGCCTTGAGCACCGAGCAGCAATGCGAACACATGGAAATGTGAAGACACGGCCGGATCAAAGCCCAAATGTGCCGTTCCCACCTTGCCTTCCTGGCCGGGGTAATGGTCAGGTAAAACCACCCACTGCTCCATGGCAGGATTGCACACGACGTACCGGTGATAGATCCATGGGATCGTGTAGGGTAGGATTTCAGGGAAACTTACCCTCTATTGGTCCAGACGAGCTTGAGCCAGAGGCTATGCCGGAGCAGTGGCGGCGGTGGTGATGGCAGAGAGATGGTGAGGTGGTGGAGCTTCCCGTGAGCACCGCGCTAACCCTAGATCGGTAGAGAGTGTCGGTGGGGTTTGTGGCAGCGATTAACCTCATGAGTCGTGCCCCGTCCCCCACCTATGTTTATATAGCGCGGGTCATAGGGGCCCACCAACCATGGTTTGGTTGGGCGCCCCCGACCAGGGCGCGAGTCAGGGGCATGTTCGACCCGTTGGGTTCGAACGGGAGAGAGATCAACCTAACATTCTCCCCCTTGATCTCAACTTTACTTTTAACTTTATACTTTCTAGTTTGTTTGTTTCATCACATATTGGTACACAGAGCATGTTTCATCATCACAGCTTAATTTCCGTTACAATCATATAGCTACAACATACGTTATGTTCAGAAGAACATTCTGTTCCTTTTGGGCCTATCCAGAAATCATAAGGCTTTCCCTTAAACCCATGTCGGCTAAGTGTTCCTTGAACACATTGGGTGGTAAGCCTTTCGTTAGCGGATCCGCAAGCATATCTTTTGTCCTTATATGCTCGAGACTTATTGTTTGATTATGTATTTTATCTTTCAGAACATAATACCTTATCTCTATTGTTTTGGCAGCATTACTCGACTTGTGCTTGTGAGTGTAAAATACTGCGGGCTGGTTGTCATAGTACATCTTTAGTGGTTTGTGAATACAATCTACCACTTTCAACTCGGGTACAAACTTATTTAGCCATATCGCCGGCCCCGTGGCTTCGAAGCATGCTATGAATTCTGCAAACATCATGGATGATGCAACTATCGACTGTTTGGAGCTTTTCCACGAAATAGCTCCCCCAGCGAGGGTGAATACGTATCCTGACGTGGATTTCCTATCATCTCTATGTGAATACGTATCCTGACGTGGATTTTCGATCATCTTTGTCCCCCGCAAAATCTGTGTCTGAATACCCTTTTATCATTAGGGAATCACTTCTCCTATATATTAGCATGTAGTCCTTCATGCCTTGCGCATAACGCAATGCTTTCTTTACCATCTTCCAGTGCTCTATGCCTGGATTCTCTTGATATCTACCGAGTCCCCCGGTGATAAAGGCTAACTCAGGGCGAGTGCACACTTGTGCATACTGTAAGCTGCCAACTGTTGAAGCATATGGTACTGCGTTCATTTGATCGATCTCGTACTGGTTCTTGCGACATTAGAATTTCCCAAAACTATCGCCCTTGACTATAGGAGCAGGTGTGGCTTTACTTGCATGCACATTATACTTTTTATGAACCTTTTCTAAATATGCTTTCTGCGATAGTCCTAAGACTCCATTGTTCCTATCTCGATGAATTTCTATGCCCAAACATATGATGCTTCACCAAGATCTGTTATGTCAAAATTTGAGGATAAGAACTTCTTTGTTTCTTGTAGTAGACTAACATCACTGCTAGCAAGCAGGATATCATCCACATACAAGATTAGGAAAATACATTTCCCATTTTTAAACTTTGCATAAATGCAGTTATCCTAAATATTTTCTTTAAATCCAAAACTTTTAATCGTTTGATTAAACTTTAAATACCACTGCCTAGAGGCCTGCTTTAATCCATAAATGGATTTCTTCAGGCGGCATCCCATATTTTCCTTGACTTCCATGATAAAACCCTTGGGTTGTTTCATGTAGACATTTTCTTTTAAATCCCCGTTGAGAAATGTTGTCTTTACATCCATTTGATGTAACTCTAGATCAAAATGAGCAACTAATGCCATTATGATTCTGAAGGAATCCTTACATGAGACTGGAGAAAAGGTCTCATTGTAATATATCCCATCTCTTTGTGTAAATCCTTTTGCCACGAGTCATGCTTTATACTTTTCTACATTCCCTTTAGAGTCATACTTAATTTTGTAGACCCATTTGCAGCCTATTGTTTTGGCTCCTTTAGGATTTTTTTCCTCTAAGTCCCAAATATCTTTGGAACTCATCAATTTCATCTCGTCTTCCATTGCCTTCATCCACTTCGATGAACTCATGGCTTCTTCATATGAGGTGGGATCTTTTTCTGTTCGAACATCTAAGGGCCTCAGTTTCTGGCACATTCTGTGCCTCAACTTCTAGCACTTCTTCTAAAATTTTCTGTTGCACCTCCCTTTCATGCTCAACAACGGGTTCAATCGGCTCCTAACGGACAAGTTCCGGGTCTACCCCCTTAGTTGAAATGGGTGGAGTTGCAACTAGTAGTGAGAAAAATGGCTCCTGAATTATCAGATTAGGTGCATGCACCCTCTTCTCTTCAAGATCAATTTTCCGAGCTACCAAGCTCCCCCTCATCATTTCGTCCTCTAAGAAGACTGCATGTCTTGTTTCTACAAACTTTGTATATCTGTCTGGATAGTAGAAACGAAAACCCTTTGATCTGTCTGGATAGCCAATGAAGTGACAACTCACTATTTTGGGATCTAACTTTGCAATGTTTGGATTAAACATTTTGGCCTCAGCAGGGCACCCCCACACCCTGAAGTGTTGTAAGGAGGGCACCCTTCCTATCCATAGCTCCTATGGTGTTTTGGGCACTGACTTACTTGGTACTCTATTGAGAATGTGAATGGCGGTTGCAAGCGCCTCCATCCATAATCCCAATGGCAAGTTGGAATAACTCATCATGTTGCGCACCATATCCATAAGTGCACGGTTGCGCCTTTCAGCTACTGCATTCTTTTCTCCTAGAGTGGGATACATTAAAAGCACATGAGTTATCATATCTTTTCTGCCAGGATTTCTCCCACCATACGGGATTTTTGACATAATACTATGTCAGTTTTACCCCGTTACGCAGGTATTTTCCCAGACTTTTCCCACCATGCGGGTTTTATCATAATCATCTTTTCCCACCACGCGGGTAATTCCCTGTAAGGGAACATAAATGCCAGAATTGCCTTTTTTGGCTGCATATTCAATCATCAAATTTAGGAATAAATCTGAATGCTCTTTGACACACATGCTTGATCCGACGTTGGTCAAATTAAACACGCATGTTGCTTGTTTCATCTCAAGTCATGTTGACTGAACAATCTTCTTCATAGAGAGTACATGAAACACATTCATCAACCAAGACTCTCAATGATCTATCTCTTTTCTTTTGATGCCATTCTTTAGAGAGAACATACTCCCTCACATTATGACCTTTCTTGGTCATCTTTCAGGTCACAACTACCTAGCCATTTGCTTTCATGAATGAAAGCATGGAAATCTTTTAGTCTGAGAAAACTTAGCCAATAATCCACAATAATGGGCATAAAAATAACCCTACGTTGGTCTGGTTAAAAAAATGCACATTAAACTTTTGAAACTTTCTTTTATATTCTAAATCACCGTTGTGGCAAAATTAGAATAAACATCATCCTTCTACATTAATTCCATATCACCGTTGGGCGGAAATAGAAATAATGCATATAACTCATTAACAATGTGATTATAGTATTTCTATTAAACAACTTTGCTAAGAATTAATCATCATCAACTTTACTGCAATGGGAACAAGAAATATACATTTCTCTAGTTCAAGAGCATTTCTTGATCTTTCTCCGTTCTTTGAGAATTGATCACTTTGATACAAAATTTATCAGAGATTTAAACTTTGAACATAAGACTCATAGGATTATAGCACTATTATCATCAATGTTGGTCAGAAAATAACAATACCATATTTTAACTTTAAAACAAATAATTTTCTTTTGTCATAGTGGAAACTACCTGCATCTTATTTCGCCCACAGGGGGAAAACATTGCTAAGGACATTTCTTCCAATTCCCGTTGGTTCCAATTTAATTGGAGGATAGAACTTTCACTTTGCAGGAGAAACTTTACAATATTCTATCCAAAAAAATTCTGTACTCTTTTACTCTCTAAGCAATTTTAACCGGTTGGTTCAAAAATGCATTAGAGAAGCAACAATTCAATCTTTTTACTTTAGTTCTATTCAATTTTAAAAGAGAACTTTTATTTTCAATAATAAAACATGATCATGTTATTAACAACGTTGGTTATAAAAATAACATAATCATATTCATTTTAATAATCACTTTAACATGCTCTTAAAAACTTAATTCTATCTAAACTTTTATTTTCTTTGTAAAAGCGCACTATTAATTATTTACTCAACGGAAAAACATGAATAAAAATTCATGAACTTTTTATTCTTTACAGAAACTTTTCTTTGACAAAATAAGAAATTCATGAACTTTATTATTTTCTTTGTAAAATTCATGAACATTTCTTTTTCTGAAAATTTTCTATTTTCATTTTCAGAAACTTTTCTCTTTAACTTTCAGAGCATTTTATTTTACTTTTCTGTACTCTAAACAAAATTTTGTTGGATGGAAAATTGCATAGAAAATCTATTAGAAAACTACCTTTTTTTTTGAGAATCTCACAAAGCTTTATTACTGAATCATAATGTTCAAAGGTACAAAAAGAAGATCGCCGGGTTGTCCTAGCCAAGTGTGTCGGCCAAACCCTAAAGATAACGCATGCTTTGCGAGATTATGGGCCTCCATATTGGAGGTCCTATACTCATGAGTAAACGAACATGAAATAAAGGTAGTTGCTCTAGTCTTGATTTCCTCGACAATGGCTCCAAATTCTGCTGAGCTTCCCTGTCTGATTGCATCTACCACCACCTTGCAATCGGAGGCAACAAGTAAATGGTTGATATAGAGATCTTCTGAAAGTGCTAATGCCTCCCGAACAGCTAGTGCTTCTAGCACTTGGGGGTTGTGCAGTCCTCTGAAAACGAGAGCTGACGCTCCCATGAACAAACCTCTCTCATCCCTACAAACCACACCAACTGCGCCAAACGTACCTGGGCGTGACACGGCCGCGTCCACATTGAGTTTGTAGTAATCTGTTGGTGGTGGAATCCACGTACGGGGTCGTGGTACTGCTATCCCATGTGCTTCCTCCTTCTTCTTCTTCAAAAACTCTATGCCTGATAAGTAAGCTTTGATGAGGTTGTCAGTGGCAAATGGAGTCTGGTATATATCCTCATGTATAGCTTTCCGTATTGCACTCCAAATCGCCCATAAAGTAACAATCATCAACTGAAATTGCTCCGGTGGAAGAGAGTCATTCATGGCAAAGAGCCACAGTCGTGCGTCAGGTTCTGAGGTTGCCCACATGTGCTCGACCATCTCGGCTTCTGAAAGTGCCCACACACACCTAGACACATTACACTCCAGCAAAGAATGCCGCCAGCTATCCTGCCCTCCGCATAGGGAGCAAGCACTCGTAGTGGCCATATGACGATGGTTTAGGACATCTCCCGTAGGGAGTGAGTGTTGCGCCAAACGCCAAGTGAAAAAGCGCAGTTTCGATGGCACTGACATGTTCCATAGCGAGTTCCACCCCCTCATCTCATGTTCAGAGTTGGAAGGATCCTCTCTTTCCTCCAGCCATGCCTCGCGCCCAATCTTGATCTTGACAATCATCTTATAAGCTGACCGTACAGAAAAACGCCCCCTTGGATCATCATTCCATGCCCAGAAATCGTCCACACGCCGTGTATAGAGCGGTATTTGCAAGATCGCCTCCACATCAATGGGTATGAACACCTGTCTAAGCAAGTCCTCTCGCCACGCAGCTCTAGTGTGGTCGATCAGATCAGAAACCAGTTGCGGTGGGTCAGCAACTAAGGAGGCCACCGGCTTCATCATTCCGTCCCTTGGGATCCAACTATGTTGCCATATGTTCGTGGTAGTTCCATCACCAATACGCCGGATAGCTCCTTGGGTGATAATATCTCTCCCATCAAGTATAGATCGCCACACCTGAGAAGGATGTGGACCTAGTTGAGCTTCAAGGACTGTACATTGTGGAAAATATGATGCTTTAAGGATTTGTGCACTAAGAGAGGAGGGATCATTCAATAATCTCCAAATTTGCCGAGACAAAAGTGCCAAGTTGAAGATTTCTATATCCCGAAAGCCAAGTCCTCCCAAACTTTTCGGTCGGGTCATCAAATCCCAAGCTACCCAACATGGTTTCCTCTTGCCTCTCTTGCTCCCCCACCAAAATTGACGAATGAGTGACGTAATGCTTCCACAAAGGCCTCGAGGTAATCTGAAGCAAGACATCGAAAAAACTGGTAAAGCTTGAGCCACAGATTTTATGAGAACCTCCTTTCCTGCCACTGATAAAAGTTTCTCCATCCATCCCTTTATCCTTTCCCAAACTCTGTCTCGTAAATATTTGAAGGTGCCATTTTTGGACTGTCCAACATCGGTCGGCAGACCCAAATACTTTTCACTCAAAGACTCATTCTGCACATTAAGTATATTCTTTATCTCCACCCTAAGGGTCTCTGGGCATCCCTTACTGAAAAATATGGACGATTTATCATAGTTTACCCTTTGGCCCGAAGCCAAGCAATATGCATCAAGTAGGTTTGAAACCTCATTTGCCCCCTGGACACTAGACTTGAAAAGCAGCAGGCTGTCATCTGCAAACAAAAGGTGGTTCACTACCGGAGCCGTGGGCGCCACCTTTATGCCACCAAGCACTAATGACTGAGAACTGTGTTTTAAAAGGCACGAAAGGCCCTCCGCTGCAATCAAGAATAAGTAAGGGGAAATAGGATCTCCCTGCCTGATACCCCTGGAAGGTGAGAAGCTCTCTAATCTTTCTCCATTAAACAAGACCGAGAATGAAACAGAAGTGATCATGCTCATAACTGTATGGATCCAATCTGGTGCAAAGCCAAGCTTAACCATAATTGCCTTTAGATAAGGCCACTCTAGTCTGTCATATGCCTTCATCATATCAAGCTTAAGTGCACAAAAGCTGTTTGTCTTGGATCTGTTTCTCTTCATGAAGTGCAAACATTCATACGCACAAATAATATTATCTGTGATCAACCTCCCGGGAACAAAGGCTGATTGCTCCTTTGAGATAATATCTGGCAATATCAATTTCAATCTATTCGACACCACTTTAGAAGCTATTTTATAAATCACATTGCAAAGGCTGATAGGCCTAAACTGGGTAAGTAGAGTGGGATTTTGTACCTTGGGTATCAACACGTGTACCGTATCATTAATGCTTGCAGCAGTCTCCTCTCCACGGACGATCCGAAGCACCACTTTAGTTACTTCATCCCCACAAATGTCCCAGTGGCGCTGATAGAAGTGTGCAGGAAAACCATTTGGCCCCGGTGCCTTCGTAGGAAACATCTGAAACAGGGCCTGCTTTACTTCCTCGTTTGTGTAAGGAGCGTAAAGCGAAGCATTCATCTCTGGTGTCACTTTCCGAGGCACATGTTGTAATACATCATCTACCCCCTGTACACCTTCCGTCGTGTACAAGGTTTTATAGAAATCTGTCACAAGTTGTTTCATCTCAGCCTTGTCCTCTACTCTTATACCCAGCGCATTGTGTAGAGCTCGAATCATATTCTTCCTACGCCGCATATTTGCTCTCATGTGAAAAAAATTTGTGTTGCGATCACCCGCAGTCAGCCACTGTATGCGCAATCTTTGTCTCCACATTAACTCCTCCCTATGATAGAGCTCAACCAGTCGTTCATTCAACTTTTGCTCAAGGTGATTTGGAGCAGTCCTAGACAGAACACTCCGAAGCCTCTCTAGCTCCGCTTTTGCCTTCTTGATCTCCTTCCTAACACTTCCAAAAGTTGCATCCTCCCATGCCGAGAGGTTCTTTGACAGAAGCTCCAATTAAAACGAAAATACCTAAAAACTATTAAAACGGAAATAAAAAATGGCAGCTCCAGCCGGCCTCGGCCTGGCGCGGGAGAACCGCAGTGGCCCACGGCCTGCTCCCCCGCACGCTCGCGTGAGCTGAGCCTAGCCTTGGCCCAGCGCACGCACGGCTGAAAGCCTCAGCCCAGCCTGGTCCGACTCCTTTCTCTCGGCCCAGAAGGCCCAGCGCGCTCTAGGGTTTAGATCCGGGCCATCCACCATGATCCGACGGTCACCCGTAGTTTTCTCTCGGACAAAACCGGTGCCCAACGCTAGGGTTTGTCATTTCCCCACCCTGCACCTCTCTTCTCTCGCTTTGAGTCGTGGCGCTTGACGCCGGCTGCTCGGTCACCTCGCCGCGCCAGTCGCCGGCGACATCGGCGAAAAGCCACCGTGCGCCACTGTGTCGCGCCGCGCCATGGCGCTCTTTTCTTTTCTCTTTCCGTGCAACAGAGAGGAGAGCGAGAGATGCGACGGGTAAAGGCCACGCCGGGGCCACCGGCGACGGCGTCGCCATGGCGCCGCGCGAGCACCTTTGTTGTTCTTGTCCCCTTCCCCCTTTTTGTTCTTTAGACAGACAGAGAGAGAGAGAGAGAGAGAGAGAGAGATCCGAGGTCAAGCCCTCCTCTGCTCCCCTTGTGCGCCTCTGTCTCTCTCTGTGCTGCGGCTGCGTCGGGGCTCCACCGGCGACAGAGTGAAGCCACCGCACCGTGCGAACCGTGCGCGAGCTTTCCCCTTTCCCACTCCATCTCCACCTTCTGTGACAGAGAGAACGAGAGCTACTTTGCCCTTCTGCTCCCCTTCATTTTTCGACGACGATAGAGCATTCTACGACGAGATGCGGCGCCGTGCCCTTCCCCCTCGCCGGCTGCGCGTCCACCTTGCGGTGAGCGCGCCGCCGTCGAGCGGTTTGGTTGCGGTGCCCCCTTTGCCCTTTGCAGGGTTGTTCCTCGTCTGAACGGCTCGGCTTGTCGATGCCCGTTCGGATCGAGAGGAACCAGCGCGGCCTTGCGGTGGCGCACTTTGCCGGCGAGCACTAGGCCCTCTCGGTGAACCACTTTTCTTCTTTGTTCTAGGGTTCATGGGGAAGGCTCTGTTTGGTTTGATCCGAAGAATCCTACATCCATCTGGCTGATACCATTGATAGATCCATGGGATCGTGTAGGGTAGGATTTCTGGGAAACTTACCCTCTGTTGGTCCAGACGAGCTTGAGCTAGAGGCTATGCCGGAGCATTGGCGGCGGTGGTGATGGCAGAGAGATGGTGAGGTGGTGGAGCTTCCCGTGAGCACCGCGCTAACCCTAGATCGGTAGGGAGTGTCAGTGGGGTTTGTGGCAGCGATTAACCTTGTGAGTCGTGCCCCGGCCCCCGCCTCTATTTATATAGCGCGGGTCACAAGGTCCCACCAACCATGGTTTGGTTGGGCGCCCCCGATCAAGGCGCGAGTCAGGGGACCCGTTCGACCCGTTGGGTTCGAACGGGAGAGAGATCAAACTAACAACCAGAACTCGCCGCCTGCATCGTACAATCGGCAGAGGATGAGGCCATTGCAGCAATCCCAGAGAAGGAGGCGCCGACGGCTGGGCAGGAAGGCAAAAGAGGGGTAGATCAAGGGACAGCCCTCCCCCGAGGCATTGACGAAGTGGACAGCTGATTCCAGGACGCGGTTCTCGTTCGTGCTGTTGTAGAAGAAGCCGTCCAGGGGTTGGGACTCTTGGGGGAGCTTTTGGCGGTGGTTGGGGTGGTTGACGATGCTGAGCCAGCGCTTGGAGACGCACCTGAAGCGCCGGAGCAAAGTCGCCGCGACGCACGAGAGCATCTCGTCGCTTGATGATCGAGCACGCTGGTGAGAGACCTGCACAGAGCCAGACACAAAGGATCAGCGAAGAAGATCGAGGAAATTAAGGTTCTTGCGATGATTGATGGTACCACTGTACCAGGCACGAGGTGAAGTGTGACTTTCCTCTAACGATATGTGGCGGCTACGACGGCTAGGAGCGAGGAGGGGAGCAAAACCTACCAGCTAATGGACGTCTTGAACTTCCTTTTTTCCTTCGTTCGTGAGCGTCTGTTCCCTGCGTCAATCAAATAGATTGTTGTAGAGTGAAAGGAAAAGAGACACATGAAGAGTCCAAATGATCCACTAGTTCCATTGCAATGTGGGAGACCCACTTATATACATGGTTAAGGGGTGTGTTGGGGAGACACCTCTTCCCCAACAGACACCTCCTGGAAGGCATCCCTCACATACAATTGATCACATGTTTTTATTTCTCAACACTCCCCCTTGATCAATTCGTCATATGTATATTGCGAACTGAAAACTCCTCCAAAAAAACCTGTGGGAAAAACTGAGGAGAAACCTTATAATAATATGCCATCGGAAACTCCTTTAAAACCCAGTGGAAAAAATATCAGGACAAACCAATATGGCATATATCCGCACTTGTATTTATATTGTTTCGTTAAAAACCTTATATGATAAACCATCATGGAAAACTCATAAAGGGAAAAGGAGTACAATATGAGTGATTTGAGGATCACCAACGGGTTATAACTTGGGATTTTACTCCCCCTAAACTTTGCAAACCTCAAGAATATCTCATACCAATTCCACGAACCTAGTTTTGGAATGTAAACATTGATAGAGATATTGTGAATATCACAATAATCTGTTTGCATATTATCCTCTTACATTTCTGTAATTCACAAGGATAAATATAACCCATAAGCAATACAAGTGACATTATCTTGGTAGATAATGATAATCTGCACATGATTTCACATGTGTCCAATCATTCTATGAAGTCATCCACATTTTCTGATGCTTCAAATAAAATAGAATGATCACTGGAAGGACTCGTCTAGAGTTTATTTTGAATACTTCTTTCAAAATACTCTTCCAGCAAACCCAGTCTTTTATATGGCATTGTGGGATCAGATAATTAGCCACTATCAGTATATCAAACCATGGTCCCATCTTGATTTTCCGAATGAAATTGATCAAGACCCTTTGTGCCCTGGATATATCCTAGGATATTCCTTACACAAACCTTATACCTTTCAGGGAATTGCACTCTCAATAAATTGCCACAAACTATAGTGTCAGGCCTGACATATTTTGCAAGATATATGAGTGCTTCGATGGTATTTAGATATGGCAATTCATGCTCCTCTATCACTTCACTATCTTCCCTATGTCTCAAGGATCTGTATCCCATATTAGGTATAATATGACCATATGTGTCTTTGATATAATATATCCATATTGAACTTCTTCAATACTTCCGGATATATGAAGACTGGTATCTTAGGGGGATATGCTCAAGTCATAAACTTAGCATAATTTGGTTTAACCCAAATATCCGTCTTAACATTGTGTGTATTTCATGTCTTATGTAGACTTTGATGATAAGATCATCGGCACCACAAATTAAGGTGATGTAAAATCCAATCCAGGATTTCTTCATGAATACACGTCAACAATCATTAGTATGAGAGTAATCCTCGTCAAGGAATAACTCACTTAGTCGGTTGCACCACACAATTCTCCGACTACTTCAAGTCATAGAATGACTTCAGAAGTTCCACACATGCATGTTGCGATTTACCTTTGGATTTAGAATATTAAGTCATTCAATGACTTCAATATATACATCCAAACTAATTGACCCATGGGAGTATGTAGACATTGCATACATCAACTGTATGGATCTATACTGCCATTAACATTCAGTATCGAAACATAATTCCACTCATACCAAGAAGGTATGCTACATCGTAACCGATGTCGGGTCTCTTCGAAAAACCCTTATGCTACAAGCCTCACTTTCTCACCACCTCATTTATTTTTGTTTCCAAACAAAAATTCACTTCTCTTCCCTCTGGAAGATACTTATGAGGAGCAGGTTTTACAGTGGTAAATACCTCTCTTTGATGAGCGAGTGCCACTCTTCCTTAATTGCTTCCTTTCATTTGAACCAATATAAGTGCAATAACACTATCCATGGATTTGGTTCAGGGCCCAAAAGGACTCTAGCAATTCTCGAGAAGAATTTTATGGCGACATATGTAGACTTCCTCATATACGATTCTCATGAATCAATATCATCGTGGAATTCTTATTATGCCTCTTCACTCCTTGTGATTTCCCACAACAACGGAGTCAAGGTGTTTCGATGTCCCAACACCTAAAATGTGTGCACATATGTGTTGGACTTTGGATGCCGTGAATCCCACAGGTGTCATTCAACCCGAGGTTGAATCATATTTACTGATCGAGGAGTTAATCTCCCCTGTTTCCGCTGAAACGTATGAGAACTTAATCTCATGCGACCAGAATTCTCCCCCTCTTGCTCTCATATAGGGAGACGAGTGGTTTATTAGGTACCTCCACTCGTTCTGGTACTTGACCATAGTGACACCTTTGTCATCAGTAAATATACTTGGCAGATTATTTGCAATATGCTGCAAATTTCTCATAACCTAAACATGCAGTTCAGATTCTTAAGTACATGGAAAAAATGTCTATGACATTTCTTATCCATTTCCTGGCATTCTTTGTGGTACACATCTCCCTCTAATGCCAGAAAATGTTCTTATTGCAAAAGCAATCAGCGTATGGGCTGCAAATAACTCCCTTGCTAGGGTTAAGGTATTCAGCGGATTAACGAACATACCACAGTTATTCCTCACATAGATCCCAACCATATGTGAAGGCCCATGATGTACGTTGGGGTGGTGATATCGGTATACAACTGAATTACCGCAGATGGGAAATACTTCACTGATTTCCACGTACAGACTGCAAGGGGGTGCAATATCATTTGATCTCATTTAGAGCAAATATGCGGAGTGTGAGACCGCATGTTACCATCAACAAAATGTTGGTAAATCACAATTCTGCAACATTGGCTATGCAATATTCAATCTCTTTCATAAGAGATCCAGCCAAACCATTCTGGTTATGTACCATATACTGAATATAACCATTGAATGTCTGTGAATCAACTTCAACGACTTTCCATTCCAATGGAATTATCCCATGTTAGGGTAATTTGCTCTAAATTTGTCAATTTGAGAACTTAATTCAGTAAATGCATGGTTATGTGTGGATATACACACCTAAGACCATCTTCTAGATGCGTCTATGAACACCATGAAGTACCAAGATAACTCAGATCATGGTTGAATAATCCAAACATATTCTTGCATTCAATCAAGAATATTGGCTGGCTCATTTCAAATTTTAAGGTGAGAGTGTCTTAAAATTAATTCCCCAATGTCACATGTAGTGCATAAAACAATCTGATGATTGTTGGGAATATTGCAACTTGTCAAGTTGTGGCCAACAGAATTGTCAAGAATTTCTCTAATCATCCGATACCATGATGATAAAGGAGGAAAAATTATTATGTATGCAACAAGATTGAGTATGAACTGACTCATACACTCAATTATCTCAACTATCATGTCCAACGGACAAGAAATTGCAATTTATACTACATTTGGTAGTACAATTATCACTACAAGAAATCTGTTAATACGTGACGGATCTAGTCCGTCACAAATCGGTCGAAAACTGTCATGCGTGCCCGTCCATGACGGATTTAGAATCCGTCATGTATATTGCGTCATAATTTGGCATCGTACCTTCCATGACGGTTTTTGACCGTCATGGATCTGCCTTAAGCCCGTCCAAGCCCAGACTAGGCCCAATCCTTCATGACAAAACAAACCGTCATGGACCAACGCCACGTAGGATTTTTAATTCAACAACTAGAATGATGTGGCTGCCTACGTGTATGCTACTTTTCGTCACAGAAACCATCATGGATTTAGGATCAAATTAAATTTGGTATGCTTCATTTCTTTCAGCCCAGTTTGAGACGAAACACTTTTTAGCATAATGTGGTGCACAAATCATAATGCCAATTTTGGCCCAAGATAGTATTTCCAAAGTGTTAAACGTCACACAAATCATTCAATATACAGCCATCCATAGGTATATATGCCACATAGCAGTTTGTAAAATCCTCCATAATATGATAATATACAACATATATTGACAATATATATGTCACAACAAGGTTAGGAACAAGTACAAATGCAATTTACATCAACAACCCATATAAACTAGTAAGGTTGTTATTCATGTTGTCGTCGACCCTCCTGCTGGAGGCTACATGTCATGGCAGATTGTGATGGATAGCACCAAGGTAGACCGCTACCCAATCATACCTATCATATTTACAACAACATTAGACATTTGTAGACATGAATTAATAGTAGAAATATGAGAATTGTAAGAAACTAAAAAAATAAATTACCTGCTTTCCAAAATCCTCAAATCTTAGCTTACAAATGAGAATAAAAAGTATCTAATCAAGTTGATACAAATAGAAATGTGTCAAATGAAAGTCTAATCAAATTGACCTATAATTGACAACGTAATATAAATGTGTCAAATGAAAGTCTAACCAAGTACTATAGCAGCAGTAGTAGAGGCAATACAAATCCGCCAAAAAAAGGCATCATTAATAAACAATATCCATGACGCGAAGCCACTGCTCGTCTACCTGGATAGTGTAAGCTTCTAACGTTCATGTCTCAACAAGTTTACACATGAAACTAAATACTTATCAAGGCACTGACAATAGTAAACAACACCTGCTTGCCAAGTGAACCCGAAATGGCATGCAAAATAACTAAGAGCCATGGCCACTAATAAATCTATACTAGTGGCAAATGGTTCCGTTAAGAGATACGGAGATAGTGGTTAAGATGTATCAGTTATTGGTCTTAACAACATGCATACTGGGATTACTTTGATTCGAGTGCATAAGAACATAAAGTTAACCACCAAGATCCATGTGGCACAAGCAAATTAGTTGAAAATCGCATCCTCATGAAATATGCGTAACTCTGAACTGGATCAACCAAATAGGTGCATTTCAGTAGCAGTTCAGCTAGGGAATGGAAATAGCAGAGAAATCATAGGAATGGCAGTAGAGAACTAACCCCTGGTTGATCGCGGAGCAGCTCCATCACTACCACCGTTGTTGCCCTCTCAAGCTCTATTGTGTGCCATGCAACGGCACGGCTGTTACGGCACTACCAGACCTGCATCCCAAAAACAAAAGATCATAATCAGACAATTCAAGTGTTAAGTGATCGAAAAAAGAGGAACAACATCAAGAAAAGGATTTAGGATCACTTACCAGTAGCACTATTGAGGAGGGCGACCTAGGCATGGAGCAAAGGAGTTCAGAAAAATGTATTGTGCCACTGTGTTGGCAAGTGCTAGCCCAGTTTGTGCCTCAAGACTGATAGACAGTTTGCTAACACGTGGCCTTGGTACTAGTACTTCTAGGTGCACAATTAATAGTAGTACTACTACTCTAAATTGACTCACTAATACATATGCTTAGTACAGAAATTTAATAACAGGTTTAAACCTCTATATTCTAGCTATAGGACTGCCACACTGTTGTAATTTTCTTCTCAGATTCAGATTAAACTTATTTCTGGAATACATGTTCACCAGGCTGCAGGACACAACAAGGACAGAAAAAGAAATGCCTAGGGAAAAAACTCTAAACAGAAAATGTCGACATGTTAATACACTAACAAAAATCTGTGCACCAGGACCTAGGGGAAAATCTAAACCGAATTAGATCTTGATAGAAGGCCACATACCACAGTGCAGCGGGTTATCTCTACTTAGTACCCTGCTGTTAGTCTCTATTTGGTACCCTGCAGGGTACAAGATACAGAGAAAATAAATTTCAGAGAGGAAGCACGCACACACAAGACACAGGCTGCTGAACCAGAGTCCTCGATAGCAATTGCTACCACCTTATCAGCACACATAGACACACACCGTTAAGAGTTAGGGTAGGCAGTAGCCACACTAGGCAATTAAAACTAACAGTGTTGGACCTTTCTTTATCAATTATATGATAAATGAAATTGGGAGAGCTGCATGATCCTACTTTCCATTTTCCTTGTTAAAACTTTATTCTTAATATTGCATTCTATTCAAGAAAATGAAATACGACCTCACCAATACAGAGTATAAATTAGTTGATGAGAAATTGAGAAGATATATACAGTACACAAGGATATAAAACCTGAACTTAATAATCCCAGCTCTACAAGCTGGCTCGGCTATTATGTCCTTTCGCAAAAAGGACTTGCAAATAAATAAATGAAATAGTTGTCTACAGATAGTTTGCTTGAATGAATCAAGCCCAAAAAGACTAACGCCGATCTCAGCAGAATCTATAGGTAGCTAGCAAATATATGATGCGGAGTCAGAGACAAGATGCTAGTTGGTTGTAAGAATAGGAAATAAGTACAGAGCATTCATACAACATTAGTACTGGATAGGTTTGCAATTATGGTGCGTAATGTCCCAACAGTTATATCTGTAAATATGTAACCCAGCCAAACAAGATAAGAAAATCATACGCTTAAACTGAACTGAGTTATCATGTATCTCTAATTATTATGTAGATACTACAAAGTACACAAAGGACATTAGATATTTCTGAAATCAGGGCAAACTATAACAACAAATAGTAGCATGGCCATCAGAACACAACATAGTTTCTGCATCTGAAATACACATTACACTGAATCATTGGGAGAAAATTAGAGCATCCACACATGTAGCTAGCTTGACACCAAAACTATTACTGCACACGGCAAATAGATGTTCTATGCTTGCAAGAACCGGGACCTGTTTAGATATATATAGATGAAGACGCTGAGTCAGTCAAAGCACATCATAACAAAAAAAGAAGATGGCAGGAGGAGAGGAAGATCGGGTTTGAGGTGCTCACCTGGGCAAGGGAGGGCCTGCAGTGGTCCAAATGATGCAGAGGAGGTTGCCATAGGATGCACGGCCGCGTCGGAGCCGCGGCAGAGGAGGTCGGGGTCGCAGCCGTGCAGCCCGACGCCCGTGAGCGAACCCAGCTAGGGGTTGCCATCCAGGAGGCGGTGAGAGCACGAGGGCGCGCGGTCTGGAACACAACGGAGTCGTCGGAGACGCGCCGGCGATGGAGGCAACACCATAGCCGAAACCCTAGCCATGGACTCAGGGTCGCGGGCGAGGTGGATCTAGCCGGCCTGGAGGGCTAGGGTCGGAGACCAGCTTATGTGTGTGCTGTGAGATGGTGAACATCGCCGGAATCGATGGCTGCCGTGAGGGGTCATACGGGAGAGAGAGAGATTGTTTGTGACAGGGATGGATGGATGGGGGATGCGGCTGATCTGGTAGCTGCCGGAGACGCTAGGTGAGAGGAGAGGAGGGGGAGGGACGGCGGCCTGCGGTGGGAGGAGGGGGCGAGGAGGTGGTGGGTGGCGGCGATGAGGAATCGGGAGGGGCTGCGGAGGAGGGAGAGAGGATGAGGGTTAGGGTTAGCGCTTTATATGGGTAAAGGTTAGGCGGGCTTAGCGGGCTTTGGCGGGCTTGGGGGGGCTGTACCATGACATCCATGACGGATTTTGAAAATGTCACCGGAAATCCATCATAGATTAACAGGTTTCTTGTAGTGTATAGGCTAGTGATATTTAGGGATAACTAGGAGACTACACGATATCTCCAAAATATGTTTGAATATCATTCCACAAGCATATCGTCAATATAGAGGAGTCCATTCTCCTTCTATCAGGCCAGAATATTTTCTAGTTGTTTACTTTTGAAGTAGAACTTCAAACTTATTCCATTAAAATCATTTGCCTCCCGTGAGTCAGTGGTATGATTCAACCCAATACTTGACCAATTGGTAATCATTGGTACGATATTTCGTACAACCACCACTTTGACAAACTTGAGAGTTTGTCATTGTGATCATTTAGTTAAATGATTCATTCTTTTGCGAGATATACAATCCATTTCTGCTTGTCTTTTTCTTTCTTCACTTTACGTTCAACTCTCTGTGGTTCTCTAACCACGAAATTGCTTAGTACTGTAAGGACTAGCACAAATTTCAGGTAATGGTATAGCACCCGTTGGGGTGTACCCGTTGATTCTTCACAAGAAGTTCATCATATTTTTACCCTGAAATAAAGATGGTATTTCTTTTACCATCATAGGAGAATGTAAAGTGCAGTAAGGACATACAATCAGATTAATATCTGAGACTGCCTTATCATATAATCTCAACATAGTGTTGATTTATAGACAACAGAATTATAAGCCTCAATGGACTGGAAGTCCTGAGAACGAATGAATAATCATTCATGTGATACTTATAACAATATATCTCGCCCCAATGAAGGCTCAAAGGGAAAATGGATATTCATCATCCATTACATACTCAGTTTGAGAACTGAGCCATTGCGATGACACATAAATGCAAATATGCATATTCTTAGCTATTTATAAATAGCCATGACATGTTCTGCAGGTGGAGTTTCTGTGGCAACAAGCCCCGGGTTGACAAAATATTTAATGTCCATGACCCATCTTTAAATAGTTACTCTCACCTAATGTCATCTCATCGCATTTCCTTTCCAAAAAGTTCAGCCATATGTTGCATGAAATTCTCATGCATTAATTAACTTCAGTAAACTAAGTAGGATGAAAATGCTATGGCTAGTGACCCATAGGTCAAGCCTTACAGAAGAACACCACAGTGAGGTGTGGATCTTCCAAGTAAAGGTAGCCACCTCAAAAGGGACAAGCCTTTAATTTTCTTAAAACACATAGAGGTAGTGGACCACCTAGTGGTGCCTCACTCTTATGGACAGTTCCCATTGATCATAGCCTCCACAACCTTATGTTATTTATAACCACTAGCAAACATGCCCGTGCGTTGCCACGGGTTAATTTATTTTATTTATTTCAAACATGGATAATTTAGTCGAAGGACAATCTTTAGTTCAATTAGAGCATTTAGAATTTTCGTTGTCCGAACCGTTCCGTCCGGCGGTGCCTCCTTCAACTCCTCAGTGCCCTAGGGTCGAAGATGAGTTGTGCATGGAAGAGTTTTTGAGTGGGAGAAACAAATGGTGGAAGGAGGGTTGCTGTTGGAGAGGAAGGGGTGCATGTAGGACTTCAGCTGAATGCCTATTTCTTGACTTTGAAGTAATTTTTTTGAGAGTTTAATTACTAATTCAAAGGATTTTCATATATTATTTAAAGTGAGAGCATTGCCGACTTAACTATGACGATGTAGATTGGGCCGCGGATGCCTATTGACAAATCATATGATACCAGGACATTAACCATCATACTCACAATAAAAATGTTGTACACGTAGCACCTGTATTGAGTTGCTGACATGAGATAGTAAAAATGTTGTATACTTAGCTGGTTGTCCATGCATATATGCTCATGTTGTGTATGTGCTAACCATGAAGTCTTTGTCGTATAGATTTACTGACTTCCTCTTCTGTTGCGATATATGCAGGGTTAACCATCGCAATTGAATCTTTGCATGGTGTGTTGCGCTTCAACTCACGGTTAGCTGCAATTTGCTTTATCCTAGCTTTCTTTTATTCTGGCTGCATATTTGCATATTTCTGTCTTTCCCGTGCACATTTTTTTGCCTTTTGTATTGGCTCCATATTTTCATATTTCTTCCTCCCCTGTGTGCATTTTTTCGCAAATGGGTTGAATCTTTATTTTATTTTTTGCTTTGCTGATAGGCTTCACGACGCTTTTTTAGTTTTTCATGTTTGTCTTCATTGGTCATCCTTGCATACCGCTCTATGTCTTTTCTCCTTCTTTGTTCCCTGGCATCCATGACCGTAGATCGCGACCCTAATTGTTTGTCTGCATGAGACTTTTTTATATTATATAAATATGTTATTCATTAAAAAAAACAGATTAGATTTTGCATCATAAATAGAACATAGGAGCTACTCCTACTTATAAGTTACATTAAGTACGCTGGACATTAGCATGAGACTATATGTGTTTATATAGCGTCGTGTTATTCCTAGATCCAATTTAGAAAAATAGGAAAATGATATTGAAGTAAGAGCACTGATATACAGATGACATTTTTTGTCTAACTTCAGTACGACAATGTAGACCAGACGTCTATAAATAATGAGAAAACATATCACACTGGCACATTAATCATCCTAATGAGTTACTAACATCGGACAATAAAAATTACAACGATGTAGATCAGACGTCTATAAATGGTGACAAACCTAATGCATTACTAACATCGGACAATAAAAATATCGTACATGCAATACTTTTGTTGAAGTTATTTTACCTGGACACAGTTGTTCCTCCATACCTCCAGCACGTCCATCTTCAGAGACGTTAAGTATGGCATCTTCTTTCTTGTCCGGAACAACAACTTTACTGAGATCTGACTCTATGGCCATGACTTGTAAATGTTTTTCGGTGTCGATGGTTTATTATGCAAACACGTATATAGGCGAGATCAACAGTGCCAGAAAAAAATTGTTTTGTATTTACGTCCGTGTGCAAGTATTTTTCACAGGACGTCTAGATAATGCTTGTGCACGTTAAGCTGTGTATATATATATAAGTCCAACATTGTGTAATCCTAAATGGAGTTCGTCACGTACACAAACAACCATCAAACCTCACCAGGTTTTTTTTTTGCTCGAGACTATATTTTTTGAACACTTTTCCACCGGCAAATTCTCCTCTGTTTTTTTCATTCTCATTTAATTGATCAGGGGCGGCGCATACAGCAACGTCTGGTTCTCTGTCCTTAAATTGCTTTTCCTTCCTTAGTTCTTCTCTATCAAGACTTGTCCTTCTCAAATTAGATTAGAGAATATCTCTTAGGATTCCAATTTCTTTCCTATTTCCTTTTTTGTCACCTCTTTGTCCCATTTAATAGCCCATATATCATATAGAGGAGATTAATTGCCTCGCTTTCCGGTTAATTAGCCCAAATGGCGCCCCATTTAGTAGCCCACATCATATAGGAAGATTAATTGCCTCGCTTTCCTATTAATTAGCATCCTTTTCTGTCCTTTATTTTCTGTAATGATCTCCGAGATGGCTTCCTGACAACCAAGAAACTCAAAAACATATATAAATTGAGTCGGTTGAATGTGGGAGAGCGAGGTGGGACTATCTATTCTATAAGTCAATCTGAACATTTAAATAACAATGCAGGCTAGCTTTGTTGGCTGCGCCGTCTTGAGTTGGCTGTGAGGTCTTGGGTTCGAGTCTGCTTGCCAGCAAGTTTTTTTGCCTCAAGTGGGATACTGGGCTGTCATATTGGTTTGTTCGGTTAGCCCAGATGGGCCGGAGTCAATCTTGGGCTGTAGTTTTTGTGACTCGTTAGGTTGGCTTGGAACACGAACGAAAGGAACCTGGACGACGGACGGACGAAACTAATTACGTACGAAAATTAAGGAGGAACAAGCGATCTACGCTTTAATAGTAGGTATAGATATAGATGAAGGTGATCATCACAAAATGGCGTAAACCTTTTAGCTGTGCATGAAACTTAATTCATAGCTATGATGCCGTCTCATAAGTTGTGTACGCATGGAAGGTAATCACCAAAATATGCAAGTACTTTGCATAATTCTCTTCATAGCATAATATGTGATGTTGTCACCAACAATGCCTTTGATTCCACTCCTGATGGAGTATGACTCAACAGTCACAACCAATAATAAATGCTATGAAGTTGCCAAGTATTTGGAAAAACATCATGGAGGTAGTCACAACGATGTAGGCATTATAATGGCTATGTCATAAGTTTTGTGTCTTCATTTTGCTTTGAATAAACAGAGATAATCACTAAGTAGTGTAGATCTCACTCTTATGGAGCTTCTCACAACCTTGTGTTAATTCAAAACACATTGAAGGTAATACACCACATGATAGTGTAGACCTCGCAGTTGTGAACGAAATTAATTCGTTGCCATAATGCAATCCATAAGTTGTGTGCAAAATTGAAAGTAGTCATTATGTCGAAATTACATAATATAGGCCTCACAATTACATTCCATAATTTGCAATTAAGCAATAGGTACCATTTGTCGATTCCTTGTGACAAATGTAAATTTGACATAGTCAGCCAGCACTACCTTATGTTTCCCAAACTTGCAAGCAAGTTCCATATTTTATGCAAATAATGGAATCAACATATTACTTTGCAACAGTATTACACATGTAATACAGATAAATGCAAAAGTATAAACATGCTTGTGCAATATATACGAGGACTTGGGGCCTCAAACGGTCGTTTTACATGAAGTAAAATGATGCATAATGAATATTATGCAATTCAGCAAGATCTAATGGTCTATCATGCATATTTGCTCTGAAGCCTAAGGCATAAAACGCAAATAACAATAGCCATATGTTCAAACTGCTGAAAAACAGCAAGCCAGGGGTAAACTGAAAAGTTCACGAAGAGATTAGACTCTCTCCATCTTTATGAACGGTTGCCAATTCCTCTATGGGAATAACCGTCGCTGGATGCCATTAGTGGCTCGCCGCACTGCCAGTCTTCGTGGTAGACCGTCGTGGTGGGGCGTCGCCGGTGGACAAGCTCGCATCGAGACGCCGCTCTTTGCCGCCATCGCCCCAAAGGCTGTGCAACGCCACGCAGGGCTGGTGGCCGTCACCGCACTGACAGCAGTGTGCCGAGGCAGCGCCTCCTCCTACACGTCCGGCTGACTGCGCTTAAGAAGAGTCGCCACAAGGAAGCTGCCTCCGCTGCGGGAGGGTCACGGCCGCGCACTGCCTGAAGCTGCCTCTGGCATCTTGGCGCTATCGGGCCGCTTGAGGCCGGGCCAAAGCCGCGCCGTGGCCATGCTGCTACGCACTTGATGGCGCCGCCGCTGGCTGGGTTTGCCGTGCCCCCGAACCGCCGTCACGTCGGACTGGACGACATCATGAGCACCAAACGCCTTCGCTTCGAGTGTGGAGCATACCTTTCACCGTCCATCCGTTGCGTCGGAGGCCGCGTGCTGGCCGGTAGGCCACATCTGCGTCGGGGCTGATGGCGTCGTTCGTTATGGGACGCCGAAGTTATCATTGCCATGTGCTGCCGCCGGTCCGCATGCGTCTTGAGGACGTCGCCGCTCAATCCGGTGGCGTGGGACACTTCATCACAGATCGTTCATGTGTGCTGATCGAAAGACGAGAGAATAGTGCATAGATTAGTTCATTGGTTCCAACGAAAGAGCAGTGAAGTAATCCGTCAATGCATTAAGGATTGGATCTGTGCATGTGATTGCATGCTAATTCGTCGATGCCGATCGATTTTATTCTGCATGTCTACATGTCCATTGATGACTTGCTCCGCGGCCCTCTTCATGGCTGATTCGACGAAGCGACTGGATGCACGTATGTTCCGTGGCGCTGGCGCTGCATGTCGCTGCGCTGTTGCTGCCGCCGCGATCGACGCCTTGTGGCCGAGCGTCTATCGACGCCTTGTGGCCGAGCGTCTCGCACCACATCGTCGGGATGGGAGTATTTAACCAAAAACTACCACAATTCACGGAACCGTGACGAAAAACTACCACTTTACGATTTTGTCCCGAAAACTACCACTTTTTTCCTAATCCGTGGCAAAAAACTACCAAGTCGCGAAATCGCTCGTTTTGCCTGGGTTAAACGCGAATCTGACCGCTTGGGCCCACGAACCAGGTGCCACCCTGGCCATCCTTCGCGCCGGAGACGCACCCGCACGCGCGCGCCCGCTCCCACCTCGCCGTCGTCGTGCCCACCAAGCTTCTGGGGCCGGCCACTGCCGCGTGGCCGCCAGCGCCGCGCTGCTGCTCCCGCCCGCGGGCGAGCGCGGTGGGGCCAGGCGCGTGGCCACGGGCGCGGCGAGGCCAGACGGCCAGGGGCGCACGGCCAGGGGCGCGGTCATGGGCACCACCAGGGGCGCGGCGGGGCCAGGTGCGCCCGTGGGCAGGGAGCGGGGCGCCCGCGGGCGAGCGCGCCGGGGCCAGGCGCGCGGCCAGGGGCGCAGCGAGGCCAGACGGCCATGGGCACGGCCAAGCGCGCAGCCACGGGCGCGCGGCCAGGGGCGCGGCCAGGGGCGCGGCGAGGCCAGACGAAGGCGAGGGGCGGCCACGAGCGCCGCGGGCGCGCGCGTGCGGGTGCGGCTCGGAGCACGAGCTCCGGCACGCGGCCACGGAGTAGAGGGGAAGCAGCGGGCGCTGACGATGGTGACGGGGAGCTGCACGAGGTGGTCGTGGACGCGGTGAAGTGCGGGCGAGAGGGTCACCGGAGTGCACGCGAGGTGTTCGAGGAAATGCCAGAGAGAGGAGGAGGAGGAGGAAGAAAAAGATTGATGCTGACAGGTGGGCCCATCCTGTCAGAAATGCGTTTAGAAGAGGCCAAGCGAGCGATTTCGCGACTTGGTAGTTTTTTGCCACGGATTAGCGAGAAAGTGGTAGTTTTCGGGACAAAATCGTAAAGTGGTAGTTTTTCATCACGATTCCGTGAATTGTGATAGTTTTTTGTTAAATACTCTCGGGATGGGCACCGCCTCGTGCCGATGAGAGCCAGAGAGCCGCGAGACATGAGGCCGCCGCTTCATTGCCTGTCATTGTTGTGTGTAACCGCTGTTTTCTTGGCCGGGTCCCTTTTTAGGCAGAGACTACGTGCTGATAACATGTTGTAGAGTGAAAGTAAAAAGACACATGAAGAGTTCAGATGATCCACTAGTTCAATTGTAATGTGGGAGACCCACTTATATACATGGTTAAGGGGTGTGTTGGGGAGACACCTCTTCCTCAACAAACACCTCCTGAAAGGCATCCCTCCCATATAATTGATCACATGTTTTTATTTCTCAACATAGATAACGGACGACTGGATGGTCGGTGATGATCCCACACGCGAGGCGGCATAATCATACCATGCCATATATCAAAAAAAAAATCATGTCGGTCCACGATTTAAAAATTGGTTGAAGGTTTGAAATAAGTAGATGCAGTTGGAATTTTCAAGGACTTCCTTTGTGCATTGTTTTCGTGAAGCAAATGAGGTAGCACATAGCCTAGCTAAAAGTTCTCTTACCATCACATCTTCAGGATTTTGGGATTGGTCTATCCCAGACTTTATTTCTCCTCTTATTGTAAATGATTTATCTGTTATGTGAAGAATAAAGTCTATTTGCTGTCAAGAAAATAGATAATATGCCACAAAAAACTATATCATTGTATTCGTCGAATGAAGTTTCCGATGATATTATTTTGTGATATAAAACTTTATTTTATTAGTTAAATTTATGATCAAAATTTAACCCAAAATACGAAGGTGCCTATCAAACTTGAATGAAGTACAACATAGGGGCTGCAAGTATCTCAGCCCCTAAATAGCCAATATCCATTTCCGAGCCCAACCTCATCCGCACTTGGTGAAGAGAAATTTCACAAACAATACTAAAAAAATCTGATTTTTTTTGCATATAAGATAATTTGGTGTGTGAGATGCGCTCCAAATTTCAAATCATTTGGACATATGAATAGCTCTCAGCAAAACAAAAACAAATTTACCGCACTGCACATAAATACTCCCTCTATCAAAATAGAAGCCGTTTTTGTAGAATGTACTAGCCTACAAAAACGTCTTATATTTTGATATCGAGGGACTACAAAATAAGTACATTTTTTTCTAATTTGAAAATAGTACATGTACAAAACAAGATAAGTCTATGTCAATTGAAATTGTTTAGTAATTGGAGGAAGATGTATTTAGTTTGAAAGGCTCGATTATAGGAGAGATTATAGGAGAGTGAATCCTTACCCCACAACCATTGGAAGGAAAATTGTGAAATTGACACACATTTGAAGTCCCAAATCCTGACTCAACGACTAAAGATGTGAGTGTTTCTTGTAAACTAGTGGCTGGGGTGCCATCCTGTGGCGTCCCTTAAGAGAAAGCTTTGCACACGTTTTCATTTAAAGAAAAAATACATAGAGCACTCGCCTTCGTCTAGAAAACTGTTGGGGAACGCAGTATTTCAAAAAAAATCCTACCATCACGCAAGATCTATCTAGAAGATGCATAGCAACGAGCAGGTAGAGTGTGTCCATGTACCCTCGCAAACCGAAAGCGGAAGCGTTAAGTAATGCGGTTGATGTAGTCGAACGTCTTTGTGATCCAACCGATCAAGTACCGAACGCACGGCACCTTCGCAATCTGCACACGTTCAGATCGGTGACTTCCCTCGAACTCTAGATCCAGCTGAGGCCGAGGGAGAGTTTCGTCAGCACGACGGCATGTTGACGGTGATGATGAAGTTACCAACGCAGGGCTTCGCCTAAGCACTACGACAATATGACCGAGGTGGAAATCTGTGGAGGGGGACACCGCACACGTCTAAGAAATCAACTTGTGTGTCTATGGGGTGCCCCCTCCCCCGTATATAAAGGAGTGGAGGAGGGGGTCGGCCAGCCTCCTATGACGTGCCCCAAGGGGGGGAATCCTACTCCTACTAGGAGTAGGTTCCCCCCTTTCCTAGTCCAACTAGGAGGGGGAAGGAAGGGAAGAGGGAGAGAAAGGAAAGGGGGGCCGGCCCCCCTCCCAATTCGGATTGGGCTTGGGGGCGTGCCCCACCTCTTGGCCGCCTCCTCCTCTCTTCCACTAAAGCCCATGAAGGCCCATTAAGCCCCCAGGGGTTTCGGTAACCCCCCGGTACTCCGGAAAATGCCCGAGCTAATTCGATACCTTTTCGGTGTCCAAACATAACCTTCCAATATATTAATCTTCATGTGTCGACCATTTCGAGACTCCTCGTCATGTCCGTGATCACATCCCGGACTCCGAACAACCTTCGGTACATCAAATCACATAAACTCATAATACCAATCGGCATCAAACGTTAAGCGTGCGGACCCTACGGGTTCGAGAACTATGTAGACATGACTGAGACTCATCTCCGGTCAATAACCAATAGCGGAACATGGATACTCATATTGGTTCCTACATATTCTACGAAGATCTTTATCGGTCAAACCGCACAACAACATACGTTGTTCCCTTTGTCATCGGTATGTTACTTGCCCGAGACTTGATCGTCGGTATCATCATACCTAGTTCAATCTCGTTACCGGCAAGTCTCTTTACTCATTCCGTAATGCAACATCCCGCAACTAACTCATTAGTCACATTGCTTGCAAGGCTTATAGTGATGTGCATTACCGAGAGGGCCTAGAGATACCTCTCCAACAATCGGGGTGACAAATCCTAATCTCGATCTATGCCAAGTCAACAAACACCATCGGAGACACCTGTAGAGCATCTTTATAATCACCCAGTTATGTTGCATAATCTCATAGTCATAGGAACATGTATAAGTTATGGAGAAAGCAATAACAATAAACTAAACGATAGAAGTGCTAAGCTAATGGATAGGTCATGTCAATCACATCATTCTCTAATGATGTGATCCTGTTAATCAAATGACAACTCATGTCTATGGTTAGGAAACATAACCATCATTGATTCAACGAGCTAGTCAAGTAGAGGCAAACTAGTGACACTCTGTTTGTCTATGTATTCACACATGTACTAAGTTTCCAATTAATACAATTCTAGCATGAATAATAAACATTTATCACGATATAAGGAAATATAAATAACAACTTTATTATTGCCTCTAGGGCATATTTCCTTCAGTCTCGCACTTGCACTAGAGTCAATAATCTAGATTACATTGTAATGATTCTAACACCCATGGATTCTTGGTGCTCATCATGTTTTGCTCGTGAGAGAGGCTTAGTCAATGGGTCTGCAACATTCAGATCCTATGTATCTTGCAAATCTCTATGTCTCCCTCCTTGACTTGATCGTGGATGGAATTGAAGCGTCTCTTGATGTGCTTGGTTCTCTTGTGAAATCTGAATTCTTTTGCCAAGCAATTGCACCAGTATTGTCACAAAAGATTTTCATTTGACCCGATGCACTAGGTATGACACCTAGATCGGATATGAACTCCTTCATCCAGACTCCTTCATTTCCTGCTTCCGAAGCAGCTATGTACTCCGCTTCACACGTAGATCCCGCCATGACGCTTTGCTTAGAACTGCTCCAACTAATAGCTCCACCATTCAATATAAACATGTATCTAGTTTGCGATTTAGAATCGTCTAGACCAGTGTCTAAACTTGCATCAACGTAACCATTTACAACAAGCTCTTTGTGACCTCCATAAACGAGAAACATATACTTAGTCCTTTTCAGGTATTTCAGGATTATCTTGACCGCTGTCCAGTGATCCACTCCTAGATTACTTTGGTACCTCCCTGCTAAACTAATAGCAAGGCACACATCAGGTCTGGTACACAGCATTGCATACATGATAGAGCCTATGGCCGGAGCATAGGGAATGACTTTCATTTTCTCTCTATCTTCTGCAGTGGTCGGGCATTGAGTCTTACTCAACTTCACACCTTGTAACACAGGCAAGAACCCTTTCTTTGCTTGATCCATTTTGAACTTCTTCAAAACTTTATCAAGGTATGTGCTTTGTAAAAGTCCAATTAAGCGTCTTGATCTATCTCTATAGATCTTGATGCCTGATATATAAGCAGATTCACTGAGGTCTTTCATTCAAAAATTCTTATTCAAGTATCCTTTTATGCTATTCAGAAATTCAGTACCATTTCCAATCAACAATATGTCATCCACATATAATATCAAAAATGCTACAGAGCTCCCACTCACTTTCTTGTAAATACAGGCTTCTCCAAAAGTCTGTATAAAACCATATGCTTTGATCACACTACCAAAGCATATATTCCAACTCTGAGAGGCTTGCACCAGTCCATAAATGGCTCGCTGGAGCTTGCACACTTTGTTAGCACCTTTTGGATCGACAAAACCTTCTGGTTGCATCATATACAACTCTTCTTTAAGATATCCATTAAGGAATGCAGTTTTGACATCCATTTGCCAAATTTCATAATCATAAAATGCGGCAATTGCTAACATGATTCGGACGGACTTAAGCTTCGCTATGGATGAGAAGGTGTCATTGTAGTCAACTCCTTGAACTTGTCGAAAACCTTTCGCAACAAGTCGAGCTTTGTAGATAGTAACATTACCGTCAGCATCAGTCTTCTTCTTGAGATTCTCTATAGCTTGTCGATCATCGGGAAAGTCAACCAAAGTCCACACTTTGTTCTCATACATGGATCCCATCTCAGATTTCATGGCCTCGAGCCATTTTGCGGAATCTGGGCTCATCATCGCTTCCTCATAGTTCGTAGGTTCGTCATGGTCAAGTAACAAGACCTCCAGAACAGGATTACCGTACCACTCTAGTGTGGATCTTACTCTGGTTGACCTACGAGGTTCGGTTGTAACTTGATCAGAAGTTTCATGATCATCATCATTAGCTTCCTCACTTACCGGTGTAGGAATCACTGGAACTGATTTCTGTGATGAACTACTTTCCAATAAGGGAGTATGTACAGTTACCTCATCAAGTTCTACTTTCCTCTCACTCACTTCTGTCGAGAGAAACTGCTTCTCTAGAAAGGATCCATTCTTAGCAACGAATATCTTGCCTTCGGATCTGTGATAGAAGGTGTACCCAACAGTCTCCTTTGGGTATCCTATGAAGACACATTTCTCCGATTTGGGTTTGAGCTTATCAGGTTGAAACTTTTTCACATAAGCATCGCAGCCCCAAACTTTAAGAAATGACAACTTGGGTTTCTTGCCAAACCATAGTTCATAAGGTGTCGTCTCGACGGATTTCTATGGTGCCCTATTTAACGTGAATGCAGCCATCTCTAAAACATAACCCCAAAACGATAGCGGTAAATCAATAAGAGACATCATAGATCGCACCATATATAATAAAGTGTGGTCACGATGTCCGGACACACCATTATGCTATGGTGTTCCAAGTGGCGTGAGTTGCGAAACTATTCCGCATTGTTTCAAATGAAGACCAAACTCCTAACTCAAATATTCTCCTCCACGATCAGATCGTAGAAACTTTATTTTTCTTGTTACGATGATTTTCCACTTCACTCTGAAATTCTTTGAAATTTTCAAATGTTTCAGACTTATGTTTCATCAAGTAGATATACCCATATTTGTTCAAATCATCTGTGAAGTTAAGAAAATAACGATACCCGCCATGAGCATCAACACTCATCAGACCGCATACATCAGTATGTATTATTGCCAACAAGTATGTTGCTCGCTCCATTGTTCCGGAGAACGGAGTCTTAGTCATCTTGCCCATGAGGCATGGTTCGCAAGCATCAAGTGATTCATCCAAAAGCCCATCAGCATGGAGTTTCTTCATGCACTTTACACCAATATGACCTAAATGGCAGTGCCACAAATAAGTAGCACTATCATTATTAAACTTATATCTTTTGGCTTCAATACTATGATATGTGTATTAGTACTATCAAGATTTAGTAAAAATAGACCACTCATCAAGGGTGCATGACCATAAAAGATATTACTCATATAAATGGAACAACCTTTATTCTCTTATTTAAATGAATAACTGCTACCTCTTGAGCATTGCGTCGGTTTTCCCTTGAAGAGGAAATGGTGATGCAGTAGAGCAGCGTAAGTATTTCCCTCAGTTTTTGAGAACCAATGTATCAATCCAATAGGAGGCCACGCATGAGTCCCTCGCACCTACACAAACAAATAAACTCCTCGCAACCAACGCGATAAAGGGGTTGTCAATCCCTTCACGGTCACCTACAAGAGTGAGATCTGATAGATATGATAAGATAATATTTTTGGTATTTTTATGATAAAGAGAAATAAAGATGCAAGTAAAATAAATGGCAAAGGAAACAACTAAGTATTGGAAGATTAATATGATGGAAAATAGACCCGGGGGGCATAGGTTTCACTAGAGGCTTCTCTCGAGAGCATAAGTATTACGGTGGGTGAACAAATTACTGTTGAACAATTGACAGAATTGAGCATAGTTATGAGAATATCTAGGTATAATCATGTATATAGGCATCACGTCCGAGACAAGTAGACCGACTCCTGCCTGCATCTACTACTATTACTCCACGCATCGACCGCTATCCAGTATGCATCTAGAGTATTAAGTTCAAGATAACAGAGTAACGCTTTAAGCAAGATGACATGATGTAGAGGGATAAACTCATGCAATATGATATAAACCCCATCTTGTTATCCTCAATGGCAACAATACAATACATGCCTTGCTGCCCCTACTATCACTGGGAAAGGACACCGCAAGATTGAACCCAAAGCTAAACACTTCTCTTATTGCAAGAAAGATCAATCTAGTAGGCCAAACCAAACTGATAATTCGAAGAGACTTGCAAAGATAACCAATCATACATCAAAGAATTCAGAGAAGATTCAAATATTGTTCATAGATAAACTTGATCATAAACCCACAATTCATCGGTCTCAACAAACACACCGCAAAAGAAAATTACATCGAATAGATCTCCACAAGAGAGGGGGAGAACTTTGTATTGAGATCCAAAAAGAGAGAAGAAGCCATCTAGCTAATAACTATGGACCCGACGGCCTGAAGTAAACTACTCACACTTCATCGAGGAGGCTATGGTGTTGATGTAGAAGCCCTCCGTGATCAATACCCCCTCCGGCGGAGCTCCGGAAAAGGCCCCAAGATGGGATCTCGTGGATACAGACAGTTACGGCGGTGGAATTAGGGTTTTGGCTCCGTATCTGGTAGTTTGGGGGTACGTAGATATATATAGGAGAAAGTAGTACGTCGGTGGAGCAACGTGGGCCCCATGAGGGTGGAGGGCGCGCCGGGGGGTAGGTGCGCCCCCTACCTCGTGCCTTCCTCGTTGGTTGCTTGACGTAGGGTCCAAGTCCTATGGATCATTTTCGTTCCGAAAATCACGTTCCCGAAGGTTTCATTCCGTTTGGACTCCGTTTGATATTCTTTTTCTACGAAACCCTAAAATAGGCAAAAAAACAGTAATTCTGGGTTGGGCCTCCAGTTAATAGGTTAGTCCCAAAAATAATATAAAAGTGTATAATATAGCCCAATAATGTCCAAAACAGGATATAATATAGCATGGAACAACCAAAAATTATAGATACATTGGAGATGTATCAAGCATCCCCAAGCTTAATTCCTGCTCGTCCTCGAGTAGGTAAATGATAAAAACAGAATTTTTGATGTGGAATGCTACTTGGCATAATTTTCAATGTAATTCTCTTAATTGTGGTATGAATATTCACATCCGAAAGATTCAAGACAAGAGTTTAATATTGACATAGAAATAATAAAACTTCAAGCATACTAACTAAGCAATTATGTCTCTTCAAAATAACATGGCCAAAGAAAGTTATCCCTACAAAATCATATAGTCTGGCTATGCTCCGTCTTCACCACACAAAGTATTCAAATCATGCACAACCCCGATGACAAGCCAAGCAATTGTTTCATACTTTTGGTGTTCTCAAACTTTTTCAATCTTCACGCAATACATGAGCGTGAGCCATGTACATAGCACTATAAGTGGAATAGAATGGTGGTTGTGGAAAAGACGAAAAGGGAGAAGATAGTCTCACATCAACTAGGCGTATCAACGGGCTATGGAGATGCCCATGAATAGGTATCAATGTGAGTGAGTAGGGATTGCCATGCAACGGATGCACTAGAGCTATAAGTATATGAAAGCTCAACAAAAAGAAACTAAGTGGGTGTGCATCCAACTTGCTTGCTCACAAGACCTAGGGCATTTTGAGGAAGCCCATCATTGGAATATGCAAGCCAAGTTCTATAATGAAAAATTCCCACTAGTATATGAAAGTGATAACATAGGAGACTCTCTATCATGAAGATCATGGTGCTACTTTGAAGCACAAGTGTGGTAAAAGGATAGTAGCATTGTCCCTTCTCTCGTTTTCCCTCATTTTTTTATTTGGCCCTTTTCTCTTTTTTTATGGCCTCTTTTTTTTAGTCCGGAGTCTCATCCCGACTTGTGGGGGAATGATAGTCTCCATCATCCTTTCCTCACTTGGGAGAATGCTCTAAAAATGATGATCATCACACTTTTTTATTTGGGACAATTCCATTTCTGCCCCTAACTGGAACCCACTACTCAAATTTTCCCCTAATTTCAATGTGTGCTCAAATTTGCCCCTCTGTCGTTAGTTGCCCTTATAGAAATGCACTTCTGCGCCGTTACTGTCTGGTTAAACAGCTTTGACCATCTCGAAAAATAGCAAAAAAAGTCAAAAAATCTGAAATTTTGTGGGATCGAAGGTACTCAGGTTTGCAACGTGCATGCAAATTTTCATGTTGTTTGGACATTCTAGGAGCTCATGACGAAGGAAAAACAGTAAATATGTACGCGTGTGAACCGTAAATTCAAAAAAATAGCAAAAAAATCCAAAAAATATGAATTCTGTTGGCATCCAAGATGCTTAGGTGTGGAATGTGTGCAAAATTTTGTTGTGTTTGGACATTGTAGGAGCTCGTGGAGAAAAAAACAAAATTTGTCTAAGAAAAAAACTTGTAAAAAATACAATATTTTGGTTTTTTTGCGAGAGCTCCTCGCATGTCATTTGATAACAAAACTTTGCACACGCCTTGTGCACCCGAGCATCTTGGATGCCAAAAAATTTCATATGTTTTTAAAGTTTCTTGCTATTTTCTTTGAATTTACTATTCAAAGATGTACAGATTTATTGTTTCCCTTTGCCACGAGCTCCTGGTATGTCTAAATAGCACGAAAATTTGCACGCACCTTGCGCACATGAGTAGCTTCAATCCCACAAAATTTCAGATTTTTTTGATTTTTTTTACTATTTTTGAGATGGTCAAAGTTGTTTGACCGGACGGTAACAGCGCAGAAGGGCATTTCTATAAGGGCAACTAACGGCAGAGGGGCAAATTTGAGCACACATTGAAATTAGGGGCAAATTTGAGTAGTGGGTTCCACTTAGGGGCAGAAATGGAATCGTCCCTTTTTATTTACTTACGACTCAACAATTACAACTCGATACTTAGAACAAAATATGACTCTATGTGAATGCCTCCGGCGGTGTACTGGTTTATGCAATGAATCAAGAGTGACATGTATGAAAGAATTATGAACGGTGGCTTTTCCACGAATACAATGTCAACTACATGATCATGCGAAGCAATATGACAATGAATGCTCAAGTCATGTATATGATGATGATGGAAGTTGCATGGCAATATATCTCGGAATGGCTATGGAAATGCCATGGTAGGTAGGTATGGTGGCTGTTTTGAGGAAGGTATATGGTGGGTTTATGATACCGACGAAAGGTGCGCGGTATTAGAGAGGCTAGCAATGGTGGAAGGGTGAGAGTGCATATAATCCATGGACTCAACATTAGTCATAAAGAACTCATATACTTATTGCAAAAATCTACAAGTTATCAAAGCAAAGTATTACACGCATGCTCCTAGGGGGATAGATTGGTAGGAACAGACCATCTCTCGTCCCCGACCGCCACTCATAAGGAGAACAATCAATAAATACATCATGCTGTGACTTCTTAACATAACGGTTCACCATACGTGCATGCTACGGGAATCACAAACTTCAACAGAAGCATTTCTCAAATTCACAACTACTCAACTAGCACGACTCTAATATCACTATCTCCATATCTCAAAACAATTATCAAGTTTCAAACTTCAAACTTCTCATAGTATTCAACACACTCATAAGAAAAATTTATTATTAATCTTGAATGTCTAACATAATTAAAGCAAATTACCATGCTGTTTTGTAGGACTCTCAAAATAATCCAAGTGAAGCATGAGATAACAATGGTTTCTATAAAACAAATCCACCAACGTGCTCTAAAAGATATAAGTGAAGCACTAGAGCAAAAACTATATAATCAAAAGATATAAGTGAAGCACATAGAGTATTCTAACACTTTCCGAATCATTGGTGTCTCTCTCAAAAAGGTGTGTGCAGCAAGTATGATTTTGGAAAACTAACAAATAAAGACACTCCAACCAAACACATAAATAAAAATATAGCTCCAAATTAAGTTACCGATAGAAGTAGACGAAAGAGGGGATGCCTTCCGGGGCATCCCCAAGCTTTGGCTTTTAGGTGTCCTTAGATTATATTGGGGGTTCCATGGGCATCGCCAAGCTTAGGCTCTGGCCACTCCTTGTTCCATAATCCATCAAATCTTTACCCAAAACTTGGAAACTTCACAACACAAAACTTAAAGTAGAAAATCTCGTGAGCTCCGTTAGCGAAAGAAAACAAAACACCACTTCAAGGTACTGTAATGAACTCATTCTTTATTTATATTGGTGTTAAACCTACTGTATTCCAACGTGTCTATGGTTTATAAACTATTTTACTAGCCATAGATTCATCAAAATAAGCAAACAACACACGAAAAACAGAATCTGTCAAAAACAGAACAGTCTGTAGTAATCTGTAGCTAACGCAAGATCTGGAACCCCAAAAATTCTAAAATAAATTGCTGGACATGAGTAATTAATATATTAATCATATGATAAAATAATTAACTAAATATCACTTTCCAAATAAAAATGGCAGCAGTTCTCGTGAGCGCTAAAGTTTCTGTTTTTTACAGCAAGATTAAAAAGACTTTCCCCAAGTCTTCCCAATGGTTCTACTTGGCACAAACACTAATTAAACACAAAAAATACAAGCAAAACAGAGGCTAGATAAATTATTTATTAAATAACATCAATGATAAATATTGGGTTGTCTCCCAACAAGCGCTTTTCTTTAAAGCCTTATAACTAGGCATAAGATTTCAACGATGCTCACAGGAAAGACAAGAATTGAAGCACAAAGAGAGCATCGTAAAACACGTGACAAACACATCTAAGTCTAACATACTTCATATGCATAGGCATATTATAGGTAAACAAATTATTAAGGCAAGCAAAAACTAGCATATGCAAGGAAGCGGAAAGAAACAATAGCAATCTCGACATAATGAGAGGTAATTTAGTAACATGAAAATTTCTACTACCATATTTTCCTCTCTCATAATAATTACATGTGGGATCATAATCAAATTCAAAAAAATAGCTATCACATAAAATATTTTCAACATGATCCACATGCATGCAAAGTTGACACTCTTTCAAAATAGTGGGATTAACATTAACTAAAGTCATGACCTCTTCAAACCCACTTTTATCAAAAACTTCATAAGATTGAACATTATCCAAATATGTGGGATCTAAAGTTGACACTCTTCCAAACCCACTTTCAATAATATTGCAAACACTATTATCAATCTCATATTCATCATGGGGCTTAATAAATTTTCAAGATCATAAGAAGAATCACCCCAATCATGATCATTGCAACAAGTAGAGGACATAGAAAAACTAGAATCCCCAAGCTTAGGGATTTGCATATTATTAGCACAATTTACATAAATAGAATTTATAATAAAATCATTTCCATCATGCTTTTTATTCAAAGATCTATCGTGAATCGCTTCATAAAGTAATTCATCACACTTTTCAGATTCATGAATTTCAAGCAAAACCTTATAAAGATAAACTAGTGCACAAAACTCACTAGCAATTGATTCATCATAATTGGATCTCTTAAAAATATTAGCAAGCGGATGAGGATCCATAGATCTTAGGTTCTCCGTTTAGTAATAAATAAACAACTATTCCAATCAAACGAGCAAACGAGCCAAGAAAGACATTAAAGCAAACGGAAAAAGGGCGAACGGAAAAGAGGGCGAATAAAACGGCAAGGGTGAAGTGGGGGAGAGGAAAACGAGAGGCAAATGGCAAATAATGTAATGCGGGAGATAAGGGTTTGTGATGGGTACTTGGTATGTTGACTTTTGTGTAGACTCCCCGGCAACGGCGCCAGAAATGGCTCATTGTCGGGAGTCGGATCTTGACTTGACTTGCGCGGACCTCCCCGGCAACGGTGCCAGAAATCCTTCTTGCTTCCTCTTGAGCACTGTGTTGGTTTTCCCTTGAAGAGGAAAGGCTGATGCAGTAGAGCAGCGTAAGTATTTCCCTCAGTTTTTAAGAACCAAGGTATCAATCCAGTAGGAGGCCACACACGAGTCCCTCACACCTACACAAACAAATAAACTCCTCGCAACCAACGCGATAAAGGGGTTGTCAATCCCTTCACGGTCACCTAAGAGAGTGAGATGTGATAGATATGATAAGATAATATTTTTGGTATTTTTATGATAAAGAGAAATAAAGATGCAAGTAAAATAAATGGCAAAGGAAATAACTAATTATTGGAAGATTAATATGATGGAAAATAGACCCGGGGGGCATATGTTTCACTAGAGGCTTCTCTCGAGAGCATAAGTATTACGGTGGGTGAACAAATTACTGTTGAGCAATTGACAGAATTGAGCATAGTTATAAGAATATCTAGGTATGATCATGTATATAGGCATCACGTCCGAGACAAGTAGACCGACTCCTGCCTGCATCTACTACTATTACTCCACACATCGACCGCTATCCAGCATGCATCTAGAGTATTAAGTTCAAGAGAACAGAGTAACGCTTTAAGCAAGATGACATGATGTAGAGGGATAAACTCATGCAATATGATATAAACCCCATCTTGTTATCCTCGATGACAACAATACAATACGTGCCTTGCTGCCCCTACTGTCACTGGGAAAGGACACCGCAAGATTGAACCCAAAGCTAAGCACTTCTCCTATTGCAAGAAAGATCAATCTAGTAGTCCAAACCAAACTGATAATTCGAAGAGACTTGCAAAGATAACCAATCATACATCAAAGAATTCAGAGAAGATTCAATAGATAAACTTGATCATAAACCCACAATTCATCGGTCTCAACAAACACACCGCAAAAGAAGATTACATCGAATAGATCTCCACAAGAGAGGGGGAGAATTTCGTATTGAGATCCAAAAAGAGAGAAGAAGCCATCTAGCTAATAACTATGGACCCGAAGGTCTGAAGTAAACTGCTCACACTTTATCGGAGAGGCTATGGTGTTGATGTAGAAGCCCTCCGTGATCGATACCCCCTCCGGTGGAGCTCCGGAAAAGGCCCCAAGATGGGATCTTGTGGATATAGAAAGTTACGAAGGTGGAATTAGGGTTTTGGCTCCGTATCTGGTAGTTTGGGGTACGTGGGTATATATAGGAGGAAGGAGTACGTCGGTGGAGCAACGTGGGCCCCACGAGGGTGGAGGGCGCGCCTGGGGGGGTAGGCGCGCCCCCCTACCTCATGCCTTCCTCGTTGGTTGCTTGACGTATGGTCCAAGTCCTCTGGATCATGTTCATTCCAAAAATCATGTTCCCGAAGGTTTCATTCCGTTTGATATTCTTTTTCTGCGAAACCCTAAAATAGGCAAAAACAGCAATTCTGGGTCGGGCCTCCTGTAAATAGGTTAGTCCCAAAAATAATATAGAAGTGTATAATAAAGCCCAATAATGTCCAAAACAGGATATAATATAGCATGGAACAATAAAAAATTATAGATACGTTGGAGACGTATCAATGACCGTCTCGCATCAAACAAGATCCAGATATAATGTTCATGCTCAATGCTGGCACCAAATAACAATTATTCAGGTCTAAAACTAATCAATAAGGTAGATGTAGAGGTAGCGTGCCGACGACGATCACATCGACTTTGGAACAATTTCCCACGCGCATCGTCACCTCGTCCTTTGCCAATCTTCGCTTAATCTATAGCCCCTGTTTCGAGTTGCAAATATTAGCAACAGAACCAGTATCAAATACCCAGGCGCTACTGCGAGCATTAGTAAGGTATACATCAATAACATGTATATCAAATATACCTTTCACTTTGCCATCCTTCTTATCCGCTAAATGCTTGGGGCAGTTCCGCTTCTAGTGACCAGTCCCTTTGCAGTAGAAGCACTCAATCTCAGGCTTAGGTCCAGACTTGGGTTTCTTCACTTGAGCAGCAACTTGCTTGCTGTTCTTCTTGAAGTTCCCCTTCTCCCCTTTACCCTTTTTCTTGAAATTGGTGGTCTTATTGACCATCAACACTTGATGCTCCTTCTTGATTTCTACCTCTGTATCCTTTAGCATTGCGAAGAACTCGGGAATTGTCTTATCCATCCCTTGCATATTATAGTTCATCACGAAGCTCTTGTAGCTTGGTGGCAGTGATTGAAGAACTCTGTCAATGACACTATCATCAGGAAAATTAACTCCCAGGCGAGTCAAGTGTTTGTGGTACCCAGACATTCTGAGTATATGTTCACTGACAGAACTATTATCCTCCATTTTGCAGCTGTAGAACTTATTGGAGACTTCATAGCTCTCAATCCGGGCATTTGCTTGAAATATTAACTTCAACTCCTGGAACATCTCATATGCTCCATTACGTTCAAAACGTCGTTGAAGTCCCAGTAAAGCCATAAAGCATGGCACACTGAACTATCGAGTAGTCATCAGCTTTGCTCTGCCAGATGTTCATAACATCTGGTGTTGCTCCTGCAGCGGGTTTATCACCTAGCAGTGCTTCCAGGACGTAATTCTTCTATGCGGGAATGAGGATAATCCTCAAGTTACGGACCCAGTCCTTGTAATTGCTACCATCATCTTTCAACTTAGCCTTCTCTAGGAACGCATTAAAATTCAATGGAACAACAGCACGGGCCATCTATCTACAACAACATAGACATGCAAAATACTATCAGGCACTAAGTTCATGATAAATTAAAGTTCAATTAATCATATTACTTAAGAACTCCCACTTAGATAGACATCCCTCTAATAATCTAAGTGATCACGTGATCCATATCGACTAAATCATGTCCGATCATCACGTGAGATGGAGTAGTTTTCAATGGTGAACATCACATTGTTGATCATATCTACTATATGATTCACGCTCGACCTTTCGGTCTCAGTGTTCCGAGGCCATATCTGCATATGCTAGTGAAGGAAATATGCCCTAGAGGCAATAATAAATTAAGTTGTTATTTATATTTCCTTATATCATGATAAATGTTTATTATTCATGCTAAAATTGTATTAACCGAAAACTTAGTACATGTGTGAATACATAGACAAAAAGAATGTCACTTGTATGCCTCTACTTGACTAGCTCGTTGAATCAATGATGGTTATGTTTCCTAACCATAGGCATGAGTTGTCATTTGATTAACAGGATCACATCATTAGAGAATGATGTGATTGACTTGACCCATCCGTTAGCTTAGCACGATGATCGTTTAGTTTGTTGCTATTGCTTTCTCCATAACTATACATGTTCCTATAAATATGAGATCATGCAACTCCCGAATACCGGAGGAACACTTTGTGTGCTACCAAACGTCACAACGTAACTGGGTGATTATAGAGGTGCTCTACAGGTGTCTCCGATGGTATTTGTTGAGTTGGCATGGATCAAGATTAGGATTTGTCACTCCGATTGTCGGGGAGGTATCTATGGGCCCTCTTGGTAATGTACATCACTATAAGCCTTGCAAGCAATGTAGCTAATGAGTTAGTTACGGGATGTAGCATTACGGAACGAGTAAAGAGACTTGCCGGTAACGAGATTGAACTAGGTATTGAGATACCGACGATCGAATCTCGGGCAAGTAACATACCGATGACAAAGGGAACAACGTATATCGTTATGCGGTTTGACCGATAAAGATCTTCATAGAATATGTAGGAACCAATATGAGCATCCAGGTTCCGCTATTGGTTATTGACAAGAGACATGTCTCGGTCATGTCTACATAGTTCTCAAACCCATAGGGTCCGCACGCTTAACGTTCGGTGACGATCGGTATTACGAGTTTGTGTGTTTTGATGTACTGAAGGTAGTTTGGAGTCCTGGATGTGATCACGGACATGATGAGGAGTCTTGAAATGGTCGAAACATAAAGATCGATATATTGGATGACTATGTTCGGACATCGGAAATGTTTCGAGAGAGTTCGGGCATATACCGGAGTATCGGGGGGTTACCGGAACCCCCCGTGGAGTCAATGGGCCTTAATGGGCCATAGTGGAAAGGAGGAGGAGGCGGCCAAGGTGGGGGTGCGCCCCCCAATCCCAATCCAAATTGGGAAGGGGGGCCGGGCCCCCTTTCCTTCTCTCCCTCTCCCCCTTCCTTCCCTCTCCTACTCCAACTAGGGAAGGGGGAATCCTACTCCCACCGGGAGTAGGACTCCCCCTTTGGGCGCACCTAGGAGGCCGACCCTCTCCCCCTCCTCCACTCCTTTATATACGGGGGAGGGGGCACCCCATAGACACACAAGTTGATCATTGATCTATTAGCCGTGTGCGGTGCCCCCTCCACCATAATCCACCTCGGTCATATTGTCGTAGTGCTTAGGCGAAGCCCTGCGCCGGTAGCTTCATCATCATCATCATGTCATTGTGCTGACGAAGCTCTCCCTCGACGCTCAGCTAGATCGAGAGTTCGTGGGACGTCACCGAGCCGAACGTGTGTAGATCGCGGAGGTGTCATACTTTCAGTACTAGGATCGGTCGATCGTGAAGACGTATGCCTACATCAACCGCGTTGTCATAACGCTTCCGCTTACGGTCTATGAGGGTACATAGACAACACTCTTCCCTTCTCATTGCTATGCATCACCATGATAGATCTTGCGTGTGCATAGGAAATTTTCTGAAATTACTGTGTTCCCCAACAGATAGGCTCGTCAAGTTTAACCCGAGTATTCTGCGTGTGTGCAAAACTGGCTTGCACCCGTTGTATGTGAACGTAGAGCTTATCACACCCGATCATCACGTGGTGTCTCGGCACGACGAACTGTTGCAACGGTGCATACTCAGGGAGAACATGTGTACCTTAAAATTTAGTGAGAGGTCATCTTATAATGCTATCGCCGAAATAAGCAAAATAAGATGCATAAAGGATAAACATCACATGCAATCAATATAAGTGATATGATATGGCCATCATCATCTTGTGCCATTGATGTCCATCTCCAAAGCACCGTCATGATCACCATCGGCACCGGCTTGACACCTTGATCTCCATCGAAGCATCATTGTCGTCTCGCCAACTATTGCTTCTACGACTATCGCTACCGCTTAGTGATAAAGTAAAGCAATTACATGGCGATTGCATTTCATACAATAAAGCGACAACCATATGGCTCCTGCCAGTTGCCGATAACTCTGTTACAAAACATGATCATCTCATACAATAAAATTTAGCATCATGTCTTGACCATATCACATCAACATGCCCTGCAAAAACAAGTTAGACGTCATCTACTTTGTTGTTGCAAGTTTTACGTGCTGCTACGGGCTGAGCAAGAACCATTCTTACCTACGCATCAAAAACCACAACGCGGTATAGTGATTGCTTTTTGATCTTTAGAAAGAACCCTGTTCATTAAATTCGATTCAACTAAAGTTGGAGAAACTGATACCCACTAGCCACCTGTGTGCGAAGCACGTTGGTAGAACCAGTCTCGCGTAAGCGTACGCATAATGTCGGTCTGAGCCGCTTCATCCAACAATATCGCTGAATCAAGAATCAACTAGTGATGGCAAGCAATATGTATATACCCATGCCCACAACTCCTTTGTGTTCTACTTGTGCATATGACATCTACGCATAGACCTAACTCTGATGCCACTGTTGGGGAACACAGTAATTTCAAAAAAAAATCCTACGCACACACAAGATCCATCTAGGTGATGCATAGCAACGAGAGGGGAGAGTGTTGTCCATGTACCTCGTAGAAAGTAAGAGGAAGCGTTATGACAACATGGTTGATGTAGTCGTACGTCTTTACGATCCGACCAATCCTAGCACCGAAGGTACGGCACCTCCGCGATCTTCACACGTTCAGCTCAGTGACGTCCCACGAACTCTAGATCCAGCTGAGGTCGAGGGAGAGTTTCGTCAGCATGACGGCGCGATGACGGTGATGATGAAGTTACCCACGCAGGCTTCGCCTAAGCTCTACAACGATATGACCGAGGTGAAAATCTATGGAGGGGGGCACCGGACACGGCTAAACAATCAACTTGTGTGTCTATGGGGTGCCCTCTTCCCCTGTATATAAAGGAGTGGAGGAGGGGGAGGGCCGGCCTTCTATAGCGCGCCCCAAGGGGGGGTCCTACTCCCGGTGGGAGTAGGATTCCCCTTTCCCTTGTAGGAGTAGGAGAGAAAGGAAGGGGAGAGAGAGGGAAGGAAGGGGGCGGCCCCCCACCCAATTCGGATTGGGCTTGGGGGGCGCGCTCCACCTTGGTCGCCTCCTCCTCTCTCCCACTAAGGCCCATTAAGGCCCAATGACTCCCCGGGAGGTTCCGGTAACCCCCCGTACTCCAAAAAATGACCGAACTCGCCCGGAACCATTCCGATGTCCAAACATAGTCTTCCAATATATCGATCTTTATGTCTCGACCATTTCGAGACTCCTCATCATGTTCGTGATCATATCCTTGACTCCGCACTACCTTCGGTACATCAAAACACGTAAACTCATACTATCGATCGTCACCGAACGTTAAGCATGCGGACCCTACGGGTTCGAGAACTATGTAGGCATGACCGAGACTCATCTCCGGTCAATGACCAATAGCGGAAGCTAGATGCTCATATTGGTTCCTACACATTCTACGAAGATCTTTCTCGGTCAAACCGCGTAACAGCATACGTTGTTCCCTTTTTCATCAGTACGTTACTTGCCCGAGATTCGATCGTCGGTACCTCAATACCTAGTTCAATCTCGTTACGGGAAAGTCTCTTTACTCGTTTCATAATGCAACATCCCGTAACTAACTCATTAGTCACATTGATTGCAAGGCTTATAGTGATGTGCATTACCGAGAGGGCCCAGAGATACATCTCCGATACATAGAGTGACAAATCCTAATCTCGATCTATGCCAACTCAACAAACACCATCGGAGACACCTGTAGAGCATCTTTATAGTCACCCAGTTACGTTGTGACGTTTGATAGCACACTAAGTGTTCCTCCGGTATTCGGGAGTTGCATAATCTCATAGTCATAGGAACATGTATAAGTTATGGAGAAAGCAATAGCAGTAAACTAAACGATCAAAGTGCTAAGCTAACGGATGGGTCAAGTCAATCACATTATTCTCTAATGATGTGATCCTATTCATCAAATGACAACTCTTGTCCATGGCTAGAAAACTTAACCATCTTTGATTAACGAGCTAGTCAAGTAGAGGCATACTAGTGACACTCATTTTGTCTATGTATTCACACATGTACTAAGTTTCCGGTTAATACAATTCTAGCATGAATAATAAACATTTATCATGACATAAGGAAATATAAATAACAACTTTATTATTGCCTCTAGGGCATATTTCCTTCAGGAGACACCTGTAGAGCATCTTTATAATCACTCAGTTACGTTGTGACGTTTGATAGCACACTAAGTGTTCCTCCGGTATTCGGGAGTTGCATAATCTCATAGTCATAGAAACATGTATAAGTTATGAAGAAAGCAATAGCAATAAACTAAACGATCAAAGTGCTAAGCTAACGGATGGGTCATGTCGATCACATCATTCTCTAATGATGTGATCCCGTTCATCAAATGACAACTCATGTCTATGGCCAGGAAACTTAACCATCTTTGATTAATGAGCTAGTCAAGTAGAGGCATACTAGTGACACTTTGTTTTGTGTATGTATTCACACATGTGCTAAGTTGCCGGTTAATACAATTCTAGCATGAATAATAAACATTTATCATGACATAAGGAAATATAAATAACAATTTTATTATTGCCTCTAGGGCATATTTCCTTCAAAAATATCTCAGAAAAAAAATCTGCACCTTCGTCTAAAAAAAGGAAAAAAAGAAAAAATTACCACCACAGCCTACCAGCTAGTGCCACTTTGTGTAACCCTCCATTTAAAAAATATCAGCGGTCCTCACCTCCATCTAAAAAGAAAAAGTACATATAAAAAATAATCCACAACTTCATCGAAGAAAATTCAAAAAGATTTCTCATCGTGGCCAACCAGCTTGCGCCACATGGCGTAGCTGGTTGGCCGACCTTCCTGCATAGCTTAATGGGTTTAATATTGTACGACCGCAAGACCATGAGACTTTAATTTCTCCCCTTGTGTTGACCACCAATCCTACATTTTTAGTTCATCGATCATTTACACGACAGCGATTTGCTAGTTTAGTATTATAGAACATCAGAAATCAGAAGAAACGTTGTGAAGTTGCAGTGGTCAAGTAGAGCATTTGTGTTATTCAGTTGTGCAAAAAATTGTTAGCCAAATAGCCAACTGCTGTGTTTGTAGTTTTGGACCATAATACGAAACTTGTGTGATACAACTTACTTATTTTCAGGCAAAACATTGCTCCAAAGTACCAGGAATACATCCTATTTGCTACTTGTAAGGTAGCAAGGTGTAAATGTTCTGCAATCCACATTACCCAATTAAAACATGCCACAAGTAATGAGCATAAAAGGAACCGACCGTCAGGAGATTATATCATTAGCAAACAAGGGGTCGTTTTACTAGGTCAATGTCACTAGCATGCTTATACTTCCCCAAACTGCAAGCTGACGATATCGGTTTAAGCTACATGACAGTCGTCATGGCTTTTTTACTAGCTATCCGTTGTACACATTACATTTGCTCAAACACAAAACGTGGTTAACAAAACACGTGGAGGTACCAGTGTCATTTACCATATGTATATATATAAGAAGAAACAAGTACTGAAAGTTTGGTGCAAATTCAAATAACTAATCTAAGTGAAGTTTTCCTAGTTGCTTCCGTACAGAACCACCTTTGCTCCAAACTTAAAAACATCCAGACATTAAAACACTCCTGTTCAAAAAGCCGAGTGTATGCGCGTATGTATGAGCGCTTGCGTCTGTAATGTGTTCAAAAAAAGTAGCAAAGAAGATATGTATTCCCGGTACTTTGGAGCAATGTTTTGCCTGAAAAAAAGTAAGTTGTTTCACACAAGTTTGATATTATGGTCCAAAACTCCAAACACAGCTAGGTGTAAATGTTCTGCAAGCCGCATGTCCAACGCTGGGTGCTTGGAGAGACGCCAGGATAGATTTCCTACCGATTTTCGTGTTAACTGGCAGTTACTCCGTGAAATCCTGGCGTCAGACGCCATGTTGGCGCAAAGGAAGGCATCGGCGCTAGGTCCTTTTTTCTCCCACACCAGGCGTGTAGGCTATTTAATTACCGTTTAATTAGCGCCCGTTGTTTGCGTCTGGCGTTGAGGGGTAGAGCGCCTAGGTGCTTTCTAATTCAATACTCCCTCCGTCCGTAAATACTTGTCATCAAAATGAATAAAAGAAGATGTATTTAGATGTATTTTAGTTCTAGATATATCTCTTTTTGTCCATTTTGATGACAAGTATTTTCGGACGGAGGAAGTAACATTTAATTTTTCCTCCGTAAGCACCTATCTAAGAATCTGCCATTGTAGATGCCCTTGGGTCTTGTTTGGTACTAGTGTATTTTAGGAAATTGATGTGGATTATCCTAGTCAAACCCCTAAATCCTCACATATCCCAAAACACCGTTTGATTCTAGTGTATTTGACATGTTTTATCCCCACATTTACTCACAAATCCCCAAGCTGTGCATTTTTCTCAATACCTAATACACTATCTATACCTAGTGGATTGGGGATAAATGGGGATTTAAAGGGATTGGGTGAAGGTTGGGTTTCACCCAATCCCTGTGGGGTCAGGATTATCCCCGCCAATCCCCTCAAAAATCCTAGTACCAAATAGGACCTTACCTATTTAAAACATGCCACAAGTAATGAGCATAAAAGGACGTGACTGTCAGGAGATTATATCATTGTCGAACAAGGGGTCGTTTACTAGGTCAATGTCACCAACATGCTTATACTTTCCCAAACAGCAAACTGAACATGTAGGTTTAAGCTAGCTACATGACATTCATCATGGCTTTTTTTACTAGCTATCTGTTGTAAATTCGCTCATACACAAAACGTGGTTAACCAAACACGTGGAGGTAGCAGTGTCATTTACCATTTATATATAACAGAAGAAACAAGTAGTGAAAGTTTGGTGCAAATTCAAATCAAATAACTAATCTAAGTGAAATTTTCCTAGTTGCCTTCGTACAGAACCACCTTACTCCAAACTTAAAAACATGCAGACATTCAAATAATCCTGTTCAAAAAGCCGAGAACAAAATCCAAGCTGGCATACTGAGCCCACTGTTCCATAGCACAAACGATTGACTCCTATCAAAGAACCACCTCATAAAAAACACGTCGGAGGTCTCAGACTGATGCCACTAACACAAAGATTCCAACTCTGAGTATAGCGGCACATATGGCAGATATGGTGCCTGGGCCTCTCCAAGTGTGATGATCTTTCTCACTTTCCGACGATCCATATCATAACACCTTAATGTTTTAATAACTAGCCCATCTATGAAGAAGATCGAGTTACACTCTGTATCAATCGCAGTCCATTCAAAGTAACGGTGAACAACCCCTCGAAACTTTTTGACGTCTCCATCTTGACCTTTGTGCTTCAATTTCCAATCTTTGCCGGGATATCTAGTTGAATATCAGTATAATAATTATTATAAATAGTGTTCAAGCTGACATAATGTAAGCGGCCCTGTGACGGTTGAATGAAATCAAGAAATACATTACCACCACAGTCCACAAGGGGTATCGAAGCTCAACCATGATTCTCCCTTGGTGTCCACGACAGCTATACAAGGACGCCGACCGCAAATAGTTTGGAAATGCAAATAGCCGTTAAGAAAGACAGCTGCCGATCGAGGACCGGCGAACCTGAAATCTCGACCCAATCCCTTGTCCTTGTGAATCCATCCGCCAGTCTCCGACGAGTACACATCCACTCCGGTGAAGTAGCGGCTCGCATCCACTAGCAGCACAAACACATGGAAGTGGGCGGACACGGCCGGATCGAACCCCAAATGCACCGTGTCCACTTTGCCTGCAGCCTGACCGGGGTTAGGCAACGCCGCCCACTCCTCCGGGGTTGCACACGATGTACCAGAACCTGTCGCCTCCGGCGGAGGCGTCGTACCAGCGGCAGAGGAGGAGGCCGTTGCAGCAGTCCAAGAGGTCGAGGCGGCGGTGGCTGGGAAGGAAGGAGAGAGAAGGGCAGATGAAAGGGCAACCGCTCCCGGACGCATTGACGAAGTGTACGGTTGACATCGGGAAGGGGTTCTCGTTCGTGCTGTTGTAGAAGAAGCCGGCGAGTGGTTGGGGGAGCCGCTTGCGGTGGTCGGGGTGGTCGATGAGGCCGATCCAGCGCTTGGAGACGGCCTTGCAGCGGCAGACCACCTTGGCGGGTACGCGTGAGAGGATCTCGACAAGGAGGTCGTCGGTGAGCCTCTCGATCGCCATGCGGCTGCCCTTAGATCTGCACGGAAACAATGGATCAGCGAAGATGGCGGAGCAAAGGTTCTTGCGACGATCGTTGTGGTGATGCCCTGCATACCTTGCACGAGTCCGCCGAGCGCGACGAACCGCCAGAACGGACATGCCCGAAGAAGGCAGCGGCCGCATGGCCGACGTGAAGCGAAGACGGCCACGAACAAGCGTAAACCTAACCATGGAGCCTGGAACTTCGCCGTGATGTGACCAATGGTCCGTCCGTGAGAGTCTAATAAATAGGCTAAACTGTAGCAAGTCACACGTGCGCACGGCACCATCAGACGGACCATATGAGAAATTGCCCAGCTAGGAATTTCCAAAACTTTGGAGATTCAGCCGAAGATTAGGAATTCCTTTTTTTGCGGGTTAGGAAACTACCCGTCTGTGTCGCTCGGGGGGTGGGGGTGGGGGGCTCGGGCGGAAACCCAAGCCGCCGCCGCCGCCGCCCCCGTCCTCTCCATCTGCACCCCCGCGCGGCCGGAGGACGCCGTCGGTGGTGGGGATGTCTTCTCACGCTGAGATCCCTCCCGTAGGGAGCGCTCCGGCCGGCACGGCGTGGCGGACCTGGACGAAGCGTCTAGGCGGAGGAGCTTGGGAGCCGGGGTGGCGGCCCCGGGTGCTAGTGGTGGTGCTGCTGAGGTGGCCGTGTGGGCGGACCTACGGCGACGGCAAGGTCCTGCGATGGCGGATGGTGGCGATGGGGCAGATTGTGCCCTAGCTTGTTGCGCGTGCCCCTGACCTCCTCCTCAAGATGGCGTTGTGGTCTCCGACGGCTGGTGTCGGACGGAGTCGCGGACTGGCAGTAGACATGGTGGCGACGGGTTGTTTCCCCATGACCTGCACGCCTGCACCTGACGTCTTCCGAGATCCAACCTAGCTGTGGTCAGTCGCAAATATGCCTCATGCATGGTGGCCCTCGTCTCTGGCAGCTCCCACCTCCCTCGATCTGTGGTGGTGACTCTGGCGAGGCGGTCGTTGATTCACAGTGGTCTTTGGCATTGCTCTGGTCACGCGGTCTCTGGATTGTTGGGGCTGCGGTGATGAGCTGGATGGTGGGGGTGATTTAGATGCGATTGGCTGGATGATGGCGTATGTAGATTGTTCTGCGGCGACTTCCTATGGATCCACGACAGCGGGGGTCATAAAAAAGACTACGGGAGGTTTTATCTCCTGATCTGGTGGATGACTTCAGTGGTGGGTTACAAATTATGGACAATGACTTGACGTAGAGGGATGTTTATGGAGTAGCGGCGGTCCAATTGTAGCTGCTCGGATAGCGGAAAGCGGTGGAGATAACACATGTGAGATCTGGATGGTGGTGTTGTGTGCACCCGGACTCGAGCTTCGGGGCGAAAGCCTAGGACAGATCGAACGGTTATTCATGGCAATGGCGATGTTTTTTACGTCGTTACCTTATTGGAGGCATTGCTCGGATATGTTCGGACTGATTCTTCAGGGTGAAAACTTTGATACTGGCCTTTTTGGTTGGATCCGGTGACGGCGTCGCTTGAGTGTCGCTTCCTTTCTGAAGGCATTGTTGTTGAAGATCCTCGTCATCCATGTGGTGTCAATGGTTGTTGCGGATATGGTCTCAGTTGTAGTTTGTCGATCGTTCATCTGATCGCTTTGGGGCTTATTTCTTGTTTCTTTTTTTTCACACCTGCATATAGCTTTTGGTCTTATGACTTTGCTAGTTGCCGGTGTGTTTCTGTGTGTGTATTGGGTTAGTTGTGTGCATCTTAGTTATGCAGAGGCCGGGTGTGTGTTCAGTGTGATGTATCCTCTTGATGCTCCGTTTGAGCCAATAAAATTCACCCTTTGTCGAAAAAAAGGAAATTCAGTTGATGTTTGCAAAAAGTATAAACCCTCACCTCAAGCTCACCGGTGCCCTGCACAAATCTCATCCACCGCGGCCGCCACCTGCACCTCCCTTTGGCGCTAGCTTTAGGTTCTCAGTGTTCATAGGAGTATACCCTTCCCTGTTGCGGCTACTGCGGCTTGAGAAAACATGTATGTCGAGGAAAGCTTCGGGATGATGGAGGTTTGTGCTGTGTTGAAAATTTCAACAGACACAAGTTGCTTGATCCTAAGAGCGAGCACTGGCTGCTACTGGTTGGCACAATTGCATGTGCTTGGGAGTCGCAAGTGCATCGGACAGAGCCGGTGATGGGGTCAGCAGCTTAGCACGCCGGAGGCGCGGCGGTGTACGTTCGAGAGCAAAGAAGCACTCCACAGTCCATGGGGTTGACTGTCTTCTTCCCCTTTGAACGTGCCGATGAACACCAACGATGAGGCTAGACGAACCAACTGCAGCAACCACCGCCACCATGCCGAGTAACCCTGCAAACCCTAGAATGGATGGTATGGATCTACGACTGTGAACCATCGACACTGCCACAGACATCACTGTCAAAATGAGAAGACTTGAGGAAGAATCATTCATCGAGCAGACACCATCAACTACCATCAACGACATGCCACCGGAGATGACTTTATTGTACACCCCCGCCGCCGCGGGAAGGGCCGAAAGGACGGACATCAAAGGCCTACTTAAAATCCCCAAAACAGGGGATACACTCCCACACTGGTAGGGTCGGTGCAGGAGGAAGGGGGCGGCGACCTACCGGTGGGGGAGAAGTTTTCTCACTAGGGTCAGGAGCCAAAACGGTTCGGAAGAAAATTGACCCATGTAGTTTATCGTTTATAAGTTAAACATAATTAGAATTCTGCCTAAATCGTATAATGTTCAATGGAATTAAAGTTTCGATAAACCTGACTAGTACAAGTTCAAAAAAAAAACTGAATTAAAAGCATCACAATCCTGACTCAGTACATCAGCAAAGGCCATGCGACTAATTACTCCCCCTTGTGTTAGACAACGTGGTAGCAAAGTACTCCCTCCGTCTCAAAATTCTTGTCTTACATTTGTCTAGATACGGATGTATCTAATACTAAAATATGACTTGATACATCCGTATCTAGATAAATCTAAGACAAGAATTTTAAGACTGAGGGAGTAGCAAATAATACATTCTTACTCCAGGTCATCGATCATTTACACGACAACCACTTTGGTATTTTAGTACTCCCTCTGTTACAAAATATAAGGTGTATTAGTTTTATAGATCAGAAGAAAAGATGTGAAATTGCATCGGAGAAATGGAGCGCATGTGTTGTGCGACTGTGCAAAAAGAAATTGCTAATTAAAAGCTTCATTACAAGTACCTTCCAACTAGTGCACATCATCGCTTATGTCAAACTCCTTTATAACCTACAAAGAGAATGTCTCCCCAGTTGTGTCTGAAAAATAGTTGTCTAACAGGAGTTCTGAATATTAGGTCGGCAAGCACAGCTGGATGATGTTATGTTAACAATAATATACCTATACATTTACAGCATGCGATGAGTGAATTCATTTGAAGTGTTTTACCATCAGAAAGCACATCTAGCCGTAAACAAGAAATGATCACACACATTACTTTATATCGTCTGGAGATAATAGGTTTAAGCTACATAGCATTCATAATGGCTTTTTACTAGCTAATCATTGCACTCGTTCGCTCATGCAGTAAATGTTAACCAAACATGTAGAGCCACATAACATTCATCATGACATTGAACCGAAAAAACCAGCGGTCTGACAGGTGAAAATCTGAACCGGCAGCCTCACCGGTTCGATCATCGGTCCGGTTTTTAAAACTATGCTTGCCGGTGCTGTTGTAGAAGAAGCCTGCCAGGGGTTGGAGAAGCCTCTTGCGGTGGTCGGGGTGGTCGATGAGGCCAAGCCAACGCTCGGAGACGAGATTGCAGCTGTTGTCCGAACTTGCGGGGACGCGCGGAAGGATCTCGACGAGGAGCTCGTCGGTGAGCCTTTCCAGCGCCATGCCGCTGTCTGTAGACGATGAAGACCTGCACGGACACAATGGATCAGCGAAGAAGGCAGAGCAAGGTTCCTATGACTGCGATGATCGATGGTGGTGATGTCCGGCGTACCTGGCACGAGTCGTCGGAGCGCGACAACCTTCCTCCCGCGTGGGAGAGCGAGCCACCGGATTGGACATGCCGGAAGAAGGCGACGGCGGCGGCTCCGTCGAGCTTGGACTAGGACCACGAACAAACGTAAACCTACCCATGGAGTCTGGAACTTTGCCATGCCTGAGCTAACGGGCCGTCCATCCGAGTCTAAATAGGCTAAACTGTACCCAAGTCACACACGCGCGCGGGCACAATCATACCTGGCAGCCTCATCTGGTCGATGATGGTGTGTCCACCCTGCAGTACGCTGATAATATAATCATCTTCATGGAACACGATTTGGCTAAAGCGAGAAACATGAAGTTATTGTAATGCTTATTTGAACAATTGACGGGGCTTAAGATTAATTTCCATAAAAGCGAGATGTTCTGCTTTGGTAGAGCCAAAGACGAACAAGAGACATATAGACAGTTGTTTGGTTGTGAAGTGGGAGCTTTACCTTTTACGTATCTAGGTATTCCCATTCACCATCGTAAGCTAACAAACAGCGAGTGGAAGTGCATAGAGGATCGGTTTGAGAAGAAACTGGGTTGCTGGAAAGGAAAACTCATATCTTATGGAGGCCGGTTGATTCTTATTAACTCGGTGCTCACGAGTTTACCTATGTTCCTATTATCTTTCTTTGAGGTCCCAGTTGGGGTTAGGAAAAGACTGAACTTCTATCGATCCAGATTTTTTTGGTAGAGTGATGAACTTAAGAGAAAATACCGACTGGCCAAATGGGATATTATCTGTCGACCAAAAGACCAGGGGAGCCTTGGCATTGAAAATTTAGAGGTCAAGAACAGATGCCTGCTTAGTAAATGGCTGTATAAGTTGTCACTTGAGACGGAGACAACATGGGCGCAGATTTTACGTAGTAAATATCTACAGTCCAAGACCCTATCCTAGGTCACTGTCAGACCAACTGATTCGTCGTTCTGGAAGGGGCTCATGAGAGTCAAAGCTACCTTCTTTAACAGAACTAGGTTTATTGTCGGTAATGGCAACTGTTGGGGAACGTAGTAATTTCAAAATTTTCCTACGCACACGCAAGATCATGATGATGCATAGCAACGAGAGGGGAGAGTGTTGTCTACGTACCCTCGTAGACCGGAAGCGGAAGCGTTAGCACAACGCAGTTGATGTAGTCATACGTCTTCACGGCCCGACCGATCAAGCACCGAAACTACGGCACCTCCGAGTTCTAGCACACGCTCAGCTCGATGACGATCCCCGAACTCCGATCCAGCAAAGTGTCGGGGAAGAGTTCCGTCAGCACGACGGCATGGTGACGATCTTGATGTTCTACCGTCGCAGGGCTTCGCCTAAGCACCGGTACAATATTATCGAGGATTATGGTGGAGGGGGGCACCGCACACGGCTAAGAGAACGATCACGAAGATCAACTTGTGTGTCTATGGGGTGCCCCTTGGCCACGTATATAAAGGAGTGGAGGAGGAGGGAGAGGGACGGCCCCTATGGTGCGCCCTGGAGGAGTCCTACTCCCACCGGGAGTAGGATTTCCCCCCCCCCCCCTTCCAAGTAGTAGGAGTAGGAGTCAAGGCAAGGGAAGGGAGAAGAGAAGGAAGGAGGGGGCGCAGCCCCTCCCCCTAGTCCAATTCAGAATAGGCCTTGGGGCGGCGCCCAACCTCTCCTTTCTCTTTCCCCTAAAGCCCAATAAGGCCCATGTACTCCCCGGCGAATTCCCGTAACTCTCCGGTACTCCGAAAAATACCCGAATCACTCGGAACCTTTCCGATGTCCAAATATAGTCGTCCAATATATCGATCTTTACGTCTCGACCATTTCGAGACTCCTCGTCATGTCCCCGATCTCATCCGGGACTCCAAACTCCTTCGGTACATCAAAACTCATAAACTCATAATATAACTGTCATCGAAACCTTAAGCGTGCGGACCCTACGGGTTCGAGAACAATGTAGACATGACCGAGACACGTCTCCGGTCAATAACCAATAGCGGAACCTGGATGCTCATGTTGGCTCCCACATATTCAACGAAGATCTTTATCGGTCAGACCGCATAACAACATACGTTGTTCCCGTCATCGGTATGTTATTTGCCCGAGATTCGATCGTCGGTATCTCAATACCTAGTTCAATCTCGTTACCGACAAGTCTCTTTACTCGTTCCGTAATACATCATCCTGCAACTAACTCATTAGTTGCAATGCTTGCAAGGCTTAAGTGATGTGCATTACCGAGAGGGCCCAGAGATACCTCTCCGACAATCGGAGTGACAAATCCTAATCTCGAAATACGCCAACCCAACAAGTACCTTCGGAGACACCTGTAGAGCACCTTTATAATCACCCAGTTACGTTGTGACGTTTGGTGGCACACAAAGTGTTCCTCCGGTAAACGGGGGTTGCATAATCTCATAGTCATAGGAACATGTATAAGTCATGAAGAAAGCAATAGCAACAAACTAAACGATCAAGTGCTATGCTAATGGAATGAGTCAAGTCAATCACATCATTCTCCTAATGATGTGATCCCGTTAATCAAATGACAACTCATGTCTATGGTTAGGAAACATAACCATCTTTGATCAACGAGCTAGTCAAGTAGAGGCATACTAGTGACACTCTGTTTGTCTATGTATTCACACATGTATTATGTTTCCGGTTAATACAATTCTAGCATGAATAATAAACATTTATCATGATATAAGGAAATAAATAATAACTTTATTATTGCCTCTAGGGCATATTTCCTTCAGTCTCCCACTTGCACTAGAGTCAATAATCTAGTTCACATCGCCATGTGATTTAACACCAATAGTTCACATCACCATTTGATTAACATCCATAGTTCACATCGTCATGTGACCAACACCCAAAGGGTTTACTAGAGTCAATAATCTAGTTCACATCGCTATGTGATTAACACCCAAAGAGTAGTAAGGTGTGATCATGTTTTGCTTGTGAGAGAAGTTTAGTCTACGGGTCTGCCACATTCAGATCCGTATGTATTTTGCAAATTTCTATGTCAATAATGCTCTGCATGGATCTACTCTAGCTAATTGCTCCCACTTTCAATATGTATCCAGATTGAGACTTAGAGGCATCTGGATCAGTGTCAAAACTTGCAACGATGTAACCCTTTACGACGAACCTTTTGTCACCTCCATAATCGAGAAACATATCCTTATTCCACTAAGGATAATTTTGACCAATGTTCAGTGATCTACTCCTAGATCACTATTGTACTCCCTTGCCAAACTCAGGGCAGGGTATACAATAGGTCTGGTACACAGCATGGCATACTTTATAGAACCTATGGCTGAGGCATAGGGAATGACTTTCATTCTCTCTCTATCTTCTGCCGTGGTTGGGTTTTGAGTCTTACTCAACTTCACACATTTGTAACACAGGCAAGAAATCCTTCTTTGACTGTTCCATTTTGAACTACTTCAAAATCTTGTCAAGGTATGTATTCATTAAAAAAAACTTATCAAGCGTCTTGATCTATCTCTATAGATCTTGATGCTCAATATGTAAGGAGCTTCACCGAGGTCTTTCTTTGAAAAACTCCTTTCAAACATTCCTTTATGCTTTGCAGAATAATTCTACATTATCTCCGATCAACAATATGTCTTCCACATATACTTATCAGAAATGTTGTAGTGCTCCCACTCACTTTCTTGTAAATACAGGCTTCACCGCAAGTCTGTATAAAACTATATGCTTTGATCAACTTATCAAAGCGTATATTCCAACTCCGAGATGCTTGCACCAGTCCATAGATGTATCGCTGGAGCTTGCATATTTTGTTAGTACCTTTAGGATTGACAAAATCTTCTGGTTGCATCATGTACAACTCTTCTTTAATAAATCCATCAAGGAATGCAGTTTTGTTTATCCATTTGCCAGATTTCATAAAATGCGGCAATTACTAACATGATTCGGACAGACTTAAGCATAGATATGAGTGAGAAACTTTCATCGTAGTCAACACCTTGAACTTGTCGAAAAACTTTTTGCGACAATTCTAGCTTTGTAGATAGTAACACTACTATCAGCGTCCATCTTCCTCTTGAAGATCCATTTAATCTCAATGGCTCGCCGATCATTGGGCAAGTCAATCAAAGTCCATAGTTTGTTCTCATACATGGATCTCATCTCAGATTTCATGGCCTCAAGCCATTTCGCGGAATCTGGGCTCATCATCGCTTCCTCATAGTTCGTAGGCTCGTCATGGTCAAGTAACATGACCTCCAGAACAGGATTACCGTACCACTCTGGTGCGGATCTCACTCTGGTTTACCCACGAGGTTTAGTAGTAACTTGATCTGAACTTACATGATCATCATCATTAGCTTCCTCACTAATCGGTGTAGTAGTCACAGGAACAGATTTCTGTGATGAACTACTTTCCAATAAGGGAGCAGGTACAGTTACCTCATCAAGTTCTACTTTCCTCCCACTCACTTCTTTCGAGAGAAACTCCTTCTCTAGAAAGGATCCATTCAAAGCAACGAATATCTTGCCTTCGGATCTGTGATAGAAGGTGTACCCAACATTTTCTTTTGGGTATCCTATGAAGACGCACTTCTCCGATTTGGGTTTGAACTTATCAGGTTGACACTTTTTCACATAAGCATTGCAACCTCAAACTTTAAGAAATGACAGCTTAGGTTTCTTGCCAAACCATAGTTCATACGGTGTCGTCTCAACGGATTTAGATGGTGCCCTATTTAACGTGAATGTAGCTGTCTCTAATGCATAACTCCAAAACGATAGTGGTAGATCGATAAGAGACATCATAGATCGCACCATATCTAATAAAGTACGGTTATGACGTTCGGACACACCATTACACCATGGTGTTCCAGGTGGCATGAGTAGTGAAACTATTTCACATTGTTTTTAACTAAAGGCCAAACTCGTAACTCAAATATTTTACTTCTGCGATCATATCGTAGAAACTTTTATTTTTGTTACGATGATTCTCCACTTCACTCTGAAATTTTTTGAACTTTTCAAATGTTTCAGACTTGTGTTTCATCAATTAGATATACTCATATCTGCTCAAATCATCTGTGAAGATCAGAAAATAATGATACCTGCCACGAGCCTCAATATTCATCGGACCACATACATCAGTATGTCTGATTTCCAACAAATCTGTTGCTCGCTCCATTGTTCTGGAGAACGGAGTCTTAGTCATCTTGCCCATGAGGCATGGTTCGCAAGAATCAACTGATTCATAATCAAGTGATTCCAAAAGCCCGTCAGCATGGATTTTCTTCATGCGCTTTACACCAATATGACCTAAATGGTAGTGCCACAAATAAGTTGCACTATCATTATTAACTTTGCATCTTTTGGTTTCAATATTATGAATATGTGTATCACTACGATCGAGATCCAACGAACCATTTTCATTGGGTGTGTAACCATATATGTAAACAGAACAACAATTTATTCTCTTACTTAAATGAATAACCGTATTGCAATAAACATGATCAAATCATATTCATGCTCAACGCAAAACACCAAATAACACTTATTTAGGTTCAACACTAATCCCGAAAGTATAGGGAGTGTGCGATGATGATCATATCAATCTTGGAACCACTTCCAACACACATCGTCACTTCACCCTTAACTAGTCTCTATTCATTCTGCAACTCCCGTTTCGAGTTACTACTCTTAGCAAGTGAACTAGTATCAAATACTGAGGGGTTGCTATAAACACTAGTAAAGTACACATCAATAACATGTATATCAAATATACCTATGTTCACTTTGCCAACCTTCTTATCCGCCAATTACTTGGGGTAGTTCTGCTTCCAGTGACCAATCCCTTTGCAGCAGAAGCACTCAGTTTCAGGCTTAGGTCCAGACTTGGGTTTTTCACTTGAGCAGCAACTTGCTTGCCGTTCTTCTTGAAGTTCCCCTTTCTGCCCTTTGTCCCTTTACTTGAAACTAGTGGTTTCGTTTACCATCAACATTTGATGCTTTTCTTGATTTCTACCTTCGTCGATTTCAGCATCACGAAGAGCTTGAGAATCGTTTCTGTTATCCCTTGCATATTATAGTTCATCACGAAGTTCTACTAACTTGGTGATGGTGATTAGAGAATTCTGTCAATTACTATTTTATCTGGAAGATTAACTCCCACTTGATTCAAGCGATTGTAGTACCCAGACAATCTGAGCACATGCTCACTGCTTGAGCTATTCTCCTCCATCTTTTAGCTATAGAACTTGTTGGAGACTTCATATCTCTCAACTCGGGTATTTGCTTGAAATATTAATTTCAACTCCTGGAACATCTCATATGGTCCATGACGTTCAAAACGTCTTTGAAATCCCGATTCTAAGTTGTTAAGCATGATGTACTAAACTATCAAGTAGTCATCATATTGAGCTAGCCAAACGTTCATAACGTCTGCATCTGCTCCTGCAATAGGTTTTGTCACCTAGCGGTGCATCAAGGACATAATTCTTCTGTGCAGCAATGAGGATAATCCTCAGATCACGGATCCAATCTGCATCATTGCTACTAACATCTTTCAACTTAGTTTTCTCTAGGAACATATCAAAAATAAAACAGGGGAGCTAAACGTGAGCTATTGATCTACAACATAGATATGCTAATACTACCAGGACTAAGTTCATGATAAATTTAAGTTCAATTAATCATATTACTCAAGAACTCCCACTTAAATAGACATCCCTCTAATCCTCTAAGTGATCACGTGATCCAAATCAACTAAACCATGTCCGATCATCACATGAGATGGAATAGTTTCAATGGTGAACATCAATATGTTGATCATATCTACTATATGATTCACGCTCGACCTTTCAGTCTCCGTGTTCCGAGGCCATATCTGTTATATACTAGGCTCGTCAAGTTTAACCTGAGTATTCCGCGTGTGCAACTGTTTTGCACCCATTGTATTTGAACGTAGAGCCTATCACACCCGATCATCACGTGGTGTCTCAGCACGAATAACTTTCGCAACGGTGCATACTCAGGGAGAACACTTATACTTTTATAATTTAGTGAGGGATCATCTTATAATGCTACCGTCAATCAAAGCAAGATAAGATGCATAAAAGATAAACATCACATGCAATCAATATAAGTGATATGATATGGTCATCATCATCTTGTGCTTGTGATCTCCATCTTCAAAACATCGTCATGATCACCATCGTCACCGGCGCGACACCTTGATCATCATCGTAGCATCGTTGTCGTCTCGCCAATCTTATGCTTCCATGACTATCGCTACCGCTTAGTGATAAAGTAAAGCATTACAGCGCAATTGCATTGCATACAATAAAGCGACAACCATATGGCTCCTGCCAGTTGCCGATAACTCGGTTACAAAACATGATCATCTCATACAATAAAATTTAGCATCATGTCTTGACCATATCACATCACAACATGCCCTGCAAAAACAAGTTAGACGTCCTCTACTTTGTTGTTGCAAGTTTTACGTGGCTGCTACGGGCTTAGCAAGAACCGTTCTTACCTATGCATCAAAACCACAACGATAGTTTGTCAAGTTGGTGCTGTTTTAACCTTCGCAAGGACCGGGCGTAGCCACACTTGGTTCAACTAAAGTTGGAGAAACTGACACCCTCCAGCCACCTGTGTGCAAAGCACGTCGGTAGAACCAGTCTCGCGTAAGCGTACGCGTAATGTTGGTCCGGGCCGCTTCATCCAACAATACCGCTGAACCAAAGTATGACATGCCGGTAAGCAGTATGACTTATATCGCCCACAACTCACTTGTGTTCTACTCATGCACAACATCAACGCATAAAACCTAGGCTCGAATGCCATTGTTGGGGAACGTAGTAATTTCAAAAATTTCCTACGCACACGCAAGATCATGGTGATGTATAGCAACGAGAGGGGAGAGTCTTGTCTACGTACCCTCGTAGACCGGAAGCGGAAGTGTTAGCACAACGCGGTTGATGTAGTTGTACGTCTTCACGGCCCGACCGATCAAGCACCGAAACTACGGCACCTCCGAGTTCTAGCACACGTTTAGCTCGATGACGATCCCCGGACTCCGATCCAGCAAAGTGTCGGGGAAGAGTTCCGTCAGCACGACAGCGTGGTGACGATCTTGATGTTCTACCATCGCAGGGCTTCGCCTAAGCACCGCTACAATATTATCGAGGATTATGGTGGAAGGGGGCACCGCACACGGCTAAGAGAACGATCACGAAGATCAACTTGTGTGTCTATGGGGTGCCCCTTGGCCATGTATATAAAGGAGTGGAGGAGGGGGGAGAGGGCCGGCCCCTATGGCGCACCCTGGAGGAGTCCCACTCCCACCGGGAGTAGGATTCCCCCCCCCCCCTTCAAGTTTTTTTGAGGGAAAAAGCCCAGCTTTATTCAGCAAAATCCACAGAGAGTGGGATACAACATTGGTCATGGGGTTGGCCTAACCACAAGTGGCGCCCCGGACCTAAAGAAAATGCATGCTTGGCTAATCTATGTGCCTTGACATTGACGACACGACCTTCAAAAGAAAAATTACAGCTCAAATTAACAGCTATGTTCTGAATCTCCGTAACGATAGCACCACTCGTTCCATGACTTCTATTGATGATCGCTCCAACTGCTCCCTTGGAGTCTGATGCTACTAGCAGATTCTGAATATTGAGATCTTGTGCAGAGCAAGCGCCTCCCTACACGCGATTGTTTCAAGAATCTCCGGGTCGTCGACGCCTGCAATCACCAGTGCAGAGCTTCCCAGGTAAGCTCTTGTTTCGTCCCGGCACACTGCTGCTGCTGCACCTCCTAACCCCTTTCTGCAAGAAGCGTCAATGTGGATATTTGCGTGGCCCGGCGGTGGTGCTTTTGGGCGCTGGATGCCAGCGCTCGTCGCCCGGGCACCTCCCTGACTCGGGTTAGTGGCTGGTACAGCCAGCATCTTGAGCTCCTGTAGGTACCTGGTGATGAAGCCGTTGATGGTTTGCGGGCTTTGGAATAAACCTTCATGGATCGCTTTCCGGCATGCCGCCCAGATAGCCCACAGAGTCACCGACAGCTTCACGAACTACTCATGCGATAATGTACCCATCAGAGTAAATAGCCATTGTTTTGCTTTCGGTTCTGTGATCGTTGCCAAATTTTGTGCCAGTTCATCATCAACGAGAGCCCACGTGCATCTTGACATTGTGCATTCTAAGAGAGAATGTCTCCACGATGACGATCCCCGGACTCCGATCCAGCAAAGTGTCGAGGAAGAGTTCCGTCAGCACGATGGCGTGGTGACGATCTTGATGTTCTACCGTCGTAGGGCTTCGCCTAAGCACCGCTACAATATTATCGAGGATTATGGTGGAGGGGGGCACCGCGCACGGCTAAGAGAACGATCACGAAGATCAACTTGTGTGTCTATGGGGTGCCCCTTGGCCACGTATATAAAGGAGTGGAGGAGGGGGGAGAGGGCCGGCCCCTATGGCGCGCCCTGGAGGAGTCCTACTCCCACCGGGAGTAGGATTCCCCCCCCCCCCTTTCAAGTAGTAGGAGTAGGAGTCAAGGCAAGGGAAGGGAGAAGAGAAGGAAGGAGGGGGCGCAGCCCCTCCCCCTAGTCCAATTCGGACTAGGCCTTGGGGGGGCGCCCAACCTCTCCTCTCTCTTTCCCCTAAAGCCCAATAAGGCCCATATACTCCCCGGCGAATTCCCGTAACTCTCCGGTACTCCGAAAAATACCTGAATCACTCAGAACCTTTCCGATGTCCAAATATAGTCGTCCAATATATCGATCTTTACGTCTCGACCATTTCGAGACTCCTCGTCATGTCCGCGATCTCATCCGTGACTCCGAACTCCTTCGATACATCAAAACTCATAAACTCATAATATAACTGTCATCGAAACCTTAAGCGTGCGGACCCTACGGGTTCGAGAACAATGTAGACATGACCGAGACACGTCTCCGGTCAATAACCAATAGCGGAACCTGGATGCTCATATTGGCTCCCACATATTCTACGAAGATCTTTATTGGTCAGACCGGATAACAACATACGTTGTTCCCTTTGTCATCGGTATGTTATTTGCCCGAGATTCGATCATCGGTATCTCAATACCTAGTTCAATCTCGTTACCGGCAAGTCTCTTTACTCGTTCCGTAATACATCATCCTACAACTAACTCATTAGTTGCAATGCTTGCAAGGCTTAAGTGATGTGCATTACCGAGAGGGCCCAGAGATACCTCTCCAACAATCAGAGTGACAAATCCTAATCTCGAAATACGCCAACCCAACAAGTACCTTCGGAGACACCTCTAGAGCACCTTTATAATCACCCAGTTACGTTGTGACGTTTGATGGCACACAAAGTGTTCCTCCGGTAAACGGGAGTTGCATAATCTCATAGTCATAGGAACATGTATAAGTCATGAAGAAAGCAATAGCAACAAACTAAACGATCAAGTGCTATGCTAACGGAATGGGTCAAGTCAATCACATCATTCTCCTAATGATGTGATCCCGTTAATCAAATGACAACTCATGTCTATGGTTAGGAAACATAACCACCTTTGATCAACGAGCTAGTCAAGTAGAGGCATACTAGTGACACTCTGTTTGTCTATGTATTCACACATGTATTATGTTTCCAGTTAATACAATTCTAGCATGAATAATAAACATTTATCATGATATAAGGAAATAAATAATAACTTTATTATTGCCTCTAGGGCATATTTCCTTCAGTCTCCAACACTCGATTCTAGGAAGATAGGTGGCTTGGTGACGCGCCTTTGGCGACCCAGTATCCATCCCTTTATTGTATTGTTCAGCGTTGTGAGGCTCTTGTTGCTACGGTCATGCAGTCCATTCCACTTAACATCCAGTTTAGGAGGGTGCTTGTGGGTGATCGGTGGGAAGCATGGCTTCACTTGGTTCGTCGACTGATGGAGGTTCAGTTAACTCCTCAGCCCGATCAGTTGTGGTGGAAGCTTACTAGATATGGGGAGTTCACAGTTAAATCGATGTATATCGATATTATTAACTCTAGTGTGATTCCTAGTTCCAAAGAGGTTTGGAAAGTCAAGGTCCCTTTGAAGATCAAAGTGTTTATGTGGTTTGTTCATAAACAAGTAATTTTAACAAAGGACAATCTAGTTAAGCGAAACTGGTCAGGCTCTACTAGGTGTAACTTCTGTGATCGGGAAGAGACTATCAAGCACCTCTTCTTTGACTGCCCGTTGGCACGAGGGTTGTGGCGCTCTGTGCAAATTGCCTTTAACATTACTCCTCCGACTTCGGTCAACACGTTATTCGGGACGTGGCTTGCTGGGATAGAGCCAGAAACAGCTAGACACATTCGTGTAGGATTTTGTGCGTTGTTATGGGCAATTTGGAATTGCAGAAATGATTTGGCATTTGACAGAACACCAACTATTCATTTTTTTGCAGGTTTTATTCCGGGCTACTGCGCTGATCCGTATGTGGTCCTTACTCACTCCGACGGAGGCCAGGGAGCATTTGGTTACTGGATCTGTCCGGTGGGAGATGGTAGCGCGGGATATCTTCAACCGGTTTGGATGGCGGTCATGTAATAGGATAGGCGATTAGTTTACCTATCTGTTATTTTGCCAGCCGGTTGTGGTTTGTCAGGTTTTCTATTTTGGCGTTGACGCTCTGTGTGAGCTAGCCGATCTTTTTTGTTCGCAGACTTAAAGACCTTATTAAACCTTTTTACTTGCCAATAAATGTGACCGTATGCATCGTTCTGATGCAGAGGCCGGAGAGTCCTCCTTTTCGAAGAAAAAAATGTGAGAACTTGCCCAGCTCGGAATTTCCAAAATCTTTGGAGATTCAGGCCAAGATTAGGAATTCTTCTTTTTGCATGTATGAACAGGAAATTCAATTAGACCTCTGCTATTTCACATCTAGATGTGAAATAGTTATCTCACATTTAAGTCTAGAGCCGTTGGATCTTCTGTCTTTAATATTCGTGCAAAGCGTGATTGTCTGCCTGCTGCGCTCGCTGGGCGTTTTGTCTCGCGCGCACCTGTGTCCCAGGTCGCTGCTAGTGCCAGGTCCGGCTGTTGTTGGTCCTTTTTTTTCTTCTGGATATTGGGCTGACGGGCCGTTCTTTGTCTATAGTCCACTCGCATTCCTCTCCACAACTCGTTCTTTCACATCTTTTTTATTTCTAGAAATAACTACCTCACAACTAAGTTTACAACCCACGGAATCAGATAGTTATAGACCGAAAAATCTAGTTACAATCTTCTCTACTTACACGGTCAAATAAAAAATAACTATCTGATCTTGATGAGTTTTAACTCATCTAAGTCTATAACTATCTGATTTGTTTGCTTTAATGTTCGCACAAACCCGAGCATGCACGCACGGGTCAGCTTGTTCTTTTTTGCCGCGCGCCCTCTTGTCCCGTTTGTTTTGTGTCGTCATGTTCTCGTGTTTCTTTTCATATGGGCCCATATATATCGTCGTTTGGGAGGCTTGACGATGAAGCTTATCCCCCATCATCTCATTAACCGACCTTTGACCCTTGTTATATTGCATGTGTTTTATTTTTCATTTCAGTTATAAGTCCACCCTTGACATGCATCTAGACTGTAATTTGTTTCATCCTAGTTACAAGTCGACCATTGGCTAGCTCGCACCTGGGCTCATAGTTTCATAGTTGTCCCAGGTGCAAGTCCACCTCGGCTCGCAACTTGAGCATGTGTTTTTGTTTTTAATCCTAGATGCAGGTCCACCACTGACACGCAATTGGGCCTGTAGTTTGTTTCATCCTAGTTGCAGTGCAAGTCCACCCTCGACTTGCAACTGGAGCATGAGTTTTTGGTATTCATCCGAGTTATAAGTCCATCGTTGACATAAAACTGGGTATGTAGCTTGTCACATCCTAGTTGCAAGTCAACCCTTGACTCGCAAATAGGCTCGTAGTTTCCTAGTTGTCCCAGGTGCAAGTCCACCCTCAACTCGCAATTGGGCTCGTAGTTGTCAGACTTGCAAGCCCACCCTCGACCCGCAACTGGAGCGTGTGCTTCTGTTTTCATCGTAGTTGCAAGTCTACCCTTGACTCGTAACTAGTACCATATGTTGGGGAACATAGTAATTTCAAAAAAAAATCCTACGCACACATAGGATCATGGTGATGCATAGCAACAAGAGGGGATAGACGGAGAGTGTGTCCACGTACCCTCGTAGACCGAATGCGGAAGCGTTAGCACAACGCGGTTGATGTAGTCATACGTCTTCACGATCCGACCGATCCAAGTACCGAACGCACGGCACCTCCGAGTTCTGCACACGTTCAACTCGATGACGTCTCGCGAGCTCCGATCCAGCAAAGCTTCACAGGAGAGTTTCGTCAGCACAACGGTGTGGTGATGGTGATGATGATGCTACCGACGCAGGGCTTCGTCTAAGAACGCTACGATATGATCGAGGTGGATTATGGTGGAGGGGGGCATCGCACACGGCTAAGAGATCAATGATCAATTGTTGTGTCTCCAAGGCCCCCCCCCCCCCCCCCCCCCCCCCGTATATAAAGGAGTGGAGGAGGGGGAGGGCCGGCCCTCTCTATGGCGCGCCCTAGGGGAGTCCTACTCCCACTGGGAGTAGGATTCCTCCTTTCCTAGTAGAACTAGGAGCCCTTCCAAGTAGTAGGAGTAGGAGAGAAGGAAAGGGAAAAGAGAAGAGAAGGAAGGAGGGGGCACCGCCCCTCCCCCTAGTCCAATTCGGACTAAGCATTGGGGGGGTGCGCAGCCTCTCCTCTCTCTTTCCCCTAAATCCCAATAATCCCATCTACTCCCCGGTGAATTCCGTAACTCTCCGGTACACCGAAAAATACCCGAATCACTCGGAACCTTTCCGATGTCCGAATATAGTCATCCAATATATCGATCTTTACGTCTCGACCATTTCGAGACTCCTTGGCATGAAATAAGGAAATAAATAGTAACTTTATTATTGCCTCTAGGGCATATTTCCTTCATTCTCCCATTTGCACTAGAGTAAATAATCTAGTTCACATCGCCATGTGATTTAACACCAATAGTTCACATCACCATTTGATTAACACCCATAGTTCACATCGTCATGTGACCAACACCCAAAGGGTTTACTAGAGTCAATAATCTAGTTCACATCGCTATGTGATTAACACCCAAAGAGTACTAAGGTGTGATCATGTTTTGCTTGTGAGAGAAGTTTAGTCTACGGGTCTGCCACATTCAGATCCGTATGTATTTTGCAAATTTCTATGTCAATAATGCTCTGCACGGAGCTACTCTAGCTAATTGCTCCCACTTTTAAAATGTGTCCAGATTGAGACTTAGGTCATCTGGATCAGTGTCAAAATTTTCATCGACGTAACCCTTTACGACGAACCTTTAGTCACCTCCATAATCGAGAAACATATCCTTATTCCACTAAGGATAATTTTGACCGCTGTCCAGTGATCTACTCCTAGATCACTATTGTACTCCCTTACTAAACTCAGTGTAGGGTATACAATAGATCTGGTACATAGCATGGCATACTTTATAGAAACTATGGCTGAGGCATAGGGAATGACTTTCATTCTCTTTCTATCTTCTGCCGTGGTCGGGCTTTGAGTCTTACTCAATTTCACACCTTGTAACACAGGTAAGAACTCTTTCTTTGACTGTTCCATTTTGAACTACTTCAAAATCTTGTCAAGGTATGTACTCATTGAAAAAACTTATCAAGCGTCTTGATCTATCTCGATAGATCTTGATGCTCAATATGTAAGTAGCTTCACCAAGGTCTTTATTTGAAAAACTCCTTTCAAATACTCCTTTATACTTTTCAGAAAATTCTACATTATTTCCGATCAACAATATGTCATTCACATATATTTATCAGAAATGTTGTAGTGCTCCCACTCACTTTCTTGTAAATACAGGCTTCACCACAAGTCTGTATAAAACTATATGCTTTGATCAACTCATCAAAGCATATATTCCAACTCTGAGATGCTTGCACTAGTCCATAGATGGATCGCTGGAGCTTGCACATTTTGTTAGCACCTTTAGGATCGACAAAACCTTTTGGTTGCATCATATACAACTCTTCTTTAAGAAATCCATTAAGGAATGTAGTTTTGACATCCATTTGCCAGATTTCATAAAATGTGGCAATTTGCTAACATGACTCAAGTACACTTAAGCATCGCTACGAGTGAGAAAATCTCATCGTAGTCAACACCTTGAACTTTATCAAAACCTTTTTCGACAAGTCTAGCTTTGTAGATAGTAACACTACTATCAGCGTCTGTCTTCCTCTTGAAGATCCATATATTTTCTGTGGCTTGCTGATCATCGAGAAAGTCAACCAAAGTCCACACTTTGTTCTCATACATGGATCCCATCTCAGATTTCATGGTCTCAAGCCATTTCACAGAATCTGGGCTTGATACGTCTCCAACGGATCTATAATTTTTGATTGCTCCATGCTATATTATCTACTATTTTGGACATTATTGGGCTTTATTATCCACTTTTATATTATTTTTGGAACTAACCTATTAACCGGAGGCCCATCCCAGAATTGTTGTTTTTTGCCTGTTTAGGGTTTTGAAGAAAAGGAATATCAAACGGAGTCCAAACGGAATGAAACCTTCGGGAATGTGATTTTCTCATCGAATACAACTCAGGAGACTTGGACCCTACGTCAAGACACGTAACAGGAGGCCACGAGGTAGGGGGCGCGCCTACCCCCCCCCCCCCCAGGCACGCCCTCCACCCTCATGGGCCCACTATTGCTCCACCGACATACTTCTTCCTCCTATATATATCCACGTACCCCCAAACGATCAGAGCTGGAGCCAAAACCCTAATTCCACCGCCGTAACTTTCTGTATCCACGAGATCCCATCTTGGGGCCTGTTCCGGAGCTCCGCCAGAGGGGGCATCGATCACGGAGGGCTTCTACATCAACACCATAGCCCCTCCGATGAAGTGTGAGTAGTTTACCTCAGACCTACGGGCACTAGTAGAAAAAGGGTCTTCTGTCCCGGTTGGTAAGGGCCTTTCGTCCTGGTTTTTGAATCGGGACTAAAGGGTCGTTACTAATGCCCTGGCCCTTTATTCCTAGTTCAAACAGGAACCGGGACAGATGGGCCTCCATGTGGCCAGTGCGCCGAGCCCAGGCAGGAGGGCCTTTGGTCCCGGTTGGTGGCACCAACCGGGACCAATAGGCATCCACGCGTCAGCATTTCAGGGGCTGAGGTTTTTGTTTTTTTTTTGCCTTTGGTCCCGGCTGGTGGCACCAACCGGGACCAATAGGCATCCACGCGCCAGCATTTCAGGGGCTGAGGTTTTTGTTTTTTTAAGGGGGTGGGGGGGTTGGGGGTTTTGGGAGGTTAATTTAGGTGTTTCATATATTGTGTTAGCTAGCTAATTAATAGAGAGAAGTGTCCTCTCTTATGTCCGTGCTTGGTCGACGCTACGTACTATATACGTATAGAGAGGACTAGACACCTAGCTAGCTAGTAAGCAAACGAAGGAAATGGAAGATCGTCATGAACATGTATGCATACAGGGAGAAGTAATATCGACCACCTCTCCTTCTCCGAGAGATTGGTCGAACAACAAGTTCTCGTATATCTATCCAACACTACCGGCTACATATACACAATAATTATCTCTTACAATATAATCTCCTAATTATATACGAACACAGGATCCACATAGTATTCTCCGTCTTCAGGGATCACGTGGTCAAGGAAGAATGCCGCCAATTCCTCTTGAATTGCTCGCATACGAGCTGGTGCTAGGAGTTCATCCCGCATACGAAAGATCTAATTTGAAGAAGGGGGTCAATACATACATATATATATATTTATATTTATATGTATATATGAATAAATGAAACTCAACACAAATGATGGTAATAAAATAAAATTGTGAATATTATTGCTTACGCACTTCATATTGTTCGTCAGAGTACCCTCGTTCACAGGTCGTGTGGCGGATGGACTCGCAAACATAGTATCCACAGAAATCATTCCCTTGTTCCTGCCACAACCACTTTACAAGAAAAAGAGGTCAATCAAACTGATAAGCAAGCATGCCAAATGGTATTGATGAAACTAGCGCTTGAATCACTAGGAGATGCGCGGAACATGTTATTATAGTACTTACTTTCGGGTGTCTAAATTGCAGCTTCTTCGGCAGTCCCGGAGCTTTTTTGGTGAATTTTCTCCAAACCCTGCCAGACAAAGAAAACAATTACTTGATATCAGGAAATGAACAAAGTTGCTGATATGGTGGATAATGATCGATTTAACTTACTTCTCGAGCATTTGAGTCATGTCTGCATAGTCCTAGGGATCTTTTCGTCTCGAGTCTAAGACGGTTACTAGTCCCTGCTCAAGCTTAATCTCTAGGAGAATATAGTGGAACCTGTGCACGCATGCATAACTCATCAATTACATTACTATAACCTGGACTAATAAGGGAAACCGAATATGCACAAGACAGTAACACTCACTTGAAATTGTAAGGAAAGAGTATTATATCTTTGTTTTCATTTATTACCAACGATCGTAGCAACTTGGCCTCGGTATCGTCGGCATGATATTTAACCTCAGTTGCATCTATGAGATTTGTGTTAATGAACCCAATATCACCGATTTGTCTTCTATTCAATTCGGCGATCTTCAATCTACATAATATAGTGAGGATAATTATAAATACATGCAATGAAAGAGCTGGCCTATATAGAGAGACTTAATGACAGAAGTAGTACTACTTACAGACAGTAGCAAGTGACCGTTGCTTTATCGAGGGCCTTTTGATTGAAAAACTGGAAGAACTCCTCAAATGGAACATTCAACAGTTCAATTCCAACGAGGTCATGCTCCTCTAACTCTCATCGTCAAAGTATTCCTCCCCCCAGACTCTCTATAGGTTTTCATGTACCAATCTTGGAATATTCGCATCATCGTTGTTAGAGATCCTTCATCTTTGACGAGAGGCTTCCCGTACTCGTATTTGTGTTCCTCCACCTCCAAGAACTCATAATGTACATCGTCGGGCAGGTAATCTCCAAGATTGCTATAACCGGGCACCATCCTTGGATCATTAGCAGGCACCTTGAGCGGGGGCACGATTGGTTCGCTTGTTCGCCGAGCTGGGGAATTTTTTTCCCAGCTCGTCGTTCTTTTAACCTTTGATCACTGACAGTACTTCCCAACCGCTCCGCTTCGACAAATGACTTTTCAATAATGCGCTCATAGTTGCCTTTCGGCGGAGACTTTGCTGGGTTTTTTCAGGGCAGCCAGAGTGCGCTTTGCTTTCACTGATCTACCTTCTCCTCCGGAGGTGGATGTTTCTTTGCTTTCACCCCTTCAAAGAAGTTCCTCACTTCTGCTCGTGCGATCTCGGTGTTCTCCTCCGGGGTCCTCTCGTATGGTAACTTCTCTGGAGTCTTCAGAGAAGGACCGAATCTGTATTGCCTCCCGCCTCTGGCTGTACTGCTAGACGCCGGCAGAGTAGACGGAGCGGCTGCGGCTGTATTCTTTCCTTGCTTAGGAGGAGGAGGAGAAGGACTACGACGCCCCGGAGCAGCCAGAGCGGCGGCAGGTCTCTTCCTCCCTTGCTGATGAGGCGGAGAAGGAGGAGGTTGGCTGCTCGGGCGCGCTGGCGCAGGCGGAGAAGGAGGCGGAGTGCCGCCACGCGCCGGAGAAGGAGGCCGAGTGTCCTGATCATCACTCGCCGGAGGAGGAGGCGGTGGAGGAGGCGGAGTGCCCTGACTGGCCGGAGGAGGAGGAGGCGGAGGCGTCCAGTTCGGAAGGTTGATGAGCACTGAGGGAGTCCTGGATTAGGGGGTATCCGGATAGCCGGACTATACCTTCAGCCGGACTCCTGGACTATGAAGATACAAGATTGAAGACTTCGTCCCATGTCCGGAAGGGACTTTCCTTGGCGTGGAAGGCAAGCTTGGCGATACGGATATGTAGATCTCCTACCATTGTAACCGACTTTGTGTAACCCTAACCCTCTCCGGTGTCTATATAAACCGGAGGGTTTTAGTCCGTAGGACGACATACCCAACAACAATCATACCATAGGCTAGCTTCTAGGGTTTAGCCTCTCCGATCTCGTGGTAGATCTACTCTTGTACTACCCATATCATCAATATTAATCAAGCAGGACGTAGGGTTTTACCTCCATCGAGAGGGCCCGAACCTGGGTAAAACTTCGTGTCTCTTGCCTCCTGTTACCATCCGGCCTAGACGCATAGTTCGGGACCCCCTACCCGAGATCCGCCGGTTTTGACACCGACATTGGTGCTTTCATTGAGAGTTCCTCTATGTCGTTGCCATCAGGAAGGATGCCTCGCCCCGTCTTTAAAGACGGCACCGTTGCTAAGGGAGCTTTGGCTGTCGGCCAAACCCTCCGGCTAGGTGGTTTTCTTATGACCGCCTGTTCGGCTTCTGCGTCGACGATGACCTCTCGAGCCATCGAAAACAATCTTCATGTCAGCTCGGAACTCGCCGAGCAGTTAGATCCAATGGAGCTCTCCTCCATAAACGAGCTCTTGGATTGCTTCGCCGCCCTAGGGGTCGCTATGGATTACGACCAGATTGGGCCTAAACCCGATCTGAGAGAGATTAACTCTCCCCAAGTCACCCATCACGTTGCCGTGGTAGAGGGACAGTGCGGCGACCCTTCATCTATCTTAAGGACTTGCTACGTCCGGATTCCCGATCCCTCCAAGCCGGATACCCGCGGAGGGGAGGATATCACTCAATACCTGAACTTAGAGTCAGGCGACGGGCTGGATTCATTGGACAAGATCCAGGAATCCAAATTTTCAAGTTCGTAAATTCCTCGGCCTCTGAGCCTCGGATGGGGTGAGGCTTCGGATTTAATTCCACCCACCCACCCCAACATAAGCGATCTATCCAAAATCAGGCAAGAGCCCGATGAAACAGTACATCATTACTGGGCCAGATTCCTCCTGGTTAAGAACAGGCTAAGGGACTGCCGCGAGGAAGATGCAATCTCAATCTTCTGCAATAATTGCACGGACGAGGGAATACTCAATGCCATAAGTCACCGTGATATTACACGCTTCGCTGACTTGGCGTCCATTGTACGAAAATACTGTGCGATGGAAAGCGCCTGGAAAACCAAAATAAAATTTTGGGACAATCCGGCCCTGAATACAAACCCAGTCCGAAATAAAAGGGTGCATCATCACCAGATACCCGGGTCAAGCACTAAAAAGCAAAAACCCTCTACAGGGCATGGAACCGTACTGGAAGGATGGCTCAATGGACCCTGTAAAATTCACAGTACAGAGGACGCCACACCAACTCACAGCCTTAGAGCATGTTGGATACTCCGGCAGGTGGCCAAAATTGGCGAAAATCTCCTAATTCCGGAGGCCACAAAAAGCCACCCCAGAGACACCAATACGGTATTAACAGTCTTCGAGACTTTCGCATCAAATAATATGCGAAAAAGGACACTCCGCAGCCTTGCCGAAGTCTACCAAGTAGCAACAATAAACCCATGGAGTGACACGGCTATTACCTTTAACGCCAGTGATGAACCTAAATTCCGAACAGCCCGAGCACCAGCCGCATTGGTCCTCAGTCCAATAGTGGACGGCTTTCGTCTTACCAAGGTACTCATGGACGGCGGCAGCGGATTGAACCTCATTTATGAGGAAACCCTTCAAAAAATGGAAATAGACTGGAACCGCATTGAGCAAAGCAACACAACCTTTAGAGGGATAATCCCCAGTCGGGAAGCGCGTTGTACAGGAAAAATCACACTAGATGTGGTGTTCGGCACGCAAGATAATTACAGGTCCGAAGAGGTCACGTTCCATGTGGCTCCGTTCAGCAGCGGTTATCACGCTCTGCTAGGGCGGGAAGCTTTACAATCTTCCAAGCAATACCCCATTACGGGTACATGAAGCTCAAGATGCCCGAGCCTAACGGGATCATCACTCTCGCTAGTGATCCGGACATAGCACTCCGCGCCGAAAACAAGACAGTTGCACTGGCCCTCGAGGCACTATCCTAAGCCCTAGCGGCTGAGGAATTGACTGCGCTGTGCTCTACGGTGAATAGGGACGATGTGGTACTCGACAAAAGATCCAAGTCCACCTCCTTTAAATCGGTGGACGAAATAGTCAAATTCCAAGTCCATCCAACGGACCCCAATAAAACAGCTTCCATCCGGGCACAGTTAAACCCTGATATAGACGCTGCACTGCGAGAGTTCCTACGAGAGAACTGGGACATTTTCGCCTGGCACCCTTCAGACATGCCAGGAATCCCACGCAGGCTGGCCGAGCATAGCTTAAATATCCAAACAGGATTCAAACCTGTCAAACAGGCTCTTCGGCGTTTTTCTGAACCTAAGAGACAGGCCATGGGAGAGGAGCTAGCAAAGCTATTGGAGGCCGGATTCATCAGAGATATAAAACATCCGGACTGGCTAGAAAACCTGGTGATGGTACCAAAGAAGGACAAATCCTGGCGCCTGTGTGTTGATTTTAAAGACCTTAACAAAGCTTTCCCAAAGGATCCCTTCCCCCTCCCCCGCATCGATCAAATTATCGACGCTACCGCAGGACACGATTCGTTGTGTTTCCTCGACGCATATTCTGGCTAGCATCAAATCAAGATGGCAAAACCAGACCAAGCCGCAACGGCATTTATCACACCATACGGCCCATTCTGCTTCAACACGATGCCCTTCGGGCTCAAAAACGCCGGCGCAACATATCAACGCATGATTCAGACATGTCTGGCAAACCAGATCGGCAAAACAGTGGAGGCATATGTAGATGATGTGGTCGTCAAAACAAGACATGTCGAATCTCTAGTAAATGACTTGAGGCTCACATTTGATAACCTCCGAACATACGACATCAAGCTCAACCCAGAAAAATGCGTTTTCGGCGTTCCAGCTGGAAAGCTCTTGGGCTTCATTTTATCCGGTAGAGGAATTGAAGCAAATCCAGCCAAGATCCGAGCTCTGTCGCAACTGGATATCCCAAAGGACCTCAAACAAATACAAAAGTTAACAGGATGCATGGCGACTCTAAGCCACTTTATCTCCCGCTTGGGAGAAAAGGCCCTACCCCTTTACCGCCTCCTTCGGCGCACCGAACACTTCGAATGGACGGATGCAGCCACGGCCGGACTCGACAAAATAAAAGCCATACTGACAACAAACCCAGTCCTGGCCGCGCCAAACATTGGCGAACCAATGCTATTATACATTGTAGCAACACATCAGGTTGTAAGCGCAGTACTCATCGTCGAACGAGAAACGGACGGACACAAATTCCCCCTTCAAAAGTCGGTCTATTATGTGTCCACTGTCCTCACTCCCTGCAAATCACAGTACCCGCATTATCAAAAGATTGCATACGCGGTATTCATGGCATCCCGGAAGCTACGACACTACTTTCAAGAGTGTTCAATAACAGTAGCCTCGGAAGTGCCACTTAACGATATTATAAACAACCATGACGCAACGGGCCGGATTGCAAAATGGGCCATTGAGCTCCTCCCGTTCGACATAACTTATAAGCCACGGCAAGCCATCAAGTCGCAAGTCTTGGCCGACTTCGTCGCAGAATGGACGGAGGCCCAACTCCCTAAAGAGTACGGCACATATTCAAATTGGATCATGCATTTCGACGGCTCCAAGATGTTGGCCGGACTGGGGGCTGGCGTCGTTTTGACGTCCCCCACAGGAGACACAGTTCAATACGTACTCCAGATTATGTACACGGACTCCAACAATGCAGCCGAATATGAGGCCCTTTTACATGGTCTCCGGATGGAAGTATCCATGGGCATTCAATGCCTAGAGGTGCGCGGGGACTCGAACCTTGCAATATCCCAAATAAATGGAGACTTCGATGCCAAGGATCCAAAAATGGCAGCTTACCGCAACGCCGTCCTAAAAATGTCAGCTCGGTTCGAAGGGCTTGAATTCCACCATGTAGCCCGGGAAAATAATCAGGCGGCAGATGTCCTGGCACGCATCGGTGCAAAACGCGATGTAGTCCCCCCCCCCCAACATCTTCTTGGAAAGGCTGTTCAAGCCATCCATAGTATGGGAAGGGGAGCCAAACAATAACAGCCCGGACCCAACCGCACTGCCCGACACCGAACATTCCGACACAATTGGAGGCTCTGCCAATGAAATAACACCTTCAGCCCACGTAATAATGGCCGTTATCACCCCGTGGACGGAACCATTCCTCGCCTACCTTACTAGGCAGGAACTCCCTGAGGACCAAAATGAGGCACGCTGCATAGTGCGGCGATCCAAAGCTTACAAAGTCCACGAGGGGGAGCTTTATAAGAAAAGCACTACCGGAGTCCTTCAAAGGTGCATCTCCGAAGAGGAAGGGCGGAACCTCCTGGCTGAAATTCATGTCGGACTTGGCGGTCATCACACGGCAGCTCGGTCCCTTGTAAGCAAGGCCTTCCGTATAGGCTTTTATTGGCCGACGGCCCGGGAAGACGCCCAGGACTTAGTCCAACGATGCACCGGTTGCCAACTCTTTGCAAACCAAAGCCATATGCCACCCACCGCCCTCCAAACTATCCCCATCACTTGGCCCTTCGCGGTCTGGGGGCTTGACATGGTTGGACCCCTTAAAGGCGGCACCCACAAGCAAAAATACTTACTGGTCATGGTGGATAAGTTCACCAAATGGATAGAAGCCAAGCCTGTTAAGACTACCGAATCCGGACCGGTGATAGACTTTATATCCGGGGTTGTACACTGTTACGGCGTCCCTCACAGCATCATCACGGATAACGGCACGAACTTTACGGCCGACGAGGTAAAACTCTGGTGCAAAAACATGGGCATCAAGCTCGATTATGCTTCCGTCTATCACCCACAAACTAACGGCCAGGTCGAACATGAAAATGGTCTTATCATGAGCGGCATCAAACCCAGATTAGTGCGGTACCTCAAGGAATCTAACACGCACTGGGTAGAGGAGCTCGACTCCGTACACTAGGGGCTGCGGACCACGCCGAATCTCACCACCGGATACACACCATTCTTTATGGTGTACGGCGCAGAGGCAGTTTTGCCTTGCGACATAATTCATGACTCACCTCGAGTGCGCATGTATGAAGAAAGAGAAGCCGAGCTCGATTGGCAGGACAGCTTGGACGCATTGGAGGAGGAGCGTGACGTGGCAACAACCCGTTCCGCATTCTATCAACAGCAGGCTCGAAGATACCAAAGCAGAGAAGTACGGGCCAAAAATTACAACGTTCGTGAATTAGTTCTATGACTACCGGACAAGAAAAAGGACAAACTCAAGCCCAAGTGGAAAGGTCCCTTCATAATTGACCAAGTCCTGACTGGTGGAGCGTACCGCCTGTGAGATGCATCGGATAACCGACTCGAGCCGAACCCATGGAACGCAACCCGTCTCCGAAGATTCTATGCCTAGCGCCGGACTCTGTGTTCGTCTCCTTCCTCTGTCCATTTTTTATATACTTTCTGTCTTACATTCCTCTTCTCTCTCTCTCTCTCTCTCTCTCTCTCTCTCTCTCTCTTATAGCCTTTAAAGGCTCATAAAGTGACGCGCTATCCGCGCTCATTAAACCTGGGGGCTTCTTTAAATAGAAGCTTATTTATACGGGCTCCATGCCCAACACATGTGTCACACTTCCGCATGTACCTTTTATTCACCATTATATGCATCGATATGACTTAAGTTTTGGCCAAGCTGGGTTGCCTGGCTCCTGTGCTTACCCCTACGTTCCCGATTGTTCGGCTAGGTGGTAAAGCGAGCACCTCTGCGATTGTTACTGCCGGGTCAGCCGGACGTGTACCTCAGACTGGATGAAGCCGAAAGCTAGCGTTCTTAAGGGAATATTCGGTCGGTGAACTAAAGATGATCCTTTTTTTATCTATACGCCCCCAGATGTTTTTCCTGCGTTTCTTTTCGCAGCATAGACATGCACTTTAGGGCATGCCTCCCAGGGAAAGGAACCCCTAACGAAACTATTCTCCCTGGAAGATGTTTCTTACTAACCATGTAATATAACATAACTAGTCGGGCACTTGTCTGTTCACGCACTAATGACCCCTACGCCTGGTCTCCATGCATTCCCCGGTTCCTATATAACCGCATGGGAATTCAGACACACTCCGGACCGTCAGGTCCCGAGGCTGAAGCGAAAAGGTCGGCCATGACAAATGATCTACAATCCGGCTAGAAGGCATTATAAATGTCAATTAAATTACATAGTCATTTTGACTGATTGTATTCCTCTTCAATACCATCTAACAGGCTGTCTAATTTACAGTCCTGCTGGGAATACTTTGCTGCCAACTCTACTTGGCCGTATACTAAGCTTACAGGGATCTCCTTCCCATCGGGCCCTACAGGACCGAACTCGGCCATGTGGTTGGGGTCAGCCTTTGTGTACCGCGTCTTCACCATGGCCCAGGCCTCCCTAGCGCCTTGACGGCGGGCCGATATCTTCCATAATCGGAAGCGCCGCCGTGCTCCCTTTAGCTTCTCCGCAAGCTCTCCAAGACCTTCGGGCAAGGAGATGGATGGCCACAGGGCCTGGGCGACGCCTTGCATCGCCTGCCGAACTCGATCGAGCAGTTGCGAGAGCTCGGGAAGAAGGTCACCCGTAGAACCGGGCATCTCCTTTGCAGGACGACCTGTTAGCACACCTACAGACATTGCTCTGTTAGTCGACTTCCCCGCCGAACTTTCTTTCAAAGGTTCGTTCAAGCACTTACTAAATATGCCGCGCCGAAGCCGCTGATTCTCCTTCACGGAGTCTGACAGCTGGGCACGAACATCTTTCAGCTCCACGCCTAGCTTGGTGTTGGCATCTTGGAGATCGTTCTTCTCCCGCCTCACCTTTGTCAGCACCTTCTCACTAGCCTTTAGCTGGCGTAGGAGGTGTTGCCTTTCCGGATTCAATCCGGCGCCATCTGCAATTTCATTTGTCAGATTCGCACCCATGTCGTGCTTCGCAAAATACTTATCTCTCGAAGTGTATATTACCAGAGGGGGTCTCCTTGGGCTCCCCTGCTGCGGCTAGTGCGGCCTCAAGTTGGGCTTTGCACTCTTCCAGCTCCTTGGATAGTAGGGAATTCTTTTCTATAAGAACATGCATAACAAATGATCCTTAAGTCAGTTATTCTAACTGTTTCAAGTCTCGGGGGCTACTGGTATATATATAATTACCAAAATTTTATTACCCGTATGTCCTTTACATATTGCTCCGTGGCTCTGGCTAGACCATTTTGAGCGGCACGGAGGTACGCGTCTCCCGAGTTGAAGGCATCTAACGCCCCTTGGGAGAAACAAGAGTCGCGAAGAATTGTCCGGCGACGCCTGTGGTTCATGGCACTCTCCACCTCAGAGTTGGTGGCAGACAACCCGTCCACATCCTCCGTCGGAGGAGCGTCTGGCGCGCGCCTTGTGTTCGCCTCCGCCTCCGGACCAGGCTTTGGAGCCTGGCTGGTGGAGGCGCTATTGGTGGCCTCTCTGGATATAGTCTGGCGAGGTCTCTTTGTCCTGAAGAGAGCATGAGTGTCAATGTGCCTCGAAGGTATAACACCTGGGATAAGGGGGCGCGCCATACCTTTGCGTTGACGCCTCGGTCCGGACTGCACTTCTTTTCTGCCCACGGGGCCCTGCGACCCCTTGTTGTCTTGTCGCCGCAGGTTCGGCCTTCTGCCTCAAAAACCTCCGCTGCAAAGTTCGGTTGTAATCAGGAAACTGAAAACACGAGAGGGCGGACACCTATTCGGGGTACTGGGACTTCGATCTTAGTTACCTAGGAGGCTGGGATTAGCCCTGGGTAGTCGGCCGTAATGGCCACCAAGGCGTTGTCCTTGCTCGATTGATGGAACACTCCATCAATCAGCTCCACAGATATGTCCGGATCCTCTTGAGAGGCCGGGTCGAGGGACCGTCCTGGGTCCTCGGGTTGTGGAGGAGGGCTGCTTATTTCCTTAACAGCCCGGCGCAGTTCCTGCGTTAAAGTCGTCAGACTGAATATTTAACAATGGGAATACAAAACGGATGGGCAAGTAAATATGACCGCTTACCCAGCTTGGGGGATTGTGCATAGAGAATCCACCCTGTGAGTTGACGCGGAGAAATTCCTCCTCTTCTCCCTTATACAAAGTGGGCAAGATCTTTAGTAGAGCGGCAGCTGAATCCGGCCCCTTACGGCCGTAGCGGGTGGCGTCGTCCTCCCCATTGAAGTCCCACATGGGGTGGCTTCTATACTGAAGCGGATGCACCCCCCGCATGATGCATTCAGCCATAACCCCGATCATGGTCAGTCCGGAATGGGATAACAATCTTATTCGGCCCATCAGGTAAATGATGTCCCTGTCACTTTCCCTCTGAGGGCTCCGTGGACGCCAGCTTAGGCGCTTCTTTAAGGGAGCACTGTCGAACTCAGGGAGGCCAATCCGAACAGGATCCGGCAGCGGGACATCCTCTATATAAAACCATTAAGAAGGCCAGTCTTTGGACGCCTTCTTTGGAGTTTCGGATAGATATCCGGTCCCGGCGATGCGCCACGCTTCGGCTCCGCCCACTTGATACATTGACCCCTCCTTAGAGCGGGGCACAAGGCAGAATAACCTTTTCCATAGCCCGAAATGAGCCTCGATACCCAAAAACAGCTCGCAGAGGGCTACGAAGCCCGCGATATGCAATACGGAGGCAGGCGTGAGATTGTGTAGCTGGAGGCCGTAGAACTCCAGCAGCCCCCGGAGAAATGGATGGATTGGAAACCCGAGCCCCCTTATTAAATAAGGGACAAGGCATACCCGCTCTCCTTTGGAGGGATTGGGGGCACTCTCCGCTTGCTTTCCGCCGTTATAGATGGCAAGACCGGCTCGAACCGGGATCATATAGGCCGGGGGGAGAAACCCCTTGGTCTGGAGCATCACTAGCTCGCTATGCAGGATGGAGCATCTCTCCCAATATCCAGGCTGAGGGCTGGAAGGGCGAAAGGAGGAGTTGCGATGGCTGGCCATGGTGGAATGGACCTTTGTCGGATGCACTCTGATGAACACTCGCGAAGGGGGGAAGATGTGGTTTGGATCTAAATCCTCGTCCCCTTAAATAGGGCGGCTCATTTACGCGGCTAGGGGTGTGAATGTAAAAACACTCAGACTTTTCATATTCGTTTGACACGTGGGAAACGGACATTATTGGGCGTAGAAGCCAAGGAGCACAACATCTACAAGAAACCGGACTTTATTCAACAGGTACACGGAATTTGGAGGAGAACCCACCTTGCAATGCTGAAGACAATCTGCGCGCCGGACTCATCGTCATTGAAGCCTAGTTCGGGGGCTACTGAGGGAGTCCTAGATTAGGGGGTGTTCGGATAGCCGGACTATACCTTTAGCCGGACTCCTGGACTATGAAGATACAAGATTGAAGACTTTGTCCCGTGTCCGGAAGGGACTTTCCTTGGCGTGGAAGGCAAGCTTCGCGATACGGATATGTAGATCTCCTACCATTGTAACCGACTTTGTGTAACCCTAACCCTCTCCGGTGTCTATATAAACCAGAGGGTTTTAGTCCGTAGGAGGACATACCCAACAACAATCATACCATAGGCTAGCTTCTAGGGTTTAGCCTCTCCGATCTCGTGGTAGATCTACTCTTGTACTACCCATATCATCAATATTAATCAAGCAGGACGTAGGGTTTTACCTCCATCGAGAGGGCCAGAACCTGGGTAAAACTTCGTGTCCCTTGCCTCCTGTTACCATCCGGCCTAGACGCACAGTTCGGGACCCCCTACCCAAGATCCGCCGGTTTTGACACCGACAAGCACCGTCCGCCATAGGCATGGAGTCTTCAGAGCAGAACTCAACCGAGTCTCCCCTTCACTGGTAGGGTGGTCAAGCTGGAGGTCCTCAAATCCCTCCGTTATTTCATCCACCATCACCCTAGCATATACTTCTGGAATCGGCCGGCAGTGAAAAGTTGCGCCGGGTTCAGTAGGAAAAACAGAGCCAACAGCCGCCTTGACCTTCAAATTCATCCATTGCGTCATAAGGTGGCAATTTTGAGACTCCGTGATAGCATCCACGGGATAGCTGGCGGGAGCCGTCAAGAAGGATATGCTAGGGTGATGGCATAACGGAGGAAATAGCTGGCAGGAGCCGTCAAGATGGATAGCTGGCAGGAGCCGTCAAGAAGGATGCCTATTGGTCCCGGTTGGTGCCACCAACCGAGACCAAAGGTCTCTTTTCAGCAGCCCAAAGGGCGGGAAGTGGAGGCCTTTGGTCCCGGTTGGTGCCACCAACCGGGACTAAAGGGGGGCTTTGGTCCCGGCTGGTGCCACGAACCGTGACCAATGCACCCCTTTAGTCTCAGTTGGTGGCACCAACCGGGACCGAAGGCCTTGTGCTGCCCCGCATCAAAAGTTTAGTAGCACCTCGCTAGCTGAGAGAGCTCGAGAGTGGTTTATAAGCCCCACTGCGGCTGCCCTCTAAAGCTCCTCTCAAATGCAGGCTTACGGGCCTAATCTTACACTATGCTGTCTGTGAGCCTATTGGGCCTTCTGCGGGCCTGAATCCTGGCACAGGTTGGGTTTCTAGTCGTATTTAGGCCATGGTGGCCCAATAGGTAGAAGTTTTTTTATTTTTTTCCAGTTTTTTTGTTTTGTTTTTTGCATTATTTATTTTCTTTTGTTTCTTGCTTTATTTTTTTATTCTTTTTGCTTTTAGTTTTAGAAAATTTATAAACTTTCTCTTAGTGCCATTAGTTTTCATATTTGAATATTTAAAATTTGAATTCTTTGAAATTCATGTGAATCACAAGTTTGTGATTAACTTTACTAGAAATATAGTTTTTCCAGTTTTTTTGTATTGTTTTCTGCATTATTTATTTTCTTTTGTTTTTTGCTTTATTTTTTAATTATTTTTGCTTTTAGGTCAGAAAAATTATAAACTTTTTGTTAGTGCCATTAGTTTTCAAATTTGAATAGTTAAAATTTGAATTCTTTGAAATTTATGTGAATCACAAGTTTGTGATTAACTTTACTAGAAAAATAGTTTTTTCCTGTTTTTTTGTTTTGTTTTTTGCATTATTTATTTTCTTTTGTTTTTTGCTTTATTTTTTAATTCTTTTTGCTTTTAGGTCAGCAAAATTATAAACTTTCTGTTAGTGCCATTAGTTTTCAAATTTGAATAGTTAAAATTTGAATTCTTTGAAATTTGTGTGTTTGTGATTAACTTACTAAAAATGAGAATAGATGCGCTTATAGAGAAAATTCAACCTAAATTCACAGTAAATTTCTATGAATTTCAGACAAATTCACTCTGAATTTAGGTTAAACTTTTCTCTATTAGGGCATCTATTTTCACTCTGAGAGGAGCTCAACAAGGCAGAGAGGGAAGGGCTTATAAACCGGTGTGAGCCCCCTTCGGTTGGCGAGGTGGGACTAAACTTTGCCCGCAACAAGGACCAACCCTTTAGTCCCAGTTTGTGGCACAAATCGAGACTAATGGTCATGGGCCAAGGGCGAGGAGCATTGGTCCCAGTTGGTGCCACGAACCGGGACCAAAGGCCTTGCGCTGCCCGCGGCTAAAAGTTTAGTCCCACCTCGCTAGTTGAGAGGGGCTCGGAGTGGTTTATAAGCCCCACTGCGGCTGCCCTCTCGAGCTCCTCTCAAATGCAGGCTTACGGGTCTAATCTCACACTATGCTGTCTGTGGGCCTATTGGGCCTTCTGCGGGCCTGACTCCTGGCCCAGGTTGGGTTTCTAGTCGTATTCAGGCTGTGGTGGCCCAATAGGTGGCAGTTTTTTTTTCAGTTTTTTGTTTTGTTTTTGCATTATTATTATTTTTGTTTCTTGCTTTATTTTTTAATTTTTTTTGGTTTTAGGTCAGAAAAATTGTAAACTTTCTATTAGTGCCATTAGTTTTCAAATTTGAATAGTTAAAATTTGTTTGAATCACAAGTTTGTGATTAACTTTACTATAAAAATAGATTTTTTCCATTTTTTGCTTTGTTTTTTGCATTATTTATTTTCTTTTGTTTTTTGCTTTTTTTAATTCTTTTTGCATTTAGGTCAGCAAAATTATAAACTTTCTATTAGTGCCATTAGTTTTAGAAAAATTATAAACTTTCTGTTAGTGCCATTAGTTTTCAAATTTGAATAGTTAAAATTTGAATTCTTTGAAATTTGTGTGAATCACAAGATTGTGATTAACTTTACTATAAAAATAGTTTTTTCCAGCTTTTTTGTTTTCTTTTTTGCATTATTTATTTTCTTTTGTTTTTTGCTTTATTTTTTAATTCTTTTTGCTTTTAGGTCAGAAAAATTATAAACTTTCTGTTAGTGACATTAGTTTTAGAAAAAAAATTAAAAACTTTCTGTTAGTGCCATTAGTTCTCAAATTTGAATATTTAAAATTTGAATAATGGTATTACGAGGGCCGAACCATAAGACATTAAAGCATTTCAAATGAAGTCTGAAAAAGTTGAAAGTTGGCATGCTATCATAATTTCACCCACATAGCATGTGCATGTACAAAACAGACAATGGTATCATACTCGTCTGTTACAAAGTTGGCATGGTATCATCATAATAGTTGCGGGAGAAAGTCTTCACTTTTAATTTCTTCGCTTGTGTCATTTGATTATTGCGCTGTAACCATGGATAATCTTCATCGTTTATAGCTTGGGTTAGCCTTGACTTTGAAGGGAGGAATTTCATGAAACTTTTCATAATCTTCAGACATGTCTGTCTTGCCCTCCACTCCCACGATGTCCCTTTTTTCTGAAAGAACTATGTGGCGCTTTGGCTCATCGTATGATGTATTCGCTTCCTTATCTTTTATTTTTCTCGGTTTGGTAGACATGTCCTTCACATAGATAACCTGTGCCACATCATTGGCTAGGACGAAGGGTTCGTCTGCATACGCAAGATTGTTGAGATCCACTGTTGTCATTCCGTACTGTGGGTCTACCTGTACCCCGCCTCCTGACAGATTGACCCATTTGCACTTAAACAAAGGGACCTTAAAATCATGTATGTAGTCAAGTTCCCATATGTCGACTATGTAACCATAATATGTGTCCTTTCCCCTCTCGGTTGCTGCATCAAAGCGGACACCGCTGTTTTGGTTGGTGCTCTTTTGATCTTGGGCGATCGTGTAAAATGTATTCCCATTTATCTTGTATCCTTTGTAAGTCAATACAGTCAAAGATGGTCCCCTGGACAACAAGTACAGCTCATCACAAACAGTGTTGTCACCTCTGAGACGTGTTTCCAACCAACTGCTGAAAGTCCTGATGTGTTCACATGTAATCCAGTCGTCGCACTGCTCCGGGTGTTTGGAGCGCAGACTGTTCTTGTGTTCATCGACATACGGGGTCACCAAGGTAGAGTTCTGTAGAACTATGTAGTGTGCTTGAGACCAAGAATATCCATCCCTGCATATTATTGAGGCCCCTCCCAACGTGCATTTTCCAGTCAGTCTCCCCTCATACCATGATTTAGGGAGACCTATCTTCTTTAGGCCAGGAATGAAGTCAACACAAAACCCAATGACATCCTCTGTTTGATGGCCCATGGAGATGCTTCCTTCTGGCCTAGCGCGGTTACGGACATATTTCTTTAGGACTCCCATGAACCTCTCAAAGCGGAACATATTGTGTAGAAATACGGACCCCGGAATGACAATCTCGTCGACTAGATGAACTAGGACGTGCGTCGTGATATTGAAGAAGGATTGTGGGAACACCACCTCGAAACTGACAAGACATTGAGCCACATCACTCCTTAGCCTTGGTACAATTTCTGGATCGATCACCTTCTGAGATATTGCATTGAGGAATGCACATAGCTTCACAATGGCTAATCGGACGTTTTCCGGTAGAAGCCCCCTCAATGCAACCGGAAGCAACTACATCATAATCACGTGGCAATCATGAGACTTTAGGTTCTGGAACTTTTTCTCTAGCATATTTATTATTCCCTTTATATTCAACGAGAAGCCAGTCATGACCTTCATACTAAGCAGGCATTCAAAGAAGATTTATTTCTCTTCTTTCGTAAGAGCGTAGCTGGCAGGACCTTTATACTGCCTCGGAGGCATGCCATCTTTTTCGTGCAAATGTTGCAGGTCCTCCCGTGCCTCAGGTGTATCTTTTGTCTTCCCATACACGCCCAAGAAGCCTAGAAGGTTCACGCAAAGGTTCTTCGTCACGTGCATCACGTCGATTAAAGAGCGGACCTCTAGGTCTTTCCAGTAGGGTAGGTCCCAAAATATAGATTTCTTCTTCCACATGGGTGTGTGTCCCTCAGCGTCATTTGGAACAACTAGTCCGCCGGGACCCTTTCCAAAGATTACGTGTAAATCATTGACCATAGCAAGTACGTGATCACCGGTACGCATGGCGGGCTTCTTCCGGTGATCTGCCTCGCCTTTGAAATGCTTGCCTTTCTTTCGACATTGATGGTTGGTCGGAAGAAATCGACGATGGCTCAGGTACACATTCTTCCTGCATTTGTCCAGGTATATACTTTCAGTTTCTTCTAAACAGTGCGTGCATGCGTGGTATCCCTTGTTTGTCTGTCCTGAAAGGTTACTGAGAGCGGGCCAATCGTTGATGGTTACAAACAGCAACGCGTGCAGGTTAAATTCCACCTGTTTGTGCTCATCCCACGTACGTACACCGTTTCCATTCCACAGCTGTAAAAGTTCTTCAACTAATGGCCTTAGGAACACATCAATGTCGTTGCCGGGTTGCTTAGGGCCTTGGATGAGAATTGGCATCATAATGAACTTCCGCTTCATGCACATCCAAGGAGGAAGGTTATACATACATAGAGTCACGGGCTAGGTGCTGTGATTGCTGCTCTGCTCCCCGAAAGGATTAATGCCATCTGCGCTTAAACCAAACCATACGTTCCTTGGGTCACTTGCAAACTCATGCCAGTACTTTCTCTCGATTTTTCTCTATTGTGACCCATCAGCGGGTGCTCTCAACTTCCCGTCTTTCTTACGGTCCTCACTATGCCATCGCACCAACTTGGCATGCTCTTCGTTTCTGAATAGACGTTTCAACTATGGTATTATAGGAGCATACCACATCACCTTCACAGGAACCCTCTTCCTGGGATGCTCACTATCAACATCACCAGGGTCATCTCGTCTGATCTTATACCGCAATGCACCGCATACCGGGCATGCGTTCAGATCCTTGTACGCACCGCGGTAGAGGATGCAGTCATTAGGGCATGCATGTATCTTCTGCACCTCCAATCCTAGAGGGCATATGACCTTCTTTGTTGCGTATGTACTGTCGGGCAATTCGTTATCCTTTGGAAGCTTCTTCTTCAATATTTTCAGTAGCTTCTCAAATCCTTTGTCAGGCACAGCATTCTCTGCCTTCCACTACAGCAATTCCAGTACGGTACCGAGCTTTGTGTTGCCATCTTCGCAATTGGCGTACAGCCCTTTTTTGTGATCCTCTAACATGCGATCGAACTTCAGCTTCTCCTTTTGACTTTCGCATTGCGTCCTTGCATCGACAATGACCCGGCGGAGATCATCATCATCGGGCACATCGTCTGGTTCCTCATGATCTTCAGCAGCTTCCCCTGTTGTAGCATCATTGGGCACATCGCCTGGTTCCTCTTGATCTTCAGCAGCTTCCCCCGTTGCAGCATCACCATATTCAGGGGGCACATAGTTGTCGTCGTCCTCTTCTTCTTCACCATCTTCCATCATAACCCCTATTTCTCCATGCCGCGACCAAACATTATAGTGTGGCATGAAACCATTGTAAAGCAGGTGGGTGCGAAGGATTTTCCGGTCAGAGTAAGACTTCGTATTCCCACATTTAGGGCATGGACAACACATCAAACCATTCTGCTTGTTTGCCTCAGCCACTTCGAGAAAATCATGCACGCCCTTAATGTACTCGGAGGTGTGTCTGTCACCGTACATCCATTGCCAGTTCATCTATGTGCATTATATATAATTAAGTGTGTCAAAAACCATTATAGAACATCATGAATAGATAATTAAGTGACCAAATTAATAGAAGTTCATCATCACATTAAAACCAAAGTACATACATAGTTCTCATCTAACAACATATAGCTCTCCAGAGCATCTAATTAATTAAACCATACATTGAAACTATGTAAAATATTTCAATGTGAAAACAAATGCGATCATAATCGCAACCAAGGTAACAATTGATCCAACGGCATAATGATACCAAGCCTCGGTATGAATGGCATATTTTCTAATCTTTCTCATCTTCAACCGCATTGCATCCATCTTGATCTTGTGATCATCGACGACATCCGCAACATGCAACTCCAATATCATCTTCTCCTCCTCATTTTTTTGATTTTTTCCTTCAAGTAATTGTTTTCTTCTTCAACTAAATTTAACCTCTCGACAATAGGGTCGGTTGGAATTTCCGGTTCAACTACCTCCTAGATAAATAAAATCTATGTCACGTTGGTCGGCATAATTGTCATAAACAATAAATGAACCAAATAGTTATAAAAAGATAATATATACCACATCCGAATCATAGCCAGGACGAGGGCCGACAGGGGCGGATACCAAAACCATCACACTATATAATAACAAGCAATAATAAAAGTAAGAAAATTAGGCAAGTATCTATCTAGCTAAAGTAAGAATTTTTTTTCTTTCAGAAAGAAGATAAGAACAAGAGGCTCACCACGGTGGTGCCGGCGATGAGATTGGTGCGGGCGATCCACGGCGGTGAAGACGGGAGTGGGACGTGACGGGCCGCTAAACCTAGACAAACCTCGAGGAAAATGGAGCTTTGAGATTGAGCTTCAAGAGGAGAAAGCTTAACTAGTGTGGCTCGGGCATTTCATCGAACACCTCATGTGCATAGGAGGTGAGCTAGAGCACCACAAAGCTCTCCCCTCGCCAACCAGAAAAAATAGAGCAGTGTGGAGTGCTCTGCTCGCCGGCGGGTGGGTATATATGCCACCTCATTGGTCCCGGTTCGTGGCATGAACCGGGACTAAAGGTAAGCCTGTGGTCCCGGTTCAAGCCACCAACCGGGAGAAATGGTGGTGGGCCAGGAGCGAGGCCCATTGGTCCCGGTTCGTCCCACCAACTGGGACCAAAGGGGCATGACGAACCGGGACCAATGCCCCCACGAGGCCCGGCAGGCCCCTGGCCTCACGAACCGGGACAGATGGCCCCATGGGTCCCGGTTATGGACTGAACCGGGACTAATGGGCCACCTCGGCCTGGACCAAAGCCCTGTTTTCTACTAGTGGGGTCCATAGTTAGTAGCTAGATGGCTTCTTCTCTCTTTTTGGATCTCAATACAATGTTCTCCCCCTCTCTTGTGGAGATCTATTCGATGTAATCTTATTTTTGCGGTGTGTTTGTTGAGATCGATGAATTGTGGGTTTATGATCAAGTCTATCTATGAATAATATTTGAATCTTCTCTGAATTCTTTTATGTATGATTGGTTATCTTTGCAAGTCTCTTCGAATTATCAGTTTGGTTTGGCCTACTAGATTGATCTTTCTTGCAATGGGAGAAGTGCTTAGCTTTGGGTTCAATCTTGCGGTGTCCTTTCCCGGTGACAGTAAGGGCAGCAAGGCACGTATTGTATTGTTGCCATCGAGGATAACAAGATGGGGTTTTCTTCATATTGCATGAGTCTATCCCTCTACATCATGTCATCTTGCTTAAGGCGTTACTCTGTTTTTAACTTAATACTCTAGATGCATGCTGGATAGCGGTCGATGAGTGGAGTAATAGTAGTAGATGCAGGCAAGAGTCGGTCTACTTGTCTCGGACGTGATGCCTATATACATGATCATACCTAGATATTCTCATAACTATGCTCAATTCTATCAATTGCTCAACAGTAATTTGTTCACCCACCGTAGATACTTATGCTCTCGAGAGAAGCTACTAGTGAAACCTATGGCCCCCGGGTCTATCTTTATCATATCAATCTCCTACTACTTAGTTATTTACTTTGCTTTTATTTTACTTTGCAGCTTTATCATAAATATACCAAAAATATTATCTTATCATATCTATCAGATATCACTCTCGTAAGTGGCCCTATAGGGATTGACAGCCCCTATTTGCGCTGGTTGCGAGGATTTATTTGTTTTGTGCAGGTGCGAGGGACTCTCGCGTAGCCTCCTACTGGATTGATACCTTGGTTCTCAAAAACTAAGGGAAATACTTATGCTACTTTGCTGCATCATCCCTTCCTCTTCGGGGAAAACCAACGCAGTGCTAAAAGAGGTAGCAGGGCTCATCATCGCTTCCTCATAGTTCGTAGGTTCGTCATGCTCAATCAACATGACCTCCAGAACAGGATTACTGTACCACTCTGGTGCAGATCTCACTCTTGTTGACCTACGAGGTTCGGTAGTAACTTGATCTGAAGTGACATGATCATCATCATTAGCTTCCTCACTAATTGGTGTAGGAGTCGCAGAAACAGATTTCTGTGATGAACTACTTTCTAATAAGGGAGCAGGTACAGTTACCTCATCAAGTTCTACTTTCCTCCCACTCACTTCTCTCGAGAGAAACTCCTTCTCTAGAAAGGATCCATTCACAGCAACAAATATCTTGCCTTCGGATTTGTGATAGAAGGTGTACCCAACAATTACTTTTGGGTATCCTATGAAGACGCACTTCTCCGACTTGGGTTTGAGCTTATCAGGATGAAACTTTTATCACATAAGCATCGCAACCCCAAACTTTCAGAAACGACAGCTTAGGTTTCTTGCTAAACCACGGTTCATACGGTGTCGCCTCAATGGATTTAGATGGTGCCCTTTTTAATGTGAATGTAGTTGTCTCTAATGCATAACCCCGAAACGATAGTGGTAAATCGGTAAGAGACATCATAGATTGCACTATATCAAATAAAGTATGGTTATGACGTTCGGACACACCATTACGCTGTGGTGTTCCAGGTGGCATGAGTTTGTGAAACTATTCCATATTGTTTTGATTGAAGATCAAACTCGTAACTCAAATATTCGCCTCTGTGATTAGATCGTAGAAACTTTATTTTCTTGTTACGATGATTTTCCACTTCACTCTGAAATTCTTTAAACTTTTCAAATGTTTCAGACTTATGTTAGTTCAAGTAGATATACCTGTATCTACTCAAATTATCTGTGAAGGTCAGAAAATAACGATACCCACAGCGAGCCTCAACACTCATCGGACCTCATACATCAGTATGTATTATATCCAATAAGTCAGTTGCTCGCTCCATTGTTCTGGAGAACGGAGTCTTAGTCATCTTTGCCCATGAGGCATGGTTCGCAAGCATCAACTGATTCATAATCAAGTGATTCCAACAGCCCATCAGCATGGATTTTCTTCATGTGCTTTACACCAATATGACCTAAACGGCAGTGCCACAAATAAGTTGCACTATCATTATTAACTTTGCATCTTTTGGCTTCAATATTATGAATATGTGTATCACTACGATCGAGATTCAACAAACCATTTTCATTGGGTGTATAACCATAGAAGGTTTTATTCATGTAAACAGAATAACAATTATTATCTAACTTAAATGAATAACTGTATTGTGATAAACATAATCAAATCATATTCATGCTCAACGCAAACACCAAATAACACTTATTTAGGTTCAACACTAATCCCGAAAGTATAGGGAGTGTGCTATGATGATCATATCATTCTTGGAACTACTACCAACACACATCGTTATTTCATCCTTAACTAGTCTCTATTCATTCTGCAACTCCCGTTTCAAGTTACTACTCTTAGCAACTGAACTAGTATCAAATACCGAGGGGTTGCTATAAACACTAGTAAAGTACACATCAATAACATGTATATCCAATATACCTTTGTTCACTTTGTCATCCTTCTTATCCGCCAAATACTTGGGGCAGTTCCGCTCCCAGTGACTAGTCCCTTTGCAGTAAAAGCACTTAGTCTCAGGCTTAGGTCCAGACTTGGGCTTCTTCACTTGAGCAGCAACTTTCTTGCCGTTCTTCTTGAAGTTCCCCTTCTTACCTTTGCCCTTTTCTTGAAACTAGTGGTCTTGTTAACCATCAACACCTGATGTTTTTCTTGATTTCTACCTTCGTCAATTTCAGCATCACGAAGAGCTTGGGAATCGTTTCCATTATCCCTTGCATATTATAGTTCATCACGAAGTTCTAGCAACTTTGTGATAGTCACTAGAGAACTCTGTCAATCACTATATTATCTGGAAGATTAACTCCGACTTGATTCAAGTGATTGTAGTACTCAAACAATCTGAGCACATGCTTACTGGTTGAGCAATTCTCCTCCATCTTGTAGGCAAAGTAATGTCAGGGGTCTCATACCTCTCGACACGGGCATGAGTATGAAATGCCAATTTCAACTCTTGGAACATCTTATATGCTCCGTGGCGTTCAAAACATTTTTGAAGTCCCAGTTCTAAGCCGTAAAGCATGGTGCACTAAACTATCAAGTAGTTATCATACCGAGATTTTGTCAAAATGTCTGCATCTGCTCCTGCAATAGTTCTGTCACCTAGCGGTGCATCAAGGACATAATACTTCTGTGCAGCAATGAGGATAATCCTCATATCATGGAGCTAGTCCACATTTTTGCTACTAACATCTTTCAACTTATTTTTCTCTAGGAACATATCAAAAAAATAAAACAGGGGAGCTGAACGCGAGCTATTGATCTACAACATAGATATGCTAATACTACCAGGACTAAGTTCATGATAAATTAAAGTTCAATTAATCATATTACTTAAGAACTCCCACTTAGATAGACATCCCTCTAATCATCTAAGTGATCACGTTATCCAAATCAACTAAACCATGTCCGATCATCACATGAGATGAAGTAGTTTTCAATGGTGAACATCACTATGTTGATCATATCTACTATATGATTCACGCTCGACCTTTCGGTCTCAGTGTTCAGAGACCATATCTGCATATGCTAGGCTCATCAAGTTTAACCCGAGTATTCTGCGTGTGTAAAACTATCTTACACCCATTGTAGATGAATGTTGAGATTATCACACCCGATCATCATGTGGTGTCTCGGCACGACGAACTTTGCACAGGTGCATACTCAGGGAGAACACTTTTACCTTGAAATTTAGTAAGGGATCATCTTATAAAGCTACCGCCGAACTAAGCAAAACAAGATGTATAAAAGATAAACATCACATGAATCATAATATGTGACATGATATGGCCATCATCATCTTGTGCTCTTGATGTCCATCTCCAAAGTACTATCATGATCTCCATTGTTACCGCCATGACACTATGATCTCCATCATCTTGATTTTTTTTATCAACGTGTCGTCACATGGTCGTCTCACCAGCTATTGCTTTTGCAACTATTGCTATCGCATAGCGATAAAGTAAAGCAATTACATAGCACTTGCATCTTATGCAAATAAAGAGACAACCATAAGGCTCCTGCCAGTAGCTGATAACTTTAACAAAACATGATCATCTCATACAACAATTTATATTTCATCACGTCTTGACCATATCACATCACAACATGCCCTACAAAAACAAGTTACACGTCCTCTACTTTGTTGTTGCAAGTTTTACGTGACTGCTATGGGCTGAGCAAGAACCGTTTACCTACGCATCAAAACCACAACGATAGTTTGTCAAGTTAGTGATATTTTAACCTTCACAAGGACCGGGCATAGCCACACTCGGTTCAACTAAAGTTGGAGAAACTAACACCCACCAGCCACCTGTGTGCAAAGCACGTCTAGAACCAGTCTCGCGTAAGCGTACGCGTAATGTCGGTCTGGGCCACTTCATCCAACAATACCGCCGAACCAAAGTATGACATGCTGGTAAGCAGTATGACTTGTATCACCGACAACTCACTTGTGTTCTACTCGTGCATATAACATCTACGCATAAACCTGGCTCGGATGCCACTGTTGGGGAACATAGTAATTTCAAAAAAAATCCTACGCACACACAGGTTCATGGTGATGCATAGCAACGAGAGGGGAGAGTGTGTCCACGTACCCTCGTAGACCGAATGCGGAAGAGTTAGCACAACGCAGTTGATGTAGTCGTACGTCTTCATGATCCGACCGATCCAAGTACCGAACGCACGGCACCTCCGAGTTCTACACACGTTCAACTCGATAACGTCCCGCGAGCTCCGATCTAGCAAAGCTTCACATGAGAGTTTCGTCAGCATGACGACGTGGTGACGGTGATGATGATGCTACCGACGCAGGACTTCGCCTAAGCACCGCTACGATATGATCGAGGTGGATTATGATGGAGGGGGGCACCGCACACGGCTAAGAGATCAATGATCAATTGTTGTGTCTCCAAGGGGTGCCCCCTCCCTGTATATAAAGGAGTGGAGGAGGGGGAGGACAGCCCTCTCTATGGCACGCCCTAGGGGAGTCCTACTCCCACCAGGAGTAGGATTACTTAGGATCCCTTCCAAGTAGTAGGAGTAGGAGAGAAGGAAAGGGAAAAGAGAAGAGAAGGAAGGAGGGGGCGCCGCCCCTCCCCCTAGTCCAATTCGGACTAAGCATTGGGGGGGGTGCAGCCTCTCCTCTCTCTTTCCCCTAAAGCCCAATAAGGCCCATATACTCCCCGGTGAATTCCCGTAACTCTCCGGTACTTCGAAAAATAACCGAATCACTCGGAACCTTTCCGATGTCCGAATATAGTCATCCAATATATCGATCTTTACATCTCGACCATTTTGAGACTCCTTGTGATGTCCCCGATCTCATCCGGGACTCCGAACTACCTTTGATACATCAAAACACATAAACTCATAATACAAATCGTCACCAAACATTAAGCGTGCTGACCCTACGGGTTCGGGAACTATGTAGACATGACCGAGACACGTCTCCGGTCAATAACCAATAGCGGAACCTGGATGCTCATATTGGCTCCTACATATTCTATGAAGATCTTTATCAGTCAAACCGCATAACAACATACGTTGTTCCCTTTGTCATCGGTATGTTACTTGCCCAAGATTCGATCGTCGGTATCTCAATACCTAGTTCAATCTCGTTACCGGAAAGTCTCTTTACTCGTTCTATAATACATCATCCCGCAACTAACTCATTAGTTACAATGCTTGCAAGGCTTATAGTGATGTTTATTACCGAGTGGGCCCAGAGATACCTCTTCGACGATCGGAGTGACAAATCCTAATCTCGAAATACGCCAACTCAACTAATACCTTCGGAGACACCTTAGAGCACCTTTATAATCACCCAGTTATGCTGTGAAGTTTGGTAGCACACAAAGTGTTCCTCCGGTAAATGGGAGTTGCATAATCTCATAGTCATACGAACATGTATAAGTCATGAAGAAAGCAATAGCAACATAGTAAACGATCAAGTGCTAAGCTAACGGAATGGGTCAAGTCAATCACATCATTCTCCTAATGATGTGATCCCGTTAATCAAATGACAACTCATGTCTATGGTTAGGAAACTTAACCATCTTTGATTAACGAGCTAGTCAAGTAGAGGCATACTAGTGATACTATGTTTGTCTATGTATTCACACATGTATTATGTTTCCGGTTAATACAATTCTAGCATGAATAATAAACATTTATCATGAAATAAGGAAATAAATAGTAACTTTATTATTGCCTCTAGGGCATATTTCCTTCATTCTCCCATTTGCACTAGAGTCAATAATCTAGTTCACATCGCCATGTGATTTAACACCAATAGTTCACATCACCATTTGATTAACACCCATAGTTCACATCGTCATGTGACCAACACCCAAAGGGTTTACTAGAGTCAATAATCTAGTTCACATCGCTATGTGTTAACACCCAAAGAGTACTACGGTGTGATCATGTTTTGCTTGTGAGAGAAGTTTGGTCTACGGGTCTGCCACATTCAGATCCGTGTGTATTTTGCAAATTTCTATGTCAACAATGCTCTGCATGGAGCTACTCTAGCTAATTGCTCCCACTTTTAAAATGTATCCAGATTGAGACTTAGAGTCATCTAGATCAGTGTCAAAATTTGCATCGACGTAACCCTTTACGAGAACCTTTAGTCACCTCCATAATCGAGAAATATATCCTTATTCCACTAAGGATAATTTGTACCGCTGTCCAGTGATCTACTCCTAGATCACTATTGTACTCCCTTGCTAAACTCAGTGTAGGATATACAATAGATCTGGTACACAGCATGGCATACTTTATAGAAACTATGGCTGAGGCATAGGGAATGACTTTCATTCTCCTTCTATCTTCTACCGTGGTCGGGCTTTGAGTCTTACTCAATTTCATACCTTGTAACACAGGTAAGAACTCTTTCTTTGACTGTTCCATTTTGAACTACTTCAAAATCTTGTCAAGGTATGTACTCATTGAAAAAACTTATCAAACGTCTTGATCTATCTCAATAGATCTTGATGCTCAATATGTAAGTAGCTTCACCGAGGTCTTTATTTGAAAAACTCCTTTCAAATACTCCTTTATACTTTCCAGAAAATTCTACATTATTTCCGATCAACAATATGTCATTCACATATATTTATCAGAAATGTTGTAGTGCTCCCACTCACTTTCTTGAAAATACAGGCTTCACCACAAGTCTGTATAAAACTATATGCTTCGATCAACTCATCAAAGCGTATATTCCAACTCTGAGATGCTTGCACCAGTCCATAGATGGATCGCTGGAGCTTGCACATTTTGTTAGCACCTTTAGGATCGACAAAACCTTCTGGTTGCTTCATATACAACTCTTCTTTAAGAAATCCATTAAGGAATGTAGTTTTGACATCCATTTGCCAGATTTCATAAAATGTGGCAATTTGCTAACATGAATCGGGTAGACTTAAGCATCGCTACGAGTGAGAAAATCTCATCGTAGTCAACACCTTGGACTTTGGCAAAACCTTTTTCGACAAGTCTAACTTTGTAGATAGTAACAGTACTATCAGCGTTTGTCTTCCTCTTGAAAATCCATATATTTTCTATGGCTTGCCGATCATCGGGTAAGTCAACCAAAGTCCACACTTTGTTCTCATACATGGATCCCATCTCAGATTTCATGGTCTCAAGCCATTTTGCATAATCTGGGCTTGATACGTCTCCAACGTATCTATAATTTTTGATTGCTCCATGCTATATTATCTACTATTTTGGACATTATTGGGCTTTAGTATCCACTTTTATATTATTTTTGGGACTAACCTATTAACCGGAGGCCCAGCCCAGAATTGCTGTTTTTTGCCTGTTTTAGGGTTTCGAAGAAAAGGAATATCAAACGGAATGAAACCTTCGGGAGCATGATTTTCTCATCGAATACAACTCGGGAGACTTGGACCCTACGTCAAGACACGTAACAAGAGGCCACGAGGTAGGGGCGCGCCTACCCCCCCCCCCCCAGGCGCTGTTGGAAATATGCCCTAGAGGCAATAATAAATTAGTTATTATTATATTATATTTCATTGTTCATGATAATCATTTATTATCCATGCTAGAATTGTATTGATAGGAAACTCAGATACATGTGTGGATACATAGACAACACCATGTCCCTAGTAAGCCTCTAGTTGACTAGCTCGTTGATCAATAGATGGTTACGATTTCCTGACCATGGACATTGGATGTCGTTGATAACGGGATCACATCATTAGGAGAATGATGTGATGGACAAGACCCAATCCTAAGCCTAGCACAAAGATCATGTAGTTCGTATGCTAAAGCTTTTCTAATGTCAAGTATCATTTCCTTAGACCATGAGATTGTGCAACTCCCGGATACCGTAGGAGTGTTTTGGGTGTGCCAAATGTCACAACGTAACTGGGTGGCTATAAAGGTACACTACAGGTATCTTCGAAAGTGTCTGTTGGGTTGGCACGAATCGAGACTGGGATTTGTCACTCCGTGTAAACGGAGAGGTATCTCTGGGCCCACTCGATAGGACATCATCATAATGTGCACAATGTGACCAAGGAGTTGATCACGGGATCATGTGTTACGGAACGAGTAGAGAGACTTGCCGGTAATGAGATTGAACAAGGTATCGGATACCAATGATCGAATCTCGGGCAAGTACAATACCGCTGGACAAAGGGAATTGTATACGGGATTGATTGAATCCTCGACATCGTGGTTCATCCGATGAGATCATCGTGGAACATGTGGGAGCCAACATGGGTATCCAGATCCCGCTGTTGGTTATTGGCCGGAGAGTTGTCTCGGTCATGTCTGCATGGTCCCCGAACCCGTAGGGTCTACACACTTAAGGTTCGGTGACGCTAGAGTTGTTATGAGAAATAGTATGTGGTTACCGAAGGTTGTTTGGAGTCCCGGATGAGATCCCGGAAATGACGAGGAGCTCCGGAATGGTCCGGAGGTGAAGATCGGTATATTGGAAGAAGGGTATTGGAGTCCGGAATTGTTCCGGGGGTACTAGGTGATGACCAGCGTGTCCGAAAGGGGTTTCAGAGGCCCCGGAAAGCGTTGGGGGGGCTTATGGGCCAAGGGGAGAGTGCACATCAGCCCACTAAGGGGCTGAGCGCCCCTCCCACCCCATCTCACGTAACCAGGAGAGGTGGGGGCGCCACCCCTAGGGTAGCCACCCCTCCCGGCTTGGGGGGCAAGTTTCCTAGGGGGTGGGGGCGCCCAAACCCATCTAGGGTTTCCCCTGTGGCCGCCGCCCCTCCCCTAGGGAACCCTAGGGTGCCTCCCCCTCCTCCCTTCCCCCTATATATAGTGAGGGAGAGAGAGGGCAGCCTCACCCCTTCCCCTGGCGCAGCCCTCTTCCTCCTCCAACACCTCATCCTCCTCCGTAGTGCTTGGCGAAGCCCTGCCGGAGAACCACGAGCTCCATCACCACCACGCCGTCGTGCTGTCGGAGTTTTCACTCAACTTCTCCTCTCACCTTGCTGGATCAAGGAGGAGACGTCTCCCAACCGTACGTGTGTTGAACGCGGAGGTGCCGTCCGTTCGGCGCTAGGATCATCGGTGATTTGGATCACGACGAGTACGACTCCATCAACCCCGTTCACTTGAACGCTTCCGCTTAGTGATCTACAAGGGTATGTAGATGCACTCTCCTTCCCCTCGTTGCTAGATTACTCCATAGATTGATCTTGGTGATGCGTAGAAAATTTTAAATTTCTGCTACGATCCCCAACAGTGGCATCATGAGCTAGGTCTATGCGTAGTTTCTATGCACGAGTAGAACACAAAGCAGTTGTGGGTGTCGATATTGTCAATTTACTTGTCGTTACTAGTTTTATCTTGATTCGGCGGCATCGTGGGATGAAGCGGCCCGGACCGACCTTACACGTACGCTTACGTGAGACTGGTTCCACCGACTGACATGCACAAGTTGCATAAGGTGGCTAGCGGGTGTCTGTCTCTCCCACTTTAGTCGGATCGGATTCGATGAAAAGGGTCCTTATGAAGGGTAAATAGAAATTGGCATATCACGTTGTGGTTTTCGCGTAGGTAAGAAACATTCTTGCTAGAAACCTATAGCAGCCACGTAAAAACTTGCAACAACAATTAGAGGACGTCCAACTTGTTTTTGCAGCATATGCCTTGTGATGTGATATGGCCAAAAGGATGTGATGAATGATATATGTGATGTATGAGATTGATCATGTTCTTGTAATAGGAATCACGACTTGCATGTCGATGAGTATGACAACCAGCAGGAGCCATAGGAGTTGTCTTAATTTATTTATGACCTGCATGTCAACATAAACGTCATGTAATTACTTTACTTTATTGCTAAAGCGTTAGCCACAGTAGTAGAATTAATAGATGACGAGACAACTTCAAGAAGACACGATGATGGAGATCATGATGATGGAGATCATGGTGTCATGCCGGTGACAATGATGATCATGGAGCCCCGAAGATGGAGATCAAAAGGAGCAAAATGATATTGGCCATATCATGTCACTATTTGATTGCATGTGATGTTTATCATGTTTTACATCTTATTTGCTTAGAACGACGGTAGCTTAAATAAGATGATCCCTCGTAATAATTTCAAGAAAGTGTTCCCCCTAACTGTGCACCGTTGCGAAGGTTCGTTGTTTCGAAGCACCACGTGATGATCGGGTGTGATAGATTCTAATGTTCGAATACAACGGGTGTAAGCCAGATTTACACACGCAATACACTTAGGTTGACTTGACGAGCCTAGCATGTACAGACATGGCCTCGGAACACGGAAGACCGAAAGGTCGAGCATGAGTCATATAGAAGATACGATCAACATGAAGATGTTCACCGATGTTGGCTAGTCTGTCTCACGTGATGATCGGACACGGCCTAGTTAACTCGGATCATGTTTCACTTAGATGACTAGAGGGATGTCTATCTGAGTGGGAGTTCATTAAATAATTTGATTAGATGAACTCAATTATCATGAACATAGTCTAAATTGTCTTTGCAAATATGTTGTAGATAAATAGCTCATGTTGTAGCTCCCTGTTTCAATACGTTCCTAGAGAAATATTAAGTTGAAAGATATTGTAAGCAATGATGCAGACTAGGTCCGTAGTCCGAGGAGTGTCCTCACTGCTACACAGAAGGCTTACGTCTTTGATGCACCGCTCGATGTGCAAACCCCTACAACGTCGTCTGTGGATGTTGTGAACACCTGACAGACACATCCTGATGACTACTTGATAGTTTAGTGCACCATACTTTACGGCTTAGAAACGGGATTCCAATGACGTTTTGAACGCCATAGAAAATATGAGATGTTCCAAGAGCTGAAATTGGGATTTCAGGCTCATGCCCGTGTTGAGAGGTGTGAGACCTCTGACAAGTTCTTTTGCCAACAAGATGGAGGAGAATAGCTCAACTAGTGAGCATGTGCTCAGAATGTCTGGATGCTACAATCACTTAAATCAAGTGGGAGTTAAACTTCCAGATAAGATAGTGATTGATAGAGTTCTCTAGCCACTATCACTAAGCTACTAGATCTTCATGATGAACTGTGACATGCAAGGGATGGAGTTGATCCCGGAGTTGTTCGCGGTGCTTAAGACCGCAAAAGGTAGAAATCAAGAAAGGAGCATCAAGTGTTGATGGTTTAACAAGACCACTGGTTTCAAGAAGGGCAAGGGCTAGAAGGGAAACTTCATGGATGGCAAACCAGTTGCCGCTCCAGTGAAAGAACCCAAGGTTGAACCCAAACCCGAGACTAAGTGCTTCTATTGTAAGGGGAACGGTCACTGGTAGCGGAACTACCCCAAATACATGGTAGATAAGAAGGCTGGCAACTTCAACAAAGTATATACGTGTTATTAATGTGTACCTCACTAGTATTCCTGGTAGCACGTGGGTATTGGATACCGATTCAGTTACTATTATTGGTGACTTGAAGCAAAAGCTATGGACTAAACAGAGACTAGCTAAGGGCGAGGTGACGATGTGTGTTGGAAGTGTTTCCAAAGTTTATGAGATCACCATCGCACGCTCCATCTGCCTTCGGGACTAGTATTGAACCTAGATAAATGTTATCAGGTGTCTACGTTGAGCATGAATATGATTAGATCGTGTTCATTGCAATACGGTTATTCATTTAAATTAGAGAATAATGGTTATTCTGTTTACATGAATGATACCTTTCATGGTCATGCACCCTATGTGAATGGTTCATTGAATCTCGGTCGTGGTAATACACATGTTCACGCCAAAAGATGTAGAGTTAATAATGATAGTACCACTTTCTCGTGGCACTGTCGCTTAGGTCATATTGGCGTAAGATGCATGAAGAAACTCCATGTCGATGGATGTTTGGAGTCACTTGATTTTGAATCACTTGACACATGCGAGCCATGCCTCATGGGCAGGATGACTAAGACCCCGTTTTCAGGTACAATGAAACGGGCAAGTGACTTGTTCGAAATCATGCATGCTGATGCGTGTGATCCAATGAGAATTGAAGCGTGCGGTGGATATCGCTATTTTCTCATCTTCACTGACGATTTGGGTAGATATAGGTATATCTACTTAATGAAGCACAAGTCTGAAACGTTTGAAAAAGTTCAAGCGATTTCAGAGTGAAGTTAAGAATCATCATAACAATAAGATCATGTTCCTACGATCTGATCAAAAGGGGATTTTCTGAGTTATGAGTTTGGCAATCACTTAAGACATTGTGGAATTGTTTCACAATTGAAGCCACCTGGAGCACCACAGGGTAATGGTGTGTCCAGACGTCGTAATCGAACCTTATGAAACATGGTGCGATCTATGATGTCTCTTACCGATCTACCGCTATTATTTTGAGGTTATGCATTAGAGACAGCTGCATTCACTTTAGATAGGACACCATATAAGTCTGTTGAGACGACGCTGTATGAACATTGGTTTGGCAAGAAACCAAAGTTGTCGTTTCGTAATGTTTGGGGCTACGATGCTTAAGGCTTCAGCCGGAGAAGCTCGAAGCCAAAGCGGACAAACACATCTTCATAGGATACCCAAAGGTGACAGTTGGGTACACCTTCTATCTCAGATCCGAGGGCAAATTGTTTGTCGCTAAGAATGGGTCCTTTCTCGAGAAGGATTTTCTCTCGAAAGAATTGAGTGGGAGGAAGATAAAACTTGATGAGGTTGTCGAACCTTTACTTCAACCAAAGAGTGATGCAACATAGAAAGATGTTTTCTGTGGAGCCTACGTCTGTTGAATAGGAAGTTAATGATAGTGATCATGAAGCTTTAGATCAAGTTGCTATCGAACCTCGTAGGTCGACAAGGATATGTACTACTCCTGAGTGGTACGGTAATCCTGTCTCAGATATCATGTTGTTAGACAACAATGAACCTACGAGCTATGGAGAAGCGATGGTGGGCCCGTATTTTGACAAATGGTTAGAAGCCATGAAATCCGAGATAGGATCCATATATCAGAACAAAGTATGGACTTTGGTGGACTTGCCCGTTGATCGGCAAGCCATTGAGATAAATGGATCTTTAAGAAGAAGACGGACGTGGGCGGTAATGTTACTGTCTATGAAGCTCGACTTGTGGGAAAGAAACTTTTCACAAGTTCAAGGAGTTGACTACGATGAGAATTTCTCACCCGTAGCGATGCTTAAGTCCGTCGGAATCATGTTAGCATTAGCTGTATTTTTCGATTATGAAATCTTACAGATGGATGTCAAAACAAGTTTTCTTACCGGTTTTCGTAAGAAAAGTTGTATGTGATACAATAAAAGGTTTTGTCGATCCTAAGGATGCTAAAAGGTATGCTGGCTCCAGCGATCCTTCTATGGACTAGAGCAAGCATCTCGGTGTCAGAATATATGCTTTGATGGAGTGATCAAAGCTTTTAGGTTTATACAATGTTTGTTAGAAACTTGTATTTACAAGAAAGTGAGTGGGAGCACTACAACATTTCTGATAAGTATATGTGGATGACATATTGTAGATCCGAAATAATGTAGAATTTCTGGAAAGCATAAACGGTTGTTTGAAGAGTGTTTTTCAAAGGAAGACCTGGATAAAGCTGCTTACATATTGGGCATCAAGATCTATAGAGATAGATCAAGACGCCTGATGATACTTTCAAAGAACGCACACCTTGACATGTTTTTGAAGGAGTTCAAAATAGATCAATCAAAGAAGGGGTTCTTACCTGAGTTGTAAGGTGTGAAGTTGAGTAAGACTCAAAGATTGACCACGGCAAAAGAAAGAGGAACGACGAAGGTCGTCCCCTATGCTTTTGTCTAGGCTCTATACGGTATGCCATGCTGAAGTACCGCACCTGATGTGTGCCTTGCCATATGTCTGGCAAGAGGGTACAAAGGTGATCTAGGGGTAGATCACCAGATAGCGGTCAAAAATTATCCTTAGAGGAATAAGGAAATGTTTCTCGGTTATGGAGGTGATAAAGAGTTTGACGTAAAGAGTTATGTCGATGCAAGCTTAACACCTATCCGGATATCTCTAAGTAGAGATACCGGATACGTATAATGGAGCAACAACTTGGAATAGCTCCAAGTGGAACGTGGTAGCAGCATCTACGATATGACATAAAGTTTTGCAAAATACATAGGGATCTGAATATGGCAAGACCCGTTGACTACAACCTCTCTCACAAGCATAACATGATCAAACCTAGAACTCTTTGAGTGTTTATCACATAGTGATGTGAACTAGATCATTGAGTCTAGTAGACTCTTGGATGTTGGTCACATGGTTATGTGACCTGTGAGTGTTAATCACATGGCGATGTGAACTAGATTATTGACTCTAGTGCAAGTGGGAGACTGTTGGAAATATGCCCTAGAGGCAATAATAAATTAGTTATTATTATATTATATTTCATTGTTCATGATAATCGTTTATTATCCATGCTAGAATTGTATTGATAGAAAACTCAGATACATGTGTGGATACATAGACAACACCATGTCCCTAGTAAGCCTCTAGTTGACTAGCTCGTTGATCAATAGATGGTTACGGTTTCCTGACCATGCACATTGGATGTCGTTGATAACGGGATCACATCATTAGCAGAATGATGTGATGGACAAGACCCAATCCTAAGCCTAGAACAAAGATCCTGTAGTTCGTATGCTAAAGCTTTTCTAATGTCAAGTATCATTTCCTTAGACCATGAGATTGTGCAACTCCTGGATACTGTAGGAGTGCTTTGGGTGTGCCAAACGTCACAACGTAATTGGGTGGCTATAAAGGTACACTACAGGTATCTCCGAAAGTGTCTGTTGGGTTGGCACGAATCGAGACTGGGATTTGTCACTCCGTGTAAACAGAGAGGTATCTCTGGGCCCACTCGTTAGGACATCATCATAATGTGCACAATGTAACCAAGGAGTTGATCACGGGATGATGTGTTACGGAACAAGTAAAGAGACTTGCCGGTAACGAGATTGAACAACGTATCGGATACCGACGATCGAATCTCGGGCAAGTACAATACCGCTGGACAAAGGGAATTGTATACGGGATTGATTGAATCCTCGACATCGTGGTTCATCCGATGAGATCATCGTGGAACATGTGGGAGCCAACATGGGTATCCAGATCCCGCTGTTGGTTATTGGCCGGAGAGTTGTCTCGGTCATGTCTGCATGGTCCCCGAACCCGTAGGGTCTACACACTTAAGGTTCGGTGACGCTAGAGTTGTTATGAGAAATAGTATGTGGTTACCGAAGGTTGTTTGGAGTCCCGGATGAGATCCCGGAAATGACGAGGAGCTCCGGAATGGTCCGGAGGTGAAGATCGGTATATTGGAAGAAGGGTATTGGAGTCCGGAATTGTTCCGGGGGTACTAGGTGATGACCAGCGTGTCCGAAAGGGGTTTCAGAGGCCCCGGAAAGCGTTGGGGGGGCTTATGGGCCAAGGGGAGAGTGCACATCAGCCCACTAAGGGGCTGAGCGCCCCTCCCACCCCATCTCACGTAACCAGGAGAGGTGGGGGCGCCACCCCTAGGGCAGCCGCCCCTCCCGGCTTGGGGGGCAAGTTTCCTAGGGGGTGGGGGCGCCCAAACCCATCTAGGGTTTCCCCTGTGGCCGCCGCCCCTCCCCTAGGGAACCCTAGGGAGCCTCCCCCTCCTCCCTTCCCCCTATATATAGTGAGGGAGAGAGAGCGCAGCCGCACCCCTTCCCCTGGCACAGCCCTCTTCCTCCTCCAACACCTCATCCTCCTCCGTAGTGCTTGGCGAAGCCCTGCCGGAGAACCACGAGCTCCATCACCACCACGCCATCATGTTGTCGGAGTTTTCCCTCAACTTCTCCTCTCACCTTGCTGGATCAAGAAGGAGGAGACGTCTCCCAACCGTACGTGTGTTGAACGCGGAGGTGTCGTCCGTTCGGCGCTAGGATCATCGGTGATTTGGATCACGACGAGTACGACTCCATCAACCCCATTCACTTGAACGCTTCCGCTTAATGATCTACAAGGGTATGTAGATGCACTCTCCTTGCCCTCGTTGCTAGATTACTCCATAGATTGATCTTGGTGATGCGTAGAAAATTTTAAATTTCTGCTACGATCCCCAACAGGCGCGCCCTCCACCCTCGTGGGCCCACTGTTGTTCCACCTACGTACTTCTTCCTCCTATATATATCCACGTACCCCCAAACGATCAGAGACGGAGCCAAATCCCTAATTCCACCGCCGTAACTTTTTGTATCCACGAGATCCCATCTTGGGGCCTGTTCCGGAGCTCCGCCGAAGGGGGCATCGATCACGGAGGGCTTCTACATCAACACCATAGCCCCTCCGATGAAGTGTGAGTAGTTTACCTCAGACATACGGGTCCATAGTTAGTAGCTAGATAGCTTCTTCTCTCTTTTTGGATCTCAATACAATGTTCTCCCCCTCTCTTGTGGAGATCTATTCGATGTAATCTTCTTTTTGCGGTGTGTTTGTTGAGACCGATGAATTGTGGGTTTATGATCAAGTCTATCTATGAATAATATTTGAATCTTCTCTGAATTCTTTTATGTATGATTGGTTATCTTTGCAAGTCTCTTCGAATTATCAGTTTGGTTTGGCCTACTAGATTGATCTTTCTTGCAATGGGAGAAGTGCTTAGCTTTGGGTTCAATCTTGCGGTGTCCTTTCCCGGTGACAGTAAGGGCAGCAAGGCACGTATTGTATTGTTGCCATCGAGGATAACAAGATGGGGTTTTCTTCATATTGCATGAGTCTATCCCTCTACATCATGTCATCTTGCTTAAGGCGTTACTCTGTTTTTAACTTAATACTCTAGATGCATGCTGGACAGCGATCGATGAGAGGAGTAATAGTAGTAGATGCAGGCAAGAGTCGGTCTACTTGTCTCGGACGTGATGCCTATATACATGATCATACCTAGATATTCTCATAACTATGCTCAATTCTGTCAATTGCTCAACAGTAATTTCTTCACCCACCGTAGAATACTTATGCTCTCAAGAGAAGCTACTAGTGAAACCTATGGCCCCCGGGTCTATCTTTATCATATCAATCTCCTACTACTTAGTTATTTACTTTGCTTTTATTTTACTTTGCAGCTTTATCATAAAAATACCAAAAATATTATCTTATCATATCTATCAGATCTCACTCTCATAAGTGGCCCTATAGGGATTGACAACCCCTATTTGTGCTTTGTGTAGGTGCGAGGGACTCGCGCGTAGCCTCCTACTGGACTGATACCTTGGTTCTCAAAAACTGAGGGAAATACTTATGCTACTTTCCTGCATCATCCCTTCCTCTTCGGGGAAAACCAACGCAGTGCTAAAAGAGGTAGCAGGGCTCATCATCGCTTCCTCATAGTTCGTAGGTTCGTCATGCTCAATCAACATGACCTCCAGAACAGGATTACTGTACCACTCTGGTGCAGATCTCACTCTGGTTGACCTACGAGGTTCGGTAGTAACTTGATCTGAAGTGACATGATCATCATCATTAGCTTCCTCACTAATTGGTGTAGGAGTCGCAGAAACAGATTTCTGTGATGAACTACTTTCTAATAAGGGAGCAGGTACAGTTACCTCATCAAGTTCTACTTTCCTCCCACTCACTTCTCTCGAGAGAAACTCCTTCTCTAGAAAGGATCCATTCTCAGCAACAAATATCTTGCCTTCGGATCTGTGATAGAAGGTGTACCCAACAGTTACTTTTGGGTATCCTATGAAGACGCACTTCTCCGACTTGGGTTTGAGCTTATCAAGATGAAACTTTTATCACATAAGCATCGCAACCCCAAACTTTAAGAAACGACAGCTTAGGTTTCTTGCTAAACCACAGTTCATACGGTGTCGTCTCAATGGATTTAGATGGTGCCCTTTTTAATGTGAATGCAGTTGTCTCTAATGCATAACCCCGAAACGATAGTGGTAAATCGGTAAGAGACATCATAGATTGCACTATATCAAATAAAGTACGGTTATGACGTTCGGACACACCATTATACTGTGGTGTTCCAGGTGGCATGAGTTTGTGAAACTATTCCACATTGTTTTAATTGAAGATCAAACTCGTAACTCAAATATTCGCCTCTGCGATCGGATCGTAGAAACTTTATTTTCTTGTTAAGATGATTTTCCACTTCACTCTGAAGTTCTTTAAACTTTTCAAATGTTTCAGACTTATGTTTCTTCAAGTACATATACCCATATCTGCTCAAATTATCTGTGAAGGTCAGAAAATAACGATACCCGCCGCGAGCCTCAACACTCATCGGACCTCATACATCAGTATGTATTATATCCAATAAGTCAGTTGCTCGCTCCATTGTTCTGGAGAATGGAGTCTTAGTCATCTTTGCCCATGAGGCATGGTTCGCAAGCATCAACTGATTCATAATCAAGTGATTCCAAAAGCCCATCAGCATGGATTTTCTTCATGCGCATTACACCAATATGACCTAAACGGCAGTGCCACAAATAAGTTGCACTATCATTATTAACATCTTTTTTAAGGAAATATGTCCTAGAGGCAATAATAAAGTTATTATTTATTTCCTTGTATCATGATAAATGTTTATTATTCATGCTAGAATTGTATTAACCATAAACATAATACATGTGTGAATACATAGACAAACAGAGTGTCACTAGTATGCCTCTACTTGACTAGCTCGTTGATCAAAGATGGTTATGTTTCCTAGCCATAGACATGAGTTGTCATTTGATTAACGGGATCACATCATTAGGAAAATGATGTGATTGACTTGACCCATTCCGTTAGCTTAGCACTTGATTGTTTAGTTTGTTGCTATTGCTTTATTCATAACTTATACATGTTCCTATGACTATGTGATTATGCAACTCCCGTTTACTGGAGGAACACTTTGTGTGCTACCAAACATCACAATGTAACTGGGTGATTATAAAGGTGCTCTACAGGTGTCTCTGAAGGTACTTGTTGGGTTGGCGTATTTCGAGATTAGGATTTGTCACTCCGATTGTCGGAGAGGTATCTCTGGGCGCTCACGGTAATGCACATCACTCAAGCCTTGCAAGCATTGCAACTAATAAGTTAGTTGCGGGATGATGTATTACGGAATGAGTAAAGAGACTTGCTGGTAACGAGATTGAACTAGGTATTGAGATACCGACGATCGAATCTCGGGCAAGTAACATACCGATGACAAAGGGAACAACGTATGTTGTTATGCGGTCTGACCGATAAAGATCTCCGTAGAATATGTAGGAGACAATATGAGCATCCAGGTTCCGTTATTGGTTATTGACCGGAGATGTGTCTCGGTCATGTCTACATAGTTCTCGAACCCGTAGGGTCCGCATGCTTAAAGTTCGGTGACAATCATAATTAGGGTTTTTGTGTTTTGATGTACCGAAGGTTGTTCGGAGTCCTGGATGTGATCACGGACATGACGAGGAGTCTCGAAATGGTCGAGACATAAAGATTGATATATTGGAAGCCTATATTTGGATATCAGAATCGTTCCGGGTGAAATCGGGATTTTACCGGAGTACCGGGGGGGTTACCGGACCCCCCCGGGGGGGGGGGGTTAATGGGCCTACATGGGCCCTAAGGGAGAAGAGGAGGGCCGGCCAGGGCAGGCCGCGCGCCCCCTCCCCCCAAGTCCAAATAGGACAAGGAAGGGGGGGCGGCGCCCCCCTTTCCTCTTTCCCCCTTCCCCTTTCCTTCTCCAACAAGGCAAGAGTGGGCAGTCCTACTCCCGATGGGAGTAGGACTCCTCCAGGCGCACCCCTAGGGGCCGGCCGCACCTCCCCCCTCCCTCCTTTATATACGGGGGCAAGGGGGCACCCCATGACACATAAGTTGATCTTCGTGATCGTTCCTTAGCCGTGTGTGGTGCCCCCTTCCACCATATTCCACCTCGGTCATATCGTAGCGGTGCTTAGGCGAAGCCCTGCGTCGGTAGAACATCATCAGCGTCATCACGCTGTCGTGCTGATGAAACTCTCCCTCAACACTCGGCTGGATCGGAGCTCGAGGGACGTCACCGAGTTGAATGTGTGCAGAACTCGGAGGTGCCGTACGTTCGGTACTTGGATCTGTCGGATCAGGAAGACGTACGACTACTTCCTCTATGTTGTGTCAATGCTTCCATTGCCGGTCTACGAGGGTACGTAGACAACACTCTCCCCTCTCATTGCTATGCATCACCATGATCTTGCGTGTGCATAGGAAAATTTATGAAATTACTACGTTCCCCAACACTTTTGGCTTCAATATTATGAATATGTGTATCACTATGATCGAGATTCGACAAACCATTTTCATTGGGTGTATAACCATAGAAGGTTTTATTCATGTAAACAGAATAACAATTATTCTCTAACTTAAGTGAATAATTGTATTGCAATAAACATGATCAAATCATATTCATGCTCAACGCAAACACCAAATAACACTTATTTAGGTTCATCACTAATCCCGAAAGAATAGGGAGTGTGCGATGATGATCATATCATTCTTGGAACTACTTCCAACACACATCATTATTTCATCCTTAACTAGTCTCTATTCATTCTGCAACTCCCGTTTCAAGTTACTACTCTTAGCAACTGAACTAGTATCAAATACCGAGGGGTTGCTATAAACACTAGTAAAGTACACATCAATAACATGTATATCCAATATACCTTTGTTCACTTTGCCATCCTTCTTATCCGCCAAATACTTGGGGCAGTTCCGCTCCCAGTGACTAGTCCCTTTGCAGTAAAAGCACTTAGTCTCAGGCTTAGGTCCAGACTTGGGCTTCTTCACTTGAGCAGCAACTTTCTTGTCGTTCTTCTTGAAGTTCCCCTTCTTCCCTTTGCCCTTTTCTTGAAACTAGTGGTCTTGTTAACCATCCAACACCTGATGTTTTTTTTTATTCCTACCTTCGTCAATTTCAGCATCACGAAGAGCTTGGGAAACGTTTCCATTATCCCTTGCATATTATAGTTCATCACGAAGTTCTAGCAACTTGGTGATAGTCACTAGAGAACTCTGTCAATCACTATATTATCTGGAAGATTAACTCCGACTTGATTCAAGTGATTGTAGTACTCAAACAATCTGAGCACATGCTTACTGGTTGAGCTATTCTCGTCCATCTTGTAGGCAAAGTAATGTCAGGGGTCTCATACCTCTCGACACGGGCATGAGTATGAAATGCCAATTTCAACTCTTGGAACATCTTATATGCTCCGTGGCGTTCAAAACATTTTTGAAGTCCCAGTTCTAAGCCGTAAAGCATGGTGCACTAAACTATCAAGTAGTTATCATACCAAGCTTTTGTCAAAACATCTGCATCTGCTCCTGCAATAGTTCTTTCACCTAGTGGTGCATCAAGGACATAATACTTCTGTGCAGCAATGAGGATAATCCTCAGATCACGGAGCTAGTCCACATTTTTGCTACTAACATCTTTCAACTTATTTTTCTCTAGGAACATATCAAAAAAATAAAACAGGGGAGCTAAACGCGAGCTATTGATCTACAACATAGATATGATAATACTACCAGGACTAAGTTCATGATAAATTAAAGTTCAATTAATCATATTACTTAAGAACTCCCACTTAGATAGACATCCCTCTAATCATCTAAGTGATCACGTGATCCAAATCAACTAAACCATGTCCGATCATCACGTGAGATGAAGTAGTTTTCAATGGTGAACATCACTATGTTGATCATATCTACTATATGATTCACGCTCGACCTTTCGGTCTCAGTGTTCAGAGGCCATATCTCCATATGCTAGGCTCGTCAAGTTTAACCCGAGTATTCTGCGTGTGTAAAACTGTCTTACACCCGTTGTAGATGAATGTTGATCTTATCACACCCGATCATCACGTGGTGTCTCAGCACGACGAACTTTGCACGGGTGCATACTCAGGGAGAACACTTTTACCTTGAAATTTAGTAAGGGATCATCTTATAAAGCTACCGCCGAACTAAGCAAAACAAGATGTATAAAAGATAAACATCACATGAATCATAATATGTGACATGATATGGCCATCATCATCTTGTGCTTTTGATGTCCATCTCCAAAGTACTATCATGATCTCCATTGTTACTGGCATGACACTATGATCTCCATCATCTTGATTTTTTTATCAACGTGTCATCACATGGTCGTCTCACCAGCTATTGCTTTTGCAACTATTGCTATCGCATAGCGATAAAGTAAAGCAATTACATAGCACTTGCATCTTATGCAAATAAAGAGACAACCATAAGGCTCTTGCCAGTAGCTGATAACTTTAACAAAACATGATCATCTCATACAACAATTTATATTTCATCACGTCTTGACCATATCACATCACAACATGCCCTGCAAAAACAAGTTACACGTCCTCTACTTTGTTGTTGCAAGTTTTACGTGACTGCTACGGGCTGAGCAAGAACCGTTTACCTACGCATCAAAACCACAACAATAGTTCGTCAAGTTAGTGATATTTTAAACTTCACAAGGACCGGGCGTAGCCACACTCGGTTCAACTAAAGTTGGAGAAACTGACACCCACCAGCCACCTGTGTGCAAAGCACGTCGGTAGAACCAGTCTCGCGTAAGCGTACGCGTAATGTCGGTTTGGGCCGCTTCATCCAACAATACCGCCGAACCAAAGTATGACATGCTGGTAAGCAATATGACTTGTATCGCCGACAACTCACTTGTGTTCTACTCGTGCATATAACATCTACTCATAAACCTGGCTCGGATGCCACTGTTGGGGAACATAGTAATTTCAAAAAAAATCCTACGCACACACAGGTTCATGGTGATGCATAGCAACGAGAGGGGAGAGTGTGTCCACGTACCCTCGTAGACCGAATGCGGAAGCGTTAGCACAATGCGGTTGATGTAGTCGTACGTCTTCACGCTCCGACCGATCCAAGTACCGGACGCACGGCACCTCCGAGTTCTGCACACGTTCAACTCAATGACGTCCCGCGAGCTCCGATCCAGCAAAGCTTCACAGGAGAGTTTCGTCAGCACGACGACATGGTGATGGTGATGATGATGCTACCGACGCGGGACTTCGCCTAAGCACCGCTATGATATGATCGAGGTGGATTATGGTGGAGGGGGGCACCGCACACGGCTAAGAGATCAATGATCAATTGTTGTGTCTCCAAGGGGTGACCCATCCCCGTATATAAAGGAGTGGAGGAGGGGGAGGGCCGACCCTCTCTATGGCGCACCCTAGAGGAGTCCTACTCCCATCGGGAGTAGGATTCCCCCTTTCCTAGTAGAACTAGGAGCCCTTCCAAGTAGTAGGAGTAGGAGAGAAGAAAAGGGAAAAGAGAAGAGAAGGAAGGACGGGGTGCCGCCCCTCCCCCTAGTCCAATTTGGACTAAGCACTGGGCGGGTGCACAGCCTCTCCTCTCTCTTTCCCCTAAAGCCCAATAAGGCCCATATACTCCCCGGTGAATTCCCGTAACTCTCCGGTACTCCGAAAAATACCCAAATCACTCAGAACCTTTCCAATTTCCGAATATAGTCGTCCAATATATCGATCTTTACATCTCGACCATTTCGAGACTCCTCGTCATGTCCCCGATCTCATCCAGGACTCCGAACTACCTTCGATACATCAAAACACATAAACTCATAATACAAATCGTCACCAAACATTAAGCGTGCGGACCCTACGGGTTCGAGAACTATGTAGACATGACTGAGACACGTCTCAAGTCAATAAGCAATAGCGGAACAGGGATGCTCATATTGGCTCCTACATATTCTACGAAGATCTTTATCGGTCAAACCGCATAACAACATACGTAGTTCCCTTTGTCATTAGTGTGTTACTTGCCCGAGATTCGATCATCGGTATCTCAATACCTAGTTCAATCTCGTTACCGGCAAGTCTCTTTACTCATTCTGTAATACATCATCCGGCAATTAACTCATTAGTTACAATGCTTGCAAGGCTTATAGTGATGTGTATTACCGAGTGGGCCCAGAGATACCTCTCCGACGATCGTAGTGACAAATCCTAATCTCGAAATACGCCAACTCAACAAATACCTTCGGAGACACCTGTAGAGCACCTTTATAATCACCCAGTTACATTGTGATGTTTGGTAGCACGCAAAGTGTTCCTCCGGTAAACGGGAGTTGCATAATCTCATAGTCATAGGAACATGTGTAAGTCATGAAGAAAGCAATAGGAACATACTAAACGATCAAGTGCTAAGCTAACAGAATGGGTCAAGTCAATCACATCATTCTCCTAATGATGTGATCCTGTTAATCAAATGACAACTCATGTCTATGGTTAGGAAACTTAACCATCTTTGATTAACGAGCTAGTCAAGTAGAGGCATACTAGTGACACTATGTTTGTCTATGTATTCACACATGTATTATGTTTCCGGTTAATACAATTCTAGCATGAATAATAAACATTTATCATGAAATAAGGAAATAAATAAACTTTATTATTGCCTCTAGGGCATATTTCCTTCATCATATCATCTTGTTACATCCCAGTTGCAAGTCGATGCTTGACACGCAAATGGCTTGTAGTTTAGAAGTTGTCCTAGTTGCAAGTCTCCCTTGACTCGCAATTGGGCTCATAGTTGTCCAACTTGCAAGCCCACCCTCTACTCACACCTAGAGCATGTGTTTTGTTTTTCATCCTAGTTGCATGTCTGACATTTGATTGCAACTTGATCATAGCTTGTTTCATCCCAGTTGCAAGTCGACCCTTATCTCGCAACTAGGCTCGTAGTTTTGTAGTTGTCCCAGTTGCAATCCCACCCTCGACTCGCAACTAGGCTCATAGTTGTTTGAGTTGCAAGCCTACCCTTGCCTCGCAACTAGAAGATGTGCTTTATTTTTCATCCTAGTTGCAAGTCCATCCTTGACACAAACTAGGCCTATACTTTATTTCATACATAGTTGCAATTCAACCTTTGACTCGCAACTAGTCCCTAATTTCATAGTTGTCCCAATTACACGTTCACCCCCGACTCGCAAATGGGCTCGTAGTTGTCGGGGTGCAAGTCCACCCTCGACTTTGCAATTGGACATTTTTTTTGTTTTTCATCCGAGTTGCAAGTCTAGGCTCGACTCGCAACTGGGTTCTTAGTTTGTTATTGTCCCAACTGTAAGTCCATCCTCGACTCGCAAATGGTGTCGTAATTTTGTGTAGTTGTCCCAACTGCAAGACTGTCCTTAACTCGTAACTAGGCTCATAGTTTGCTTTTCATCCTAGTTGTAAGTTCACCACTGACTCTCAGCAGGGACTGTAATTTGTCTTTCATCCTAGTTGCAAGTCCACCATCAACTCGCAACTAGGCTCATAGTTTTCCCAGTTGCAAGTCCACCCTCGACTCACAACTGGTCTCATAGTTTTTGTGTACTTGTTACAGTTGTAGGTCAATCCTCGACTCACAACTGGGCCTGTAATTTATTTTCATCCTAGTTGCAAGTTGACCCTCAACTCGCAAATGGGCTTAGAGATTTTTATCGCCTCAGTTTTGCAAGTCCACCTTTGGCTTATAACTAGCACCGACCTTTTTTTCTTCGCCCCTAGTTGCAAGCCCACCCTCAACTTAAAATCGAATTTTTTGACCTTTTGTTCTTGTTGCCATAGTTACAAGCCCACCGCCGTTTTTACGAGTAGGCCCTAGTTGCAAGTCTATCACCAACTTGCAATTAGGCTCCGAGTTTTTTATAGTACTTTTGTGTAGTTATCTCAGTTGCAAGTCCACGCGTGACACACAACTGAGCCCATAGTTTGTTTTCATCCTAGTTGCAAGTCAACCCTCGCCTCGCAACTAGGCCTACAGTTTCTTTTTCGTCCCACTTGCAAGTCCACCCTCGACTCGCAATTAGGCTTGTAGTTTGTTTTTCATTCGAGTTGCAAGTCCGCTCTCGACTCGAAGCTAGGCTCGTAGTTGTTTCAGTTGCAAGTCCATCCTCGACTTGTAACTAGGGCCATAGTTTATTTTCATCCCAGTTGCAAGTCCATTCTCAACTCGCAAATTGGCTCAAACTTTTTTGTCGCCTCTGTTTTGCAAGTCCACCTTTGGCTTAGAACTAGCACCAACCTTTTTTTCTACACTCCTAATTGTAAGCCCACCCTCTACTTGCAATCGGGCTTTTTTGACTTTTTTGTTGCCTTAGTTACAAGCCCACCCTCGTTTTGCGAGTAGGTCGCCCTTTTTTATTCTTTGCCCCGGTTGCAATTGGGCTCCAAGTTTTTATAGTACTTTTGTGTGGTTGTTTCAATTGCAAGTCCACCCTCAACACATAAGTGGGCCCATATGTTGTTTTCATCCTAGTTGCAAGTTCACTCTTGACTCGCAATTGGGCATGTAGTTTGTACTTTATTTTTCATCCCAGTTGCAAGTCCACACTCGACTTGCAACTAGTCTCATAGTTGTCTGAGTTGCAAGTCCACCCTGGACTCGCAACTGGGCCCGTAGTTTATTTTCTTCCGAGTGCAAGTCCCTCCTCAACTCGCAAATGGGCATAATTTTTTTCGCCTCAGCTTGCAAGTACACCGCCGGCTTATAACTAGCATTGACTCTTTTGTTCTCCGCTCCTTTTTTGTTCTCCTCTCCTAGTTGCAAGCCTGCCCTATATTTGCAAGTCGGCCACCAAAATGCTACATTTTTAGATTATGTTGCAAGTGCACCTCTGTCATGCGTCTTGCAGTTGGGCCCACCTCTTTTATTTTTCTTGTCCCAATCGCAAGTCAACCACCGACATGCAATGAGGGTCCAGACCATTTTTGTTTCTCTCAGTTGCAAGTTCGACCATCGACACGCAACTGGGGATTCAACCCCATTTTTTCTAACTTACAATTTTCCAGTTCACCCTCGACACGCAATTGGATCAGACCCATTCTTTCGTCTCAGTTACAATTTCACCCTCGACATGTAAATGGAGGCCCAACCCTTTTTTGTCATATTTGCAAATCCACCCATGACATGCAATTGGTTCACATCTTTTTTTTCTCTAGTTGCAAGTCCACTCACGATATGCAACTGGGCCAAACCCATTTTTGTCCCAGTTCAAAGTCTATCTTCGACTCGTGGCTAGGGGCCAGCCTTTTTATTGTCCCATTTGCAAGTCCAAGCTCGACACGCAACTGCGTCTCAACACATTTTCTTCTAGTTGCAAGTCAAACTACACCCATGTCATGCAATTTTGCGGTTCGCCTTTTTTTGTTCCAGTTGCGAGTCCACCCATGACACATAACTGGGGAGGAGTGCCCGACCCCCTTTTGTTCTAGTTTCAACTCCACCCTCGATACGCAAGTGGGGGCTCGACTCATTTTTTCCTGGTTGCAAGTCCATCTCAATTCGCAACTTTGCATGTGACCATCTTTGCGCCAATTGTAAGCCTACCCTCAACTCGCAACCAGGCTCGGCTTGTTTTGCCTCGGTTGCAAGTCCTTCCTTGAGTCACAACTAGGCCCGACACTTTTTGATCTAATTATAAATCCACCATCGAACCACAACCGAGCTCGACCCTTTTTTTATCCCAGTTGCAAATCCATTGTCGACTCGAAACTAGGCAACCATTTTTGTCTCAGTTTCCATCATCGACCTGCAATTAGAGCTTTTTCTGCCTCAGTTGCAAGTCCACCCTTGACTTGCAATTTGGGTCCAAATTTTCTTTTCACTTTAGTTGTAAGTCCAACATTGACTCGCAATTGGGCACAACCATTTTTTTCCCAATTGCAAATCCACTATAGTCATGCAACTGGGTCCTTGATCCCTTATTTGCCACAGTTGCAAGTCAACCATCGACCTGCAACCGGAAAATTTGATGGAAAATACTTATTTTTGCCTGAGAGAAAGAAAGTGGCATTGCATTCTATCTAGAGTGACTGAAAGGAAATTCTTGTTTGCGGAGGCAAAACCAAATTTCTTCTGTAAAACTTTGTTCCACACACTTTTTTACGGAGATGTATGCATGAAATTTTGTATAATTGTTTGACATTTTAAAACACGCTTTAGATGCATTTTGAAAAAGTGAATGCAGGTGTACGCAGTGTCAGGACACCCTCATTCTAGTAATCACCTCCCGTTCATTTTGAAATATCCATCTCGACAAGCCCCACGGCGTACAAATCTTGTAGCCGGCCTCTATCTCTCATATGCCGGAGCGTGGAGCTCATTAGCTATTTTACGGTACCCTGGTACTCCAAAACCACATCAGGGAGTACCATGCAGATCTGGCCGTCCGCACGGAGGGGCAACAAAGTCATTTCCCAAAGGACATCGAGGGGTGATTTTTGACTTTTGAACACACACGCAGTCCATCGCCCAACACGCTCGATCTGGCCCAACACGCTCGATCTGTTTAGGCCTATTTGGTTTAGAGGAATCTTGTAGGAATTTCATATGATAAGATTTCTATAGAAAAAATTCCTTTAGAGCCCTTTGGCTTGTAGGAATGGAATCCTATTCCTATGAAGGAATTCTTCCTATCCTCCACATTTCATAGAAAAATAAACATTATCCTAGACTCAATGGAAAAAAATCCTATGATGTGAATCAAATGATATCTTTTTTCCTATTCCTACTCATAAGATTTGAGATACATGTCATCTCATTTCCTATGACTTTCCTATTCTATGATTTTCCTACCCTATAAACCAAAGAGGCCTTAGTATAGATCCGATTTTTTCGGTGTGGGACAATGGAGATATGGACGTTTCGGACTTTCCATACCAAATTAGGGGATACTTTCCCAAAAAATTAAAATCGGGCGATCTGTTTCGTAGATCCGATTTTTATGCGGCGTGGTGCAGGCCATATTGGTGGGTCTCGTTCATTTATAGCTGAGATTTCTTTTTACGGGAAATAGCTGAGATTTATTTGGGAGAGAAAATAAAACTAATGTTGCATGAGCCTAGAACGTGCAGCGTACAAGTGAAACTCTCAAACCAGTTCCTTTTTTCCTTTGTGAAGCCACAAGGGGACGAACCTTGGAGAAATAAAAGGTTGTACTAAAGAAAATGCTAATTGCAGGTACGTCAAATTATCTTTCTGAACACACCCAACTTTTTTTTGTTAAAGCCATTTACAAGTTTGAAAAAACATAATTTTGTGTATATATCTCATTTGGACGTCTCAGAGAGGTACCTATTGGTCCGGATAACTCGGAGTGGTACCTATAGGTTTGTAAGACTCATGCTAGTAATTCATACCAAAAAAAGACTCATGCTAGTAATTCATACAAAAAAAGACTCGTGTTAGTACTTATGGATACGAATAACTACTAGTAGTACTTGTGGGTCCAGAAAACTCATATTGGTATTTGGGGTCCTGATGACTCGGAGTGGCACTTCTGGGTCCAAACGACTCATATTTGTACTTTTTTGGTCCATATGACTTGGAAGTGATACCCGTGGGGCGAACTAGCGGGCCTCATTAAATCGAAGTTGTACCTATACGTCCAAGCCACACACATCGTAACTTTTGGGTCCAGATTATTTGGAGCAGTACATGTCGGAGAAAACAACTCATACTGGTACTTGTGGGCCCAGATGGCTCGGAGAAGTACATATGGCCAAAATGCTCGGAGTGGTACATGTAGATCCAAACAACTCATATTATTACTTTTGGGTCCGGAAGACTCATGCTAGTACTTCTAGGACCGGAAGACTCGTACTGGTATTTTGTGGGTCCCGATGACTCAGAGTGGTACTTCTGGATTCAAAAGAATCTTACTTGTACATTTTTGGATCCATGTGACTTGAAGTGTAGGCCCGGTTAACTCGGAGTTGTACCTATAGGCCTGAAATACACGTGTTGGTAGTTGTGGTCCAGATGATTCAGAGTAGTACATGTTGTTGGGGAACGTAGTACTTTCAAAAAAATTCCTACACACATGCAAGATCATGGTGATGCATAGCAACGAGAGGGAATAGTATCGTCCACGTATCCTCGTAGACCATAAGCGGAAGCGTTAGCACAACGCGGTTGATGTAGTCGTACGTCTTCACGATCCGACCGATCCAAGTACCGAACGCACGGCACCTCCGAGTTCTGCTGTAACGCCCACGATGCAATGCACATGATGACATGACAAGATGCAACACGCAAGCGAATGACATGGCAACAACAACGAATAACTGGAGGACACCTGGCGCAATGGTCTCGGGGCGTCCCAACACTCCACCACTACGAGAGGATCTCGTCCCGAGATCTAGAATGGCACCGGAGGGAAAAACGGAAGAGAAAGAGAAGAGGTAAAACTAAGTTGCTTCTTTGACAAACAAGTGAAACCAAAGAACCTTGGAAAGGTTAAGCCATTTCAAGAAAAGAATACAACGGAGATGAACGAAGTTGAAAACACTCCGTTAGAAAAGAGGAACAATGAATAACAACTTCGGGCAGCACTCCGATTGAAAATAAAAGGAATTGAATAAGAACTTGGTAAGATGAGTAGATACTTGATGAAATCACAACATACTGCCTCTGGAACTATTGAATGAATGGAACAAGGGGTAAGAAAGATCTCAGACAGCACTTCGGATGAAAAGAGATGCAAGGCTTGATAAGGCGAAAAGAACTTGAGTAAAAGGGCACAACACTCCGGTTAAATGGATAGGCATGAAAAGAACATGATCCTTGACAACACGAGATGATGGGAGAGAAAGCAACATCACAATGCCTCTGGAAAAAAATAGAAGATAGATCATTGGAATAAAAGAATTAAGAAGAAAATGCCAACTTCTGCCACAATTGAGCTTGAAAAGGCATCCCTAGGAGAAGGGTCAAACGGAGTTGTTGGGAAATCAACAACGAAAAGAACAAGCTTGATATGGACTTATGAAGACATCTCAAAATTATGAGGTGACAACTTGCCACTCACGGAAAAAGATTGGATTGATAAGAACAAGGAGACGAGGAACTATTTCACCAGAGGATAAATGAAGAACTTGGGTCATTTATGAGCACCATAGATAGCAACAATCCTTAGGGAAGCCTTTAGGTGCAATATAACCCAAGATAACTCCAAAGAAGAGATTGATGGATTTAAAATACCTCATTCTTAACAACATGTGATTCATGAAACATGAACTCAAATTATCAAGAATGACATAATACCACCTCCAATGATACGGAAGAAAGAATTGCACTCTGGATTGCAAGAAGAAGAATGATTGAGCTCCTTAAAAGAATCTCGATGAAAACTTGGAGAAGGAATTAAATCCTTGATGAACCATCATGTAGAACCTTCATGAAGAACTCTGGTAAACAAAAGAATGATCAAACGAAAGGAAAGAGAAGTTGAAAAAACACAAGGTGAATCCTTGTAATGATTTAGATGAATCTCCGTGGTGATATAATTGAAAGAGGTTGGAACTCCGGGAAAAAGAGAAGATGAAACAAATGAAACCGAGAATTTGAAGAGCCTCCGAAATAAAGAATTGAATTCACTCGATGAAACAAGAATAAGAATTATGTTATGCATATCCTTCACCAATTAAATTGATGACAAGCAATGGATTGAATACAACTTATTCTCGTAGAAAGGGTTAAGATAGGTATAGCGTCAAACTTGGGAAGGTCTTTAACGAACCACCGGAAGGGTTGAAACAACGAATAAATTGATATGATAACCATGGAAGAGAATCTTGAGCAAACCACCGTAAGAATTGAAAATGAAAATAGCAAAGGCACAATTCACCGGGAAGAATTTGGGAAACGAATGAAGATACTTGAGGGGATTTAGATACATAAGAATGAAGAGATCACGAGCTGATTAGAGAATACTTGATTTAAGCACCGGTAAGATTGAAGAACGAGAGCTGAAAGCTGGAATGAATAATTATGAAATGATGGGCTCTGAAGAATTAAACTGAAAAGACTCCTGAATTGCTCCAGATGGGTGAAAAGAATTCTCACAATCAAAAACAATTATGAGAGGATGGCACGAAGCTAGAGTCATGAATCTTGAAGAGAACGGACCAAGATTTAAAAGAAACTCTTCTTCGGTCTTCAAATGTTTAGAATGACGATGAGAACCACCATGACAAGTTATGCACTCCGGAATGAAAAAAAATAGAAATGTTGAACCAACGATGAAAAGAATTTGAAAGATCTTGGAGAAAGACATTTGACTGATGACAATTCATTCTTACGTCAAACTTTGAAATATTTGAGAATAGCTCCGGGAAAAATTAGAAGAGTCAGGTAAGATCCTGGGAAAAGACCTGTGGGTTAGGGCCCACTCAAAAGATACACCGTTGAAATGATTACTTGAAAGGAAGATTTGCACCGGGTGAATTAAATGGCTTGAATGAGATAACATCCTCGAAAGAGCTTGAATGAAAGCAGAGTGGAAACACGAATCTTCGAGATATCTTGAGCACTCTGGAACAATTGAATAGCGAGAGGTGAACGATTATGAGGTGCACCGGCATAATAAAAGCATTGGGCAAAAATGAAAGGACTATGGTCAAAACCAACGCTTGAACTGAATCCACCGGAGAAGAAAAAGAGTGACGAGTGACGAACTTGAAGCTTCGTTAGCATCTTCCTGAGAATCAACGGATAAGAACATTGACGGAAAAGAATGGAGAGACTTCACATCAATAAAAGGATACTTGAATAAGAAATCTGAGTCCTTGAAGAAACAACGGGAGGGAGGGTGGGAAAACTAAGGCAACTTGGAGACGGATGAAACAAACACCGTTGAGAAAGCTGAGATTGGATCTTGCGGATGTTGAAAATGAATGGATCCACTTGAAGAGAAAACACGCTGGTTGAAAAGGATTGACATGACAATCTCGATTATCATGAAGGATTGGTATTCACATCGGAGTATGAGAACACCGGTTCGGAAAGATATGGAATCAACACTTGACTTCGAAGCAACTCGAATACCACAACTCAAGGAAAAACAAAAGATTGGCTTGCAGAATAAGCCGGAACAAACATATGATAGAGATTTCGTCCGAAGTTTTCGTGGTGGGGCCTACACGGGCTCGATCGTACAACACCATCATGTACAAGGCAGTGCACATGACATACGAAGCGTCCCCGAGTCAGCCAAGCCAAGGACTCTTTAACACTACAACAAAATTGACATAGTGTGACGAAAATCCTCGTGACAATGGTCGACTATGTCACATAAATTCCTAATGTGTGATGTTGTCGTAGGTGACGTCACCAATTACCACAAAACGGTGACGGTGAACGTCATCGAATTTCATCGACCTTTCAGCACACCTGGCTCCCATGTTTTGTGTCATTTTAGTAATTTCCATGACAAGCCCGCTAGAGTCACCGAATACTACGAATGTGTGAAGACCATTTTTGTCATGTTATGTATAGTAGTCAGACTCGCCATAGCTAGTTCTTGGGTAATTGAGCGATTGTACCCATGCGTCAGTGTTGGCAGCGGGACTTGCCACAATTTTTTCAAAGGTTGTTGAGTGTTGTAATTGTTTTTTGATATAATATAATATAAATAGGAAGTGGGCATGGAAATACTTATAATAATTAACGTTTATAAAGGTAAAGCTTATTTTGTTCTTTCTAATATAAATAGGTAGTGGTTGGGCAAAAACTTGAACCGAGCATCCGTGAGCTGATGTTGTTTATCTCAAAAATAAAAATGAAAATAAGGGAGCCAAGAGGAAATGAGTGAACATTATTTAACTATAATATAATAAATAGTTAGTGGGTATGCAAAAAACCTTCAGTGGCGCACTCGTGAGCTAATGTTGTCACATTTCTATCTCAAAAGTTAAAATGTAAATATGAGAGTCGATGGGATTTTTTAAATTCTTATCACCCACCTTTTAAAACGATGGCACACCAAGAAGTTAGAACCAGAGAGCAAAAAAAGAAAAATAAAAGAAAAAACAGTATTCAGCTCCAAGCACGGGTCAGCTAGTTTGGCGCTAGGTCTCACGCCCACGCTTTGTGCCTCCAAATAAAACCATAGCCCAAAAAAATCCCCAAATTCACCTGTACCGACTCACAGCTGACTCAAATCTCATCTCACCGACAGCGTCCCCAAATCACTTGCCACCGGCCGCGCCACCCGAGTTCCCTCCCTGCCTCCGCCCTCTAGTCTGCCGCCACCCTGTTTGTCTGCTTCCCCGTCCCTAGCCACCACTACGCCGACGCCGACCTGCCCTGTTTGCTGCCTGGTCCGACCTTCATGCTACCTCCACTGCCACTTCATAGATGGCTTGTCGACCATCGCCCAGTTCATCTCTGGCGCCTTCCCCAATTTCGTTTCTCACCGCGTGCCTCACCAAGATCTGGACGCTGCCTCACCACCCCTCAATCACTCACTACTTGAGATGTAGATGGTGATTTACAAGATTGGTTTTGTCCGGCGACCAACAAGACGGCGACGGCGGGAGATACCAGGTTTGGGAGAGGCAACCTGATGATGCAGATAGGCTAGTAGATTGGTCGGAAACTCTGCAAGGAACCCGACTACATCACCGTTAGATCTGCTCCCCTTCAACTACTCGAGGGTAATATTTCGCTGCTTCCTTTTTCTTCCATAATTTCCCGATGTAAGATTTGTGATCTGGAATTTGATTCTTATGACCACCTATTTGAGATCTCCTTTTCCTAGTTGCAGTTCATCTAGATCAGGAGTAAGATCAATGTCCTTTGCTCTTATCAAAGGTATATGTTCCGAACTGTCTCTAAATTTCTACAATGGATAATTTCAACTCAAGCTTGCCCTTTAAGCTGCAAGGTTATGCAATCTCCAATATGCTAAAGAACATCTAATATGTGACTAGACTCCACGTTCAGAGTATTAACAGTGAAACTGTACTAGGAATAGCCTTTTATTAGTAACTATACACAAGAAGTCAATATTCTGTGATAACAGTTAACAAGGTAAAGATATGTCGAGGGCTTGTATCATGGGCCATACCGTAGTTACTAGCTGATGAAAAATCTATATACTAAAAGGTTCATTCAGATGCTGATACTGCTCGGTGGAAGAGAAAATGATATGTTATTATGTAATATTTTTTCTCCATGTAAACACTTGTCAGTATATTGTTTCTCTTCTGTTTTATTCCCCTATAAAGCAGGCACATTAATCGACTGCTCACCGTAGGTAGCAGGACTGGGTTTGCAATATCAAGATAATCTTATCGACCTTGCTATGTTGGTAAAGTCTGAAGCTTAAACTTTGAACTACTTGCTTGTTGCTTCTCCACTTTCTGTTTTCTTACAGTCCAGTACTTGACAATTCCATACCTGGTTGTGTATGCCTAACATTTAAGCTCATCGTGTCCTTCCTTTGTGCATAACTTGTATTTTTGTTTGTTATATTTAGATTGAGGAAGCATCGTACAACTGCAGTGCAAGTACACAATTAGTTGTAGCTACTGGGGAAGGTGAGTAAGCACACAACTGATTAAAATAGTGTAGACAATACTAGTACTAGTTGCTTATGGCACGTATTTGTACATAAGGTGATGAACTGGCAAATTCATAGCATGTCTGAATCAATTCAGAGATGAGAAAACACACAGTTAATAGGAATAATCTGGCCTATAGTTGTTGGGTGCTGACCTCTAGATATTGCATTATTCTGAGATTGTTCAATATATTGAATGGATGAATGGATGTCACTCCTTACTAAAGAAACATTTTTGTGTTTTGGTCTACGGTTTTTTTAGTACATTACCGATCTGTTTTTGTAGTGATGTGATGATCTAAACTTTTGTAGTAACCAAAGCATCAAACAACTATGCTTATGCAACTAATTATGAAATATGTTCAGTAGATTACTATAGTTCATTGTCGTATGTTTCCCTAGTTGACTTAAGTAGCACACTAGTTAAAAGTGCAGCAAGGATCGGTGTAAATTTTTTTGACTGACAATTTTTATACAAGTTTGTGTCTTCTTGTTTTGCCAAACTAATATACTGTTCTATTGGCCCATCTGCATATATACCTGCAAATCTAGTTAATAATGTACTCAGCTTCGTAATTTGATAGATTGTGTGCTTCTTAGTGGTACTGTTATACGTTTTTATCTTGTATGTTTTCATCTCATTAAGATGCAACATGCTGTTGTGTTTCCTCAGTTTATAGGCGTTGGGGGGAGTTAGCCGTGAGACTTGAAGCACAAGATAGAGCATTTGAAGTGATGCAAAGGAAGCATCAAGAAGAATTGGAAGCTGTGAAGAAGAGCCAACAAAAGAAGAATGAAGCCTAGGAAAAGAAGCAACATGATACAGATAACCTGATTGGTTTTCTCTTAAGGGCTCAAGCAACTCAGCAAGAATCCATTGTCTTGTCTATTGTCGTGTCAAACTTGAGTCGGTGTTATTTTTGTTGTCATTTCTATTTAGAGGATGATTTGGCTTAGAGATTGAATATATAATATGATTTGTCTTTCGTTTCATAATGTGATTTAGCTCACAATTTATTTATATAATGTGATGTGATGTGAATTGAATACTTATTGTGATATGCATTTGCAATATAGCGGATCTGATAATTCATTGCAAATTATTCAAAATATTGTAAATGTATTTTGATGATGTCGTCTTCATCAATAATGAAAGTAGTGATGCTAGTGTTGGGGTAATCTGTGCGGGTGTTTATCTGGCATAAAGTCGGTAACGTTGCTCCATCATTGAATATGGTACAATATGGCATCTTTGATCCTAACTTGTGACATTAATCCACCATCATAGAAATGACAAGTTGTTGACGTTCTAGAGAACGTCATCGAAGGTCCCATTTTCACTGACATTGTTTCGCACGCGCCGTCACGGGGAGTAATCGGTGACGGGGATTCCGTGACGATGCTTGTGACGCCCATAAAATGTCACTCGGGTGTAATTTGTGACGTTATTAGCTTTTCGATGACATTTTTTGGCCCGTCACAGTAGGCTTAATCTCTTGTAGTGTAAGACACAACGAGACCACTGTAAAACCAACCGTGGATAGGCGGACCACTAGACGTCGAACCCCAATTTCATATCATACATCTGTCGAAAAGATATCCTAAGAGCTACTTGAATTCCCACTTATAAACTCCCGAAATTCTCCCGGTTATGCAATCAGGTGTTGGGGATACAGGAGAAGCATAATATCTCACCCAAATCTAGCAAATCCTACATCCAGCTGTATCCAGCCTTCAACACATAACCAAGAAACCTTCGGAAATCGTTTACCTCAACCTTCAAAAAGCATCCGTTATACAAGTTATGGCAATACTCCCGAACTCCCGCCCCAGTACTGGGTGGCGTCGAGGTTATCTCACCAACAACTGTATAAAAGAGATTTTCGATGTCGGCGAACTTAGGTATTCCAGAATTGCAACGATAAATTTGTGACGACAACACCTCGGAGCTCATCTCCTCGGGACACTGCCATAACCCCTAAATGTCAGGAGGCACCAAGAACAATGTTCTCGTCACAAAACCATCGGAACGATTCCAAGATACCTGCGTGATCCTAAATTTTTTTTAGTGAAATTTGAGAAGAGAAGAGTCAAAACTCTATGTCAGGATGCCTCACCAAAGCGACGAAGGGACTGAGGAGTAAAAAGAATCCTACTCTCCGATATATATAATCCTAAATGACTCAAAACATTTCTCTAGACTCAACAACGCCAACGGTTCGATCAAGCAGGGGGGTCCCAAGATCGAAACTTGGCTCTGATACCAACTTGTAACGCCCACGATGCAATGCACATGATGACATGACAAGATGCAGCACACAAGCAAATGACATGGCAACGACAGCAAATAACTGGAGGACACCTGGCGCAATGGTCTCGGGGCGTCACATCTGCACACGTTCGACTCGATGACGTCCCGCGAGCTCCGATCCAGCAAAGCTTCACGGGAGAGTTTCGTCAGCACGATGGCGTGGTGACAGTGATGATGATGCTACCGACGCAGGGCTTCGTCTAAGCACCGCTACGATATAATCGAGGTGGATTATGATGGAGGGGGGCACCGCACACGGCTAAGGGATCAATGATCAACTTGTGTGTCTAGAGGTGCCCCCCTGCCCCCGTATATAAAGGAGTAGAGGAGGGGAGGGCCGACCCTCTCTAGGGCGCGCCATGGGGAGCCCTACTCCCACTGGGAGTAGGATTCCCCCCTTTCCAACTTGGAGTAGGAGAGGGAAGGAAGAGGAAGGAGGGAGGAATGAAAGGGGGAGTCGGCCCCCCTCCCAATTCGGATTGGGCTTGGGGGGCGCCACCTCCCTTGCTCCTTTCCCCTCCTTTCCACTAAAGCCCAATAAGGCCAATATACCTCCCGGGGGGTTCCGATAACCTCTCGGTGCTCCGGTATATTCCCGATCTAACCCGGAACCATTCCGGTATCCAAATATAGTCGTCCAATATATCGATCTTTATGTCTCGACCATTTCGAGACTCCTCGTCATGTCCGTGCTCATATCCGGAACTCCGAACTACCTTCGGTACATCAAAACACAAAAACTCATAATACGATCGTCACCGAACTTTAAGCATGTGGACCCTACGGGTTCGAGAACTATGTAGACATGACGGAGACACGTCTCTGGTCAATAACCAATAGCGGAACCTGGATGCTCATATTGGCTCCCACATATTCTACGAAGATCTTTATCAGTCAAACCGCATAACAACATACGTTGTTCCCTTTGTCATCGGTATGTTACTTGCCCGAGATTCGATCATCGGTATCTCAATACCTAGTTCAATCTCGTTACCAGCAAGTCTCTTTACTCATTTCGTAATACATCATTCCGCAACTAACTCATTAGTTACAATGCTTGCAAGGCTTATAGTGATGTGCATTACCGAGTGGGCCCAGAGATACCTCTCCGACAATCGGAGTGACAAATCATAATCTCGAAATACGCCAACCCAACAAGTACCTTTGGAGACACCTGTAGAGCACCTTTATAATCACCCAGTTACGTTGTGACGTTCGGTAGCACACAAAGTGTTCCTCCGGTAAACGGGAGTTGCATAATCTCATAGTCATAGGAACATGTATAAGTCATGAAGAAAGCAATAGCAACATACTAAACGATCAAGTGCTAAGCTAACAGAATGGGTCAAGTCAATCACATCATTCTCCTAATGATGTGACCCCGTTGATCAAATGACAACTCATGTCTATGGCTAGGAAACATAACCATCTTTGATCAACGAGCTAGTCTAGTAGAGGCATACTAGTGACACTCTGTTTGTCTATCTATTCACACATGTATCATGTTTCCGGTTAATACAATTCTAGCATGAATAATAAACATTTATCATGATATAAGGAAATAAATAATAACTTTATTATTGCCTCTAGAGCATATTTCCTTCACATGTGGGGCGAAACAACTCATACTAGTACTTATGGGCCCAGATGACCTGGAGTGCTACGTATGGGCCCAAACAACTTGGAGTGGTACATGTGGATCCAAACGAGTCATACTAGTACTTATGGGGCGGCCCGTATGACTCAGAGTGGTACTTGTGGGGCCAGAAAACTCATACTAATACTTGTGAGTCCTGATGACTCAGAGTGGTACTTCTAGATCCAAACGACTCATACTAGACTTTTGGGTCCAAATGACTTGAAGTGGTACTTGCTGGGCCAAACAACTCCAACTGTCGGGTCCGGTTAACTCAGAGGGGTACTTATAGGCCTGAAATACATGCATTGGTACTTGTTGGTCCAAATGACTCATAGCGGTACATGTGGGGCAGAATAAGTCATATTATTGCATGTGGGCTCAGATGACTCAAAGAGGTACATATAAGCCCAAATGGCTAGAAGTGGTAGATGTGGATCCAAACAACTCATACTAGTACCTCTGGGTCCGGAAGACTCATGCTAGTACTTATGGGGGACCGGATGATTTGGAGCGATACTTGTGGTGCTAGAAGAGTCGTACCGACACTTGTAGATCCCGATGACTCAAATTGTACATGTGAGGTATAACAACTCATGCCCGTACTTGTTGTGGGCCCAGATGACTTGGAGTTGTACTTCTATATTCGGGACTCATACTAGTACTTCTAAGGGCTAGATGACTTGAAGTGGTACCTGCAGGGCGAAACAACTCCAGCTTATGGGCCTTGTTAACTCGGAAGTTCTATGTGTGGGTCCGGATGACTCATAGTGATACATGACGGGAAAACGACTCATACTTCTACTTATGTGCCTAGATACCAACCTTGCAGTGGTACATGTCGGACCAGAAGACTCATATTTATACATGTGGATCCGAATTACTCAAAGTGGACCGGAAAGGCTTAGTTGTCAGTCTGAACGACTCAGTGTGATATTTGTGGTCAAATCATATTGTACCAATGAAGATATATGTTTTTTATTTGTTTACAAAAACATTTGCTTTGTTTAGTTCAGAAATAGATATGGTTTTATACGTTGCGTATGGTGTTTCAGATGGCATTATATGTTATGGAAAAAAAACATCCGCACAATAAAACTGAGATTTGAACAACATTCGTCCGATAGCCTAGCAACAACACTCCATATCCATCTGTCGTCAATGTGTTACTTGGACATTTATGGAGAAACCCCGCTATTTCCCTACATAAAAGAAAATCTACAATGGCATCGCCACAACCGAATGAAAAAATTCTTTCATAAAAATAAATCTTCAATGGCATCGCTAGGATCGCCACAAGTCCACAACCTGATGAAAGAATCAAGGTTCACGTTAGTCAATCATCATCACCCAAACTTTTCTTACTTAAAACTAGGACGTGTACATCTCCATGTTGTATAGGGAACAATATAAGGGTGGATAACGAACATAGATTCAAGTGATTTTTTGTTTCCAATAATTGTTGTTTACATAACTCTTCTGAATTAAGCTAGGACATGTAGATTATCTGTCATGTACAAGGAACAATGTGACACCTTTTTTTTGGTTTCCAATAATCACAATTACCCAAACTTTTGTTATAATTAAAGCTAGGCCATGTAGGATGGAATAAGAACATAAATTCGAAAAAATGATGGACACATATCCATTAGAACTAAAAAAATGATGGACAAAACATATTTTGAAACATTGCCATGTTAGAGAAAATTGTTTCACATGGTATCTTTCCGAGAACACAACATTATAATCTATTACAGAGTAACTGATTTGATCCAGAACAGTTTGTCAGCTGGTTTGCTTATTCATGATCATGCACTCCACTGCATAATTTTCTCTTCTCCATACTTGATGCCTAGTGGTGTCCATTCATATATATGTCCTGAACCAATACAGAGAAAAGCAAAAGCAAGTACCAAAGATAATAGGAAGGGCTCACTGATCTTACGACATATTCATCCTACATCTCGACAGAAAAAACCCAGTTTATCGACCATCCACACGTACAGTCAGCGCCTGGGTACAGTACAAATCCCCTCTCCGGCCGGCTCTACTACCCGTATGTGGGGCACGCCCTGGATAGAGCAGCTGCTCGACGAGCGGAGATGGAGGAGTAGGGACGAGCCGGTAGGCGTGCGCCTCGCCAACGCTGGCTGCCATGGGCGCCGATCCGCGCCACGCCACGTGTGCCTCGCCAACTATGGCCGCCATGGCCGCCGTTGGAGATGATGTCGCCAGAGGTGGAGAAGGCGAGGCGCACCCCGCGTCATTGGCCGCTTTTTGGGCGGGGCAGAGGCCGCCGCAGGTGGATACAAGGGGACGGGCAGGAAGGCTACTAGGGTTAGGGCAATGTGTTTAGGTCAGGTCCTTCATTTCCAGCCGGGAGAAAACAGAAAAGAAAAATAAAATACTGAAATACTCCTCGCAAGAAAATCATAAACAAAGCTGGCGATTACCCTTTTGCCCCTCAAACGGAGGTACTCCACCTGTTTCCGGGTTAGTACTCCGGGGACTGATGCTGGAGTACCAAATCGCGCAAACCGTTGGATTGAGGAAAACAAACGGTGTCTATTCATTTCAGGGTATAGTAAAAGATCTCTGCGTAAGAAGATTAGGGACGCGAGCTGTAGTACTGTAGTTGTACGATTAGCAGCAACAGCAGAAAGGGAAGCGAGCTGTTGTGTAGTGTAGTGTAGTAGTACGACTAGCAGCAACAGTAGGAAGAGACACGAGCTGTCGTGTATACCAGTACGACTAGCAGCAATAGCAAGGGACTAGCACCGGCAACGGTAGAGGAATGCTGTTCAAAAGCATTGCTAAAATCAGCCTCCCATTCACCCAGACAGCAGGACGAATACCTAGGCAGCCCGACAAGGACGAGCACATGGCGAGACGCAAACAAAAAAAAATAAGGACAAGCTTATCTCAGAAAAAATAAATAAGGACAAACAAAAGGGGAAACAAATTGTTGTTGATGTCATGTTAGACCCATTTGCAAGTGATCGGGAATTGCGATTGAAGCCGGTGCACCAGCAAAAACTGGTGCTGGACCGAATCAGGAGAACCACTGAACCTGGATTCATGGCATTCCCTGGCCGTTTACGAAGAAGCAGAAAAGTAATTCACCGCAGCCGTGAGCAATGGAGTACACAGGAAACCATTTTCTTTCTTTTCATTTCATTTCTGTAAAAATGGTGAAGGGGACTTACAGTTACAGTATTCACAAAAGCCATGGCTCTACTCTACAGTTATCTGGAGCACGGTGGTGAGTCTGGGTTTTCTGTATCTCCGCAGCAGCAGCGAGGAGCACACCACGCTGACAGACGAGAAGGCCATGCAGGCGCCCGCCAGCCACGGCGGCATCTGGAGCCCCGTCAGCGGGAACAGCGCGCCGGCCGCCACCGGTATGGCCACCACGTTGTACGCCATGGCGAAGAAGTAGTTCCAGCGGATCCGGTTGAAGGTCTTCCTCGAGAGGTCGATGGCCGTGATCACGTCCTCCAGGTTGTTCCTCACCAGCACGTAGTCGGCCGCCTCGATGGCGATGTCCGTGCCGCCCCCGATGGCCATCCCGACGTCCGCCGCCGCGAGGGCCGGGGAGTCGTTGATGCCGTCCCCGACCATGGCCACTATGCTCCCGTCCTTCTGGAGCGACCGGACCACGTCGGCTTTCCCGGCAGGCATGACCTCTGCTCTCACATCCTCAATGCCAACCTGCCAAGTGACAATAACCCAGTGTAAACAGTTAGGCACCTGAGGTGGTAAGAATAGACTTAATGGGTGATCAGAATTCAGAAGCAAATCTGATGCGAACCTCTTTCGCGACAGCTTGTGCAGTCCTCCAGTTGTCACCTGTGAGCATCACTGGATGAATGCCCATCTTCTTCAGTCCTTCCACGACTACAGCGGCCTCTCTTTTCAGGGGATCGGCAATCCCCATCAACCCCACGAAACTGCTGTCATATGCCACCAGAACGCCTGTTTTTGCATTCAGTTCCAGGTCTACCAAGAAACTTTCAGCTTCCGGGGGAACGCTCACCCCATTTTCGTTCATCAAGGCACGGTTTCCAATCTGCAGTGACATTTTTATTACAGATAATCAGCAATTTACTTGGAAAGATTTATAAATACATATGCTACAGTTGCACACTGCTTTGAGGTATTGTACAGAAGGGGTGAAGGATAAATGGCAGCTTATGACTCACCAAAACTTTCTTCTCGTTGATCAAACACTGAACTCCTTTGCCAGGCACAGCAGAGAAATCTTCAGCTTCAAGCAACCATTGGGACAGTATCTGCTCTTTTCTTTGCTCAATGCCATCCTTTGACGAAGGGAGCTTGCCAAAGAAATGGAAATGAAATGCATATTCCAATACAGCCTTTGCAAGAGGATGCTCACTGCTTGCCTGTGTACAAAACAAAAACATAAATATTTTTCAACTTACATTTTTTTTCCCTTTATCATATATGGATATGCAGGCAGAAAGTAGAAAATATCCTGCCTGAGCAAGGAGCAAACCATAACATGTTTTTACCACATACTGATATGAACCATAAGAGTTATTTGTGATCAAGATTGATTGCCTCACCTCTGCAGATGCTACTAGTGTGAGGAAATCTCCTAGGTCCATTCCAGAGAAAACCTTTGCAGTTGTAACAACAGCCTTTCCTTGTGTTAGTGTCCCTGTTTTATCAAAGATCACGTAATTTACATTTTGAGCCCTCTCCAATGCATCTCCACCTTTTACAAGTACTCCATGATTAGCCCCGATTCCAGTTGCCACCATTACAGCAGTTGGGGTTGCCAAACCAAGGGCACAAGGACAAGCAATCACCACAACAGATATGGAGAACATGAGGGAGAAAACGAAGCAATTGCTAGTTCCGTCAAACCATGAATGTGGATATGCTCCCAACGATCCACATAAGAACCTACAAAAGTAGACAATCCACAAGTGAGAAACTTGAACGAAGCATTACTATGAATTTTGTACAATGTTTATTTAACTCACCACACGGAGAACGTTAGAATGGACAAGCTGATGACAATTGGAACAAAAATGCTAGCCACCTGAAAATGGAACAGTGGAATGTCAGCACCAACCAAAATAGGCATCTACAATACGTTGCAATGCTTTTGGTGAACACGCAGCTAATTCAGAAGTAAGCTAATCCTCCGAAAGTTTTACTAAAAGTTAATAGGTTCAAATAACAAAAGGAGCAGAAAGCAATGTGTGAAATGAACATGCACTTCGCGCAACATTAAAATAATAAGAGGACCAGAAGGCAACGTGTGAAATGAACATGTACTTCAGAGTTCAGACAACATAAAAGAGTAAAGTGCTGTCCTGTAAGAGGCATTGAAATACAAAAAATGGCATAAAAACAATGTCCATATGCATCATTTCAAATGTGGCAAACAGCACATTATCGCAGACAATGCTTTGGGATCTAAAATGATTTTAGCAAAGGTGCATGGTTGACAGAGATATTTGATACATAGTGACAAAGCGAATATGGGAAATCACACACAAAAAAAAACTTACATAATCGGCGAATTTCTGAATAGGGGCTTTGGACATTTGAGCAGTTTCAACCAGAGATATTATCTGACTCAAAACTGTTCCGGATCCTACTTTCGTTGCTTGTATATGAAGGATGCCCTGTAAGTTGATTGTCCCTCCAATTACTACACTTGATACTTCTTTAGGCATCGGTGCAGATTCACCAGTTATCATACTTTCATTGATATGGCTTGTTCCCCAAACAACAACACCATCAGAAGGAACTTTCGAACCAGGAAGAACTTTCAAGACATCACCAGGTTGGACTAACAGAGCATCAATCTCCCTCTCCCCAACATATTTTCCTTCTGAATTTGAAATAGTAATGTCAGTTTGCTTGCAGTTTTAGACGAACTGCATTTGAGTACAACAGTTATGTGTGTGTAAAACTTACCTTTATCTTTCAGAAGCAAAATAGCAGTAGCAGGGACAAGTTCTACAAGCTTTTTAATAGCATCTGATGTTTTCCCCTTTGCAAGAACCTCGAGATACTTCCCAAATAGCACAAACGTAATTATCATTGCACTGGTCTCAAAATATATGGGAGGTTGAAATCCAGTGAATGCTCCGTATAGTAGTGCACAAACGGAATATACATATGATGCAGTGGTGCCAAGAACAACTAACACATCCATATTTGTAGAACCATGTCTTAAGGCTCTGTAAGCAGCAACATAGAATCTCTTGCCAATAACGAACTGTACAATGCTAACCAATATCCAGTTCACCAAATCCCCCATATGAAATGGTCCACAGTGCCTGAGAAGCAATGTACTGATGAAAGGTATACTCGGGCAGATCATACGTATGAAGAATACAGGAATCTGTTGCAAAGAGGCAATTGAATTGAGTCAGTAAGCAAGTAGTAGCATAGCAAAAGTTCGGTGTATTCTGAACAGTAGGAAGCAAACAAAATATATTACTAGGCAAAAATACCAAATATCCCTACACCTACTCGTGGTAAATTATTTTAGAAAAGTAGACGACCCTGCATTTTATTTGTTTTCTACAATACCTCTACTGTTTAGTCAATTGCCAGATTTGATGTGAATACCATGTAAGATGTCTGTGTTCTCGTTTATTACTTGCTCAAACATTGAAATTGAACAATATTGCTCTCTTATTTCATCTTATCTTGTTGGGTTTCACATGTAAGCAAAAAGAACAGTGAAACTAAAATATTTCTTTCGTTAGTTAGAAGATGCCACACGATGACAATAATATGTGAGTGTCATTTATATGCTACCTGTTGCCAACATATCATACATTCCCTATTGTACTGTAAGTTGTCTTGCCAAATACAACTATCAACTATGCCGACAGCACTATAATCACAGCACATGTATTATACTTGAACCTTTGAGCAAAACTGTCTAGGGTGAGCAAGAGAGAAGCAAAGATCAGAACTTACACTTAGGAATAAGCTAGAGCGGAGAAGATGGAGCATTTTGGAGGCCTCATGTGCGTCATTCGAAGCCCCTCTACTGTAAGGATTCTGCACGTGTGATTTGAATCTCCCATTGCTTCCCATTTCAATAGTATCCACAATTGATCGCAGACCAACAGCTTCTGGATCAAATACAATCTCAACTTCTGAGAGGGTAGTATTTACAGCAAACTGTCGCAAACCATCCATTTTCTTAAGGATGTCATGTAGTACATCTGCATCCCTCTCTGTGTGCACGCCAGTCAGACCTAGCAATATCTTATCTTGCTCGCTACTCTGTAAGAATGCAGCTTCAAAACCAGCATCCTCGATAGCCTGAACAATTTCATCCTTGCTAATGGTAGACGGATCATACTCAACTTCTCCTAATGAGGTTGCCAGGGCAACGACTGCTCCTTTTATACCCGGTTGTTTCCTTAAGATACCCTCAACTGAGTTTACACAATTAGCACATGTCATTCCTCCTATCCTAAATTGTGCTGACAATGTCTTCTGTGACTTAGGTTGAGGGACTGCAGAATCTGGGAGAATTTCAGCGTCAAATCCAGCATCTTCTATAGCTTCTATTATATCCTCGACCTGCACAGAGAAGTCCCAAAATAAAATTGCAGTTAACAAAGTGACCCAAATATGCCAAAAGATCTCGAGCCAATATGTATCACTATGGAATCAGTCATCTAAACTGGAGCAGAACTTGACATACAAGGATTAGTATACAAACTGAAGTTGAACCATTCTAGAGAAGGGGAAAAGAGGGATCAAACAGCTCGTATGATTGCCCGAGCTTGTCTTTTTACGGCCAACGGTGGGGAAAGGTTGGTCACCCTTCTCTGAGGAATCATTCCAAGCTAATTATATTCATAATCTGAAGCTAAACGGCAAGATTCCAGCCAGAAAGCAAATGGTCAAAAGGGGCGGCTCACTGCTCATGGTGGGGGAAAAAATATTCAAAACACAAGTATAACTAATAAGCTGTGATCGCAGTTTTTAAAGCTGTTGCAAAACAAGCTAAAAGTTCCATACGACCCAGACGACATCAGTACGGTGAGTACAAACTTACCATCTCATTGCCATTTTCCAGCAAGTACATGGCAAAATGGTAGTAAAAGTTTGTCACACAGTTTACTAGTTTAGTGTTTTGAAACCAATCTCCATATCACGTTGCCTGAGCCGTGCAATCTGCAATGTCAACCGTCAGCTCAGCACCTCTTTTAGACTTTCCACCGAAAAATACGATTCAACAGCTGCAGGGCCTGCAGCTCCCCCATCAGCTCACCAACCAACCAAAAGCTACTGCGGCGCCACGCTCCACCCCCCGAAATCCCGCGATCCACGATCCATCCACCAGCGACCACGAGCCTCCAACAAAGGCTACAGCTCACCAACCCCGAAAGCAAAAGGGGCTCGAATCATCAGCCACCGGCGATCGACCGATCCGGCAATCTGATTCCCAGGCGTACAGCACCGCATTTAACTGACGGCGTATTTCCGACCCGACAGACAACCCCACGAATTCAGTTCTCACGTCTATACTTGTACAGTACTAAAACCAAAAATTGCAAGCCCAATTCACCCAATCGCATGAAGTGGAAGCGAGCTTCGTGGAGCAAGCGCACCAACTCCCCGGGCCTTTCGCGATAATGGGAAGCCTCCAAAAGACGCGGTCCATTTTACTGTTTTTTCTGACCCAAAAAAAAAAAACGTCGCAGGCGCAGCGATTTTGTCCGCGCAAAATTACCGCCCCCAAATGCATAGACGAGCTCCGGAATGGCCCGGAGAGAGGCGCAAACACGCAAGGGTCACGGGACGCCATCTCACCTTGACGAGCGCGGGGTCGAAGACGACGCGGGCGCGGTTCTGGAGCAGCGAGACGGCGACGCGCCGCACGCCGCGGCGGGCGGAGACGGCGGCCTCGACGGCGCCGGTGCAGGCGGAGCACGTCATGCCCGTCACCCGCACGTGCGCCTCCGCCTCCTCCTCGTCCTCCTCCGCGCCGCCTCCCGCCGGCGCCGCTCCGCCCATCTCCTCGTCGTAGGAGCCCAGCAGCGCCACTTCCTCCATGTCGTCGCCCGCGCGGCCGCCCCCGGCGACCGCCGCGAGCTGGAGGTGGGCCATGGCTGTCAGAGGCAGGGGAGGCGGGCGGGCGACAGAGGTGGGAATATTTTCGTCGGAAGGGGAAGGGAGACCGGAGGAAGGAGACAGGGGGTGGGGCTGGTTTATAAACTTGGGGAAAGGCGAAGGGGAAGGACCGAAATGATTTTTATTTAGGCAACAGAGGGGGGTTTCTGAAAATGTTACGTAGTGTTATTTTTTGCAATGTGGTCCCTCGAGGGAGGCTCGCAGTTTCGGTTTGACTTGGTTTTCGTGTTCGGTGTGGAAGTCAGCATGCGGTCCAAGATTACTATGTGGTGGCTGTTGGAGAAACATGACACTGGAAAATTCACATTTGTTTTCTGTAGCAAGCGGGAAAATAAGAACACTCCCATTGCATTCGATAGAGACTATTTTAATGGGTGCTATGGGTGCTATTTTAGTTTTCTTTTTTTTGCGAGGGGTTGTTATTTCAGTATTGTACCCCTAATGCATTAAATATGTGTTTAATTTTCTTGATACATTGTATCATATGCATTTAGATAGTATCTTTGTAAAAAGGGTAGTATTTTAGTATTGTATATCTAATGCATTAAACATGTGTTTAAAACTTAGATACAATTTTCTCGATGCATTTTATCGTATGCATTTAGATGGTATCTTTGTAAAAGGGTAGTATTTTAGTATTGTATATCTAATGCATTAAATATGTGTTTAAAACTTAGATACAATTTTCTTAATGCATTGTATCATATGCATTTAGATAGTATTTTTTTTAAAGGGTAGTATGATATATTTAAAATACATTGTATTATTTTTTTTAAACGATGCTAAACCCCTCCGCTCCTGCGACCAAGGAGCTCGGCTAGGGTTTCACTGCCTCTTGCCGGCGTCGGCGCCAGTCCGCCTCGTCGTCTATGGTCCTTGGACCACAGAGGCATGGTGGTCCCCGGCCTTTATAAACGGAGGGAGGGACGATGACGGTGGCGCGTCTTCGGATCGCTCCAATGCTTGTAGCCATCACTAAGTGGTTTATTGGCTTGTATGTATTTTTCACTTCGGATGTTTTGGTACTACCTTGACTATTGATGAATAGATCGAAAGTTTTCTCGGAAGTTTTGTTAGTCTCAAACCACTCCTCGGCTAAATGGAAAGATGGTCCGAGAGTGGGCGAGCTAGATCACATAATATACGTCGTCATATGGACAATGCACTTGTCTGCCCGTGCTTTTCCCTCCAAAGGCATGGTTGCCTTCACGCACAAAAAAGGTTTATAGTTAAGAAAAGGCTCCATTGGTTAAGGGGTGGTTAAATTCAGATCAAGGGAGGTTGAGTTTGGTTAGCTATAAGCTTCGGCCCGCCATGGCCCATGTCATCCCGTATCTCTACTCCTAATGGAGCAGTTGGTAGGATTGCGTTCACGGTTTATTTTCTTCTGGTTATATTTCGTCTGGTTTATTTTCGTCCGGTTTATTTTCGTCTCATATCCCACCACCATATCTCCTCACATTGATTTTTTTACCCTCACAATAAAAACTTTCCTAACTTTTCCAAAGTTTCCTAACTAGACACGTTATAAACGGGCATGTACCGATAGCACGTTATCAATTAATAAAATTTTGTTTTATGACAATCAATTCCAAATCCTAATTTTCCTAATGCATCGATCTTTGCCTTTTTTAAGTAGTTATTTTGATAGGGAGGGTTTAGCCACGAAAATCATCCCTCCATCGTCGGCTGCATCCCTCACCCACGTCGCTGTTGCAGGATCTTCATCCGTCATCCTGAGCAATTGGGGCGGCGATGCGGGCGAGCTTCACGATAGTGGGGAGGACCAGGCCGCGGTGAAGGCAGGTCATGCGCTCCTCACGCTCCACGAACGGAACCTGCGCACGGAGGCGGTAGCGCGGGGTGGCAGCCGGCAATGAGGCGGCCGCGCTACGTGACGAGCTACGGGTCCCCCTTTGTGATGTTTTGGCATCGCTCCTTCATCGCACATCCTCAGGTTCCTCTTGCCCTTCCCTTCCTCTGTCCTCCTCTCCCATCTCTATGCTTTCACGTGCATCCAGTTTTGATTCCTCGTGTGATATATACCAAACATAGGTACGTCAATTCACTTCCTTCCCTTCCCTTCGTCCCTCGGTCCCACGCTCGTGGCGCTGAAGTGGTGGCAACAGGCGATGGCGGTGGTGTCGCTGATGGCGGCGAGGACAGCATGTGGCAGCTCCCGAAGCATGAACACGACCGCACCTCGGGCCTGCCGTCTGCCAAGATATGGGTGAGTTCTCGTGCTGCCAACCATAAACCCTCATGTCCTACAAATTCCTCAAACCCTACCGTCTTGATCCCGTCCACGCTCTGATCCAAAGGACGATGCAGCTCTGGCCGATTGACAATGGAGGTTTGGGATCCTTCCTCTCAGCACCCACTCCTGGAAGAATCAGCGGTGTGCCATGCCGATTGAACCCCGTCGAGATCACTCGCCAAGATTGCTATTCTGAAGTTTATTGTAAAGAAAGTGAAGAGTGAGACAGGATCCGTTTATTTTCAACCGGTTTATTTTCAACCGGTTTATTTCCATCAAATTACCCCCACCCCCACGCCCACCCACCGAAACGCGCCCAGCGAACCGGGGAGAGATCCATTGATTTGGCTAAGGTAGGAAAGAATCTATTATTTGTTTGCTAAAGCAAATTGCATTAATGGGAGACATCCGTTGATTTGGCTAAGGTAGGAAAGAATCTATTATTTGTTTGCTAAAGCAAATTGCATTAATGAAAGAGATCCGTTGATTTGGCTAAGATAGGAAAGAATCTATTATTTGTTTTCTAAAAAAAATTGCATTAATGAGAGAGATTTGTTGATTTGGCTAAGATAGGCGGTTTTGAGTAAAGTTATCTTTACTGTAGACATATAATGACAATTAATCAAGTATCAACATCATTGCATGCTTATTGTGTGGAATGTGTGTCCCAATGTTGACAGAAGGTATAAAAAGATTGTCTTGGAATTATTATTGTCTTGGGAAGATATTGCCCTGAATTCTCATTTCTCATCAGAAATTTAGTATCCATTTTCGTTGATCTTATTTGCAACATGTACAAGTCAGTAATAATCTAAGGGGGTGCCCTACCGGAGAAGATTATGATAGTTGGACAAGAAACTTGGTACTGTCGTGTAAGGTAAAGGTAGGAGAAATAGGAGATAAAAGCATGCATGGTGGGAGAAGGAAGTCGAATGTCGCGTGGTAGCTCAGACATGGAGTGTGGAAGAAAGACAATGACGAGATGTATGTATCTACTAGATCATGACCATGAGATATCATCCCATAGAAATGACATTTGACTCTCATGTCACATGAATTTTCTCTTTGTATATATATATTTGTTAATCCGTGGCAACGCACGGACACTTAGCTAGTAAAAGTAAAGAATACCATCCACATGCTGGTTAGAAAAATATCGTCGGGTGCACGTATCGTCGCCTGCCTGCCGCCAACACCTGGCAAACGGACCGGCGAGCAACACCTGGCAAACGTGCGGGCGCGCGATCGAGCCGTGCCGCGTCGCGGAGGCTGCGCCAGTCGACGACGATACGGTCGCGGGAGCGGTGGGCGTGTGGGTACCCCGCAGAAGGAAACGGGTAGGTGGGGTGGGGTGGGTCGACGCGCGCGCGCGTGGTTCGTGGGTGTGGTGTGGTGTGTGGTGTGCAAGCGAAGGGAAGAGGCGACGGCGGACGGGACACGGTAGCCGAACGCCCGAACCAAACCAGGCCCACGCGCCCGATGGACGTCCGTGTAGTCCCGGCACTGACCCGTCGCGTCCGACACAAGCCGCGGAACCCATCCCTCGTGTCTCGGACGTGGTCGCGTCGTAGGAGCCCAAGGCGGCCGCCGCTTTTTATTTCTTTTTATTTATAAAACGCTACAATCAAAGCTGCCCACGTACACGAGCATACACTCATCCCGCATGAACGCACGCACGGACGCCGTGTCCCTGCGAGCATCTCGGAGAGACTAAGCCTGCATAGCAGCCTGACCACAAATCGCCTCGCCGTCCTTTTCCCCCTCGGAGTTCCTCCCGCCTTCGCTGGCGCCGGCTCACCGGCAGAGGCAACGCGTGGACGTGCCAGTGCACCAGGCGGAGTGGCACTGGCAGCACCGCGTGCCTCTGCTGTACCCCGGCGCCACTCTGCCGCATGACTGGCATCTGGATCCAGAGAGGAGCCCAGTGCCGGCGCCGCCGCGGTCGGCTAAGGCGCACGCGGAGGAGGTGCGGCGTTGCTGACACCAGAGCAGCGCCGCGACGCCGCCTACGCATCCGACTCGCCGAACTGGAAGAGATGGTTCGCCTTCGAGCACGAGGAGGCGAGGCGAAGCGGCGTGCGCGAGGTCGACCGCAGCGTGCCGCCACCCCTGTTCATCGTTCGCGAGGAGGACCAGGCGGCCCTTGCGGCGGACCGCGAGAGCGAGGAGGACGAGCGGCGGAGGGTGGAGGCGATGGAGGAGGAGGAGGCTAGGTACGAGGCGGCCATGGCGCAGGCCATTGCCCTCTCCGCGGCGGGCGACTGCATGCTGCCGCCGATGGCCCCGCCGCCCCCTCCCTGACACCGCGCCAAGGCCGAGCCCGAGTCGGAGCCGGAGCCGTCCCGCGTCGAGCGCTACTCCTGGACGGGAGTACTGCGTGAATGGGCCTCCGCGCCACCGGTTTGGATGGGGGCGACGCCGGCGCAGGAGGCGGCGTACCTCGAGATGTGGCGCCAGCGATGGCTGGCCGAGAAGTGTCGTCACGGCGAGTACGAGGAGATGCTCGAGCGCGACCTTGAAGAGGAGAAGCGCGAGGCTGAGGAGGAGGCGCGCCAGGCCGTGGCTGTACAGGCGGCCGCACATGCCCCCGCGTCGGCACAGCTGCCCGCGGCCGACATCGCCGCCGCCTGGAACACGGCGTTCCCCTGGGCCGGCTCTGCGCCGACACTTGTCGACCTCACCGACCCCGAGAACGACGACGACAACGGGGCCTAGGGCAGCGCGCCGCCTCGTAGTTTAGTTTGTTTTTAGTTTTTTTAACAGTTTTGCTAAAGCACATCTAGATGTGCCATAAGTATTGCACATCTAAGTCCCATGTCCTTAATTTTACACAGAGATTTGTGTAAACATTTTCTTTCCTCTTTTTTCTTTTCCTTTCTAGTTTGATTGAGCCACTTAGATGTTAATGTTGATGTGGATGCGTGGACTCTCGCGGGCCTTCCTGGCCGGCTTTAAATGTTTAATTAAATTATTTTTATTTTAAATATGCATGCACAATTATTAATACTTTTGTCGGCGCCGTCAAAATGGATCGGACGAGCGTACGTCGACCCAAACGCGAAAGCAGACGTTCGTGTCCGCTTGGCCAACCCAAGCAAACAAAATCACCGTCCGTTTAGATTGGCCCATTGAAATTGCTCTAACGGTGGTCGGTCGCGTGCAGACACTTCTTTTCTGAACAACCCAGCACGGCAAGTGAAGTGAAAGCAAGACGAGGAGGACGGACATGCATCGATCGCCCAAAAGCCCACCCACCCGGTGCACGCCGCGTCGCGCCCCACTCGGCCGCGATGCCAACCGGTTTGTGCATCTCCCGATCCGGCAGGTCCCAACCGCCGCACGCACCAGAGGCCATATATGGCTCAAAGCGGACGGCCTCGTGGAAGCAGGTTTTGCACCATGGTATCGCTAGCGTAGCAACACAGTCATACAGTTTTACAGACTCAACGAAGCACCTGTAGCACCAGATCCCGTGGGCTTGCATCCTGGGGCAGAGCCAGGGGGACGAGCAGGGGCCTGCCCTCCCTCCAAACGATCGACAATTTTAATAGAAGCGAAGAGTAATTATCAACAAGATTAGATCAATATACGTACTCAGCCCCTTTATACTCGATCGCCGAGAGACCCTGACGATCGAGCGGATCATGGCTGGTAACGGTACAATAACAATACTGCACTAATAACTAGAATAATAATCGTCCGTCAGCTATGCCTCTTTGTTAAGACAGGCTTAGCTGCAGGTGATGGAGGGGCACGTTATGTATTCAGGTGGTTCAGCTGGGCGCCTGATCCATGCCATGCGTGAGGAGTTGTTGGCGTGCCCATCATGTGTTGTGTACGTGGGTGCGGTGCGCGGCATGAGTATGTCCCGCAACGGGTGCAGCTAGAAAATACTCCCTTCCTAAAAAAATATACCGTTTATATTACTGCTTTAGTGATGTAAATACTCTTATAATACTTCACAGAGGGAGCAGTAGAATGCAGCTAGAAAATAGTAGAACACTAATAGAAAGGCGGCATTTCGGGCGTCCCATACGACACTTAGGCCCTGTTTGGTTCATAAGTCCTAAGACTTTTTCTAGTCCCAATTAAAAAGTCCCTAGTCTCTCCCTGTTTGTTTCCAGGGACTAAAAAGTCCCTAGTCCCTCCCTATAAGTTATTAAATGACCATGTTACCCCTAGTATATAGAAAAATAACAACTAAATAACACCATAGGGTGGCGGGCCAATGGGTGCATGGAGGGGCATTGTTGGAAAAGTCTCAAAAAGACTCTCCTTGAGAGTCTTCTTCATTTAGTCCCAAAAAGCAACTTTTAGTCTCTAGTAGTCCCTCCTGGTTAAAAAGTCCCTACACCAAAAAGTCTCTGGAAACAAACACCCCCTTAGGCCAACTCCATCGCGCGACCTCAAACGGACGTCCGTTTTGTCCTGTTTTTGTCCCTTTGGGTAGGGATTTGGGGTCGTGTTTGGGCCTGTCCTGGGATGCGGTGGCCGTGCGCCCAGCGCGCGGCCGCATCCTTTTGCCCCATCCTGTCCGTCAGGGCCAAGAAATGCCCAAATTTGCATTAAAACTACTTTCGAACCCAAATATTTGTATGAAAATTAAAATAGTTTTACAACCCAATTGAAATTGTCTTTAATAAAATAGTTTTACAACCAAATCGAAATTGTCTTGACTGAACATAAAATGGAGAAATACATCTATTGGTTGCCAATGTGATCCCACACGTGCTCAATCAAGTCATTTTGAAGATTCACATGAGTGTGCCAATCACGCATCTCATGGTGGAATTGGGCAAACTGTTCAAATGTGGGCGGGTCTTGGTGCAGGGGCTCAATATTCTCACTGTGGGGAGTGGCCTTCTGCAAGCCTCGCGAAGACTGGAGAACGCTGCAGCACGTTGATATCATTGTGAGAACCTGCCATGCCGAAGAAAGAATGCCATATCCAAAGATCTTGTGATGCCACCGCTTCCAATATGACAGTGCACCCATTAACATGCCCCTTGTACTGGCCCTGCCAAGCAAATGGACAGTTCTTTCACTCCCAGTGCATACAATCTATGCTGCCAAGCATACCTGGAAATCCTCTACTTGCGTTGGTCGCCAACAATCTCTCTGTATCAGCGGCACTTGACTGCCTCAAGTACTCTGGCCCAAAGACCTCGATCACAGCCTGACAAAACTTTTACATTGACATCAGACATGTTGTCTCACTCATACGCACATACTCATCCACCAGATCGCCTGGAATTCCATATGCAAGCATGCGGATGGCCGCGGTGCATTTCTGATAGGAGGAGAATCCAAGCTTGCCAAGGGCATCCGTCTTGCTCTCGAAGTATGGGTCATGAGCAACCACTCCCTCTCGGATACGATTGAACACATGCCTTGCCATACAAAAACGGCGACGAAATTTATCCGGCCTGAAGAGCGGGGTGTTGGCAAAGTAATCTGCATAGAGCAGGGCGTGGCCTCTCTCCCTGTTGCGGTTCAGGTTGGGAGCACGGCCAGGGACTGACCCCCTGTCCCGAGGAAGCTACCGTTGAATATGGTCGTGAACGACCAGTGCAGCCACCACAAGATCGTCATCATCCGACGACGAATCGTCCGATGAACAAAGAAAGTGATGAAAGAAAAACTCGTCTCCACTGTCCATACCTTTGTTGGCAAAAGGTCGAACAGCTTGCGGTCGTGGTGGCGAAGAGGCCGCAATGATCACCTCGACGCAGCAGGGTGGTTGCCGGCCGGCTACAGGCCGCTCTGGAGCTCTCGTCAGAATCTGCCTCGGCCGCCGTGGTACGTCGCCGGCAGTCGTGTCCGACTCTGCCATCGGCAAGGACGGCCACGGCCAAACCTCCTCCGATCGATAACCAAAACTACGGCGGAAGCGCGGGCGTGGTGGCGGCCATGTCGAGACGTGGTTTGGTATGGACGGCGGGGGGGCTGCGCGGTGAGGAGGCGGCCGGAGAATAGCGGCGGCGCCGGCGGCGGGGCGGGGCGGGGAGAGAGGGTGAAGCGTTGGGAGCGGAGGGACTGCTAGTGTCCCCGACAGGCGGGCCAGGGAAGGACAAGCGCGCGCGTCCCGCCCGTCCGCGTGGTGTTCTTTTCACCCCAAAACCGGCGCAAGTTTGGACCGGGAATGGGTCGAAAGCGGACACAAAACGGACAAAAGTTTGTTTGCTCCTGCGCGCTGGGCTGTCTTTTTTGTCCCTTTTACCCTAAACGGACGGGGCCGGACAGGATAGGATCGCGCGGTGGAGTTGACCTTATTTTAGGAGGGAGTGGGTATCATGCTGCTGAAAGGCGCAAGCCGAAGGTTCGTTTTCATGGACGGTAGTAGCCTCGGCAACTGGTGTGTCCAGTCCGCTGGCCTGTGCCGCCGAGGGTTGGTGGAGCTTCCCTTCAGACTTTTCCAAAGTCATCTTCCTGTGCTGCCTATCAACCTCTCACACCTCAATGCAGGTCACCGGCCGGCCAGCAACGTCCACCGCCAGGACAGGGTTGCCGTGGAATGACGCTTGACGCTTGACGTACGTTGGTGACCGGTGAGTATAGTAGTACTACTACACCGGCAAAAAAAAATCGCGGTAGTAGTAGTACAAGTGTAGTACTCCCTCTGTAAACTAATATAAAAGCGTTTAGATAACTAAAATAGTGATTTAAATGCTCTTATATTAGTTTACGGAGGGACTACCATATGATGACGATCTGGCCAGCACAGCTACCAGATGTACGACGGTTCATGGAGTTCTCGGGGATGCCTCTGTGGTACTCTCTGCCGTCCGTCACCGCCGAGTAATTCAACTCAGAGCCTTGTCCTCTGGTGGCCCGTGATGGGGAAACGATAGAAGGCCTTGGAGTGGAAGCATTCTCATGGCCAACATTTCCGCGGTGAAGAAACTACGCATTGGGTTTCCTCCTGAGGTCAAAAGACGAATTTATTTATCACCTTGCGTGAAAACAGGGCAGATTTTCAGCAGGCTTTCTTTTGCCAACCTTGTGAAAAAACCAGGTTCTGACAGTGGGTGTCCTCCTAAGGTCAAAACATGCTTCATTTCCTTGCCCACAAAAAAAAACATTCGGTCTTGCTCACATGGACACCTCTTCTTGGCACAACATTCGGTCTTGCTCACATGGACACCTCTTCTTGGCACTTGGATGGATCCGTTTTGGAATGGTGGGACAAGCGAACCAGTTTGCAAAACCCAGATCGACGAGCCTTGGCCTCCCTTACAATGTTGGTTTCTTGGACAATCTGGAACGAGCGTAACGCTCGGGTCTTCCGTCGCAAGAGTGCACCACCACCGGTCCTCCTCCGGACTATCATCGATGACGCCAAGCTTTGGGTTCTTGCGGGTGCTAAAAAACTGGGGTCCATTATTGTACGCGAGTAGTTACCATGCCGTGTGTGTGGTCACTTGTAACACCCTAAAACTCTTCTCTCTTATTTAATGAATGAGGCAAATCTTTTGCCTCCGTTTCGAAAAAAAAAACGGTACAGATTTTACGCTAGATTTCTTTTGTGAGCCCTGAGTTCTTGGCCACTTGATCTGTCAGATCTTAGGCGCATGTCACTGTGCATTACTTTCGACATCTTGCTGCGCAAGCTACACCGATGCATGCATGATCATCAAACTTTCCATGCCTGAAGCAAGGCGATCGACGACATGACCGGACAACCAGAGGGGTAGCAGTCAGGTCGAGCTGTCAAACATAAGCCAGTGTACATTACCGGTGTGTGTGACATGCATATCATATCAGCAGGAGAAACATGATCAGAGCATGGTGCTAGCAAAGCATCAAGCTCTGCTCCCAACCACTAATAGCTAAAATGATCAACATTTTGAGTGAAAAAACAAAAAGCAAAACATCAAAGTAACAAGCAAACATACGCTACATGGTTGCACCACCTTCTCTTTCTTTCTCTCTTTGTTCCCCGTGGTGCTGGTTAGTAGACAATGACTCAGACGTGCTACTAAATGTTTTATGCAGATTTGGTGTCCCTGTCAAGTGTCAACCATCATGACAGGAGCCTCGCTCTCATTCCCATGTCTCTTTTGGAACGACCTTTGGGAGCAAAGCTGGATTGCTATCCTGGTAGGCCCTCGTCTTTCTTGCAGCTTAATCTTACATGGCCGTGGATCAGGTTCTTCCTTGCTGTTTTGTCCTTCTGTTAGGCCATCTGGCCAACCACCAGCCGCTGAATGCTGATACCAGGACAGGGACTAGTCAAGGGCCAAGAGTCTCCTAACTTTAAAAAGCAACACCTTATCATGGAATGGAATGGCTGTCATCATGCACAACAATTCATATTGACTCAATTTTCCTCCTTTGGAAAAAAATGGAAAATGATTCCTGGTTATCTTAGAGACATATTTAACATTTTTAGATGACATAATTAATGGTGTGTTCCTTTTTCTAGGTAAAATTTGTGCTTTTTTAGAAGATGTAGGCAAATTGAGTCTAGGCGCCGTTTTGACTCTTTTTTTGGAAGAACAACGCCGTTTTATTGCATAATGTACCCTGAAAAAGAATGTACAAATGGGTGGGGAGATCACTGATAACATCAAACAACACTTCCGAGTGCCGACGCCCGTTGGAACTTTCCATGCTCATCTCGGCAAACAACTCCATCTGCATCTTTTTTGTTTCTTGCTTGAGAAGACTCTAACTTCACCCTTGTTCCGCACCCGACAACATGAAGATGAACATTGATGGTGTTCCGACGGGCGCGGCTATATGCCGCGTATAGCTAACCAGAAGGAGGTGTCACCTCAAGCAGCGAATTCTGCCTGCCTTCCCGTCACTATGGGTCGGCCCAGGTTAGTTTGTTTAGTACACTGTTTTCTTTCATTTGTTCATCTTTTCTTTTGTTTTATTTTCAAAAATATATACTAGAATGCATATATTCAAAAAACTGAAACAACTTAAAATTTTACAAAATATGTGAATTTTAAAAATGTTAAGCGGCATAATTTTTTGTTAGCGTAGTTACAAAAAATGTTGATAGCATTCAAAAACATGTTCCTGAGTTCCAAAAAATGTCTTCATGAAAAAATATTTATACAAATGTAAAAACAAATTCACTTAATTTTTAAAAAATGTTGAACACGTATTCGAGAAAATGTTCAAGAATGTGTGTTTTAAAAGTATTGGTCATGTATTTGAAAAATGTTAACCATGTACATAAAGTATTTTAGGTGTATAAAATATGTACAATGAGTATGAAAAAGTAGAAAAATATATATTTTAAAAACATGTATTTAAAATATATTAACGTCATAAAATTGTTTCATATTTATTAAAAAATGAGTAATATGCATTAAAATAGTAGGTGTCAAAACATATATTGAAAAACTGATAATCATGTAACTGATAAAAAAATCTTGTGTATACAAAAAAGAGACACAAAGAAAAATAAGAAAGAAATAACGAAAATCAAGAAAAAGAAAAGAAGAGGAAAAATAAAATCAATGCAAAAACGCTCCTCAATGCGTCCCTTATTGGGCCAGCCCACAAGCATTGAGCGGGGCCGGAGCTAGAGATCTATATCTTATCTTATTACTAAAAAAATTTACTAATAAAGTAAGGTGCGTTTCTTCGATTATTTTCATCAGTTCACTGTTGAAAACACTTCTTTTTTGTTCATGGTGGTACTAATTTTTGTGTGTCCATATGCTAGAAAATGAAAAACGGTTTGTTCAGAATTACATACCCGGGTCGCGAGCGTTGTGGCCCAGTGAAGCCAGCCATTTTTTTCTGCTCACGCAGCTAGAAAAAACCCTATTGGCCGCTTGTGGCAAAAATAGTCGGAGCTTCACACACGGCTACCAAGATTGGGCCGCCGGTTTTTTGTGTGTGTTCTGTTTCTGTTACTTTCTCTTTTTCTTTCTTGTTTTTCTCTTTTTTGCCTTTCCATTTTTTCACTTTTGTTTTAAAAAATTCAATATAAAAAACGTTCATAATAAAAAACAAATTTAGAAGCCCAGAATGCCATAAGTTTGTTCCTGTTTTGGAAAATGTTTGGAACTTTAATTTTTTTTCGTTCTGAAATTTGTTCAAAATAAAAACTTTCCCATTTTCTAAAAATTGTTTGTGTTTCACATAATGTTTTGAGTTTTTTTCTACAAAATTTCAAGGCAAAAATAGTTTAAATAGTCACACATTGTTTCTCTACATACAGTCATACCAATTCAAATAGCAGGACGTGTTTTGTTTGAGTGGCTGGCAACACATGGTCGGGTCTTTGATGTCGTGTGTTTGATTCTTTATGTTGTCTTTCTTTTTGGATATTTACTCATGCCTTACAAGGTCGTTTTGGTGCCTGGGCCTTTCACAACCCAAGCAACTTAGCCATGCAACGACCTGCGAAATAAGGATTTTTTAAATATTATCGAGGATTATGGTGGAGGGGGGCACCGCACACGGCTAAGTGAACGATTACGAAGATCAACTTGTGTGTCTAGAGGTGCCCCCCTGCCCCTGTATATAAAGGAGCAAGGGAGGAGGAGGCCGGCCCTAGGAGGGGGCGCGCCAAGTGTGGAGTCCTAGTAGGACTCCCTAGTCCTAGTAGGATTCCACCTCCCATATGGAATAGGAAAAGAGGAAGGGAAAAGGAGAAGGAAGGAAGGGGGCGCCCCCCTTCCCTAGTCCAATTCGGACCAGACCAAGGGGAGGGGTGCGGCCACCCTTGAGGCCCTTTTCCTTCTTTCCCGTATGGCCCAATAAGGCCCAATACGTATTCCCGTAACTCTCCGGTACTCCGAAAATACCCGAATCACTCGGAACCTTTCCGATATCCGAATATAGTCGTCCAATATATCGATCTTTACGTCTCGACCATTTTGAGACTCCTCATCATGTCCCCGATCTCATCCGGGACTCCGAACTCCTTCAGTACATCAAAACTCATAATCATAATATAACTGTCATCGAAACCTTAAGCGTGCGGACCCTACGGGTTCGAGAACAATGTAGACATGACCGAGACACGTCTCCGGTCAATAACCAATAGCGGAACCTGAATGCTCATATTGGCTCCCACATATTCTACGAAGATCTTTATCGGTCAGACCGCATAACAACATACGTTGTTCCCTTTGTCATCGGTATGTTACTTGCCCGAGATTCGATCGTCGGTATCTCAATACCTAGTTCAATCTTGTTACCGGCAAGTCTCTTTACTCGTTCCGTAATACATCATCCTGCAACTAACTCATTAGTTGCAATACTTTGCAAGGCTTAAGTGATGTGCATTACCGAGAGGGCCCAGAGATACCTCTCCGACAATCGGAGTGACAAATCCTAATCTCGAAATACGCCAACCCAACAAGTACCTTCGGAGACACCTGTAGAGCACCTTTATAATCACCCAGTTACATTGTGATGTTTGGTGGCACACAAAGTGTTCCTCCGGTAAACGGGAGTTGCATAATCTCATAGTCATAGGAACATGTATAAGTCATGAAGAAAGCAATAGCAACAAACTAAACGATCAAGTGCTATGCTAACGGAATGGGTCAAGTCAATCACATCATTCTCCTAATGATGTGATCCCGTTAGTCAAATGACAACTCATGTCTATGGTTAGGAAACATAACCATCTTTGATCAACGAGCTAGTCAAGTAGAGGTATACTAGTGACACTCTGTTTGTCTATGTATTCACACATGTATTATGTTTCCGGTTAGTACAATTCTAACATGAATAATAAACATTTATCATGATATAAGGAAATAAATAATAGCTTTATTATTGCCTCTAGGGCATATTTCCTTCAGTCTCCCACTTGCACTAAAGTCAATAATCTAGTTCACATTGCCATGTGATTTAACATCAATAGTTCACATCACCATGTGATTAACACCCATAGTTCACATCGACATGTGACCAACACCCAAAGGGTTTACTAGAGTCAATAATCTAGTTCACGTCGCTATGTGATTAACACCCAAAGAGTACTGAGGTGTGATCATGTTTTGCTTGTGAGAGAAGGTTAGTCAACGGGTCTGCCACATTCAGATCCGTAAGTATTTTGCAAATTTCTATGTCAACAATGCTCTGCATGGAGCTATTCTAGCTAATTGCTCCCACTTTCAATATGTATCCAAATCGAGACTTAGAGTCATCTGGATCAGTGTCAAAACTTGCATCGACGTAACCCTTTACGACGAACCTTTTGTCACCTCCATAATCGAGAAACATATCCTTATTCCACTAAGGATAATTTTGACCAATGTCCAGTGATCTACTCCTAGATCACTATTGTACTCCCTTGCCAAACTCAGGGCAGGGTATACAATAGGTCTGGTACACAGCATGGCATACTTTATAGAACCTATGGCTAAGGCATAGGGAATGGCGTTCATTCTCTCTCTATCTTCTGCCGTGGTCGGGTTTTGAGTCTTACTCAACTTCACACCTTGTAACACAGACAAGAACTTCTTCTTTGACTGTTCCACTTTGAACTACTTCAAAATCTTGTCAAGGTATGTGCTCATTGAAAAACTTATCAAGCATCTTGATCTATCTCTATAGATCTTAATGCTCAATATGTAAGCAGCTTCACCGAGGTCTTTCTTTGAAAAAACTCCTTTCAAATATTCCTTTATGCTTTGCAGAATAATTCTACATTACCTCCGATCAACAATATGTCTTTCACATATACGTATCAGAAATGTTGTAGTGCTCCCACTAACTTTCTTGTAAATAAAGGCTTCACCGCAAGTCTGTATAAAACTATATGCTTTGATCAACTTATCAAAGCGTATTATTCCAACTCCGAGATGCTTGCACCAGTCCATAGATGGATCGCTGGAGCTTGCATATTTTGTTAGTACCTTTAGGATTGACAAAACCTTCTGGTTGCATCATATACAACTCTTCTTTAATAAATCCATCAAGGAATGCAGTTTTGTTTATCCATTTGTCATATTTCATAAAATGCGGAAATTGCTAACATGATTCGGACATACTTAAGCATATATACGAGTGAGAAACTCTCATCGTAGTCAACACCTTGAACTTGTCGAAAACCCTTTTGCAACAATTCTAACTTTGTAGATAGTAACGATACTATCAGCGTCCGTCTTCCTCTTAAAGATCCATTTAATCTCAATGGCTCGCCGATCAATGGGCAAGTCAATCAAAGTCCATACTTTGTTCTCATACATGGATCTCATCTCAGATTTCATGGCCTCAAGCCATTTCGCGGAATCTGGGCTCATCATCGCTTCCTCATAGTTCGTAGGCTCGTCATGGTCAAGTAACATGACCTCCAGAACAGGATTACCGTACCACTCTGGTGCGGATCTCACTCTGGTTTACCTACGAGGTTTAGTAGTAACTTGATCTGAAGTTACATGATCATCATCATTAGCTTCCTCACTAATCGGTGTAGTAGTCACAGGAACAGATTTCTGTGATGAACTACTTTCCAATAAGGGAGCAGGTACAGTTACCTCATCAAGTTCTACTTTTCTCCCACTCACTTCTTTCGAGAGAAACTCCTTCTTTAGAAAGGATCCATTCAAAGCAACGGATATCTTGCCTTCGGATCTGTGATAGAAGGTGTACCCAACATTTTCTTTTGGGTATCCTATGAAGACGCACTTCTCCGATTTGGGTTTGAGCTTATCAGGTTGAAACTTTTTCACATAAGCATTGCAACCTCAAACTTTAAGAAACGACATCTTAGGTTTCTTGCCAAACCATAGTTCATACGGTGTCGTCTCAACGGATTTAGATGGTGCCCTATTTAACCTGAATGTAGCTGTCTCTAATGCATAACTCCAAAACGATAGTGGTAGATCGATAAGAGACATCATAGATCGAACCATATCTAATAAAGTACGGTTATGACGTTCGGACACACCATTACACCATGGTGTTTCAGGTGGCGTGAGTAGTGAAACTATTTCACATTGTTTTTAACTAAAGGCCAAACTCGTAACTCAAATATTTTACTTCAGCGATCATATCGTAGAAACTTTTATTTTTGTTACGATGATTCTCCACTTCACTCTGAAATTCTTTGAACTTTTCAAATGTTTCAGACTTGTGTTTCATCAATTAGATATACTCATATCTGCTCAAATCATCTGTGAAGATCAGAAAATAATGATACCTGCCACGAGCCTCAATATTCATCGGACCACATACATCAGTATGTATGATTTCCAACAAATCTGTTGCTCGCTCCATTGTTCTGGAGAACGGAGTCTTAGTCATCTTTCCCATGAGGCATGGTTCGCAAGCATCAACTGATTCATAATCAAGTGATTCCAAAAGCCCGTCAGCAAGGATTTTCTTCATGCGCTTTACACCAATATGACCTAAACGGTAGTGCCACAAATAAATTGCACCATCATTATTAACTTTGCATCTTTTGGTTTCAATATTATGAATATATGTATCACTAAGATCGAGATCCAACGAACCATTTTCATTGGGTGTGTAACCATATAAGGTTTTATTCATGTAAACAGAACAACAATTTATTCTCTTACTTAAATGAATAACCGTATTGCAATAAACATGATCAAATCATATTCATGCTCAACGCAAACACCAAATAACACTTATTTAGGTTCAACACTAATCCCAAAAGTATAGGGAGTGTGCGATGATGATCATATCAATCTTGGAACCACTTCCAACACACATCGTCACTTCACCCTTAACTAGTCTATGTTCATTCTGCAACTCCCGTTTCGAGTTACTACTCTTAGCAACTGAACCAGTATCAAATACCGAGGGGTTTCTATGAACACTAGTAAAATACACATCAATAATATGTATATCAAATATACCTTTGTTCACTTTGTCATCCTTCTTATCCGCCAAATACTTGGGGCAGTTCCGCTTCCAGTGACCAGTCCCTTTGTAGTAGAAGCACTTAGTCTCAGGCTTAGGACCAGACTTGGGCTTCTTCACTTGAGCAGCAACTTGCTTGCCGTTTTTCTTGAAGTTCCCCTTCTTCCCTTTGCCCTTTTCTTGAAACTAGTGGTCTTGTCTACCATCAACACTTTATATTTTTCTTGATTTCTACCTTCGTCGATTTCAGCATTACGAAGAGCTTGGAAATCGTTTCCGTTATCCCTTGCATATCATAGTTCATCACGAAGTTCTACTAACTTGGTGATGGTGACTAGAGAATTCTGTCAATCACTATTTTATCTGGAAGATTAACTCCCACTTGATTCAAGCGATTGTAGTACCCAGACAATCTGAGCACATGCTCACTGCTTGAGCTATTCTCCTCCATCTTTTAGCTATAGAACTTGTTGGAGACTTTATATCTCTCAACTCGGGTATTTGCTTGAAATATTAATTTCAACTCCTGGAACATCTCATATGGTCCATGACGTTCAAAACGTCTTTGAAGTCCCGATTCTAAGCCGCTTAAGCATGGTGCACTAAACTATCAAGTAGTCATCATATTGAGCTAGCCAAATGTTCATAACATCTGCATCTGCTCCTGCAATAGGTTTGTCACCTAGCGGTGCATCAAAGACATAATTCTTCTGTGCAGCAATGAGGATAAACCTCAGATCACGAATGCAATCCGCATCATTGCTACTAACATCTTTCAACTTAGTTTTCTCTAGAAACATATCAAAAATAAAACAGGGGAGCTAAACGCGAGCTATTGATCTACAACATAGATATGCTAATACTACCAGGACTAAGTTCATGATAAATTAAAGTTCAATTAATCATATTACTTAAGAACTCCCACTTAGAAAGATATCCCTCTAATCCTCTAAGTGATCACGTGATCCAAATCAATTAAACCATGTCCGATCATCACGTGAGATGAAGTAGTATCAATGGTGAACATCAATATGTTGATCATATCTACTATATGATTCACGCTCGACCTTTCGGTCTCCGTGTTTCGAGGCCATATCTGTTATATGCTAGGCTCGTCAAGTTAAACCTGAGTATTCCGCGTGTGCAACTGTTTTGCACCCGTTGTATTTGAACGTAGAGCCTATCACACCCGATCATCACGTGGTGTCTCAGCACGAAGAACTTTCGCAACGGTGCATACTCAGGGAGAACACTTATACTTTGATAATTTAGTGAGGGATCATCTTATAATGCTACCGTCAATCAAAGCAAGATAAGATGCATAAAAGATAAACATCACATGCAATCAATATAAGTGATATGATATGGCCATCATCATCTTGTGCTTGTGATCTCCATCTTCGAAGCACCGTCATGATCACCATCGTTACCGGCGCAACACCTTGATCACCATCGTAGCATCATTCTCGTCTCACCAAAACTTATGCTTCCATGACTATCGCTACCGCTTAGTGATAAAGTAAAGCATTACAGCGCAATTGCATTGCATACAATAAAGCGACAACCATATGGCTCCTGCCAGTTGCCGATAACTCGGTTGCAAAACATGATCATCTCATACTATAAAATTTAGCATCATGTCTTGACCATATCACATCACAACATGCCCTGCAAAAACAAGTTAGACGTCCTCTACTTTGTTGTTGCAAGTTTTACATGGCTGCTACGGGCTTTAGCAAGAACCGTTCTTACCTACGCATCAAAAACCACAACGATAGTTTGTCAAGTTGGTGCTGTTTTAACCTTCGCAAGGACCGGGTGTAGCCACACTCGGTTCAACTAAAGTTGGAGAAAACTGACACCCGCCAGCCACCTGTGTGCAAAGCACGTCGGTGGAACCAGTCTCGCGTAAGTATACGCGTAATGTCGGTCCGGGCCGCTTCATCCAACAATACCGCCGAACCAAAGTATGACATGCTGGTAAGCAGTATGACTTATATCGCCCACAACTCACTTGTGTTCTACTCGTGCATAACATCAACGCATAAAACCTGGCTCAGATGCCACTGTTGGGGAACATAGTAATTTCAAAAAAATTCCTATGCACACGCAAGATCATGGTGATGCATAGCAACTAGAGGGAAGAGTGTTGTCTACGTACCCTCGTAGACCGGAAGCGGAAGCGTTAGCACAACGCGGTTGATGTAGTCGTACGTCTTCACGGCCCGACCAATCAAGCACCGAAACTACGGCACCTCTGAGTTCTAGCACACGTTCAGCTCGATGACGATCCCCGGACTCTGATCCAGTAAAGTGTCGGGGAAGAGTTCCATCAGCACGATGGCGTGGTGACGATCTTGATGTTCTACTGTCGTAGGGCTTCGCCTAAGCACCGCTACAATATTATCGAGGTGGATTATGGTGGAGGGGGGCACCGCACACGGCTAAGAAACGATCACGAAGATCAACTTGTGTGTCTAGAGGTGCCCCCCTGCCCCTGTATATAAAGGAGGAAGGAAGGAGGAGGCCAGCCCTAGGAGGGGGGCGCGCCAAGTGTGGAGTCCTACTAGGACTCCCTAGTCCTAGTAGGATTCCACCTCCCATATGGAATAGGAAAATAGGAAGGGACAAGGAGAAGGAAGGAAGGAGGCGCCCCCCCTTCCCTAGTCCAATTCGGACCAGACCAAGGGGAGGGGTGCGGCCACCCTTGAGGCCCTTTTCCTTCTTTCCCATATGGCCCAATAAGGCCCAATACGTATTCCCGTAACTCTCCAGTACTCCGAAAATACCCGAATCACTCGGAACCTTTCCGATGTCCGAATATAGTCGTCCAATATATCGATCTTTACGTCTCGACCATTTCGAGACTCCTCATCATGTCCCCGATCTCATCCGGGACTCTGAACTCCTTCAGTACATCAAAACTCATAATCATAATATAACTGCCATCGAAACCTTAAGCGTGCGGACCCTACGGGTTCAAGAATAATGTAGACATGACCGAGACACGTCTCCGGTCAATAACCAATAGCGGAATCTAGATGCTCATATTGGCTCCCACATATTCTACGAAGATCTTTATCGGTCAGACCGCATAACAACATACGTTGTTCCCTTTGTCATCGGTATGTTACTTGCCCGAGATTCGATCGTCGATATCTCAATACCTAGTTCAATCTCGTTACCGGCAAGTCTCTTTACTCGTTCCGTAATACATCATCCTGCAACTAACTCATTAGTTGCAATGCTTTGCAAGGCTTAAGTGATGTGCATTACCGAGAGGGCCCAGAGATACCTCTCCGACAATTGGAGTGACAAATCCTAATCTCGAAATACGCCAACCCAACAAGTACCTTCGCAGACACCTGTAGAGCACATTTATAATCACCCAGTTATGTTGTGATGTTTGGTGGCACACAGAGTGTTCCTCCGGTAAACGGGAGTTGCATAATCTCATAGTCATAGGAACATGTATAAGTCATGAAGAAAGCAATAGCAACAAACTAAACGATCAAGTGCTATGCTAACGGAATGGGTCAAGTCAATCACATCATTCTCCTAATGATGGGATCCCGTTAATCAAATGACAACTCATGTCTATGGTTAGGAAACATAACCATCTTTGATCAACAAGCTAGTCAAGTAGAGGTATACTAGTGACACTTTGTTTGTCTATGTATTCACACATGTATTATGTTTCCGGTTAATACAATTCTAGCATGAATAATAAACATTTATCATGATATAAGGAAATAAATAATAGCTTTATTATTGCCTCTAGGGCATATTTCCTTCAACGCGGCGGCGGCCTGTGCTCACCAGTGAAGTAGCAGCAGAAGACGAAGGTGGTGGTCGGCCCTGGCGTCAACTTGACCAGGAAGATGGCGGAGGTTGGCTCCTATGGTCGTCGTGGTCGTCGGATGTCACGAATGACGCCAGAACAAGGCATGAGGAGGAGCAACGGGGATGCAGGCGAAGCTTGAGGTTGCGGGAACGGACGCACAGGCCGATCCGGGCGGAGGCACGCTGGATCCCGCCGGTGGCGTGGCCTTGAGACGACGACGCCATGGGTTCCCTGGACGGCATCCACGGGGGTTGCAGAGAGGCAAGGTGGAAGGAGCTGGCACCTGGGCGACGCTGGTGGCCTTCGACGGCACCGGATCGAGGCGGAGGAGGTAGCAGGACACCGGATCGGGAGGCGTGTGCGATGGTGGCGCTTGGCGGCAGTGAAGCTCCAGGGCGGCACGAGGACGATGGGTGCGGGAACGAGAACGAGGCAGGGCTCGGCAGAGGGAGGCCATGGCAGAGGAAGGCAACACGGAGCAGAGGCACGGAGTGGGGTGAGGAGATCGGGCGTGGACGCGAGAGGATTTGCGGTCTGCGTCCAGTTCCTGTGGGTGGCAGCGCGAGGAAGATGGAGATCGAGGAGAGGGATCGATGGGGATGGGGTTCGAGCGTGGCTGGGCCTAGGGTTAAGCAGCGGAGGCTAGCTGGGCCTTGGCCTTGGGCCGGCGCGAGGAAGAGAGTCCCAGGCTTCTGGGCTGAACATTGAGGCCCAAGGGGCACTGCTGCTATCTCTCCCTCTCTCTTAAAAATCTTATTTACTTTAACAGAAAAGAAATTAGAGAGAGGAGAAGAAAGAGAGGGTTAGGGAAGGATTTGCGCATGGGGATAATTTCCCCGGACTCACAAAAATGTGCTCATTCCACGAAAATAGAAACGACCAAGATTGAAAGATTAAATTCAAACTCATTTGATTTAAATTCAAATGATTTGAATAGGAAGTGAGGTTTGGGAAGGTCCAAAAAATGTTCGGATTTTTGGTGTAGCTCCAGAATAAGATGATAGAATTTATGGCAAAGTTGGAGACCAAGAATTAAGGTAGCAAAGGCATTATGATTTTTGCAAGTGTGTTAGGGTTAATTTCAAATTAAAGAAATATTAAATATAGCTCCCTACTATCGGGAGGATATATTTTAAAGAGAAACCACCATGTGAATTCCCTCGATTTAAATAGATCGAAAGATCTATGCAATTTATTTAGTTGAGTTGAGATGCAAAGATTAATGACATGATGGCATGATGACATCATGCAATGCACAAGATGCAATGATGAATGCAACGAACCAACAACTCACATGACGAAAACTCGAAAAAACATGGAAGACGTCTGAAGCTCAGGTCTTGGGGCGTCACAAGGCATGGGCAAGCAAGAAATTGTCTAGTCGAGCGAGAAATCTTGCCATATTACATTGTTATGCCAAACATGCCATATTCAAATGGTGGTAGCTAGTAGTTAAATTATTAATGTGACCTAAATTAATATTGACACACATGTAATATCAAAAATTCACCCCGATAGTAAAAACTAAATTACCGCCTAGACTGCGCCTAGGATGCTTAAGCATACGGGCAACCACTTCATTCGCACAGGTGATCACACACACACCTAGCAAGCAACACCCGAGGAGAGGGAGCAGCCTAAGCCTTGGCCAGACCTCCTTCTTCCTTCATACAGCTCTAGGAGCAGCTGTGTGCTGTTACATATAAACCACACTCGGCAGGACTAGGGGTGTTATCTCTTCGAAGAGCCCCAAACCTGGGTATGTATTGCGTCCCACGCTCGCTCATGCCGACCTCGCCTCTGGAGTCCACCAGTGCCCTTGAGCCTCCTCTTATCTTTAGTCATCCCTTGGCATCTGCCTTGCGCCCACCACGACACTACGCGAGGAAAAGAGAAGAGAAGACCTGACTACTTGAGCTAGATGCACGAAAAAGAGAAGACCGGGCTCACTCCCATAGTATGGAACTTCGCACCTTAAATCACCTTGATCAATGAACAGAAAAATGACGAAGTAGAACTAACTCCGATTGTACTATATCAGTGGCTTGTACGTGAAAAAAAGAAGACCCGCCTCACTTTTATATTATGGAACTTTAACCTTAAAATATCCTTGAATGAATGAAGAAATAGATTAAATAGTTTGCGGGTCTTCTCTAGCATGCGATGACCTAACAAAACACCTTCGACGAGGTAAACCCCATTGATAAATGAACGGAAAAATAACGGATTGATTAAGTCACAAGTGGCGAAACACAGAACCTAAATGTTTCTTTTCGGCGTGCACACAGGGTTATGCTTGCACATATAATTTTCACTAAATTTAAATGCACACTATTTTTTCTTCTATTGCAACGTCCGGGCATATGTGCTAGTGAGGGACAAAATGAAGAATCACATAGCCCCGACGGTGTTCTGACTCCCCGTTAAGATGGGCTATTTTCAAACGGGCCGACCATATATTGGTACTGATAATAAATGGGCCAACGGACCATCTTACATTGTTCGGCCTGCTTTAACCATTACGTATTTCTAGATGGGGCCTAGTCTTATTCTAAAATAAATGGGCCTAGCCTTCGTCTATAAAAATACCGCTCGCCCGGCGGCCGCTAACCCTCTCAAAAACCCTAGCCTCCTTCGCCTCCTCCTCCTTCCTCCATCTCCGGCGGCGGCAGCGACAAATCTCCGACACCATGAGGCCACCGGCACGCGGAGGTAGTCATCCACCTCCCTAACCTCTAGCTTACTCTTCTTCCTCGCATCCCCGATCTCATGCGCTTACGCTGTTACGCTTGACGCAGGACGCGGCGGGAGGGGTTTCGGCGGCAGGAGCGACGGCGGCGGCCGCGGGGGGCAGGGGCTTCGGCGGGAGAAGCGATGGCGGCGGCCGCGGCGGCAGGGGCGGCAGGGGAGGCAGGACGCCCCGGGGCCGTGGTGTCCGTGGCGGCGGTGGAAGGGGAGGGCCCGGCATGAAGGGCGGGAGCAAGGTGGTCGTGGTGCCCCACAAGCACGACGGCGTCTTCATCGCCAAGGCCAAGGAGGACGCGCTCTGCACCAAGAACATGGTCGCCGGGGAGTCCGTCTACGGCGAGAAGCGCGTCTCCGTCCAGGTCTGTGCTCGCTGCCCCCGTTCTTACTTTCACACGGCGCCATATCACGCTCCTCCGTCTGCTCCGAGGGGAGGGGGAGGAGGATGGATAAACCTAGGTTGAACCAGCTTAGCTTAAGTGCAATCGCTTGTTCATAAGATCTTGTTAGACGATTGTTTCCTTGTGATATCAGATTTCATACTCTGTTGTGCTCATTGTGCATATATCAATGAAAGCATGCTTTTTTCTCGTCTGGTACTGCAGAACGAGGACGGGACCAAGGTTGAGTACAGGGTGTGGAACCCCTTCAGATCAAAGCTGGCTGCAGCTGTTCTTGGTGGCGTCGACAACATCTGGATTGTAAGTTTGTTGTGCTTTAGCGTGTATTCTGTATATGAAACCTTCCTGCTCCAGGTTATTGTGTAAATTAATCCTATGTGGTATGCTGACCTTGCACTTGTTAATTCAGGCTCCTGGTGCTCGTGTGCTTTATCTTGGTGCTGCCTCCGGAACGACTGTGTCTCATGTGTCTGATATTGTTGGACCGGTGAGACATCATAGCTACTTGTTATTGATCAAGGGTTTCTGTTTATGTCAGTCGTCTTACAGAAATCTTGTGGCTTGCAGACTGGGTTGGTGTATGCTGTGGAGTTCTCACACCGGAGTGGCAGGGATCTCGTCAACATGGCCAAGAAGAGGACCAACGTGATTCCCATCATTGAGGATGCTAGGCACCCTGCAAAGTACCGCATGTTGGTTGGCATGGTTGATGTTATCTTCTCTGACGTTGCACAGCCTGACCAGGTATACCTGTCATCCTATAAACGCTAACAATAACTATTTGCTTATTAACGTCGCCTATGGTAGAGCCGTCTATTGTGGTATGACATGACTGCTATGTTTTGGTCACCTTCTGTGGCTACATTGGAGCTTAGCAAATGATGAGCTTACTCGGATTCCCCTTCAGGACATCACAATGGATGATGCAAAATCGAGTATCTGATGCATTTTAAGCCCAATGCCAGTCCATTTCTTAGATATTTTGCTGCATTTTTTATCTTGAATTTGCTATGCTTCTGTTTTGTTGTCATTGCATTCGATGTTTCATGAAACTGTTCCCATTGCAATGGTATCCAATAGTACCATCCATTTATGTTAATAATTATTTGAACAGGGCCGCTCAGTTTTTGTAATTATGATTTACATTGGATTATTGTATGCGGTTATGGTTTATCAGTTTGTATTGCTTTCCTGGTTTTCTTTGGTTGTATTGGTACAATTGCTGATGATGAGCTTACTCGGATTCCCCTTCAGGACATCACAATGGATGATGCAAAATCGAGTATCTGATGCATTTTAAGCCCAATGCCAGTCCATTTCTTAGATATTTTGCTGCATTTTTTATCTTGAATTTGCTATGCTTCTGTTTTGTTGTCATTGCATTCGATGTTTCATGAAACTGTTCCCATTGCAATGGTATCCAATAGTACCATCCATTTATGTTAATAATTATTTGAACAGGGCCGCTCAGTTTTTGTAATTATGATTTACATTGGATTATTGTATGCGGTTATGGTTTATCAGTTTGTATTGCTTTCCTGGTTTTCTTTGGCTGTATTGGTACAATTGCTGATGATGAGCTTACTCGGATTCCCCTTCAGGACATCACAATGGATGATGCAAAATCGAGTATCTGATGCATTTTAAGCCCAATGCCAGTCCATTTCTTAGATATTTTGCTGCATTTTTTATCTTGAATTTGCTATGCTTCTGTTTTGTTGTCATTGCATTCGATGTTTCATGAAACTGTTCCCATTGCAATGGTATCCAATAGTACCATCCATTTATGTTAATAATTATTTGAACAGGGCCGCTCAGTTTTTGTAATTATGATTTACATTGGATTATTGTATGCGGTTATGGTTTATCAGTTTGTATTGCTTTCCTGGTTTTCTTTGGCTGTATTGGTACAATTGCTGATGATGAGCTTACTCGGATTCCCCTTCAGGACATCACAATGGATGATGCAAAATCGAGTATCTGATGCATTTTAAGCCCAATGCCAGTCCATTTCTTAGATATTTTGCTGCATTTTTTATCTTGGATTTGCTATGCTTCTGTTTTGTTGTCATTGCATTCGATGTTTCATGAAACTGTTCCCATTGCAATGGTATCCAATAGTACCATCCATTTATGTTAATAATTATTTGAACAGGGCCGCTCAGTTTTTGTAATTATGATTTACATTGGATTATTGTATGCGGTTATGGTTTATCAGTTTGTATTGCTTTCCTGGTTTTCTTTGGCTGTATTGGTACAATTGCTGATGATGAGCTTACTCGGATTCCCCTTCAGGACATCACAATGGATGATGCAAAATCGAGTCTCTGATGCTCTTAATGCCCAAAATTCCTACTTTCTCCATCGCCATATTTTTTCTTGTATCTTTTTATACACTTGGATTTTCTTGCTTCACGTGATTATTGCATGAGTTGATTTTCATTGGCTTGCCATAATTCGTCTCTTATAACTTGTTCTTTCCTTGTACTTATTTGTAACCTTCAGTATGGAAGGTTGATTTATGCTTGCTTGATATCGAACCTTGCCACTGCACAATTTCAGATTTGATGGAAGTATAATTGCTTCTACCTTTTTCCGGTTTGTTTTGTGACTTGTCCCCTGCTGATGGAACTCTGCTCTTTAAAGTCTTTTGTTTTGATCTTTCTTGTAGCATGCCTAGCTTCTGTACTAGTAGTATAATACTAAGAATTATGTTAGCATATTGAGGGTCGTTTTAGTTCCTACTGCCGATGACTGACTGAAATTGTTGTCAAGACGCCTTATAACTGACACTAACTTGGCTAAACTGTGTTGAAACTACTTAAGTTGTTGTCTTACTGATATGTATATATGTTTTCAAGGTTGCAGGGTTGAGCAGCCGGTTAATGTTATGTAATGTCAAACTGGAAGTTTTTATGTTTGAAATTGTAGACATTTCGTCTGCACTTTCATCTCTTCCAACATATTGATGATTATTGACTAAGATTAAGAATAGTACCTGTCTTCTGTGTTAGCTAAATACGCACAGGTCGTTTATTTTGAAATTAAGTGTTCAAATATTAACTTGAAAAACCAAAATGCCATTGTTTCTTGCCTTGCATAAGTAGTGCAAACATTCATTAGTGATTCTAGACTGTATTATCATTCTTAAACCTGTCAAACTGTCTTCTCTCCTGCAGGCTAGGATCTTGGCCCTTAATGCTTCATACTTCTTGAAGAATGGTGGTCACTTTGTCATTTCAATCAAGGTATGTCTGATTCCAGATTCAAGAAACATTTGCATTTGCCTTGGAAGATGATGTCCTGGTAAATGACAGAGATTTGCATTGATCTGACGGTTCTTCCTCTTGCCAGGCCAACTGTATTGACTCCACCCAGGCTCCTGAGGCCGTGTTCGCTGCCGAAGTTGAGAAGCTGAAGCTTGAGCAGTTCAAGCCTTCGGAGCAGGTGACCCTGGAGCCCTTCGAGCGTGACCACGCCTGTGTTGTCGGTGGCTACAGGATGCCCAAGAAGCCGAAGGCGACTTGAAGGAAATAGTTTAATACTTCGTCGTGTGTTGTGACGGTCTGTCGTTAATTAGTACTAGGTCCTAGGTATGGTGATATGATCAGACAAAGTTGGTTCTATAGCTACTTGGTTTATATCGTGTTGGTGAGTGGCCGAATGCAATGTTGCATGCGTGTTAGCAATTGTTGACTTGTTGGCAGTGTTATCCATTTTGTTAGGCTTATTAAAGCCGGCTGATAACCTTAGCAGCCAGCATTGATCTGAAATATAGGTAAATTACTTGGCTTGTGTGGAACTGAAGCTAGACAAGCATGATTTCCTTCACCTGTCTAAATTTTATGCCCAAACCTGAGCTGAACCATGCTTTAATATCTTGACGATTTTCAGACACAGGGCTCATAGGCTTATCATGCTTTAGCCAACACGAAGCTTTGATCTTTGCGGAAAGGGGTGTCCAAATGTTTTGGCTCAGCTGCGTTTTGCAGGCACAACAGGAACATAATTCGGCGCAACTTTAAAATTCAACTATGCAGGCACACACCAAACTGGTGATGGCACAGGAGCGAGCAACTGCGAGGAGCTTCAGTCCGTGCTTCAGTCCAAACTGGTGGTGGCGCTGGCTGCCACGGAGATCGTTGGGCTGATGATTCTGACCGTTGTGTTCCAGCTATTCCGTCGCCTTGGTCGGCCACATCGGCAAGGTCGAGCTCACGGCCATCTCCATTGTCAACAGCGTCGTTGAAGGCCTTGGCTTTGGGCGGCCGATTTGGGTGTTTTGATCTATTTGTTAACCTTGGTTCAGAATTTTTTTTAGGATGTGATCCTTTACCTACCACCAGGTCGATGGCGGTAGGGTATATATACCAGCCTACCGTCAAGGTCCCTGATAGGAATAATACAAAAATAACTAATACTCCCTCCGTTTTTATTTACTCTGCATATTAGAGTTGACTGAAGTCAAACTTCGTAAAGTTTGACCAAGTTTATAGAAAATAATATAAACATTTACCATAACAAATTTATACTATGTGAAAGTACATTCAATAATAAATCTAATGATGTTGATTTGTTATTGTATATGTTAATATTTTTGTTTACAAAATTAGTCAAAGTGTACAAAGCTTGACTTTGACCAAAGCTAATACGCGAACTAAATAAAAACAGAGGGAGTAGTTAAAACTTTGAGAGTTATATATTTGTCTTAGCTGGCAAGAGCATAGTGCATCCAGTGCATCACTTTATGTTTATGCAATATACATGTCAATCGTGTATCATATGTTGTAAGAACTGAAGCCTCTAACACAAGTTGAATTTGAAGATAGCAGAAACCATGAGAAGCAGATGAAACTGCAAATAATAATCTATAAAAAATTGAAAACATAAGTAAAAAGAAGGAAGCTTTGAATTATTTAGAAGCAGTGTTTCTCCTCTGCTTGAATAAATTAGGACATGGCTGGTAAGCTTGATGTACATACATTACTTTATTTAGTTGATTGAAATGCCTTAGTGAGAGATTCTCTCACTGTTTTCGGTTAAGAAAAACAGCCAATACAGCTCCTCCAATGTTTGAGTGTGATCATTATCGACATCTCTCTGCTAAGAACAGTGTTACATGTATCATGGAAGGAAGGCTATTATAGCCGGGACACATAGGTAATTCTGAACCAAGATAAGGCAGAAGATGAAGCTAAGGAGACCTGACTTAGCCATGCAAATCGCTAAAACTATTGCTCAAGGGTATGATGGTGTCAGCAGCTGCTCGTGCAATCAGAGCATAGAGGGCCAATTGCTCATCACGCTCTCGACCAAGAAGTACTTCATGAGTATAAAGGAGTCTCGAAGAGGAGGGTGCTCTGAATATGAAGTGTTTATTAAAAAAAAATCCAACATACTAGAAATGGAAACATGGAAGTAAGTCGGCCGGCGCCTCTTCCATGGCGGTGTTGTGCTCCTCTCCGTCTTTTTTTTGCGTTCCAATCAGAGAGCTTTATTCAACTAAATAACTCCTGGCATCATCAGCTAACAAACTGGTGAGCAGGAAAGAAGGTCTCGAGCCAGTCCAACTTTCGGTGACCGTCAGAGTGCATGCATGTTTTGCATAAAGATGGACCGGTACGTTGGCTGCTCTGGATACATGTTGAATATCAAAAGAAGAAAAAGAGGAAGCTAGCTCTCTAATTTCTACTAAAACCGGTGCCACCACAGAGAAACTATAGTGGCGAGTTTTCCAGAGATTAACGATCTCCAGGCAATCTGTCTCCATTATCACATGTGAGAAGCCGCGTAGATTTGCAAATATTACCCTATCTCTCAGCGCCAACGTCTCACCAATGAACGGATCGGAGATCCCGAAATGAGGTTTGCTCCACACACCAAGTAACCCACTGCAGGAGCGCGCAACCCCACCCGCACCAACCTTGTCGGAGTTCATTCCCAAAGCCGCATCCGTGTTGATCTTAACAACTCCTTCGTCAGGTGGTACCCAACCATATCCAGGAAGAATGGAGGCATGAGACTCTGGAATGTCGAGCAAAGCCAAATCCTGCCTGATGCGATTGACAGAAGTGAATGGATTGAGCTTTTCATCATCATGAGTAACTCTGTTCCTTGAGTGCCAGATAGACCACATGACCGAGATCATCACATCCCTCTCCTTGTCAGAAAATTGTGCATCACATAGAATACCACGTGACCATGTATTTGGGTGTAAGCGAGGTCTTCGGATGCCAAAAAGAGTATGCGCTTGGTCCCAAAACAACTTGGCATGAGAGCAATGCACTAGGGCGTGCATCAAATCCTCATCCATTGCTAGACATACATTGTATCTGCTGATGACTTTGATATGACAACGCTGGAGGGTGCACTCATCTGGTAAAATACCGCGGAGAACCCGCCACCTTCGGCAGCACCTTGAGCTTCCATAGTAGTTTCCACATCTGTTCTTCGGTCTGTGAGGTATTGGTCACCATCCCTCTCCGTCCTCATCGTCACTGTCTATAAAGTAGGGTCTAGTATATTGTCCTTATACACGTATTTGTATACGTATATAATTGTAATTGTGATCATCTATACATTGAGACGTGAGGTTGGATGTCAACCACCCATGTAAAACCCTAAACCTATGTTTCAACTTGGTATCAGCCAGATCGGGCCGCCGCCGCAAGTCCCTCGCGCTGCCGCCCGATCCTCTCTGCGCGTAGCCGCCGCGCTTCCGATCACTGCTGTTGCGCATGCCATCTTCTGCGTCACCGCCGCGTCGTGCTACTTCACGTACGCGCATACGCAGGAATCCATCCAGCTGCTTGCTAGCCAGCTAGCTAACTTTGCCCGTACGGTGTCGCCGCTTCCAATCGCTGTTGCTCCACGTGCCATCTTCCGCGACCGCGGCCGCGGCCGCGACTTGCTCTGCTGCCGCCGCTCCCTGTCCCATCTGCGCCGCCGCTGCGATGTCGTCCGCCGCTATGTCCATCACCCAAACCGCCGGCGCCATCGTCTCTTCCCCCGTCGCCTCGATCCCCGCCGCGCTCGCCGTCCCGACGATCTCCGTCCGCCTCAGTCGCCACAACTTCATGCTCGGGGGGGGGGGGGGGGGGACATCACCAGCACCGTTCTTGCCGATGCCAACCTCCACGGACACCTCGATGGCACCAAGGCGGCACCGGCCAAAACACTTGTTGTCGGCACCGGCGACGCTGCTACCACCGTCGCCAACCCGGAGTACCACCAATGGTGGGCTCAAGATCAACGCCTCAAGGGGCTTCTTCTCACCTCGATGGATGAGGATATTGCATGCCAACTCATTGGCTGCGAGTCGGCGCATGCGGTGTGGACAGCTGTCGCCGCCATGTTCGGAGCCCAGAGCCACGCCAATGTCCGCCACATCCGGTGGCAACTTCAGTCGCTGAGGAAGGACGATATATCTGCCGCGGAATACATGCACAAGATGAAGGCCCTGGCCGACACTATGACCGCCGCCGGCTCTCCGATCCGCGATGATGAGCTTATCGATCACATCCTCACCGGCCTCGGCTCCGCCTACAACTCCATCGCCGCCTCCTTGGGTGTGAGTAACGCACCCATGCCCTACTCCAGTTTTTACTCATTGGTTCTGTCCTTCGAGGCGTTGCAGGCACAGCAGAGTGCGGTGGAGGGGTGGTCTCCCTCCGCGAATGTCTTGACCCGTCCGGGTTCGTACGGCACGGGCGGATGCGCGCCCTACTCCGATCCCTATCCCACCCACGGGGAGGGGGGGCTGATGGACATGGCCAGCCATGGCAGAGCCGCCAGGGCGGTAATGGCGGCAACACCGGCGGCCGTGACCGCAACGCTGGTTATGCCGGCAAGGTGAAGGGGCCAACGCCGGCAACAACGACGGAGGAGGTGGGCGTTGCAACCGCTGGCGTCCCCGGTGCCAAATTTGCAAGAACTGGGGCCATGAAGCCGACGACTGTCGCAAGCGCTATGATCAGGATCATAACTCCCGCTCCGCCAACTCGGCCTCCACACCAACACCATCGACTTTCCTTGGGTGCTGGATACCGGGGCTACGGATCACTTGACTAATGATCTTGAGCGCCTCCAGGTTCATGAGCGTTATGACGGCAAGGATAAGGTTCAGGTGGCCAATGATGCAGGTTTGTCTATTTCACACATTGGTCATTCGCGTTTACCCGGTTCATCTCTTAAACTGCGTAACATTCTTCATGTTCCACACATCAGCCAAAATCTTCTCTCTGTTTATCGTCTTCTTTGTGATAATGACGTGTTTGTTGAATTTCATCGTTGTTTTTTCCTTATTAAGGACAAAGCAACTAGGCGTGTCATCCTTCACAGTAGAAGTTACCGGGGGGGATCTATCCGGTCCCCTTCGCTTGTGCGTCATCTTCATCGTCTCGCCGTGCCTCCTTCGGTGTTCGAGTTTCGTCGTCGCAATGGCATCAATGTCTTGGTCATCCTACAAATAATGTGGTCACTTCCATTGTTCGGAGCCATGAACTTCCGTGTTCTAGTTCAAATAATTCATCGTTAGTTTGTGATGCCTGTCAGCGTGCTAAGAGTCATCAACTACCTTATTCTACTTCGTTTCATATCACTACTGTACCTCTTGAATTAATACATTCAGATGTTTGGGGTCCCGCTCTTGCTTCGTCGGGAGGGTACAAGTATTATGTTAGTTTTATTGATGACTACACGCGCTTCATCTGGATTTATTTGCTTAAACACAAGTCTGATGTTGAGCAAGTTTTTTACAACTTTTAGGCTCATGTCGAACGCCTTCTGGATTATAAAATCAAGGTCGTTCAATCTGACTGGAGTGGTGAATACCACAAACTCCATCGCTACTTTCAATGCACGAGCATCTGTCACCGAGTGTCATGTCCACATACCTCTTAGCAGAACGGTATTGCCGAGCGCAAACACCGACATTTGGTCGAGACCGGTCTTGCCTTGCTTGCGCACTCCTCTCTTCCACTTCGGTTTTAGGATGAGGCTTTTCTTACGGCATGTTACCTCATCAACCTTATTCCCACTCCGGTTCTCAATAAGGACACACCTCTGTTCCGTCTGTTTCATGTTCAGCGCAACTACTCCCCCTTTGGATTTTTGGGTGCGCTTGCTGGCCAAGTCTCCGCAAGTACGATGCTCACAAGCTTGAGTTTCGGTCCAAGATGTGTGTTTTCCTTTGCTATAGTCCTTTGCATAAGGGCTATAAGTATCTTGACCGTACCTCCGGTCGGATATACATCGCTCGTGATGTTGTTTTCGACGAGACTATGTTCCCTTACTCTCAACCCGGTGTTTCGGTTGATCCTGCTTCTCTTGAACGTGCACTCACTTTTCCCTCTAATGAACCGGTTCCAGATGTCCATGTGCGTAAATATGACCTGTCCTATTTGTCATCTAACTTGTCTTTTGCAGGTGATATTGCTTTGAGTTCCCCCCAGGTACATGTTGCTGCTCCGACGCCTCCTGATGCGCCCACGTGCATGTTTCGCCGCCCGAGGCAGGTGCGGCTGCCTCGCCCGATGGCACGACCGCGGACGCGGATGGGTCGCCACCCTCGCCCGGTCCGTCGCACGGGCCGCCACCCTCGCCTGGGCCAGTCCAGCACACCATCGTCTCTCGGCCCGTGTCGCCCCTTGCTGACGTCCCCTCAACCGTGACACCCTCGGCCGAGCCCTCGTCGCCATCGTCTTCTCCTACTAGCGGTGCAGCTCCGGCGCATGCTATGATTACGCGCCATCGTGATCATACACGCAAGGAGAAGTCTTACACTGATGGCACGGTTCGGTATGACTCTCGTCGTCGTGCCTTCTTCGCCGCGCCGGTTTCCCATCGTGATGCTTTGGGTGAACCTGCCTGGCGTGCCGCCATGTCCGAGGAGTTTGCTGCTCTCCGTCACACTAACACCTGGGTGTTGGTGCCTCGGCCACCTGGTGTTAATATTGTGAGCTGCAAGTGGATTTTCAAAACCAAGCATCGTCCGGATGGGTCTGTTGATAAGCACAAAGCTCGTCTTGTTGCTCGCGGTTTCACTCAACAGCATGGGATTGACTACAGAGATACTCTTAGCCCCGTGGTGAAGCCTGCCACAGTTCGCTTGGTTCTGTCTCTTGATGTGTCTCGTGGCTGGAGCCTCCGACAGATTGATGTGAGCAATGCCTTTTTACATGGGTTCTTGTGTACATGCAGCAGCCACCTGGGTTCGAGGATGCCACTTATCCCTCTCATGTCTGCAAACTTCAGCGGTCTATTTATGGTCTCAAGGAGTCAGTGCCTTTCGCAGCTCGGTTTTGTTGCCTCTAGATCAGATGCATCTCTATTCATCTTCTCCCAGGGTACTATACAGATATACATGCTGGTGTACGTTGATGATATTGTGATTGCTGGCTCTACCTCCGCCGTGGTGGATCGTCTTGTGCAGTCGTTGTCTGCTAGCTTTCCCATCAAAGATTTGGGTCGCCTCGAGTACTTTCTTGGTTTGGAAGCGTCCTTTCATTCAGGGGGCATGACCTTGACGTAGAAAAAAATATGCTTTGAATCTTCTTCATCGCGTCAACATGGAGAACTGCAAGGCCACTTCCACTCCGCTTGCTACATCCGAGAGTCTCATGTCATAGTGGTGCACTACTGGGTAGAGATGACTCCTTTCGGCATCGCAGTGTGGTTGGAGCACTTCAGTATTTTACCCTCACTCGTCCTGATATCTCCTTCGCAGTGAACAAAGTGTGTCAGTTCCTGTCTCAGCCAACAGAGGATCATTGGGAAGCAGTCAAGCGTATCATGAGATATGTCAAAGGTACGCTAGATATGCGACTACGGATTCGTAAGTCCAGATTTACCAGAGTGAGTATATTCACCGATACGGACTGGCAGGCTGTGTTGATGATAGGCGTTCCACTGGTGGTTTTGCTATATTTTTTGGACCTAACCTTGTATCTTGGAGCTTGAAGAAGCAACCCACAGTCTCGAGATCAAGCACTGAGGCAGAGTATAAGGCATTGGCCAATGGCGCGGCTGAAACCATTTGGATAGACTCAGTTCTTACAGAACTTGGAGTCCCACGGCAGCGCACTCCTATATTGTGGTGTGATAACTTAGGGGCAACTTACCTGACGGCGAATCCAGTATTTCATGTTCGGACTAAACACATTGAGATTGATTTCCACTTTGTGAGAGAGCGAGTAGCTGCTTGTGAGTTGGAAGTCAGGTTTATTTCTATAAATGACCAGTGAGCGGATGTATTTACTAAACCCGCTACTAGAGAGATGCTGGATCGTTTTAGAGCCAATCTGAATCTTGTATGTAGTTCAGATTGAGGGGACATGTAAAGTAGGTTCTAGTATATTGTCCTTGTACACGTATTTGTATACGTATGTGATTGTAATTGTGATCATCTATATATTGAGACGTGAGGCTGGATGTCAACCACTCATACAACAACAACAACAACAACAAAGCCTTTAGTCCCAAACAAGTTGGGGTAGACTTCAACCACTCATGCAAAACCCTAAACCTGTGTTTCAACTCCGCCGGCCTGATCCAGTTCGGCTTCACCTGCTGCTTCTCCTCCCCCACCCAGGACACCATGATCCGCGACCTTGACCTCTCCGTCTCCCAGGTCCTTCCCCACGGCTGTGCCTGGAGCCTCTATGCTTGCTCTATTCGACTTCTTGGACTAAAAATGTTGAGTAACTTGGTGCCTGCGTGTGATGCAGATCTTGGCGTTCGGCTCGCTGTCCAACGTCGGTGCCATGGTCGGGGCCATCGGCAGCGGCCAGATGGCAAATTGGTGTTGCAGAAAATGTGTAGGTGAAGATTTTTTCTGAAAAAAGTTCAGCATTTTGTTCATGTCATATGCTTGCAAGTTGCAACAAATCAGTGCTTGACTACACCGAAGTTCTATTCCTTTATCCTCCAATAACAGCGTAATGGACATGCCTACTGAATTTTCAGTCGTTAACGATGGCGCCATGGCGGCGATTCAGAATATCATCGGTTGGCTTGTTATCTCCTTGACAAATGTATGGCATGATGCACCCACATGTTTCCCAAGCTTATTTTCTGCCCTTTTTCTTCTCGTGACGCTAGAAGCTTCATGCTTTGATGATCGATGTTTAATCCACAGGGCTCATCATTTCTGTACATGGGACGGCTGCTTGAAGTATTTGGTGTCGGTGTCATATCATGCATGGTTTGTAATGAAGTATCTTCGGTGCATGATTATTTTGTGCCTAGGATGTTCACGCCTTTATGCTTTAAGATTTTGAGTACTTCTCAGCTGGTTCAAAAATATTCAGAAACGAAAGAGCAACGATGTGTCAATATATTGGATGCAGAATGGTCCATCAGAAAGGCAAGCGCCGCCTGCTCGATCTAGCTAGGGTTTCATTACCCGCGAAGCTCTACCGCCAACCAAGCCAAGGGCGTGAGCGGTATGTCACCGGCCGTTGTCGCTGGAGGGTCATCTTTGAGGGCCATCTTGTGCGATCTGCAGGTACTACGATTATTCCTGCATCCGCCCTTATTATCTTGATTCTGCTAGCTAGCTAGGCCAAGTAAACTTTCACGAGATTTACGTAGATCGGTTGAAGCACTATTGATTAGCCCGCTAGAATCATTCATTACTATTCTTCGACGACTTGTTAATCCAGGATCGGTAAAGGAAATTGCAAGAGAAACCCAAAAGGAAGGAGAAGCCGTCGATGCTACGATGAAGGGAACAGAATAAAAAGAATATTCCGGCGACTGCCATCACAAAAATGCTGACGATGACAGCGTTGGCAGCAGTATATAAGATGATGACGATGATGGCTGGTACCATGACGACATTGGCGATGATGGTGTGTTCCATGAAATCTACGGCAGCAGCGACGACGATATCGATAGGGAGTTGCCACCCCCAAGTCATGGAATTTCCTATGATGGAGACAGTGATAATTTACGCGCGGCTTACTCCTTTTCTCAGTACCGGGTGGAGCTATTTGCCGTGCGGCCCTGCTTCCACTTCGTGGGCACCTTATTTGCAACCAATGCTCATTCCTACTACTGGGCCTCCCAAGAAGAAAAGGATTGTCACAGTGTCGATTTAAAGGTACGCAATATTTGATATTTTCTATTTTTTGTATCTCCTTCTGAGTTGTTAATTATATGATGCTAACAAAAAATACATGTGCAGAACAAATTGACCCTTCACTTAGAAGGCGGTGCCCTTACCGACACCTTCTGGGTCAAACTCAAAATCATAGAGGATGATGGCACAATAGATCATGATGCTTGTCATTCCTTCTCCTTCACGGTCGACCCATACGTTTGCAACAATGTCATGACCCGCGTCATCTCGGTTACACACAACCGCAAAATAGAATTGACATTCATGGCAACGCACTCGGCCATACAGGCCAATGTGCATGTCAACCTTGATTTCCTATCTTGCGATGATGCCACGAGGACGGGCGCCGTCTACCATGTCTATGGTGAAATCACCACGCACCATCAGCTCTACAACGGCCGGAGTGTCTTGCTCTTTTCTTGTGGAGAGGAGAACAAAGCGGAGGTCGTTGATGGTGAACTTCCACTGTTACGGAGGTGTGCAGTTGTTCCTGTATACTTGGAGCCGCTCCTGATGCTCAAGTTCGACCTGCATGTTCCAATCCATTGTGATCATGATGACGGTGTTCGTCGTACCATGGCCTTCCGTGACAATGTTACATTTTACCGTGACCAGTTTGAAGAAAAAATAATCTGCAGTGCTAACCATGGAGAATGCCACCATGGTCAAGTTAGAGTGCGGATTACATACCAGTAGCAGCTGCAGTGCACGGAGATTCAGTGATGTAAACTGAACTGAAGTTCTATCTAGCTAGTATTTATGTATGGATTGCCATTTATGCCTTTTGAGCAGCTTGTAGTTGGAGTTCATGGTTTTCGGTGTCGTGGCTTGGGCACTCCTGCCTCCGCCTCTAGTGTGAGGCACACCCGTTGAATATCCATGTGCACCTTGCTCGTGCGATGTGCAGTTATATTTTGATCTACATTACCTAAAATATTGCATGTCTATCCTTCTAGAAGTTGAACCAGCTGCTTGAAAGCACACTTGCAAAGTAAACTGCTAGGTATAGAATAACTAATAAAATGGGGAAAAGATGCATTCTCAAAAATTTGCTCTCCTTCTGCTGTAGATTCATTGTGATGTTGGAATGATATGCTCTGCTTCTGATTAATTGCACTCCCCTCCCTGTGTAAATTTACTTGGGTGAGCTCAACAAAGGTTTCAAATTCAAGCTTTGACAGGGTTTCCAACATCTTGCAGTGCAGTTTGGCAAACATGATTTCCTTGCAAGGCCGTTCTGGTATAATTTGTGCCTCTAAACACGACTTGAAAATCATGAGGATTATAGATTCTTGTTTTCTTCTGAAAGAGATAATTGAGGGAAATACATTTGCTGAAAGAGATACAGCATAAGCTTCCTGTATATAAACAGGATCGAAATGAATCATAATTAATGGTTATTGTCGATAAAATGGCAGAATGAGTTGTATTAACCAACCTAAGTACCTAATCTTGTTACGTCCATTGGACAGTGTGCAATCAAAATCATGTGATAGTTTTCTAACTATTTCTAATCCAGTAGATTGGATACAACACAAAGACTGGTATTTTAGATTCAAAAGAAGAATCAAATATCAGAGGCTATCTGAATTCTGAACTTACTTTTGAATCACGCCGCCGCTGGTCCATTGCCTCCTCATGATAACACCATCAATCATTAGGTTGGTTACCAACCATCAGTATGTTCACCCTTGAGAAGTCCAGCCTAGGGTGCTACAATTAGGATCCCCATCAGATAAACCAATAACTATATTTCTTGATGTAATTGGAGGGATTCCACTACCATAACAACAGGTGGATGCAGCCGTTCAACCCGGGTGAGGAGCATACAAAATCTGCAAAATAAGGAGATTAGAAGATGATAATTTCTTTAATAGTTCGATACACATAGTATTTTATAGATGGTTGCTCACATATCTAAATGCCACATTTCTTGATTCATGCCTAGCAAAAATTCCTTGCAATATTTTCTAGAACCAGGAACAATCACTGCATTGTTCATGGCAAGGAGAACTGAACCTAGGTGCAAACCTATTAAGGGATAGATGGCTAAGACATGAATCAGTAAAATTCAGAGTTTCGAATATAAGTCAACACCTGTCATTCCTCCAACTCCCTCGCATCAACTCCCTATGGTAGCATATATTGAGCGATTCAACTCTGTTGCTGCCTTACTGCAGCCATTACAACAAAATATGCAGATTATAAAACATGTAAAGAAAAAGGGGAGAGCTGTTATTGTCACATGCACTGCTCAAAGTAGATTGGTTCATCTGAACCTCCATGGACAGTGCCCACCATGATTTAGAGAAGTAGAAGCAGAAGAGCATGCAAATTGCAAAGGCAGGAGAAGAGCTACAGAGCGGATCTGGTCAAGGAAATAGATTCGTCAGTTGGAAAAGGTAGGATGTGTGGTACCTGGTTGGATCTGGAACGGCTGGCCCTTAGCGGCGCAGACTAAGCGGATCCGTGTCGAGAGAGAAAGGTGCAGGAGACGAGGCGGCAGTGTGTCTGGGCCAAGAGGAGGCGTGGACAACTGGATGCCAAGTTTGCTTCCTTCTCCTTCTCCGGTGGCCGGCGTCTGGCCTTGGGCCAAGGCGGTGGCAACCCTAAGCATGCGTCGAGGGAGAAGGGGTGGGGGCGATTTCCTCCTACTCTATCTTTCTTCTGGACGAAGCAAACGACACGGTGAGGCATCGAAAGGCAAGCTGCCGGTCCTTTTTGTCTGTAGCTAATCCAACATGGACATCACGAGAGCACGCCCCTCTCCCGACGCATATTGGGTTAGATGTTCACAGTAATTGCAGAATTCACTTTATCGAGGTCACAGCACGACATCAACTGAACACAAACTAACAAGCGAATGAAGCAATCCAAAGCATCTCCAGGTTCAACATTCTGAGCTTTACAAAATTGCAAATATAGGTAAATATGTGTTCCAAGACTTTCATCATTCCGACCTGAAAAACCAATACATAAGCGATAAGCCCACATAGTTCTAAGTGTCTTGAGGCACAGAACAGAAAGGGAAAAGAATGGAGAAAAGAAACTATGGTAAAATAAAAATCTCCCAGCGCTTCAGGCTATCTTGAACTGTGTCTTCAGCCTGCTGATAAGCTGCCAATTTTCAGCCCTCATTTCATCCTGTAACAAGACCATTCAGAAGTGTTAAGAGAGTAAGGGTTAAAAGATTGCCCTATGTTAAATGAACTATGGAATCGCGAGCGTATTTACCCGAAAGCACTCTTTGAGCACATCGATGGATCTCCTCGAGATCTCGCTGACCAGCTCATTGCTAGAATCAAAATGCCGTCCATAAGACCGGGATTTCTCCTGAGGGCTGTCACCGCTTATCTGGCAGAGGTGATGGCAATTGTTATAAGCTTTTTCAACTTTCATGTTGCAATTGCCACAACTACAATATCATGCTTATGTATGCACTAGCATGTACCTTTATGGCCACAACTCCATTCCTGGCCGAGAAAATCTGATTGCCATTGGACGTTTGCATGGAGGAGATCCTCCCGAGGCTATGAACTATTATATTCTTGCTTTTATCCTTGCTCGGGGTGAAGACACATATCGGGGTTCCCACCTGAGACACAGTCAAGAAATCAATTACTAACATCAGCAACAAGATCAAATCATTTCGAATCGATGATACACTTGACAACACATAACTAAAAGATGTACCTTGACGACACCTTCCACAACTTCAACGTCGCAAACAATTGGATCCTTGCTATGGTAGACACGGTTTGGCAGAATCTTCAGGGTGCATGGGAAAACTGCCTCAGCTGCAAATTGCATTTTCTTCGCTTCCTTCAATCCCTTAATGTGCTCAGTATAGATGTTGACGAGCCTATATACCGTATCAGCAGTAATAATCTTCAACCCTGATTCAGCTGCAAGGGCACTAGCCTCAGGCATCACTTTGACGTCAAAGGCCAAGATGACTGCATACTCTTCTTTCCGCTTCAGCATGGCACTTGCCTTCATGACATCCTGCTTGTACACGGGTCCTAAGTTCCAAGCATAAACAGGAATGTCCACACTACTGCTCTTCAAGTGCGCAATGATAGCTTCCAAGGTTCCAACACTGGAAGCTTGCACATAGATGCCCTCCTTGCAAGTCTTGATACTACTAACTTCTTGAGTTTTGTTCCCTTTTCGTTCTCATCTGTCGTTCTAATGGCCATATCAATCTCTTGCATTGCAGCTGCTTCAGCTTGTCGCAAATCATCCCCTGGCTTCACTACAATGAGAGAAGTGCCAGCCATTGCATATTGAAGTCCCTGAAGAAATACAAATAAGCAATGAATTTTTTGACAACGGATTCCAACGTTCATAAGGCATGGCAATGGAAATGAAACTCACCCGTGCCACAATTTTTACCCCCTGCCCAGCTCTGACCTCCTTGTGATGCTTATATGCACCCTGGAGGAACAGAAATGATGATACATTAGGTACAACATTCGAAATTTTTGTGAACTCAGTCTCAGAAATTCTACTATTGAGTTGCCATATCTCAGTCAAAAACTCAAAACCTTAAACAGAGTACACAGGCTTCATGAAATTTAAGAACTATATAAAATATGCCAGCAAGCAAGACTTTGTAAATTCAATCCAAAATTCATCTGGGTTACAAGTGCACATGTTTATGCTCCAATGAAGGGTAGGACGTATAACAGTGTTCTGGACAAGTCAATACACACATGATATATGATATTTATGGTCTCAGCAGGATACCACAGACCAATTCAACTACTGAAAATGGTGCGACTGCACAGAAATCTTGGATTTCTGGATAGAGAACATTAAAGAGACCAATTGTGAGCAATAAAAAATATAATATCCTGGTGGTCAGAAGCAATTGATTATGGATCCTAAATTTTGAAGATATTATGATTATATATGCGGTGGGGAACTTAACAAATTGTAATAATATATGCGATGAACAGCCATCCGATCGAAAGAAATATGGTTCTTCAAAAATAGGCCAAGAAGCAAAAAATAAAATTGTACATCATAAATTTCATAATTGACATATTTTTCCAACAATCAAACACTGATAAAAAAACATGCCAATATGTGTTAAAATTTGTGTCGTTCGAACAGAGTATCCAGAATTCTTGTTCCCAGAACTAACAAGAAAAATATGAATGCACAGAAGAAAATAAGTGTGGACTCACCTTAGCTTTGAGTTCTTTCATTGGATGAGGGGTCAACAAATCTCTAATAATGGTTGTAACAGGCCCCTAAAGATGTAAAGGTTAAAGTCAGAGATGAAATCGTTGATGCAGCATTCAAGGTAGCATGCAAATCTCAAATTTCATAAACTTTATATACCTGTTTAGTGCAAACAATTACTTGATCCCCTTGGCGCAGCACACCATTAATCAGTACTACGTCAACAGTAGTTCCCAAATCTTTATGTTCATTGACTTCTAGTACTGTACACTGAACAAACATATGTGGAGAAGATGTCACATTAGGTTAATGATTAACTTCAGTAGAGAGAGTTATGGATTAATGTTTAACGAACCAACCTCTACTGTATCGTCATAGGCCAGCTTATCTGTAATTATGTCAGGCAGCCATCGCACCAGTAGCAGTAGAAGATCTGGCACACCTTCACCGCTGGAGGATAATACAGTAAAATATTGTCAAAGGCTAAAACTGCAAATAACATAGGAGAAACTGAAACTTAAAACATAAGCAACGAAGTATATATGTGCTAGTTGTCACACCTTTCAGCACTGGTCGGGGCAATGTTAACCACTTTTTTCTTCTTATTGTTTTCATAGTAAGGAGCAGTGTTGAAGCCATTTTCCTTAAAATCTGTTACAACCTGTTTACAAACAATCGAATCATCAGAAAATTTCAAAGAAACCACCTGTAGTTCAATGCAAATTCGGCATAACCAAAGAGATGCACAGAACGTCACAAGGGAAAATACCTTAGTTAACCTCCATTTGTATTCACTTTTGACGTCATCAGATTGCTTCTTGAGTGCCTCGACTATTGGTGCATTGGTACATTCCTTCCACCCATAGAGCCGGTCAACCTTGTTCAAGGCGACAATGAAGCTCACATTGTGGCGTCTCAAAAGATGGAGGGATTCAACTGTCTGCTTCTCAAGCCCCTTCGTAATATCGACGACAACCACGGCGACGTCACACATACTCAATCCCCTTGAGCGCATTTTACTGAAGGACTCATGGCCAGGGGTGTCAATCACGAGCAAACCAGGAACTTTGATGGCGGTTTCAGCTTTTAAACTCGTCCTGTCCCTGATGTTTTCAGCCGGTAAGTAGGTGGCGCCAATCTGTTGTGTGATGCCCCCGGCCTCCCGCTCCTGCACATGGGTGCCCCGGATGCAATCGAGGAGCTTCGTCTTTCCGGCATCCACGTGCCCAAGGATGCAGCATATCGGTGCCCGAAGCTCCTTTTCATCTCCTGAAGCTACATCCTGAGCGTCGAAGATATCCTCCACAATCTCATTGACTGCATTGTCTGGATTAACGACCGGAGCAGTGGAGATAACATGTTTCTCTTTGATATCTTCTTCAGAACCAGATGAGTGAGAATTGCCAGCAGCAGACATGACATCAAATTCATCGAGGCTCTTGCTATCCCAAGCATCCTCCTCCTCATCATCATCATCACCGATTGCTGTTCTGTCCTCTTCCAATGATCCATCGCTTGATCCCTCCCCCAATTTGAGCGCCTCATTGAGGGCGGCGCTGTTTTCCTCTTCTTGCGAAACACCGCTCGAGCCCTGGTCTCCTCCCACATCAGCTTCAGATTCGACAGTCTTGGGCTTCAACGCAGGTCTCCTGGAGTGATACACCGGCCGCTTCTTCCGGCCATCATCCACACCAGCAGCACCGCCGCCCTCAACAAGGGGGGCGGTGATGCCGAGCCGCCTGCGCGCCTCCTCCGCGCGCCGGCTCTCCTCCCGCTTCCTCTCCTCCAGCCGCCTCCGCTGCCTGTCCTCCTCCCTCCGCTTCAGCTCCTGCTCCCTCAGCTTCCTCCTCTCCTCCTCCTCCTCCGCCTCCCGCCGCCCCCTCTCCTCCTCCGCCTGCGCCTGCAGCTCCTGCTCCCGCGCCCTGCGCTCCTCCTCCTCCTTCTGGCGAGCAAGCCCCTCCCGCAGCGCCCGGAGGCTCACGCCCCGCGCGCCACTAGCCACCTTCTTCGCGCCGCCGGCGGCGGCGCGGGACGGGCCCGCGGTCTTCCTGGACGACATGGGGGTACGATCGGTGACGGTGCCGGCGGTCCAGGTTGGCGGGGCTGCTGCTCATACGGCGGAAAGACACCCGCGGCGGCGGCGGCGGCGGCGGAAACCCTAGCGTCGTACGGGAGATCGGGTCGGGCGGCGGCGAAGGGCGACGCGGGCACGGGAACGGGGACGGGGTCGCGTTGATGGGAAAGTGTAGGCGTGCGTGGCTACATATATGGGGCCCCGGGTGCTGATTGTGATAAGTATATATATCAGCCATTGCCTTTTTAGGATCGTGTAAACTCTATCCACCAAAGCATGTGAGAAAATGAATGAAATAATATGAACAAAGTTTTCGCTGATCAAATAATATTGATCTGGTAACGCCCCTTCATATTGTAAGAAATTATATTGCATCCATGGATCAAAATAAGCCCATGGATGGTAATCGACTATATTTGGGGATGAATTCCACGGCATATGCATCAATAGCATGGTTGAAGAATATGGATGGTGTGCAAACCAAAGATCTTGATGGGCCAATGCAAAGATTTGGCTTAATTGCTTATTAGCTCCATTCTTCATTTTTACTGCGCTTCTTGTAACACAAGCTTGAGCATCATTCTTATTTTCACCACTCCTATTGGGAACCCATGCCATGTTCTTTTTTTCATGTTATTGTGCACTAAGTGTTTGCAATTTATTCTTTTTACAATTCGAAGACCTGAGTGAACGCCTTGTCTATGATTCTTTTTCAAGCAATGACAAATTTTATTCTCTTAACTCATTTTCCTTAGATTTGGCACTTTGATTTTCAATGGTTGGTTGTATCATCTCTTTGCTTTTAGTAGCTAATGTTGATATCTTACTTGGCTTTTTTTTCATTTTACTCCCTCTGTTCCCAAATAGTATAAGTCTTTATAGAGATTCTAACAAGTGACTACATACGGAGCAAAATGAGTGAATCTACACTATGTCTACATACATCCGTATATTGTAGTTCATTTAAAATGTTTAAAAAGACTTATATTTAGGAAAGGAAGGAGTACATTAGATCTGAAGTAGCACATTTACGATCATCTTTTGTAACACGGTAAACTTGCTTGAACACCTATTTCTTGTCTCTTGAGCTCCAGATCGTTCCCTTATATATGATTGAAGCGTATGATTTTTCATCAAATTTTTGATCCTCTTGGAGCTGTATAATTTTAGAGAGATGGTCTAAAATAAGATAAAAATATGTCTTTGAATTCATGCCTGTCTCGTGATGGATATAGAAAATTATCATATATGGAGGTAGACATTGGCATTGATGGCCCAAAAGGAGGATATGAAGATGAATAAGGATATAGGAAATTACCATATGGAGGTAGACATTGGCATTGATGGCCCAAAAGGAGGATATGAAGATGAATAATTCTCCCTCTGCCAATGCATGTCTTCAAACTTGTGCCTAAGGGGTGATCTTGACTTCTTTGCATTATTTTGCTGATAAGCATTTTTGTTCCTCTTCTACTGAAAATTGGGGACTCACCATAACTCACCATATTTTGCTGATAAACATATGGAATACTCGCCATAACTCACATTCTGTTGTGGCTCCTCTTCTACTGGAAATTTGGGACTTAGCTTCAGTTTTTAGTTCTTTTACTATTCAGCATATTAATAGATCTTCGAATCTCCTGGCTCACCTTTGTGCAAAACGAGCTTGTTCGTTGGAGGTGACCGAGAGCTGGCAGGATGGTGTACCCTCTTTCCTACATAGCAGCCTCATGGCTGAATGTGCTAGGTCCGCATTTGTTGAATAAGAAGCCCCGAAGTTCCACGCAAAAAAAAGGTCAAGCCGGCTTTGGTAGGAGAGCGGCTTGCTCAAGCGGCGGTAGTGGTCTTTTGATGATCTTAAAATATTGATGTAATTTTTATTATGTTTGAGGTACTTTTTACTTCCGACGAACTTCGATCATATATTAGGATCATTAAAAAAAGATGTGACATACATCGCACTTGTCCAAATTACACAACATCCATCCTCGTTGAAGAGCTTACTATTGTAGCCTCTCTGTCTTTGCTACACAAGGTCCCGGTTGCCATGCATTGATGATGCATGAGCAGCAGTGGTTGCGTCAGAGCGGCTTCCTGTGCGCGGAGGAGGCCATGAGCACGGTCATGGCGACGACGAACATGAAGAGCATGCTCCCCAGCAGCGTGTAGGTCCTCCGCGACGACCTCCGGTACTCCCCGAACAGCACCACGCCCCAGAAGGTGCTCACCAGCGGCAGCGCCTGCACGGAGTCCGCCGCCGCGTACCCGGCCGCCTGCCCGGCCATGAACGTGAACGCGTTGCCCAGCCCGGACACCAGCCCCGCCAGCAGCGCCAGCCCCCTCCCCTCCCGGTCGCCGGCGTACGCCCGCAGCGTCGACCGCGGCACGCCGGCCATGGGGCGGTAGAGGCACCAGACGTTGAGCGCCACGCCGACGACGAGGGAGGAGAGGCAGAAGTAGAAGTAGGCGGTGTAGACCACGAGGTGCGGCAGGCCGTCGCGCAGCGTGTGCCACTGGTCGTTGGTCGCCAGGTTGAACGCCGGCGCGAACAGCGAGTAGCACACCCCCGCGAACGTCACGATCGCCAGCCCCACCAGCGTGTTGGATCCAAGAACCTTGATTGATCTCTTGTCCTCCAGATCGATGAGGAAATCTGCTGTTCCTGCCTCGGCTTTCTCCACAGCCTTATTATTTGGTAGTGCTTCTTCACAATCCTTTGGTTCCTCTGTTCTCGATTGAAAGATTCTTATTAAGAAGACCAGCAGATCATCATTTTCATCTGATTAATGATGCACAAGTTGTTACCTTCTTCTTGAACAAGGTGTTGGGTGAGATCTTCCTTTGCAGTGTTCCTGTGAGGAATTCAGCAAAGTGATCATCAGATATTTTTTTTTTCAAAACGGAGGCAAAGATTGCCTCGTCTATTAATTAAGCAGAAAAGAATTGCCCAGTTAATTACGGAAAACCGGGCGAAAACCGGAAGTGATCTTCAGATTAGCCAAAGAGATACTTGTCACTCAAAATATTCAGATATCTAAGGGTAAAATTCTGGGAAACGAAGGAAGCAGAGATTGTACCCAGCAGAGTAGTTTCTGGAGTTTGATAGCTTCTCCTGGTTGTCAGCAGCATTGGAGGAGTGAACAAGTGAGCCCAGGCAGGCTGCAATCAGAAAGCATCCGACGCCGGGGAAGAGAACCTCTGCCCTGTTGATCCGGCCGTCCAGAAAATAGTTCAGTGTTGTCCCTGCAACAGAAATTTCAGTCATTCATTTATCTTCAGGTTTTGGACATTGATCTTCAGTCATTTATCTCCATGCTTGGAGAGTAGGATATCAATAGAGCTGCCTGTGAGTGTGTGGAAATACTTGTCAGAAAAATGGATAAAAATGGATGCATCTAGAACTAGAATACATCTAGATACATCCATTTCTCCGACACTACCTACCTATGACAACCTTGAGACTTGAGGCCATGACCTCGGTGACCGAAAGCCCGACGTATGCCCAGCCGTACTGTGTAGCCACGGTTCCGAGGGTGATCACCACGCCGCCCGCCAGCGCAAACATGATCGACGGCCAGTAGTCCTGAGTTGTTCGTTCAATTTACATCAACAATTTCGCATATACAGATATACTACATGTTAAACTTGAGGTCAGAAAGAAAGACTGAAAGCCAACTTCAGGTGTTGCCTGAATTTCAGACTTTACATACATGTTGACCTTCTTCTCTTTCTATGCGAGGAAGGAATATGGACAGGGACAATTGACCTACCTGGGTCTGGGCGAGCTGAGTGAGGAAATTGGGCGTCTCCGGCGTGTCGCCGCCGATCTGGCCGAATGTGAGGGCGATCAGCACGGCGGCCAGGAAGTTGGTGATGGAGTAGTCCAGGTACGTGTGCTGCGGCAGCCGGCCCCGGCGCTCCAGCACGGCGAGCACGACCGGCCAGGTGCCCAGGAGCACCAGGGCCGCCGCCATCAGCCCGATGGCCCCGCCGATGTCCTTCACCAGATACATCTGAGTATCTGACCTTTGCGACGACGACGGTGCAGGATTAAACTGAATCAAACTTCTCCCTGAAAAACTGAATCTATCTAGCATCAGACCCAGCCTCAGTTAACACTGTGAAAAACTGAAGATATATTACTACCTATAGAAGTGCTTTGGATGGAACAGTTCAACAAGTCAACAACATGCAAGAAGGTTCATAGGTCTGCCTGTGCTCGGCAAACCACAATCATCGTGTATAAATAACCCATGTCAGCTTGCAAGATATGCGGCAAGAAAAAAAAATGCAAGATGCGGCAGTGAGCCAAAAATAGAAACACAGCTCTAGAATCAGTTGAGGAGACAGATCTGGTAGGGGGAAAATATGCTTAAGCAGCATGTTCCGTTGTCAGAAGAACAAGGGGCCAGTGCATATGCCATTTCTTTGTCAGAAGAACAAGTGGAAATATGTTCTTGCATGTTCTTTGTCAGAAGAACAAGGGGCACAAGTGTTCTTGCATGTTCTTTTGTCAGAAAAAAATCAGTGAACAGCCAAGCAAATCACCACTGTGCTAGTGTTGAAAAGAGCAAGAAAATTGCTTGAGAAAGAGCAGAAGTGGCGGTAGATCGAGTTCACGCTTTCAGATGCTTGCTAAGATGCATACCAGTTAGGCAGTCACCGATCGAAATGAAGCTGTTCTTGCTGATTGCTGAGCACCAGAGTGTGTGTGTGTGTGTGGAATGTGTTTTTTACGAATGTTTGTGGTGTCTCTGGAAGGTCCAGCAGCGAGCTGAGCTGTGGATATGCGATGAGGAAAATGGAGATTGCTCACACACGGATGGTGAGGCGCTGGCGTGGGTCCCGCCCACGACGAGGGCGTGTTGGCTGGTAGCAAGCCACCATCCAAACAATACAAGGACCCTACTCAATTATTGCTTATCTTCATAAGCTTTACACACAAAATAATACTGCAACTCGATCACAGCTAGGACACGATAGGAGAGAAGAGATGCCGCCGAGCCACAGCTACGTACCTAATCGCATATGCCGGCGATCAGTTTAAGTAAGGGCCGGCTGCAACACGGGAACAAGAATGCAAGCTGGGCCAAGGTGAGCCAGCGGGATGTCTGAAGCTGCCAAGTTAAGAACTTAAGATTCATGCAGAAACGACGAAGAAAAACTGCCAAAACATGCATGTGGAAAGCTTGCTCCGGTGGTGGCTGTGAAGAGTGTGCTGCACTCATCGGCCAGCCTTAGCACGCACGCGGAGTATAAAATTGTGAAACGGTGTGCGTGCATGGCGGCGGCCCGTGACGTGGCTGCCTTGCATGGAGGCGGAGGACATGTGTCGGCGACCAGCCTTTCGCTCCGGTGGATCTCTACGGCGACGAGTCGTAGATCGAGGCTCGCCGGTCGGCAGGCCACCCACAGCGGTGCCAGGGAGTCAGAATCAGAGCAACACGATCGACGGTGCCGCTATAAATTAATGTACGTACCACCAACTAGACGGGTTCGTTCATTCGAAACCAGAGTTGGAACAATGAGCAGTTTCTAAATTAAGCTAAATAAAACAAGTACCTCTACATATGTACAACAAAATTGGATATAGTACCCTGGCCCCGTCTGATTCGAATTTGATTCTCTTTTTGTTCGTGAGATAGAGATATCCCACGGCCTCGTCTCAGTCGTCATGTACGCATGCATGTAGATGTTTTCCCAGGCGATGTGCACGGATCGCCCGAACCATGGATCAGCTCGACGTCGTTGTGGTGAGCGGGGCACCCCCACAATCGGGAAAACGTTTGCGAATGGGCCGTCGCCGTGAGGATTATTCAAACCTTGGAGTCGGACGTATGACTTGATGGAGACTTCTCGTCGGCTCTGTACGTCTGGACATGGACGTGACGTGTGACCTTTTTTACTTCACCCAACATTTTTTCTTCGATGGCTGCTGTGGTGATACCGAAGATAGATGACGGGCGTTGGTGTCAAGCTTAAAGATATGCTGCTATTTTTTCAGTTTTGTCATATCAGTCTTTACGTGACTTGTATTTTATTCTTTATGATATGAATAAAACACATATTACCATGAAAAAGGAAATTCTTTTCTTTCGTCGTCGTACAAGCAAGCCAATAGGTGGCGCCCAGAACTTAGGCGTACGTGCACGTCCCACGGAGACAGCTCGCATCGCTGCCGACGGCCTAATCGTGCGCTGCTCTGGACTCGGTCGGGACATTTTCTACTTCACCCAACATTTTTTTCTTTTGAGAATACTTCACCCAACTTTTGCTGCTATCGCGTGTAGAACACTAACGTTTTTGCAAGCTTGCAAGCGGAGTACGTAGGGCTGAGGGAGTGGTTCCTTAATAAACTTTCAATTTGTCATTTTGTCAACTAGTTCCCCGTCGGGATTCAGGAGATAGAAGTTGACCCGCTTGAGGTCTTTTTTTTTTTGTATACGATCCAACACACGGATCGGCTTCCACTATCATCGGATAACATAACACAAAATCATGACCTAGCTGAGCGCTTCAAACCGCTCTTATACGTGCAGGCTGACCGGTATCGCTTATATCATGCCTAAATCTACGCTCGGGCATGTCCACCGGATCACATTCGGCCCATTCAGGATCAAACCCTAGCCACTTCACTCCACTCTACAACCAAGCTCCATTTCGACGATCTTTGGTCATCTCTGGCATGACGAGCAGCGGACCCGACTCTTGTCCCATGCAGGCTTAAGAAGGCGATGACTGTCTACATGACTCTCCGCCGCACTTGGGAGGAGTCCGCCTTGCCCCGGCCAGACTCGATCCGGCGGGAATCCATTGCATATGTGCAAATGACGCTTGGATCCACCTCGAGGCGTCTGATCACGGCGTCGCCGAATGTGATGCGGTCCGTTTGGCGCCCCAACACGGGGATGGCACATCCTCCCCGAGGCGTCCGTGTCGAAGGTGAACGTCTATGGACCGTACACCGCGAAGGCGAGTCGTGTCCGCCGACTAAGGCAGAGCGCGTGGAAGTCGCGGAGGCGGGGTCACATGCCGCCGGCCAGGCAAAGCCTCAATCGGTGACTGGCACCTCCCGGCGCCACAACGAGGTTCCAGTCCATCAACGATCACACCTCTACCGACGACGTGCAGGCCACGAGTTGTGACGAGGAAGAGTGTGGGATGGGAGATGATGTCACTTCGTGTTCCATGTGGGCCAGCCTGTGTCCCATGCCTTATCTTTCCTGCTGGCGACCGGACCTTCACTTCCCGAGTTACATGGTTGTTGAATATATGGGCGCGGAAGGAAACAACAAAGACGTGGTTAACGGGCGACGATGAAACATTTAGACTATATTTTATGTTGCATATAATTATATGTATTTGAGGGTTTGGTAATAAGGCGCATCCATGGACGTTTAGACAGTCGGATTAGCTCTTACTCCTGGTACCCCTGTGGGTGGTCTGCCGACCGACGAGCCGGGCTAGCTGCTATGCGAGCCTCGATCTATGACTCATCGCCGTAAAAAAGGTCACAGCGTGACGCCCCATGTCCAGACGTGCAGAGCCGACGAGTCGTCTCGATCATCCATATGTATGTCTCCAGGGTTTGATTAAACCCCGACGGCGACGAGGACCAAACATAAACGTTTTCCCGTTTCCGATTGTGGGGGTGCCCCGCTGGCCACGACGATGCCGAACTGATCCATGGTTCGGGGCGGGTGGTCCGTGCACATCCACCAGGAAATCATCTACATGCATGCGATGCATCGCATCGTGAATTCGTGATGAGTGAGATGGGATCATGAGATATTACTGCACGAAATAAAAAAGAAGCTTAGGCCTCGTTTGTTTGGGCCTGGGCTTCAGCTTTTGCAGCTTTCCCACGTGTTGCACGCGGTCCTTAAACTGATAAGCATACGCGATTAGGTAGCTGTGGTTCATCTCTCATATCCTAAGTTGCGAGTTGCAATATTGTGTGCAAAATAAGCAATAATTGAGTGCGGTCCTTGTATATTGTATTGAATGTAATAACTACTCCCTCCGTTCCAAAATAGATGACTCAACTTTATACTAACTTTAATATAAAGTTGAGTCATCTTTTTTGGAACGGAGGGAGTAGCAGCCAAATACGCCTTGTCATGGGTGGGACCCACGCCAGCGCCTCACCATCCGTGAGCAATCTCCATTCTCCTCGTCGCATATCCACAGCTCAGCTCACTGCTGGACCTTCCAGAGACACCACAAACATTCAGAAAAAAATACTACTCACTGGTGGAGTACTACGCACACCCACTCTCCGGGGGATGCTCAGTAATGTGCAAGAACAACTTCATCTTTGATTGGTAGCAACAGGTATGTAGAATCTGAAAGCTTGAGTACCGGTTCTCCATTTTCTCAAGCAATTTTCCTATGCTGTTTTAGTGATTTGCTTGGCTGTTCAATGATTCTCTTTTCTTCCGACAAAAGAACATGCAAGAACATATCCCCCCCCTTGTTCTTTGACAAAAGAACATGCTGCTTAAGCATATATTTTTTCCCCTTCTCTCATCCCAGATTTGTCTCTGAACAGATTCCAGACCCGTGTTTCTTCTATTTTTGCTTAATGGTGCATCTTGCATTTTTTTTCTCTCTCTTGGCGGATATTATCTTGCATGTTGACATGGGTTTGTTTATACTCCCTCCGTTCGGAATTACTTGTCTCGGAAATGGATGTATCTAGAACTAAAATACATCTAGATACATCCACTTCTGCGACAACTAATTCCGAACGGAGGGAATACATGATAATTGTGGTTTGCCGTGCACAGACAGACATATGAACCTTCTTGCGTGCTGACTTGTTGAACTGTTCCATCCAAAGCTCTTCTCCAGGTAGTAATATATCTTCAGTTTTTCACAGTGTTAACTGAGGCTGGGTCTGATGTGTATAGATTCAGTTTTTGCATAATTTCCTGAATCAGAGGTAGCTCCGGCGGCGGTGAAGATCAGATGTATCTGGTGAAGGACATCGGCGGCGCCATCGGCCTGATGGCGGCGGCCTTGGTGCTCCTGGGCACCTGGCCGGTCGTCCTCGCCGTGCTGGAGCGCCGGGGTCGGCTGCCGCAGCACACGTACCTGGACTACTCCATAACCAACTTCCTGGCCGCCGTGCTGATCGCTCTCACATTCGGCCAGATCGGTGGCGACACGCCGGAGACGCCCAATTTCCTCACTCAGCTCACCCGGCCCCAGGTAACTCAATTATCAGACTGAAATTTCAGAAAACTTGAGGTCAACATGTATTCTGTCGATATTCCTTCAAAGTATGTGAAGCTATAAAGAAATTCAGGCAACACCTGAAGTTGGCTTCCAGTCTTTCTTTCTGACCTCAAGTTTAACATGTAGTATATCTGTATATGCGAAATTGTTGATGTAAATTGAACGAACAACTCAGGACTACTGGCCGTCGATCATGTTTGCGCTGGCGGGCGGCGTGGTGATCACCCTCGGAACCGTGGCTACACAGTACGGCTGGGCATACGTCGGGCTTTCAGTCACCGAGGTCATGGCCTCAAGTCTCAAGGTTGTCATAGGTAGGTAGTGTCGGAGAAATGGATGTATCTAGATGTATTCTAGTTCTAGATGCATCCATTTTTATCCATTTCTCTGACAAGTATTTCCACACGCTCACAGGCAGCTCTATTGATATCCTACTCTCCAAGCATGGAGATAAATGACTGAAGATCAATGTCCAAAACCTGAAGATAAATGAATGACTGAAATTTCTGTTGCAGGGACAACACTGAACTATTTTCTGGACGGCCGGATCAACAGGGCAGAGGTTCTCTTCCCCGGCGTCGGATGCTTTCTGATTGCAGCCTGCCTGGGCTCACTTGTTCACTCCTCCAATGCTGCTGACAACCAGGAGAAGCTATCAAACTCCAGAAACTACTCTGCTGGGTACAATCTCTGCTTCCTTCGTTTCCCAGAATTTTACCCTTAGATATCTGAATATTTTGAGTGACAAGTATCTCTTTGGCTAATCTGAAGATCACTTCCGGTTTTCGCCCGGTTTTCCGTAATTAACTGGGCAATTCTTTTCTGCTTAATTAATAGACGAGGCAATCTTTGCCTCCGTTTTGAAAAAAAAAATATCTGATGATCACTTTGCTGAATTCCTCACAGGAACACTGCAAAGGAAGATCTCACCCAACACCTTGTTCAAGAAGAAGGTAACAACTTGTGCATCATTAATCAGATGAAAATGATGATCTGCTGGTCTTCTTAATAAGAATCTTTCAATCGAGAACAGAGGAACCAAAGGATTGTGAAGAAGCACTACCAAATAATAAGGCTGTGGAGAAAGCCGAGGCAGGAACAGCAGATTTCCTCATCGATCTGGAGGACAAGAGATCAATCAAGGTTCTTGGATCCAACACGCTGGTGGGGCTGGCGATCGTGACGTTCGCGGGGGTGTGCTACTCGCTGTTCGCGCCGGCGTTCAACCTGGCGACCAACGACCAGTGGCACACGCTGCGCGACGGCCTGCCGCACCTCGTGGTCTACACCGCCTACTTCTACTTCTGCCTCTCCTCCCTCGTCGTCGGCGTGGCGCTCAACGTCTGGTGCCTCTACCGCCCCATGGCCGGCGTGCCGCGGTCGACGCTGCGGGCGTACGCCGGCGACCGGGAGGGGAGGGGGCTGGCGCTGCTGGCGGGGCTGGTGTCCGGGCTGGGCAACGCGTTCACGTTCATGGCCGGGCAGGCGGCCGGGTACGCGGCGGCGGACTCCGTGCAGGCGCTGCCGCTGGTGAGCACCTTCTGGGGCGTGGTGCTGTTCGGGGAGTACCGGAGGTCGTCGCGGAGGACCTACACGCTGCTGGGGAGCATGCTCTTCATGTTCGTCGTCGCCATGGCCGTGCTCATGGCCTCCTCCGCGCACAGGAAGCCGCTCTGACGCAACCACTGCTGCTCATGCATCATCAATGCATGGCAACCGGGACCTTGTGTAGCAAAGACAGAGAGGCTACAATAGTAAGCTCTTCAACGAGGATGGATGTTGTGTAATTTGGACAAGTGCGACGTATGTCACATCTTTTTTTTAATGATCCTAATCTATGATCGAAGTTCGTCGGAAGTAAAAAGTACCTCAAACATAATAAAAATTACATCGATATTTTGAGATCATCAAAAGACCACTACCGTCGCCTGAGCAAGCCGCTCTCCTACCAAAGCCGGCTTGACCTTTTTTTTTGCGTGGAACTTCGGGGCTTCTTATTCAACAAATGCGGACCTAGCACAGTCAGCCATGAGGCTGCTGTGTAGGAAAGAGGGTACACGATCCTGCCAGCTCTCGGTCACCTCCAACGAACAAGCTCGTTTTGCACAAAGGTGAGCCAGGAGATTCGAAGATCTATTAATATGCTTTTGTTCTAAGTCAAAATTTTAAAATTTTGATCAACTTTATAGAAAATAGTAGTAATATATATGACATCAAATTGATATATTATCAAAGTACATTTCAAAATGAATCTATTGATACTAATTTGGTGCTATAAATGCTTTTGCTTTTTCTAGAAAGGTGGTCAAAGTTTTAAAACTTTGACTTAATACAAAAGCTAGATGTGCACTTATTTACGGACGGAGGGAGTAACGGTTTAATAAGGCTAATCAGAAGCAGGAGAGATGGCATGCAAGGTAATCCTGAAAGTGATATTGGTGGGGCACCATATGTGGAAAATCCAACCAATTGCCTGTTGGCCATGCGCTGACATCTTCCATCCAAAACATTCAGCTGCGCATCAAGGGTGAACACCCGCGCTAGCCACGTCATTACAGACGTACTGTTCGTTGCGACCAATCCGGAGATATCTTTGGGCTGGCCAATCGCGTGTGGGGCATCGGAGGTCCCTGGTTGGCGTGAACGCGTGCGCGACCGACCGAGCCGCCGTTCCCCTTCCCTCGATTCCTCTCCCTCCCCTCGTCTTCCGCCGTCGCTGCCACCGGCGACCTCCCCACAGCAGCTGCCGCCACCGGCGACCTCCCCCACGGCTGATGCTCCCACCCCTTCTATCCTTCCTTTACCTTCCCTCACCATCGACGACCTCCTCCCCTCCCCCCTGCCCCAAATTGAGCAGCAGGCCCGGATCCAACGCAGGCTCAGATCCGGCACGCTCATAACCCTGGTTCGTCCTGAGGACACTATGGACAAGATGCTCTGGGCCTAGTGATGCAGCCATGGACAAGGTGCCCTCCCCTTCTCTTCTGTGTCTATGTGTGTCTGTTGGATTCGATTCGATTCGATTTGGAGGTCAGGACAAGAAAAATGAATTAAATGCACGTACCTGTTTGATGAAATGCAGGTTGTTGTGGCCATGCCTAAAATAGCCACTGGATTAGATTGTTATTTTAACTAATCCCTCTTCAGTCTCAGTCATGTTCAAGTATGAATATTGTTTCCCCTATGTGTTACAACAGGTCATGGTATAATCTAATTAATGGCATCATGGCAGGACTCATGTGGTCGTCGATTACAAGGGTGTCTCAGGGGGTTAAAGAAGTTGTGTTCTTACAGATTTGAGCTGAAAGTAATTCAAAATAGGTAAGCAAATAAGCCATGTTTCTTCTTTGCTGCTCTAGCTGTCATGTGCCACATGGTTATTTCTGTCCCACATGCTACTGGTTGCCTATTTAGATTCTATTCATGATCTATGTTATATTGTACCGATCAAACCTTGATCAAATTTAAGAAGGCATGTGTTGCTGACCCTCCTCTCTTTCTCAACGTCGGACCACTGCCGTCATTTTGTCGAGTAGCTGATTGTTTCTATCTCCATGGTTGTGATGTCAAGGATCATGGAGACCAAGGTCACCACATTCTGGTGCATGTAGAAAAATGACTAAGATCCTTGTATTTGGTTATTTTTTGTACTTACTGGCCTATATATTCATTTCTACGTTGCTTTGCTGAAGTTGCTGCTGTTTTAATTACAATGTGTGTTTTGTTGGAGCAGGAGGCCGGAAGGGATCTTATACTACGATGAGCGTTTTCTTCAATCATACCAAAATGCATGAAAAATATAGCTGTGGTTGTTGGCCTGATTTAAATGAGAATTTAAATATTTCTTGCTTGGTTATTCCAGTTATGTTACAATATTTGATTTTCGTAGCTCAGGATGTCGATTCACATTGCCTTAATTCCTGTATGCTGGTTTCTTTCTACCCCTTGTCAGGGAGATCCAGGAAGGAGGTGACCGTCTCCCACGGCGTCGCATCGTCATGAGGAGGACGAAAGTGAGCATGGTACCTTTGACAAATCAATCCTATTTCCCCCCTTCTATGCGACGCAGATAGGTCACATTGATTCAACAAGTATGTGCGATTTGTTGTGCACAAATTAAACATTTATTTATGCAATTAGGATGTGAATGTTTGAGATATTCAGCTTTGTATGTTGATTAGGGATTTGTTGTTAGTGAAAGAGACAGAGAAATAGAGGGAATTTTTTTTCAAAAAAAGTTTAGATATTGAGTTGTTCGCCTGTACTTTAGAATGTAATCTTCGTATTCAAACTGCATCATACCATTACTAAAAAGATTTGGAATTTATATTGTATGTGATTGGTTTGTAGGGCTGTAGGCTGGTGACATACATACTGGTTAAGGGTGGATATATGTGATTTGTGTGCCGTGTCGGTTCCAGGTAGCACAATGTTTCAGACTCAGAGCAAAGGAAAAAGCTGATCAATAGGTTTCAGCCATGGTTAGCCTCTCTTCCAATTTTTTGATGTGAGTTTTTAGCCTTACTTTTTCTGGCAATGGATGCAGATTAGCTTGGTGGCCTGCATCTATATTTCTTTATAGTTTTTTTTGTGTTGTTTGGCTAATAATTCTGCTCTGTATCATCTCCAAACAAGGGTTAGTTAGCTATCTTTAGATCTTTTTTGGTACACAAACACTGCATGTATTTGTACGTATAGCAGGATTTGAATCCGTTTTGTATCTACATGGCAGAACTACCACTCAAATTAGTGTCTTTTATTTCTTCATCAAGAAAAGGTTTGTTCTCTCAGTTTCCTCCAAGTCCAAGTTCAGTTTGAACTGTCTAAACAGGGATTTACAGATTGTATATTCTTTGCCCACTTGCTATTTTTTTGCCAATACCGTCATTGTGATTAGCAAAAGTAGGATCGTAACCTTTTTATATGCTTGGTTACTCTTTAGATTACGATGTTGAAGACACAGCTTTACCTCTTCAACCATCTGAACTATGCTGCACCAGAACTGGTCCCTAGTGGTGGTTCTAAAGTAGGCTTTTCCTGTGACATATTTAGTTTTGGATTGCCATAATAATGTGAAAATGGTATCTGTTTTAATCTGGCACATGCTTTGTCAAAATATAATGTATTTAATCTGGACTTCGCTCTACCTTTGACATATGCTACAGCTGCATATGCAGAAAACATACTGACATGTCCCCCTGTAATTGCAGTATATGAATTCATTGACATATTTAACAAGTGAAGCCTTTTCTAATATTCCTACTCATCTGGTGGTTGATTTGCAAAAGATGCTCTCAGTTGACAGCGGCGGCGGACAGCGCTGGGCGGCACGCCCATCAGTGCCCGTGTGCCCCGACCGGTGCGGACTGCTTGTGTAGGGCCACATCAGCTGGTTGCTCAAGCCTGCGTGTGGACTGCCCGGTAAGCTCTATGAATCGACTCTGAATCTGTTTGTTCTTGCAATCTTGCTCTGTCCAGTTTGGGGTTCGCTATGCAGGGTTGCGTCTAATCCACTGCCAGTGAATTTTATTCTTCTGAATTGATGTGTTACAGTGATCGGCTGCCCCGATGCCTAAAATATATGTGCCCTTAAGGCTTGGTGTCCATGGGGATAGAAAACTGAGTTGATTTCAAGTGGTACCTGAACGTCTACACAAGATTTGACTAAAACTTTCCCCTACTAGATTTCACAAGAGAGCCTTCTATTCTCCTTTTTAGAACTGAATATATTTGATGTGCCGTTCAATAGCAATGTAGATACACTGACTCTGCTTTTTCACTATCAAACAGTCCCAATAATAGGACTCTCTGCAAAATCAATTTTGGTGTCTTGTTTAATTGTTTTATTTGATGCGAGGTAATATTTTATTGTAGTGTTTAGCATGTTTTACCTTTTCATTTTTGTTTGATGAAAGATGTTTTTCTTTCTGAAGAAAATATTATTTCGTAAATAGAACAATAGTCACCACACAAGATCTTCCACCAAATAGAAATTTGTGTGTGCAGCTAAGATTGATTTCCAGCTCATCTCCATGGGTTCCCTGAGGTGAGCGCGATGCCGAGGAGAGATGGCGTCGAGGACGACATCTGAGGACATCATCACGCTCATGGCTCCGCCGCCATCGTCATCGAGTTTTTTGGTACGCACGCACTGCCCCGATCACCCTTCCCCTCCACCACTCTTGTGTTTGATCGAGTGATTCGGTGGCAGGTTTCACAGCAAACAGGTGTGCGACGGGCCGGCAACCAGCGGCGCCATCTCTATCCCTGACACTAGATAATAGCGTGGCTAATGGCCCGCGCGCGGCGCGCCTGTCTGTGCCCGTGCGCTCAGGCTGATGCGGACTGCGACTGCGCGTAGGGCCGCCGCAGCTGCATGCTCAAGGCGGCGTGCGGACTGCCTGGTAAGCTCCATCAATCCACTCTGAATCTCCTTGTTTTGCAGTCTTGCTCTATCTAGGTTGGGGCCCCGTACAACACTGCTTCAAATATATGTGCCCTTAAGGCGTAGTGTTCATGGGGATAAAAAAACTCTGTTGGGTTTCAAGTGGTACCTGAACGTCTATACATTGAATAAAGTTTCCCTTAAGATTCCACAAGAGAGTCTTCTATTCTCATTTTAGAACAGAATATATTTGATATATTGTTCAATACTAATGTGGACACATGGACAATGCTTTTTCACTATCAAACTATGGTGCAATCTTTATTTTGTTTCGTCCCACATGAATGAAACGGCTCACTACTTATTTCCTTTGTTTATTAGCACAGGCATGTTAAGCACCCCAACCATCAGACATTTATTTCCATTACTAATAGTAAGATCCACACGAATAATACCTGCACTCAGTTATTCAGTGAATTGCTCTGCGATTAAATTGTGCCTCACCAATATTTCTATGAGTATACTATTTATACGCTCATACACAGAGTAATAGCTATTTGTTTTTTAATTTATTACCACATTCCTGCTAACGAGTCAACAAGCAGATATTTAGCTCCATCGCTAATAGTAAGAAACGAGTTGTCCAACAATATGAAGAGGTTCCCATTCCAGTTTATCTAATGGTTGTGACTTCCACTGTTAGTGCATTTGATTGCTCTGCTAAGTCCCTTCTATTAGATTTCTTGTTTATTTTTTACATGGTTTACCAACTTTCAGAAGCACAAATACATGAACTATTTGATTTCATTGTGGCTGAGTTGGAAAGATTTGTTGAGACTGAAGGAGATGATTTCCACTTGCCTGTGGGCAGGCATAGGGAACTGGGTTTCACCTTTCCTTTCGTATTACACCAAACCTTGATATCGTCAGGCACCATCGTTAAGTGGAAAAAGGGATTTTGCATCAATGGAATGGTAAAAATCAAATGATCGCAGTACATACTTGGCTGACAGAATGATATACTAATAACAGTAAATTTAGGATTCTTTTAGTATCCAAAAAACGGTGGTTCTTATCCTTTCTTGTCACTTCATGTGTCATTGATTTATTCTCCCATTATCCAGAGAAACACTGACTTTGTTATCCAAGACCAGTGGTTACGCTCTTGGGTCAATATTCAGGATAATCACCATTAATTAAGCAACCACACCTACAATAATGTCATCCGGTGGAATCACGTGTTGCTGCTAATCAGGTCTTCTCCTTGCTTTCTTTTGCGGAAACTCTGTATTGACAACACTGCCTTACATTTGGCAGCCTGTCATTAGTGCCTATGTTAATCCATGAGCAATTTTCTAAGATTAGTCTTTCTGTTTTTTTTATGAAAATCATTGGGGGCACGTGAGATCTCTTGGAGCATTTTTTGTATCATTCTTACTGTGTGAGTATTTAATCTTCTGGTCTGTTGCTTTTAAATAGATGATGGACATTTAAGGCATGCTGAGATAATTTCTCTTTGTATTGTTCTAGCCCGTGAGTGTATCTAACGTTGTAGTTTATTGCTTCTAAGTTTTTGACTGGTTGTTTTGACGATGTCTTCGACCTATGTGTCCAGGTTAAATTTCAGCCCCTCACAACGCATTTAGTATTTGCAGGATCTAAGACGACACATATCACACTTCTGCCCGTCATCCTAATTTTGGTGCTTTTTTAGAGGTGTGGGATTGGGCAGTGGTGAGCTTGGCTCTCATATCAGGTTTCTCGTCTACATTAATCTTGATGTATGCAAGAATTTCTTATCTTAGTGATATCAATCTATTAGTATGTCCATGCAGTTATAGCTCTGTTACTTTCCTTCTCTATGTGGTTTCTTTGTACTATTTCATAGGTGAGTTAACTGTCTTGCTGAAAGGGCAGTGAGTCAGTGACAGTTTCTTGCAGTGGGTAGCCACTCCCTTCTCAGGGAACCGTACGTGAGACTTCCGCATCATACGGCTCCGTCCCGAGCTTCCGTCATCGGCCCTTGTCATTAGACCACTATGCTTGTCTTTTCCGCCTTTACTCTTGAATCTTTTGCTTCTCGGGTGGTGGCGAACAATGCTGCTTGCGTAGCGGGAGATGCCCGCCCGTTGTTTAGGCCCGCTTCCTGCCCGAAAGAAGGCTAGCCGGACTAGTGGTAGGGGACCCGACCGTAAAAAACCCTACCCTATTCTCGAACCCTCTGCCGAGCTCTACCCTGCCCGCATTTATTTGGAAGGGGGCCAAAGAAATGTCTCCACCTGCTGCCAACAGTCTTTCTTCGGAATTCTACTGAACGGGTCGATCCTCCCCTCCGTTTGTTTTAGCAACTTATCCTAAGGTCTCTTCGCCAAGAACTCTCCGGCAACGACAGAGGAACTAACCTGCCTGCAGTGGCGGGGCGGCTTTTTTTAATAAGACCTGGACGATTATCCCTACCCTCGGTAGCTTACGAGTTTACGTCCATCCCTGGTCGGGTACAGCTTCCTTTATTTTTATCCCTTGTAGCTGTTACCCAAATTCGCGCAAGTGTGTCCACACCCCCCTGACTTGACGAGGAATTCATTCTCGCGAACAAACACACCCCCTACACACACCTAGGAGCACCCCTTCCTGCATATCCATACAAGACCTGAGTAGGCGGGTCGAGGTCCTACGAGGTACCCACTACTCGGAGTACCCTCCCACCAAAAAAAGATGTGTGGTTCGGTGGTTCGACCAGAAATGCTATGCTTACGCACAAGACTACCCCTCTTCCCGAAAGCTTCGCGGGGACCTTTACTACTTTACGACGACGGGGGACCGCCCGTAGGGGGTTTACTGCACAAGGCCCCTGCAGAGGAAAAGCTTGATCCCAGCGAATAGAAGATGCTCAGCTCCACACAACATAGGGATTGGCACGCTTTCAGAAAGAACATAGAATAGTAGAGGATCCAGCATGCAGGACACGGCGATCATTAGAAATTCACGAATTAGAAATGCTGTAATATACTCTTTCCCAAAACTTCTCATACCAGACCAACCCACTGAAATGCAAATAGGGATCAGAAATGTGGTCAATATCACGAAGAATAATGAAAGACCGTCTATACCCATATACAAATGGATGTTTTCATAAGGAAGCCATTGAAGGCTTTCCACAAATTGAGATTTGGCCATAGAAGGATCGAATTGTATCCGAGGAACAGGGGGATACAAAAAAGTAATAAGAGAAACGCACAGACCAATCAATCGTATCGGTCTTATTGAAGAATTTGGAATGAAAAGAGGAGTAATGCTTCCTAGCACGGGACAGAGAATAGGACCACTTAGATCGAAATAGCATTCACAGAAATGTTCTAACATAGAGTAGAATTGAACATTGAAAAGATTAGTTGACAACAGTCAATCAAAAGATGGGGCGCCAAATTACTAAACAATAGGGGTCTTTCTGTGCAAGTCAGCTGAACACCGTAATTGATGAGTGAGTAGGTGGGTTAGGTGCACCCCTCGCACAGTGGGAAGTCATGAGGCTAGCCCCCCCCCCCCTGAATGAAGAAGTAGTGGGGCCCCCTGCCCGCCCACGTATGCGCCTTTATTTAGATTCTAACTAAATATTCTACTGAACTTTATCCGGGAATCTTTCTAAAGAATCCATCTGGCAAAACAAAATTTGTCGATTTCAATCTAAGGTGCACCTTGCCTTTTTCAGGTAGCTTTGTTACGCCTATTCAGCTAGGTGGGGCATTGGTCATAGCCGAAGTCGAAGGGAAAAAATAAGGTAATGAGATGATGGTGCCATCAAGAAGTTTTCGACGAACGTAGTAGCGGCCAAAAATGAAACTCTTGCATGAAAGACCGGATTTGACGCAAGATGAATGGCGTTGGGGTTTTTCAAATGAAACCCGCGATCAGAAAGTCACCAACGGAGCCATACAATCTATCTAGTAGTGTGCCATGGCACGGTACTCCGCTTCGGCAGTGGAAGGAGCAACTGTCTATTGCTTTTATCTCATCCAAGATAGTGTCTCGTCTCCCCATAAAATAGATAAGCCTGTAGTTGAGCACCTATCTGAAGGCCCAATCGGCATCAGTAGTTGCACGCAACTCTAAAGAAGACGATGACGGAAAAAAGGACGGCTCGAGAAAAGGTACCTCGAATATATCTAAGAATCCGATGAACTGCTGCAAAGTGAACTGACCGAGGGGCAGCCATGAAGGGCTGACTTTCTTAGGAAAAACCATCTGGGCAAGAGATCGTCAGATAAACCAAACTGCTGACCTACTGTCTGTACTGCGTCGGATCAGATAATGGTGAGCCATCAGTCGGACGGAGTTTAACATAAAGCTCCAAGGGAGTGTCAACAGTCTTCTCATCATTGAGTTGAGCTTGAGTGATCAAGTCATAACGTTATTTGATCTGAGATACCAAATATCCACGAGGAGAATGTGCGACCTCCAAGCCAAGAAAAGGCTTAGGGCGCGTCAGCGCCTTCATAGCAAATAATTGATGAAGGCGACACTTGATCAGCGATATGGTAACGGAGTAATCACCAGTCAGTTTGATATCATCAACATACAACAACAGAATAGCACGTCCTCGAGGATAAACTGATACGAACATGGCCGAATCATGATCACTCCGAGCAAACCCTGCCTGGATAACATAACCACTGTGCTGAACTTCAAAAACCGACGCTATCGGGGCTTGTTGAGACCATAGATCGCTTTGCGTAAAGGACAGACAAGAGAAGAAGTCAGAAGGGTAGGTTCTCTTTCATCCGTCTTTTCTAGGTGCGCATCTCCATCTACTAAAAGTAGGGGTGGTTGCCATAGATAGATTGGGTCATTCGTAACCTGAGCAATAACGGAAATAACCGATGCTACAGCAGAAACTACAGCTATATGTGGCGGCCCCACACGCAGCTTTGTTTAACAAGCATCACCCTTCCTTTCTTTTCAAATGCTTCCTCAGTCAATCAACAGCTTATTCGATTCCTATTCTTATTAAACATCTGATATAGATGGTGGGAACAATGAAGCATATTCTTCATCTGTAGGTTGCAATCCGTATGATTTCTTTTCTCGATCTCCTGCTTGTGTTTCACCTCGCACCTAAGCATCACGTTCCTAGGGACAGAGACATCTGCGCTCTAAGGCAATCATAGTACTACCAGCATGGTTACATCATTCTGCGGGCAAGCTTCAACTTCAAAGTCACCTGATTTGGCACCAGCCAAAGGAGTAGGAACAGCAGCTGGGGAAGCACCATTACCATCCATGGGATGCTTTGTGAACAGCCCCCTCTGTTCAATACCGATACCTGTCAGATTCCATAGCTGATGAATCTCTTTCTTTTTCCACTCTTTCCCCGTCACGCAAGACGCTTTTCTGGCACAAACCTAGTAGTTATTTGTCCTGCTGATCTTGGGTGAACTGATGACACTGATGCTCCAAGACCAAGAGTTTTCACAGCCAAAGCTATTGAAGCTGCTCCCTCCCATGAATCACAGCTTTCTGGACGCACTGCTTGAACACCATGGAGCAAGATAGAGAAAAAACTCCTATCCCAGTTGATCGAGCTGAACCCACCCACCGCCGGGCAGGTGCATCAGCCTCTTCTTTCTAGTTTCCGACAGGGCTACCCGCACTAGCCTCTAACCTCTACCCCAAAACCTGAACTTCACAGATCCGAAGCCTAAACCTTCACTACTTCCATCACTTCACAGAGCAGGTCTTGTTTTCAAACTTGCTTTCGGGTTAAGTACAGAAAATCAATTCAATATTCCTGTCATTGAGGATCTATTAGATGAGCTACATGGTGCACAACTGTTTTCCAAACTTGATTTGAGATCAGGTTATCATCAGATAAGAATGAGAAGAGAAGACATTCCAAAATTTTAGGACATATTTTTGTCATTATGAATACTTAGTGATGCCATTTGGACTCACTAATGCACCTGCTACCTTCCAATCTTTAATGAATCATGTTTTTGCTCCGGAAATACCTTTTGGTATTCTTTGATGATATTCTGATATATAGCAAGACCAAACAAGCTCATCTCAAGCATCTAAAGTTAGTCCTGGACATTCTAAGGTCATAAAAACTATATGCTAAGATTAGCAAATGAAGTTTTCCTGTCCCTCAAGTGGAGTATTTAGGGCATGTTATCTAAGGATAGGTTCTATCTACAGACCCCCACAAAATAGTTGCCATCAAAGAATGGCCAGCACCTAAGACTATCACTCAGTTGAGGAGTTTTCTTGGTATGGCTGCAGAAAAAGAAGATTTGTCAAGAATTATGGGATAAATTCTAGGCCACTTCATGACTGTCTAAAAAAAGAATCATTCCAGTGGTCAGATGCTCAAATTGAGGCCTTCACAACATTGAAGAATTGTCTGGTCACTGCTCCTGTTATGGCTTTGCCTGATTTGACCCTACCATTTACTTTTTAAACAGATGCATCAGGTCAAGGTATTGGTTCTGTCCTCATGCAACAAGGTAGACCAATTGCTTATTTCAGTAAAACCCTTGGACCCAGAAATGCAGCTATGTCAACTTATGATAAGGAGAAGCTTTAGCTATTTGTGAATCCTTGAAGAGATGGCGCCACTACTTTCTTGGTTCCCAATTCTTTTATTGATCAAAACTGATCAACAGAGCCTTAAATACATCACAGAACAAAAAGTCTCTGAGGGCATCCAGCACAAGCTTATGTGAAAATTGCTTGAATTCAATTACAAGATTGAATACAAAAAAATAAAACAAGGTTGCAGATGCTTTGAGCAGAAGAGATTCTCTTATGATGGCAGTCACTGCAGTTACTCCTGCTTGGGCTTCAACTGTAGAAACCAGCTACACTAATGATGATCACTGCAAATCTCTGCTTGAGAAGCTCACTGTATCAGCCAATGCAGCACCCCCTTATACTCTTCATTCTGGCATTTTGAGATATAAAGGAAGAATATATGTGGGATCAGATGCTGTTCTTAAACACCAAATCATTGATTCACTTCACAACTCTCCCATAGGAGGCCATTCAGGCATTGTGGCTACTTATCAAAGGGTAAAAAAGCTATTTGATTGGCGCTAGGCCAGGAGATTGAAACTTTTCTACATGAGTGTGCAGTTTGCCAAAGAGTCAAGGGAGAGCATTGCCACTACCCTGGTCTCCTAGATCCACTGCCATTACCTACTTCTGCTTGGACTGACATCTCCCTGGATTTCTTTGAGGGTCTTCCCAAATCATTGGGCAAAGAAGTCATATTGTTGGTGGTGGACAGGTTCACTAAATATTCTCATTTCATTCCCCTTGCTCACCCTTATACAGTACAATCAGTCTCTCATGCTTTCATGGATAATGTTTTTAAGTGGAATGGATTGCCAAAGTCAATAGTCTCTGACAGAAACTGGATATTCACAAGTAACATGTGGCAGGCCTTCTTCAAAGCACTGCAAGTGAAATTGAGGTTTAGCTCTGCCTATCACCCACAATCAGATGGCCAGACAGAACGTGTGAATCAGTGTGTGGAAAATTACTTGCGTTGCATGGTTTTTCAGCAACCAAGGAAGTGGGCTAGTTTGGATCAAGCAAATGCCACTTGGGAGGATGCCGACTTCATCAAAGGTCTCTTTCCGGAGTTCTATACAGCTCCTATTCGTGGTTGGTGCCCTAATTCCAACACTTGACAATGCTTTGGGGGAGGTATTGTCATATCTGAAGATTACTGTACCTAACTCTCGATTGAATTTAGAGTGCTGCCTTTACTTCATCTGCCGTGAACGGAGCCAAGAGGCTTGCGTTCATTTCTTCAGTTACTCGCCTGTTTACTTTCCCCAGTAGCCCAGGGTCGGGAGCTAGGACTTCTGAGGTGAACAGTCCCTCAAAGTAACCCTGTATCAGAGATGCTAACTGGTCATTACCTTCGATCCTGTTGCCGTTTGAGTCATTCAGAAACTTTATTATGTTCTTCTTTTTTCTACGTTGCAAAATGATGTGATGAAAGAAGCTCGTATTTCGGTCTCCATGGTGGAGCCAATTAGCCCTTCCTCTTTGCAGCCATTAATCCGAGTGCAAACTCTCTCAATTAAGTGTTGGAAGCAGTCGCTCCTATCCACTCCTACCAGGGAGGGGAGCCCCAAGTATTTGTCAGTGAGCGATTCGGTGACAATATTCAGCAGGTTGCATACCTCTTGTCTGTCCGCCCTATCTGTCTAAGGGTCCTTGGTAAAACTCTCTTCATTGAAGGCAATACGTGGGTATCCATCTTATCTACGATCTGCGGGTCATCCACATGACCAAAACAAAGGGTACGAAAGCAGTGAAACTGATATATCTGTTGAAGGCGATCCCACCGGTCCTATTTATTAAGTTGCAATGGCGAGTATCTTTGGACCCCAAAGAGTTGTATAAGTTGGAAAATGGAGATTTGCCTGTGGCATTGGCCGTTGGGCAGCTAGCTATTGCATTTGAAGGCTCCACAGAAAGAACCCGCAGGTACTATTACGACAGGTGGCTTCGAATCCAGTTTGTTAGTTGTTTGCATCTTGGTTAACAAAAATAAGTTGGAATCCCTCCATTCGTAGATCAATCAGCTAAAGTTGTTAAAACAATGCCCCGGTAAAAAGGTAGCAGAAGGTCGTTCTTTCTTACTCTAAGTTGCACTCAGGTGCTGCCGTTTTAGAGCTAGGCGATATTCTTTGTGTAAACCAGTATCGTATCTGTTCGATATGGACCATTCTATAAGTATAGTCATTTCAGTCTTCCTCAAAGGATCTCCGATCTATTGTGCAACCTTCCCTTCGAAACCCACCCCACACGAATACTTCTACCCCTTATCACAGCTCCAATGCCCACAGGCATCTGTCTCTAGCACAAATCTTTTACTGAAATCAGGGAGAACCAACACAGGGGCCTCAATTAAAGCTTGCTTGAGAACATCAAAGGATTGCTTTGGCTTGTCCACACAAATGGTACTCCTTTCTTTAACAAGTTCATGAGAGGTCTCCTAATTATGTATATACAGGATGAGTCACATCTTGACCGGAGCCATGCGGAGCACAAAAAGTGAAGAGAAAGGATTTGTTCACCACTTTAAGCCAAAAGATAGAAATGAAAGCTGTTCCCATAGAATGAGATTAGATCCACAAGTGAGCTATTTATACCGAAGCTTACAAGAAGCAAAGTTGAAACGGGAGCTTTCCCACCACGGCATCCAACTCTTCTCTTCCGTAAGCAAAGGGGCTTTCAACAAGATAGGGAGCTGTACAATTTCACCCGTGGGTGGGGCTGGCTACGCTTGCTAGATTGGATCAAATATACGTGTCCTACGCTAGGCGGAATCGTTGTTTCACTCCTCCAAGCGTTCCTTGCCAATGGGTAAAGCCTTTATCTATCACTTCGGTCGGAGACATATTAATTACCTTTTTTATCCTTGGACCCTTGAAAGCTCGCTTCCCTTCCTGAACTGAGGGAAACCGGTGCCTGAGAGATCCGTTATCTGCAGTCTCTGAGCTTGATTGCACATCTTTTCCTGCTCATACATGTGTTTTTGCACGCTTGAGACCTCCTCTTTCGCTTGGCTATCCGAGGAAAGATGTCTTACGAGGTGGGTTGGACAACGTACGTAGTGAGCCTGCTGCTATCAGTGTGAAGATGAGCATCTATCTTTCTTTTCAGGATTTAGTGTGTGTGTGCTTGTTCTTAAGGGAACGTGCAAATCACCCAATCATATCAGGATGGATCCAATGGGTGTGATTTTTGTCTGTATTGATCACTTACCCATGCTATAAGAAGAAGGGCGTCATGGAAGAGTTTGGGGTCCAAAGCCACACCTTCTTTCCCCCATAGGAACAGAGGTCAGGAGCTGCCGGCAGGGCGCTGCATTTAATCTGACTGATGGCTCAAGATAAGTACGAGACGTACTTGAGATAAATAATTTATGTATTTCGCTATTTCGAATACCTAAACTGCTGCTAACAAGAATAAGTACGGAGAGATTGGATCTCCCTGGCGTAGTCCCTGAGAAGGTTTGAATTCCTCAAGACGCTCCCCATTGAAAAGAACCGAGAAGGTAACTGAAGTCACTAACCTCATCACCATAGAAATCCCACCTTCGCTGAAAAAAGTGGGCTGGATAGCCGTCCGGGCCAGGGGCCTTTCAGGGTACATCTTAAAAAGGTCACACTTCAGAACCAGTAAAGGGCGCAGTCAATTGCTCATTCATTGCCTGAGATACTTTCCGAGGAACTGTCGACAGAACGAACATCCTCCATTCTTTCAGTACCTTCAGCAGTATAGAGATGTTTAAAGAACTCATTCGTCATCCCACTCATCTCCTCTGAAGGGACAACGAAGGATTGTCTGAAGTAGGACCTATTCGTAGCTCATTTCAAATGGGCCAAAGAAACTAGGGCCACAGAGACCCCCCCTGTGTCATGAAAAGAGACACTTTCGGTAGTCACAAAACCCTATTTTAAGAAATAAGTCATTAGATCCCGTATCAGCTATAGCAGTGAAGTTCTCATAAGCTTTCATCATGTCGAGCTTTAGTGCACACACCTGATCATCTCGTGCCTCTTATATAGTTTCTAGTTTAGGAGTCCGAGCTGGAAGAACAAAAGGTGGAGCTCCGCCCTAGTGTTACCCTTTGCCTCGCTCTTTAGAGACATGAGTGGTCACAACTCGACGTAGTCTAGCAGTTCTATTTGGCGCACGAATTGCGTATAGCAAAGTTGAAGAAGGCATTCTAGGAGCTAAAGGCGTCTCACTCGTCTCTCATTCGCTCGATGCTTAAGTACCGGTTTGCTTCTACGTCTATGGTTGAACTTGAAGGCCTCGGATTCCGAAACCTGTAGAGCTTGCACGGTGAAGAACAAGTACGTACTTCATACGAAGAAATGGTAGTCGGACTCCTCTGGTTTTCTCCACAGTAGGAGTAAGCATAATCCTAAAGCCGGCCCAATGGGCTATATTTCTTTAGAGTACTCAAAAAGTATGCTTTTGTCGAAGGGAGATTGCCGGGTCTATGTAGAATAGAGAAGCAGCAAAAGAAAATAAATTGAGTAGCCAAAGGCCTCGTGCACAGTATGGAAGGAAGAGGAAAAATGCACGGTACGCAATGTATGATGATGAATGTATGGAGTTAGTTCGGTGGGTTGGTTGGGGAGTAGGGCCGGGGGGAGAAACTTGTCCCTTCTTGATGGCGAGTATATGCTTCGATCGATTCTTGTGCTCCCTATGCGCGTGTTCTTGATCACCGAACAAGTTACAAAATAAGTTTATGCGCTCCTATCCTTGTTCTTGTGAGTCCTTGTGAAGCTACATTGGTGATGGTTGGTGGTAGATGCGGATTACCAGCGAGCTCTGGATGCTACTCTTAGGGATATTATTACTGTGTTTTTTTGCTATGGTTAGTCATGATTACTGATCAGTTGAGCAGTTCTTTTGAATGTACCAATTTTATTTTTTCATTTATTTGTTTCCCCCCATTTGAAACAGGGCTCAAGTCGCTTCCTGAGATGCATTTCACACCTGACTCACCTCCCACGCCTAAAATGTCTCCAGGTAAACGTTTTTCTGCTTGTCTAGTAATTCGGTGAATCTGCGGCCACTAATGCCATTCAGAGACTCTTGGCCATTTCGGCTTTCGCACCATATGATCCCTGCTCATCTGCCCACAACAAAACGGATTTTTTTTATTTTCACTTGCTCTCTCCATTTCTTGTTATATGCTGCTATAGGGCTATAGGAATACAGATTCAAACTTGATTGTATGATAAAACTGATTATTGATTCAATTCTTCTACTCGCAGCATCTGTTCTATTAACTTGTAACTGCCTACTAATTACAGTATCGAGTGTCCTGGTGATGCGGATGCTATATATATAGTCTTCTCAAACTCTGAGTGCACAGATCTGTTAAGTTGTAACTGTACCTTCTAGTTTTTTAATCTGAGCAATCGTTGATCATCTCATCCATTTGATCGTTTGAACACTGGAATTAATATCTTTGCGGAATCGTTGATCATACTTCGTGTGTACTAATTGAAATCAGTTGTGCATGTCCGTGCTGCTGCCGCCCCAGGACAAGTGAAGTGCCCCCGTCGACTATGGAGGAGCTTTCGACGTCCGTGCCGCACAATCGGTCGGGATCAGTGGCCTTCAGTTCCTGCCGGATTTCCCTTGTGACGTTAGTCCTCGCAGCAGCAGCTGCAGCCTTGATCACGTTGCTGTTCTGATACATGCTTGTCTGACCTCGCTCTTGAACTTGTGCATGTCTGCTTCGTCTTTCTTGATCAGTTCCTCGTGTTGCATACAATGAAGTGGTGTCATGTGACGCTGGGCATAATCTCTGAAAACTCCTGACTGGTTCGGTGTGGTTTTGTTTATTCAACACCAATTGCCTTAGCTTTCTTTTTCTGAAGGAGACAGAGAAGAGAGTAGCTAGATTTCTTTTTCTATTTTGATTTACAAATGGTCCGGTTTTATTTCAAAATGGTCCGTACTTATCGATCTTTGGGATTATTAAGCTTAAGAATCTTACTTAATAGGAGAAAATAGCCTCCTAAACATATGGCTAGCAACTGGTTCACCAGGAGTATGCAAGAAAGGCAAAAGCACTACAAATTATTGATTTAGGAATGGGAATGGGCTAGAACCCTGGGTTCTTCCTTATATAATTAATGGTCTTTTCATTCTAATACTCTATCCGAGAGTTCTCAGTATTTAGCAAAGCTGTTCCTATCTAACGGATAAAAACAGGATCAAATGACAAAGACATTGTTTGTGGAGAAAGAGGTGGCTTTTCCCGGATGAAATGAAACATTTGATTTGTGTAACAGGAGAAAGATTTCCCACTCCTTAGCCATAAAGATATATGGCCATGAAAAAGGGAGGGGATTCAGTGGAACAGGATTGGCCGGGCGGTAGAGTCGTGGAAACACTTGTTGATTCCTATTTTGGACCCTAGCTCCATGGAACAATATGCTACTGCGGAAACATGGAAGAATTGCAATCTTAGATCAAAACACTATGTGTGGAAAGCTTGATAAGGGTCAGTTACTTGTACATTTGATTAGTATGAGCCACTCACATCGTTTTGTAAGGATAGGTGGGAGTAGGACCCTACAATAAAGAGCAGATAGCCCACATGAATCATGGGAATAACAATACGAGGCCTTTGACGAGTAAAGGAGAAATGCAAGATTTGGATCCGCGATTTCAACAAGTAGTTCATGCTTCGTCGGCAGGGGAGACTATAGGCCATGAAAACCCACCCCTGGTATCTCCACCTGTGGATTGAGAGTCAAAAAGTGTGAATTTCGTATGTCCCGCTGGCACACGATTTCGATTACTTTTCTGGTTTCCCATTTCGGAGATCCGATAATGGAATGCTAAATCGATATCTGGGGTCGAGCCAGGGTACTTATCCTCCCGTCTATAAATCAATGACCAATAAAAGACTAAAGCGGTGATAAATCAAGGGGCGGACAAGAGCAACATCGTAGCTAGGAACAGGTGCTGCACCGTAGCTAGTAGGAAGAAGTACATCATAGCTACATTCCCCATAGGGTTGGCGCCCCTCTTCTCCAATACAAATTGAATCATAGCAAGGGCTAAGCTATCTTAAAACCTACTATCAATCTATTTATAGAACTCAATACTACTATCCATGAGATCATCATAACAAAAACTAGAATTGCCCAGCGAAATAGGAATAGAAAGAAATCCAGGGTAACTTGTATCATGAGATGGGTCCATTCCAATTGGAATTCCGTACGGCTACAACTCTTTTTAAACGAGTCGAAGTCCAGTCTTGTCACTTTCCCATCATCCCTTTCCGCATCGTCCTTCTCTATTGGGGGCTCCCAACACCTCAGCCAATTCGTGCAGCATCTTATTCAGGATCTCGGTGCTCCCAAAAGTTGTGAGCGACTCCAGGAACAAGACTCTGCCACCTCTGTGCGTCACCGAATGAAGGAAGGAAAGAGCATGTCGTACATAAACCTGGATTTTTTCCATGTCGTCCGTATCTACGCACGGCACGATACATAAATCCTGCAACAGGAAGCACAATTTTGCTACTGGATCAACATCCACCGTCTTCTTCGAACTCAGACACAAGAACGAAACCGCCAAAAACATGAAACAGAACAAAGAGGAGTAGTACAGCAACTGAATCATAGTCTGACACCGTCGATGGTTGGCTGTCGTGAGGAGGGTGCATTGCAGCAGTTGCTGGTAGGATTTTGGTGTTGCTATGTTCTTGCCGCAGATGATGATATATGTAGATGGGTGAGGTTTTGGACTCGAGATATTGCTGGGAGATCACATTTGCCGTCGCATTCCAAACAATTCGTGAGCCGTTTAGCTGGTTTAGTGGACATTTGCCTTGTTGATCAACTGTTTGGTATACCCAGTTCTGTAGAATTGTTTTGTGCCTAGAACTCCGAACGACCCTTATACTGTTTTGCTTTCTGCTGCTTCTTGTTCTGCTTTGCCGAGAGAATTTCACCTCTGTGGAATGCCCTATAGCTATATTTAGCTATATTACTCCTCTAGCTATATTTAGCTAGTTCACCGTTGTATACGACCAAGGTTTACACCTGAGAGTCGTAGTAAATCCTTGCATTTGTGAAACTGACCAGATGAGAACGAAACTGGTGGGAACAATCAACTATACGGCAGCTGCGAAGTTCTAGTTGGCTTCTGAAAATCAACTATTCTGAAATAGATTCTCTTTTGAGAGCCCTACATATACCGATCAAACATTCCATTTCAGACTTGTCTGCGTTACTATCTAATAAGTTTGATAGAAATCAAGGCGGGTATAGCTTCCTTTGATCCATACCGTAATATTCAAGCTGACTTTGTCAACTTATTCCCCTTTTTTCAGGTTCAATTGACAACGCTGTACTTTCTTCAACCATAGGAATCAGAATTTCGTAGGTAGAGGGGGCCAAGGTGCCAGAAACATGGATTTCATGGAAACAAGGTAATCCGTAGTTGGTAGCAGATGTTCCGCGGGATCAGATATCCTCCGTCTTGTCTCTGCATTCGAGGAATGCTTGTAGCTGTGCTAGGCGTGAGAAGAACTCTACAATACGATTTCTACGATTGGTACCAGATTGGAATTCATTCTCGGAACTCTCCTCTAGAGAATGGCCTGGCTAAAGAGAGTGATAGATCCATCGTGTCGTGTGGAAACTAAAGCTAGGCGCCGCTATTCGTCCTCAGCCATATTCTCATTCTGGGAAAAGGTATGGCTCGTTCTGGGAAACGATCAGTAGTAGTGGTGGATGGCAGGTATGGAAGGATCCCGGCAAGTTCCTATCTGAGATTACCACCGGCCCTGCCCTGAGCTGACTTCTTTGCTAGTAGTGAAGTGCGTTTTCACTTAGCTGGAAAAGTCCATAATCCGATTTGACCTCGGGAGCCTGTCCACGGATCTGATCAAAGTATGATTCCCTAGTGCCAAAAGTCCTAAAGCCTATGGCGCCAAGCATGGGGAGTCCGCGGAGAAGAAAAACTCTATTTCGCTATGGGCCAAAACTAGTGTTTTTTCGGATTTCTAGTCTAGTTTAAGTGCAGGGCTAGAGAGTTCTCTTCCAGTATTCTTAGCTGACTGTCCGCTTGCTTGACTCAAACAAATAGCTTTTGTTTCCACAAGGCAGATCCCAATCCTCGAATGCAAAGGACAAGAAAGACGGATTCTGGCTTGAAGGAAGGGTTCTCGTATTGGTTCTTCTGGTGCGCTACTTCCTTGTGCTGTGCCAGATCGGAATTGGTATCGGAATCCTGGTTGGTAGAAGGAAGCTCGGGTATTGCTTATTGTTGAAAGCACTCGTTTGTTCCGGCTCGTGAGTTGAAAGCACTCGTTTGTTCCGGCTCGTGATGTGTCTGACGCATGCATAGAATCAATATCTATTGAGACCAGGATGATTGGGATTGTTTAAGCAATTCCCGTCATAAAAACAATGGATTCTGGCTAGTTTTATCGAGAGCAGAGGCGAATAATAGGCTTGTCACTCTGCGAATTGAGCTAGTTCCTATTTGGATTTGCCAGCTACTTGTTTCATTGCGGCACATTTGAGCCGCTGATCCTACTCTGGAAAGTGAAATACCCACATGAATAGCAGGTCGAATTCCGGCATGGAATAGATCCGCAGATAAGAAGATTTGTCCATCTTGGAGATTACATTAGTAGGAATATAGGCGGAAACCACTCCAGTTGGGCATACTCTCTTTGCCTAAAAGAGAATTGCATTGAGTGGCTCTTTCTAAAAGGCGTGAGTGCCAATCAAATCAACCCTATCCTTATGGAGAATAGAGATCCACCCACCCACCTTCTATATTCTCCCATCCCCGAGGGAAGACCACGCACGGCCGAGAAAGAAGTGTCTCGTATTCAGCAGCTCGCCTAAGTCCTAACGTTAGTGGAAAGAGTAAGATAAGAAAGCTTAAGCGTGGTAGCCCACAGACCAAATATGAGAAGTTATGTTTTGAAAGCTTCTTATTGAGTCTAGTACTATCCTTTGGAAATTCTTGGTCCTCAGATCTGATACCATAACCAGCATCTACATGCTCATGCTGCAAACTATCACATAGGTCCTATTTCAGGTTCATTTACTTTCTCAAATAAGTAACTTTGTCTAATGTTCCCCCAACGAGTAGTTAAAACAACCACCCCCTGATCCGAAAGGAATGGGTGTTCCTAAGGCTTATTCAAAGGGCTTTCTAGTGAGTTAATGGGGAATGAGGGTATCACCCATAACCAGTTTGAAGATGCAAAAATTCTGTTCTTGTCAAGGAGGGGGATTAGCTACACAACCAAGGAAGGCCTTTTTAGATTATTAATATTCTGACTGCTTTTCACTCTTGTCTAGATCTTGCTTTTGCTTAGAGGGCAGGCCGCAGGACAAAGCGAGAGCTTGAATGCGAGGGGCGCTGCGAATGTTTGCTTCGAAGGAGCCTGTGAGCCAGCGATAATTAGATCCGTTAGTTAGTAGGGACAACTTGAAGTAGGGACAACTTGAATACTCCGCCTGTGTCTAATCATCCACTCGACCAGCCAATGAAACGAATTGAGATGAAAGTGATCGATACCATGGTGTCGCATATACACGAAGGTTATTCTTCATTTCATCCCAAATTGATATACAAAACCTATAAATATGGTAGGGGTGGTATGACTTTGCAGGAACATTTCACTCTAGAAAGGCAAGATGAGCTTGGCTATTGTTGTGCCAGGCGCCCACTCATCAATGCTGGTGATTGGCCTTGTATGGCTGCGCCATCTCTTCCAATAGATGTACTACTTTTTAAAGCGTTAGCTAATATCTTAATGCGGGAGTTTCTAGTGATAAGAAACAATCTTCCGTCTAGATTATTTTATTATAATGAAATGTTGGATTACCACCAAAGGTTCTGGGATGGTCAAAGTGGTGTACAGAAAATAGTCTGTGTGGATTTGAGTCATAGTATCCGGTATGTTTCTACGGAACGTCTATGGAATACCTTAAAGTGTCTACACAATCTGGGTGTGATTTCCCACATCTTAAAGGAATTTCTATCTCTCCCGATATATAATGCTGCCACTAACCTCCAAATTCCTCATTTGAATTGTATACCATTGATAGGTGAATTGAGCGACGTGCTCCTACATCTCTTTTTTCAACATCAATTCGATAGGGAGGTCCTGAGCCGGTATGAAGGTGTTCTTTATACAAGATGGGACACCAATGTCCTTCTAGCTTCAACACGCTATGATTCATATCATCTTGACCGTCCTCAAATTCTGGACATCTTAAGGCACGTAAATCTAAGTGGATTTATTTCCGTGATCGAACGTGGTGGCGGGGGCATGCACGTGAACCCTGAGAAACCTCAGATATTCCTCAGTGCAGATGGTGATGTTAGTATCCCTCAACTAAGAGAAGGTGAGACTGACTATGATAGTGAATGATTCCGGGGAATTGGATAGAGTAACCTATTCATAATAATGATGAGTATCCCCGGGGGCATGTCCTACTTTGTGAAGTAAGGTTCCAAGAAAGGGAGAGAAGAGATAGATGGATCTGAACCTGGAATCAAAGGGATCTGCGAAAGGGATTTTGAAGAATCTTACGTCCTTGAGAAAAGTAAAAAGATAGGAAAGGGAAGTAATGTCAAACCTGAAAAAGAATATGGCACGAGAGATTGAATATAGGGAGGAATGAATCGGGCATCAAGTAAACTAAGGCATCAAGGAAAGTAAGACTTGAGGATGGAAGGGAGGAAGGAACCAATAAGCCACCGTCAGTGTACCAGTCATTGGGACAGGTGCCGTGTGTTCGGTCTACCTGCCTTTAGTATGACCCGGATGAAAAGATGCTGACTTTTCTTAAAGGTTAGGCCAAATGATTCTAAGCTTGAGGACCCATTCTATCGGGCCTAAATGCTGGAGTTTCAGAAATCACTCTATTTCTTACTGACTTTCGCCGAATATATCCTATGTGCTTAACACATTGATGTCAGCGGCTAAGCTTTCTTTCTAATGGTAAGCCGGGGATCTAATAGTCCACTTCACCCTATCAAACTTGACCTCGATATAGGTTGCTTTTTGATGACTAGTTAATAGAATAGACGATATCTATTATTTTCTACCTCCTCTACCTAGATCTCCTTTTCCTAAGGAGGGAGAGAAGACGGTTCTCTGGGACGGAAGACATCTCTCACTCGTACATATATGGATGGGTTTTCTACCTCACAAAGGGATGAAACTGAGCAGCAGAGATTGCTAAAATAGCAAAGGGGATCCAGATTATTTTAGAACTCCAACTGAATGATGCTATACTCGAATCTGATTCTGCTGCAGCTTGACAAGGACCTGTGAAAATGCTGATATCTCGAATCCCTATCTTATTAAAATGGGGTAGCTTTACTGAAGTACTGCAAGAAAAGTATGGAAAAAAGCATAGTCGGTACTTCTTAATGCGGTACGTAAGCTGGTTATCCTGACTAACAATCATGCCTTGCTTGGATTTAGGGATTAGGAATTCTTATTGGGAAAGAGATTGGATTGGCATTCAAGTAGGAGTAGATCCTATTGGTCCAAAGTAGGCATTCTTGTATCAATTAAAGTAGCTATCTTCATGAAATAAGCGCTAAGATTCTAGTTCAAAGATAGGAGCATTAAGCTCTAAATCCAGTCAGTCCAGCTGGAAGTTTCACTAACTACTTAGGGAACTAGGGACCAGACCAGAGTTATGATTGGTGTATTCCATTCCTACCGTAATTGAGACTTGCCCTCGCTCGCGGGTGATTCCTTATAGCTTGATCCATGTGATGGCTGTTCTCTGCAATGAACCACAACATGTCCATGGACTTCACAGAGAATTGAGTGAATGCACTAAAAACCAAGAAATGACATAGCGAGAACTGAGCAGCTCGAAAAGCTCGGACTTCGTATACAGAAAGTAGAACTAAAAGCAGATGAGTAGAGATTGAATCGAGCATAGAAATAAGAGAGTTTTTCTTAGCACTGTTCGGTTCGTCTTTCTTTACAAGTCAATCTATGCATAATTCTATTTCTTGCAGCGCTGAATCCGCTTTTGAAATACAGATCAGGGGGCGGTATTCTTATTCCTTGGCTCGCCACTTATGAAACAAAACTAGATATTTATTATTATTTTCTTAGGAGCTGAGCTCCGCATGCGGTTCGATTAAGATGCGACAAAACCTTATCCATTAGTCTTGGCGATGCCAGGGATGGAGGGAGTCATCAGTCGCACAAGCTTATTGCTAAAGCCAAGACAGGACATAATAGCTTCTAAGTAATGCCGGTGTACCCGCTTTCATCATGCCCAACTCAAAAACCATTTATCCCATACTTCTTCTTTTCTTGTTCCTTCGTATGAATAACAGGAATCCCGGTTCGGATGGTTGACCAACATTATGATTGTGTATGAACTAGGGCTTTGGCTCAACACCTGCTGTCTTTCTTGCCCATCCTTTTGTGGTATCGAAGCTATTCATTGAGATCCATAGGTTCACGTTACAACCCACCAATAGTCAATTCCAGAGCGGAAGGCGAAAAAGATAGGACGGGGACCCTTCGGAAGAAGGTATATGCCCGTAGTATCTAGAAAATATTCATGGTTGCAAGAGCGAGGTTAGTCATCCTCACCATCACCATCAAATACCGGTACTCGCTTTTTCTACAAGCTTGATTTACGAACTCGACCTTTCGCAGGAAGGAAGTTCCGTATACCATCAACGGAGTCAAACCGCTAGAGGGTCACATATATCTAAATACTAGTTCCGATCATACCAGTACTTACTTCCGTGGAGATACGAGAAAGGGGGAGAAGATGCGATTATGTATCATAAATACTAAGGCCAAACAGACTAAAATGGGCTTTTGGATACGAAGAAGGTTTTCACGTCTTGCTTTGGGTGGTATGCTTCCTCACTGTTGCTATTCTGCCCTTTCCCGGTAGTCAACCACCAACGAACTCAAGGAGATCTGGACCTGCATGTAATGTTTTTTTTGCCAATACTCTAAAGCAGCTTCCTTACATCAACATGGGATTGCAAAAGGGAGGGAATTGAAAAAGGCGACTCCTCCTTAGTAGGAATAGTAGCTGAGGCTGCTTCAACTCATAACGAAGCTATTCCAGCACATAAGTCCGGGATGATCTGAGGTCGCTGGTCTCACATGGAAGAGATACGAGCCTCCGCTGGATAAACACCAGAACTGGTATCAGCTTCTTTTGTTCGTAACGAACAAGCAACGGATTGGGGATTGCCAATAGAAAAAGATACAACCAACCAGCAGCTTTTGGAAACCAGGATCACCCCCATTGTAAAGAGAACACGGCACCCCTTTCCGTAGGGGCTCGCAAAGGTATTATACTGGATGTGCGCAGAGAGCTAATGAAACTCCATTCCTTTTTCTCTATACTCAAGGATCTGCTATAGCTTGCTTTTCCAAGAGTATTGTATTGACCTGATTCCCCAGGAAAGAGTTGATGGCATCTCAACGCAAGAAGGTAGAGAAGAATCCCTAGCGAAGATGTGCCGAGAGCGAGAAAGCCTGTCTTCCCCGAGATTATTTATTCCTCTTATTTCTTATATGAATAACTGAAATCAATCCTCACTTGTATTAACTTCATGAGTGAAGAGATAGAGAAACCCTCAATACCGGCACTGCTCCTATCAAAATCAAATAATTGGATTTGTTTCCCCACTTCCTCCACGGGATTCGTACATCGGATGAGGATTCCTACAACGGTACAACAGATCAATCCATTCAAATCAATGAAACCATTAGGTACGCCCCGGGATCTACTCTATTTTTAGATTTGCTAATGCCGAGATCCGATGCGAAAGCAAAGCGAAGGTTGTTATTCAATAGTTGTTACCGGTAAAGGAATAGTGGAACGGGTATCTTTAGCAAAGCAATTTGGATTGGTTGAATCGTATTGAGTTCTGGTCTCTTATAGGGTCTTTCTTTGTCCTACTTATAGTATCTTTCCTCCAGCCTATCGAAACTCGTGTTTTTATTAACCAACAACACATGCACTTTGTTAGAACTAAAGAAAAGGTTATTCAATCCACTAGTGCAACTGAAGTGAAGGAATTACCTATTCTGAACCTCCACAAGAAAGAGCTCATAACCACTGCTTGTGAACAGTTCTCCTCAACTGAAGGCGCACTACTTTTACTATCAGTCTAGTCTCTCGAGGGCACTCTTTCGATCTCGAACAAACTTACTTCTCCGGAAGAGAGATATTAAGAAAACCCGATTTCCAGTCCTGTCTTAAGAACCCAACTCCAAAGAAAGAAAAAAGAAAAGCAGACTAAAAGAGAACAACAAAAGAGAGATCACTTTCGATGATTGAACAACACTTTGATATCCAGATTGGAACTGGACTTGAACCTTCATATCCAGATTTCACTCCAGTTTCACTTTCATATCAGGAATGTCGACTTGCACTTTCAATAGTGAATTATTCACTTTCCGGAATTGGCTCATATTCACATAGGCCAAGAAAGACGAATAAGACCTCGAACTCCCTATTTCACGTATAATCGAGAGACTCATAATATCAGTGCCTTGGGTAAATGCCTACCAAAGGGAGAAGATTACCGAACTTTTTTCTGTCTTCTTCGCTTCCTAAAATATTTAGGGAACAGGCTGGCTTTCATGTTCATAAGTTCTCTTTGTCACATACATCCATCGCTTTCGTCTTTCTTGGCTTACTCAGGTGATCTAATTAATGGGCAAGCCCCACTCAAAGCAATTCAGTCCCGGAGCTCTTTCTTCTAAATGCGGATTCAATAGCACCGGTGACGAAAGCAAAGGATATTCAATCCACTTGTCGTCTTGTGGGTCTGCTTCTTTCCGTTCTTTCTCTTCTTTTGCAGAGGTGTGTGTTGCGCCACGCATACAAATCGTCTTTTTAGCCAAAGGGTGACTTTACCACTCGCTTATGGTTCCAATGGATATGGGTTAGATGGATGGAGTCTTCCTTATTGAAGTGGGCAAGGCAAGCAGCTCCTCTCGAATAGGCTGATCGGTGATACGTGATTTTGGAATAAAAGCTAGACGACTCAGCCCTCTTCTCATCTCAAAGCTCAACCTCTGCCACTACTACTGCTTCCCTAGCCAAGCCATACTTCTCATTCTTTGCTTGAATCCATCAAAAAACAAATTCCGTCGAGTTTCCTTGCATGGGTTGATTGACCTTGAAGTCCATATATAGATTCCCGTAGTTCATATCAACTTGACCAACCATTGAGAATGGAACAAATAGGGGAGATGGAATTCTTCTATATTGTCTTTCAACCCTTGCTCTTGCCTTGGCTTCGCCTTCCACCTTCAGCTAAGCACCTAACCCGTGGGACGGGACCTTCGGTCTAGCCTTTGTTCAGGTATGGGACCGACCTGGGATTCTTCCCTCTGAGTGAGTACCTCCCTTCTGATTTGGTTTGAGTACGGGACCGACCTTCTCTTTTGTTTGTAATTGGGCTTGCCAGAAACAAAGGAACTTTGGTGTGAGAACCCACCCGAGTTGGTAACCCAACGTTTTCATCTACGATTTCTCCCTCGTCTTCTTTGCCTAGCCTTTAGCTTCTTTCTTGTCTGATCTTAGATTTCACTGTTAGGAAATAGGGCATTACCTGTCACTCTGCCTTTCTAAGAAGGCCTTTCGCTTAGTTGTCCTTTCTACTAGAACTTCCCTTTAGCAGTTCTGGAACATCTATAGTATGCTTGAATGTCGGCAATTTTTCTATATTCTCTTCCTCCTCGTCCATTAGTTCAGTTCCTTTCCTTAGTGAAATCTGCCCCCCTCCATCTTTCGAGAACAACAAGAGGGCATTCTCAAGCAGGCGTATTCTTCTTCACTTCCTAAGAAGGCATTTTCTTGCTAACAAGCCATTCTGGCAAACAAAAGAGCTACTTCTATCAAAGAGGAGCAAAGGCTAAGCGGAACTCCTCCCTTCGTGTCTTCTTCCTTTCCAAGCTTGTTGCGGGGAATCTGGGCTCTTTTTCAGCCCCTAAGGACTGCTACTTTGATGAATGAGGCCTGACGGTCTTAATTCCTAATGCTACTCCTACTGCTATTGCTATTGTTACTGCTTTTGGGAATTGGCATCTTTCTTCATAGGGGCCTAGCCAAGGAAAGCTTTCCCATTAAATGAATGTGCTTGCGTACTCTTTGATTCTTGCGGGAAGTGTGGGACTAATTGAATTTCATTCTTGTCTGCTAAGAGAATTATTCTTCCTTACAGCTTGCATTCGATGCATCCACCATACTAAGAGCTCCTTCTTGAAGAACCGATTCTGTAACAACCCCAAAGGTGAATCTATCTAAATAAACCTAAATAAAACTCCCATTATGATTTGAGATTGCCTTGCCGTTGCGCCCCTTGCCTTTCTTACTGGATTTCCAGTTGATGGGGAAGGCTTGGCAAAGAAGCTTGTGTCGGAAGAGAAGTGGAAAACTAAGCTGTTCGGGCTTAACTTAAACCTGATTGCCCTAGTAGGAGTCAGAATAAGGTTAAGGCTTGAAGACAAGCAACTGACATCTCGGATCTTGCCATTGCCAGGAGCGTGGATGCCCAGAATGCCCTCAGTCTATGTCTGTCTATATAGGCTTTAAGGAAAAAAGCAAGTAAGCCGTAAGCCACAAATCAAGGCTTTTAAGGACCTTCGACAGCTTATAAATAAGCTAATAACAGATCTTTTGCGTCTTTCGAGATGCGAAGAGAAGTAAGAAGGTTTACTATTGGGATAACGAAGATATGACCATATTTCAGATCGATTTTCAACAGACGAGATCGGATAGTAGAATAGAGAGAAGGATTTGCTGCTTTCTTAAAATGATAGAGAGTCAGGAGAGGGTCTATGTTAATAGAGCTCTTTAGATAGGGAGAGGAAAGACGTAACTAGACCGTGGAAAGAATAGAATCTTTTACCGCTACATCCGCTGGAGAAGAAAACTCAGCAAAGGAGATTCCTATCCTTTCTCTAGTTGAAGACTAATCTGGATATTCCCGAAGATGCTTGACTTCGAGTTCTTGGAGTGACAGCTTTCTTTGTAAACAAGGGTCCCTTACTATATTACTTTTCCACTTATTGATCTGAAAGAAGTGACAGAAGAAAGCTACGGGCATATACCCCTGCCCTGGGGGAACAGGTGCCACCTCAACAACTATATTCTAAATCGTTAAGCCTCGCAACCCTTTCCTTTGTATCGGACCTTTCCCGCTTTCCTTCCTCACTCAAACTTCAAAAAGTCCTTCCATGAATCTAGGGAAGGAAAACCACCTCTGACTTCACCAAGTCTCCCTTTCTTTGGTCGAAGGCTTCAGGTCAAGATCCTTTTTCCTATCTATTGAAGATGCAAAGAGAGATGCTTCTTCCTCTTCAAGTTGGAAGTGCAAGAAGAAATGCGGTAAATAGGAGTTCCATCTACCACGCACTCGCCCCACACTCCAGCTAACTTCAGCATCCATACTCAGCTAGGAGGAAGGTGCCGGGGACACTATGAACACACATGTACTTGGTTGACTTCACGTCCCGTCTCACAACCGGGTAAGATCAAATAAACAAACAGCTTGCTTGCCCAATCCCTATTGAGAGGATTTCTTGAGCTTGAACTTCCTTTTGTAGCTCCGCTCACAAGGACTTCTTTTCATCCGCAATGAAGCTTATACCACCACTTGGTCAGTAAGGCCTGATTCAAAAAAAGATCAATCACCCCCTTCCTTACTTCAATGGAAAAGGGGGAATCGCCCTTTCACAGCCGCCCCTCCACAAAATTTATACCTATCCTTTCGCCTAAGATGATCACGAACGAAGACAGAGAATTGCGTAGATAGGAGGAGGAAACGAACCAACCCGAAAAAACAAACAAAAGGGAATGAGAGAAATGATCGGAACGATTGAGGAAAGAAAGAGAATGGCGGCCCCTTTCTTTTCGCCCAGGGGGCATCGTCGTCGGGGAAAGGCTTCGAGGGTTCTTCCATATCTAGATATAGAGATAGATGATGATAGAGATCTAGATCTTTCTATAGATAGATCCTTTGAGAAATTTCTATTGATCCGCTTTCAAGATCTATGAACAAGAGAGATCCAAAAAATCTCCATGTAAAAAAAAGAGATGAATAGATAGGGCTGAGCCGATAGCAGGACTGGGTACGATGATGGGGCGAGAGAGGGAAAAAACCCTTCGGGATGGATCGGGAAAAGTGACCTCCGGCTCAGCCCACGACTTCCTTCCCTTCGCATAGCTCAGGTGACTCCCTTCCCCCTTTTTTCCCAGAATGAATTAGCCCGACACGACGAATCCTGCCCTCCTGTCTTTCTTTCTCATTGAATGAACCACTGCCTGGGACGCCCCTATGCCTATGAATTCAATGATTTAAGGGCCCCGGGAGGAAACTTCAGAAAGAAAGCCTACTGGTTGGTCTAGTTGTCCCCCGGTGGTGCCCGGGCGGGCCTTGGTTCAATCTTGCCGATTCTACCTAGACATGGCTCAAAATGAAGGGGTAAGGCCAAGTGTTCTTAAAACAAAACTCGAAGTGCACACTTCGGAGCACGGTCTTCCGTTAGGTCCTTTACGGACGACGAAAGCCCCTTGGCTATACTCTACTCTTCGCCTCCGGCTGTTCTGTTCTTTTCTTTTGGCCCGGCGGAGCTGAGCTGGGTTCCATTACACTCTGTAGGAAATGCATAGACAGTCCATGCAGCAAACCGAGGCCCTGCGTGCGCCGTACGTACCGCCTACGAATAATAGGTAGCCCCACCCCAGGCAGAGTTTGTGAGCCGTGTAATAGGTGACCATTTCGCGCGGTTCGGGGGGCACTTGAATAAGCCGCCGGCACCCGGCTGCGTCTTTACCCCTATCCAATTTTTGGGCCAATTCCCCCTTCATACTACCAAAAAAATGAGATTCTTGCCGAATCCGAGTTTGCTGCCCCAACCATTACAAAACTAATACCTATTCTGTTTAGTACTTCAGGTGCTTCTCTAGCGTATAATGTAAATCTCGTAGCGGATCAATTCCAACGAGCCTTTCAAACTAGTACTTTTTGTAATCGACTCTATAGCTTCTTCAATAAATGCTGGTTCTTCGATCAAGTTTTGAATGACTTTCTAGTCAGATCGTTCCTGCGTTTGGGATATTCAGTCTCATTCGAAGCTTTAGACAAGGGTGCTATTGAGATATTGGGCCCTTATGGTATCTCATACACATTCCGACGATTGGCCGAGCGAATAAGTCAACTTCAAAGTGGATCTGTTGTGCGAAGAGTGCGTTATGAATCGTGGCTGCCTACTTGCTTTGGTTGGTGGGGGCGGCTCCTCCGTTGTGGGTAAACGGGAAACCCGACTCCACGAACCCGAGGAAAGGCTGCACAGCTTCCGTAGGGGCGTTAAGACCGGAGCTTTTTGTAGTGCTAGCAGGAATGCAAGTGAATGAATCCAATCCCATCCCCTTTAAAATCGGCGAGGTAATACCTTATTGAAGTAGGGCACGCTACGGCAATACAGGACTGACGGGGTGGGGGCTTGCTGTCTACTTGGCGAGCCTTCACTGCCCCCTTCTGTAACTTCCCTTCTTTCGTCCGTCCACGAGGCAGTCAAAAGAAAGAGAGAAAGGGGCGGCTATAACGCAGGAGTCGTGGCGGTTGTATGCCACAAGGTCCCTATAAACAAGGGGACAAGTGAATCATCGCTTTTGGGCGCAGGCAGCCCTCTACCATCCATCCCATTGCATTCCTCTCGTAGAGTACTGTACCGTCTTAGACCAGATACATCTATGGAAAGAAAGGATTTCATAGAAAATCTGCATTTTTCTATTTTTTTTATCCCCATGCATTCCGTTATTCCCGTAACTATGGATTGATTGTCCCTACCTAACTAAATGGTAGTGGTCTAGGGAGCGCAATTGCTAGAGCACGGGAGAATGAAGAGTAATGATTTAAGCAAGAGCAGCCGGACGGACTACTATAGTCAGTCTAGTGACTACTATAGTCTTTTCTTTCTTTGTAGTTAAGTAATAATGTTTGGTATAGCAGCCTTTCCGAGCGAGTCTCTGGGATCTCCTGTAAACCCCCATGATGTGGTAAAGGGAGGATATTAGGGGAAGCAGTGAGTGGAGATTCCCCTGCGGAGAGCCGGATGAGGGGAGACCGTCACGTCCGGTTCGGAGGGCGGGGATATCCCGACCCTACTATCATTATGCCTTTGCAATGTTACTTGGTTCAACTCCATTTGTGACCTTTTCTCGTATGTGGGACTCTCTATCTTCTTGGGTAGATTCTAGATCGTCTTTCATTTTGTTAGTGAGTAGTTTTCTTATTAATAAGTCAAGTCAAGAGTAATAAGAGAACTGTAGGAGCTTGCCAGGACGGCTTGGTAAGCAAGCTACCTGTTATGTAGGCGCCAACTCCCAGTTCTTTCTCTTCTTTCTTTTTGATTTTTTATTCTCGTTTTTTTACTAAACGTATAATCTCCTTTCCGGGGAAGGGGTAACATAGACGGAGGCACATGTAGACAGATACAGACTTTTTCAATCTTTTGCCTAAGCGAAGTAGTTGATCCCTCCGAGGTAAGGGCGAATCGAGACCGAAAGCTACTAATAAAATAGCATAATCTAAACACATAGCTGAACACATAGTTTAAGTAGAAACTGTTAAAGCTCCCTAGTCTCGAAACGGCCGGCTTTGGTTCAGCTCTCGGGGCCACCTTACACACTAATAAAATCGTCAGCTTCCTTCCCCACTCATCGCCCTCACTTTAAGACAAAAAATCCAATTCGATTCAAAGATCGGAATCATACCTCCTGCGGGCAAGGTCGGCTCAAGAAATGGAAGTTGTGAGATGGAAAGAAAACCATGAAAAAAGAACTGAATTAGGGATCAATCCATACGCGGCTTGCCTTCTCCCCTTCCCCATAGTAAGCCAGCCAATAGAAAGTACCCTAACTTAAGAAGTTCTCTTAGCTAGCGCATGTCCATTAATGTGACCACCGCATGCTCCTGCATGAGTTTCATGAATGGTTTGGTTTTGAATCCTATCTCTCTGGGGAAAGGTATCTTTTTTCAATTCGAATAACGGTATCCCTACCTGGCAAACTATCCTCGTTTTCGAAGTCCCTAGTTTTGTCCTCTGCTGTAGTATTCCGGTTAGTAGACGGCTTCCTTCATCGGAAATCTAGCCAGTGCTTTCCATTAGGTGTGCAACGAAGGATAGCCTTGCTTTTCTTCTGATTCTGATTCAGTCCAAAGATAGAGACAAAAGAAAGGTAATTATTGAATCAGACTTGGCTTCTTTTTCGGCACGGGCAAAGGTTTGGCAATTCCACCATTAGCAAAGGTTTAATCGGTTGACGGTATCCTTGGCGAAAGGCACCTGGTGAGAGTAGCTGCTGCTGCTGTGCTACCTCCAACTATGAAGTTCAGCACATGAACAATACAGAGTACTTTGTTTCCAAAAACAATACAGAGAACAAGACCACAAGAAAACAATTTAAAAGAACTACTTTTAGGCAGCAGCATCTGGACTACAGGCTTAAAAGCTTCCAGAAAAATGATAGCACAGACAGTCGAAACAATTTTCCTAATATTTCTTTAACTTGACCTTTTTGCAGTACATCTAACAGCATATAGGGGAATGCCTTTTTTATATTACATTTGCACCAAACCAAGCTATTCTTAATACTAATTCCTTTGCATAGATACTTTCCAAAGTGCTGAGAATAGCAACAGAGAGAAAACGCTGCATAAGATATCACAATTGAATTACTAACCTGGTACTTGTTCATAGATTTTCTAGCATCTTCAATAAGCTTTGATTCTTACTCAAGTAGTTTGGTTTGTAGTGTCCTTTTTTTTCTTGACTCTAGTAGTGTAGTTAGCATGCCTTCCGTTCCTTGCTTGCTTATGCACTTTTGAATTAAAGACGACCTTTCAATTCATTATTGACTGGATAAAGTAGTATTAGTTAATATACGCTGATTCAGACAAATCAAAAATAAGAGACAGTCTTTTTCGATACTGTATGCTGGGACAGACCTGTAGGTGAGCACAAGCACAGCCAGCCTTCCACCTCTTTATACTTATGTTTAGCAGTGTACCTGGTCTTACTTCTTTTTCAGTTTACGCTTGTGTCCCAAGCTTGCAAGTTCGAAGAAGAGTATTGTATTGACCTGAATCAAGTTGTTTGCCTACCCGCCGTTATGTCTTAGCTAGGAATGAGCTGTGAACAAAATAGAAATAGTTGTTACTTGAGTCGATAATGACTTTGTGTCGGTTTGCTATTTTCTATAAATTGGACTGGTACCATGTATTGTAACATAAGCTTTTGTATAAGAGCTGAGATGTAGTTAAGATTACACTGGATCCTCTCTCTGTTTTGTTGCTTCCTTCCATTATCTCCAACAACTGGTATCAACACTAGGAACCTTCACGGTCAGGGTTGATTTTCTTAGACCACTATGAACACTTGTAATTGGTTCTTTCTACTTCAGGCATGGTTCTCTCTAGTTAGTGGAAGAGTGTACAACATAGGGATTGGTATCAGTCACACATTTAGGAAAGAAAGTGAAAGGGGAGGGCAAGAGCAGTTCGAAGGTCAATGAAATGATAAAAAACCACCAGATCGAGTTCGCTTCTCCCTTCCTTTTGGTGTTTAGGATGTGAAGTTTATATAAGAAGAGAGGAAAGGGGAACTGCGCTAAATGGATAATTTCATCCTGGTGATGGGCTATTCCAATGGGCATGCATCTGAGATATGGGCTTTGAGTGTAGGAACGCCCACCTTTACAAGAGCTCAGTTCTAAGATTGTTTGCGCGCAGGCACCACTACTATTCTGTCTTTTCTTGTTATGCATCCGGTCCTAGAAATCTTTTTTTTTTCTGACTGGAGGAAGAGAAATAAAAACGTCACTTCGCTCGCCTTGGGGGACCTAATTAGGAGCTGATTGATTTCTTTAATAGATATGAAGATGCCTTGAATGAACCCAAGCAAGCCGAAATAGAATACTATAAGTATGAAGTGGACACCTATGGTTTAATTGGAAACATATCTTTTCTATTTAGATTTTGCCAGTGCCTCCCTTTGTGGCAGAGCGAGCACCTTGACTAAGATAGATTGACTCTTTCATTCTTTTTTTAATTTTATTCTGGTTCCAATCGTTTGAGGAAAACCCCCATTGGCATCAATGAAACTCTGTTATATAGGAGTTCAAAAACCTCATTTCGTTTGAGAGATAGTGGAATTTCTTCTTTCAACACGTACATCGACGAGGGTGTCGATGACTTGAGTGAGGAATGGTCATGTGCTAGAGGCCGTACCTTTGGAGTAAGACCTCAACAAGGGGGTGTGCAGTTTAAATGTAAATGACGAGCATGGAGAGGCCAAGGTCATTTGTAATTAGGTGTGGCTGATGCAAGAAGACTGGCGAGCTGTCTATGGTGAGAAAAGTTGTGATGCTACTGCAGGGGGCATCCTGGTGTAGTTGAGGGCGCAGAACTTCTGTGTGGGTACAACTGGCACTTAAAAGACCTTCCGTGTAGATGAGTTCTCTTGAGTGAGACTAATCGAGTTACGAAGAAACCTTTACGATGGTGCTGTGCAGTTGGGTTCTCTATGGAGGAACTTCGTTGTGGGGACCAAGGGGTCTTCTTAAGAAGAGTTGCTTTGATGAAAAGAGTGTAGCCATGATGGCAAGTCAAGGTGGGGCCCTGTGAAGGCAAGCCTTGTGTATGTTGGCGTGATGAAGAGAGAAAGGAAATGCCCAGGAACAATAGCTGTCCGTAGCACACCCTGCAATGACTTCGACCAGCGGACCAGCCTATCCAATACCCTACGCCATGACCTTAGAAGTTCGTACCCCATGATATTCAATGACACCGTAGACATTTGATCATTCATACCTCACAGTACGCTTTCTTTCTTTTTTTTGGACTTTGAATTCCAAGCGAAGGAAGCTCAGTGAAAGATAGACTGGGATTTGACAGCAAGAAGAAAGCAATCATAGTACGCGGCACACACCGCTGACGAATGAGATTGACGTCCCAAACCAACACAGGTTCAAGACTAAGTGCAGAACCAAGACTGCCGTGGATAGAAAAGTGAGTGCTTCCTCAAGCTTCATGAAGGAAGGGTCCAAGGACCTAAGCGACAACCTCTATGAAAAAGAAAAACCTATATATAGATAGTGGTATGTGTTCGCTGACACTAAATAGACTTGGCTCGGGGCAGAACTGAGTGGCTAGGCTAAGTTCCCTAGTCTTCTATTGGCCTACCCACCCCTACGACATGGAGGCGCTCACCCTTCTCCAACAAGCGTTCCACCACGCGGCGATTGATTACCGCTTTCCGTCTCAATCCGTTCCAGACCAAGCCCCTTCTCTGATCGGGGGAAGGTCATTCTAAAACATCAGATCTCCCATTGATGCTGATCAAAATAAAGTTTATCCACCTAGAATATATGATAGGTACCGAAAGATTGGATGTCATTTCTAAACACCAGGCGGGACGAGCAACCCTATACCACGTGTAGCCACACTCTAGTGTCCTTTTCTACTTAGTTGGACAGATCACTTTAGAAAATCGTATAAAAATCAAGCAAGAAAACGGATGCGCTAACGCGCAACGGCTTTCGCGCTAGTTGCTCAAAAAATCGTATAAAAATCAAGCAAGAAAAAGGTTCTGGCAGGCTGCGTGGGACTGTAAATCCTCTTTCGCCGGCTGGGCCCTTTGGACTCGAAATCCAAACGGAGTGAGTGGTTCGATTCCACTCTCAGAACGAGACTCAACGAGGTCAAGTTTGAAATCCAAACCGTCTATTCTAAATCCAAACGGAGTGAGTGGTTCGAAATCCAAACCGTCTATTCTATTAACTAGTCATCAAAAAGCAACCTATATCGAGGTCAAGTTTGATAGGGTGAAGTGGACTATTAGATCCCCGACTTACCATTAGAAAGAAAGCTTAGCCGCCGACGTCAATGTGTTAAGCACATAGGATATATTCGGCGAAAGTCAGTAAGAAGTAGAGTGAATTCTGAAACTCCAGCATTTAGGCCCGAATAGAATGGGTCCTCAAGCTTAGAATCATTTGGCCTAACCTTTAAGAAAAGTCAGTATCTTTTCATCCGGGTCGTACTAAAGGCAGGTAGACCGAACACACGGCACCTGTCCCAATGATTGGTACACTGACGGTGGCTTATTGGTTCCTTCCTCCCTTCCATCCTCAAGTCTTACTTTCCTTGATGCCTTAGTTTACTTGATGCCCGATTCATTCCTCCCTATATTCAATCTCTCGTGCCATATTCTTTTTCAGGTTTGACATTACTTCCCTTTCCTATCTTTTTACTTTTCTCAAGGACGTAAGATTCTTCAAAATCCCTTTCACAGATCCCTTTGATTCCAGGTTCAGATCCATCTATCTCTTCTCTCCCTTTCTTGGAACCTTACTTCACAAAGTAGGACATGCCCCCAGGGATACTCATCATTATTATGAATAGGTTACTCTATCCAATTCCCCGGAATCATTCACTATCATAGTCAGTCTCACCTTCACTTAGTTGAGGGA